>NC_092023.1:675000-1275000 GCF_042242105.1 Pempheris klunzingeri | reverse complement strand
GACTTCTTTAACTGGCTCTCCGCTCTGCAGTTAACCACGGCTTTGTTTGGCAGTTTAAGCGAGATAAACCGATTGACAGGTTAAATGGTGATAATGGGTGGAGTCTGAAAACAAGACACTTAGCATCATGACACAGTACCATCTAACAGAGGCTGTGTCATGATGCTAAGTGATACTTCCTACCTCATCTCCACCACTTCCTGCCGGCTGTCCTCATACTTCCTCTGCCACTCCAGCACTTCTTTCTCCTTTGTCACAATCTGAGGAGGCAGACAAAGTCGTTCAGCGTGCATGTTGTATTCAAGTACAAGCAGAATTTATGGCTTCCAGGATGAAGAGAAGCATCTTTGGGGCACCTCCTCTCGTGCTATCCCCAGCGAGTGGTCCAGCTCTCTGGGCAGGTGGGGACTCTCCCCCTCGATGTAGCCGGTGGTCCTGGCGTACAGCGAGCTCTTGGACACGGTGCTCTCTACGGGAGATGACACGTCTCTGTGCTGCTTCCAGGAGCCAAAGGAGAGAAGGGGGATGAAAGGAAACATTACAAACCACACTGAGCCACGCTCGGGCCCACACGCACAGTCTCAACAGGACTCCTGAACCAAATCGCAAGGCAGCATCAAACTAGATCAAAATGTACCACACAGCAAAGTCAGGATGTAAATGAGGCAGGCCGGTGATGCTCCTGAAGACTTGGTCAGCTGCTAATGACTGGATGAAACAGTCTTCATTGCCACAGTATTAGCCAAGTGATTTGACTGATGCTGCCCCCAGCTGAGCGGCACCATCACCTGCTCAGCGCAGCAGCTTGAATGTGATTGGGTCCAGGCAAAGCACAAAGGGAGGAGGGCAGCATCGAAACAGAGAGGACTGCATCATATACAGGAGGGGGGGGGTAGGGGAGGGGACTGGGCAGCATTGGGGATCGATGTTAGTCTCATGTTAAGGCGAATTATAACATTAGAAACTGGCCTTACCTGATAACACTATGACGTGATCTGAACATTCGTTAGGAAGAGTTGGACTTGTGACGTAGTGTTGAGGTGTACTGAGAGACACGTGTGCATGTGCTCCACCAACATGTGATGATACTCCACCAACAGCAGCTCGTCACACAAAATATCAAATCAAGATGCAAAATCAATCCTCTTTTTGTGCCAATTAGGTTCCCTGGTCTGAAAGGGATTTATCCATCCGTGGGAGCGCCAGATTACGGGAGGATTTGAGGAGCCGTGGGGGCTCACAGGGGACAAGCAGGCTGAGATCCACTAAAAGAGAGTGAAGTGTTTGGTCTGGTGGGAGCAGTGATTCCATTCTAGGTAAAGACTGGTCGTGTTTAGGTAACCGTGGGCCTCTTCTGCTGTGGTACGGCTCACACTAACTCCGTCCCCCATAAATCCCCATAAAATGTCAGTACCATAAAATGTAATATGTGCTATGCTGCATGAACGTGTGGCCCCACTGTGTGTATGCTTGCTGCAGTTTACCACTTTGTCTGGTTGGTATTTCAGCCTCTTACAAAAAGCTCCATTACGAGATCATAATGGATCACATGTCAAGCAACCTGCACACATTCAGCGTCGCTCGCAGGAGGGAAAAAATTACATTAAAAACGACTTAAAGGGGCAAACGGAGGACAGGAGCTGAAGCCACAGAACCAACACTACATCAAACACAGACACAAGTGAGCAGTAGACTACAAGAGAGACAAAAGAAAGAAGTTCCAGCTAAGGTTGGCAGGACTCTCAGACTTCTGGTAATGTGGCTCTACAGGAGTTAGAGTGTTCGGCACAGTCTGGAGGTATCTGGACAACTGTTTTGGCTCTGTGCTCCAGAACCAGGCGTGGGAATCACGGCTGCATCACTTGCTGCACTTAAACTGAGTACTGTGTGTGATTCCTTCACTCTTTACCTGTCTGGTGCACTGAGCCAAAAGCAATGAAAAATGTGTTCATGACCAGATTTGGACTCTAGTTGGATTAAGACGAGGACACATCACAGGGGGGGGGGGGCTACTCTTACTTTGAGTAAGGGTGAACCGTTGATATTCCACCGGCGAGTGTTGGGTTTCTTGAGTCGAGACTGTAAAGTGTGTGGAACAACAGCATGAGACATGGGAGGGAAAGAGGGCTGGGAGTCACCCGCCCTGCTCCCACTCTGACGGGGGCTTTTCCACTGACCATAAAATGCAGATTCTCCACTTCATCAAGCACTGGTCTTTTATCTAGACGTGTTTCCAGACAAGCAAACTCCTGAAATTCCAACCAAACGGAGTACTGGCAC
Source organism: Pempheris klunzingeri (assembly GCF_042242105.1). NCBI lineage: Eukaryota > Metazoa > Chordata > Actinopteri > Acropomatiformes > Pempheridae > Pempheris > Pempheris klunzingeri. The sequence continues at coordinate 1,272,720 of NC_092023.1, read as the reverse complement.
CTACCTGATGCAGCGGCCTGTTAGTGTTGTTAGTGGGGGGGAAGGGACCAAATCACAAAACAAGAATGTGACTGGGATTTGAGGTGATGATAGCAAAGCGTCAGCAGTTACATCTGGAAGAGGCAAATCTATTTATATTAAGTCTAGAGTGAGACATTCCCAGTCACATTCATGCTCATGTCAGCCTCTCATGAACAGGCAACATGCATGTTGCCCAACATGCATCATAAAGGGACTCTGTTCCGGGGGGGGGGTCACCCTGGAGGAGCTCACTGCTAGTCAGGGTGCATTAAGCCATGTTAGAGGTTCAGATGTTGGGACCGAAGAGGTCTGCGGATGTAGAGGTGCAGCCGCCATGTTGATAAGGCCATGAGTTTACAGTCACACTCAGAATGGTGTGTTTACGGGGGGGGGGGGCAGGCTGAGACACACTCATGCATGCACACACACACACACACACCCCTGGTTTTTCCAGTAATCACTCGCTCTCACACACACAAGCACTTGCGTACAGCAGGTGCAGGACTCAGCGCAGTACCTGGGGGGTTACAGTGGAGAGGGAGGGGCACTGAGAGATGTTTTTGGCTACCTGTAGCGCCTCTATCCTCAGGGCAGCAAGCACCAGCTCCTCCTGGGCCGCACACATGGTGAAGGAGGGGGATTGAAGGATTTGAGGGTGGGGGGGGGTGTTGCGGCCCAAGGATGAGAGAGCAAAGGGAAAACATATAGACACTTGAGTTGAGCTCACACACTTGCTGCTGTCTACATTTGACTCTATTTCACACAGTAAGCTATGAAACTGCAACTCAGGTAGGAGGGGGGACAGAACAGGACAATGAAAAGGCAGGATGAATGAGACCCAGTGGATAGAAACAAAAACACAGAAATCACAGAGCAGGGACACAGATGGACCAGAGACGAGGCCTGGAAGGTTTAAGAGGGGTCACGCGTGGTCTGTCAACACACCTGTAGTTTTTGGGCGAACGCGGTGGGGTTGGTCTCGGCCAGGTCGGGCTCCAGGTACTGCAGGGGGTCGTCACACTCAGACAGCCTGTCTAACAGGGGCATGGCCGGGGCCGGAGCGGGGGCCTCCGTGGGGCCCAGGCTCGGGGGCTACGGGGGCACCGGGAGGCGTGGGCAGAGGGCAGGGAGGAGGGCAGGGGTCAGCATGGCAAAGCAAGCGCTGAGTGTTTGAGTGGCAGCATTGGGAGCTGAGTCACCGAGTTCAAGCTGGGAGTCTAGTGAGGCCTGGCTGTGTGTTATCAGTGACACGGCTCTAATGAGAATCACTATGACTGATGGCCGAGCCCACGATAAAGCAGTGCGGCTCTCTCCCCTCTCTCCCCTCACTCCCCTCTCCCCCTAAACAATGACGTGGTGTAAATGTTACAAAATCAAAACTGACAGATTTTCTTCACATGATGGTGACAAGACACAGAAATGACAGCAAATGTCAGAACCGGCTCAACTAAAGGTATTTAGCTCACCTGCTCGTCTCTCTCTGTGCTCTGCGTCCGGCTGAGCGCCTCGCTCTCTCTCTTCCTGCCCTTGTCCCCAGCGGAGCCCTCGGGTCCAGGACGGGAGCTCAGCACAGGTGTCTTCATACCTGCTGTTATCTGGGCCTCCATCTCCTCGAAACTCCTGCACAGAGAGAGACAGAGTGCAGAGAGAGAGAGAGAGAGACAGAGGGGGAGACAGAGAGACATGGCCTGTAATGTGCTGTATATGATGGATGAGCATGTTAATGAACATCAGCTGATCTCTATGCGTCATGTGATCAGAGTATGAGGTGACAGCAGTAAGAGGACTGTCACAGTGGAGCAGCAGCAGGGATAGACTGTTGTACCCTGTGCAGGGGGAGCTCGGCTCAGATCCACGTCCGCACGTATTCTTGGTTAAGTTGTCCGAAACTGAGTCCAACTTCAGATACAAAGACGGCTTCTTCACAGACAGAGGCTGCAAGACAGTCAGCACAACAAAGTCTGAAACCTAATCCAACACGTAAACGCTGTTAATACAGAAGTCTGATAAATTCTGTAGAATCACTTCAAATACTCACAGGCGAAGAGCAGCCGAGCTTCTCCATGTACTCGATTTCATAGTCTTGTGCTGTCATGGAAACACAAAGCAGAGGTTTAGAGACAGAGCGCAGAGATATTTCAGCTGGTGGTGAGCTGTGGACTGACGGGATCGGAGGCTGCTCATTATTTCATCTCTGACCCAGATGGGTTGAGCCGCACAGCCTCTGGGAAGAGGTCAGAGGTCAGTGGAGAACTGGGCCGGCACGGTTATTTCACTGCCACAACAAAAATCAATGCCGCTGCTGGATGGACGAAGAGTAAAGTTTCCACGCTTTGGATTTCCTGTGTGTGGCACGCTGCAGAGAGACAGCTCAGCCTCACCTGGAGCCTGGTGAGGAAGACTGTTCTCGTTGACGAAGGAGGTGAGGTCGCACGGCTGAGGGAGGTCTTGCTGGTCAGAGCCTAAATCTGCATCCATGTCGTGCAGCGCCGCCCACTTGTGCCCGGTGGAGGAGGCCAGCTTCTCCTCGTCTGTGGCGTGGTCGTCCTGCGGGTGGAGGGAGGACGGCTCGTCCGCGGGACTCAGATCCTGTGACACAAAGGAGGCGTCATCCACGGAGTCACAGGGAAGAGGAGACGGACAGGAAGTGAAATTTAGCTACAAACCTGGGATGGGTCCGACAGAGGGGACTTCTTTGGCGACCTCTTCACTCTGAAAGTGTTACTGAGGAAAAGCAAAACAATCAGTCATCAAGACCCAGAGTCAGTGAGCGGCGTCAGCGTTAGATCCAACATTCACCGCCTGACACCGTGTGTCACACACTAATATTAAAATGTGAAACTGGTCGGGAACATCAGCTTTTGCATAAAATGAAAACATCATTTGCAAAGAGCAGCGTTACCGTGAGTCTCAGTGTTCTTACTGGAGTCTACGTGTGGCTGGAATGAAACAGTGAAGTGTTTGTGAAAGGGTTTGAATGTGAACAGTTAGTGAAGAGATGTGGTGAATGAATGAATGAATGGTTTAGTTTAGATAACACAGATCCCAGACAGGAATGGATTTGGTAATGTGGTAGTTAGTTCGGACATTGATGTAAACATTATATATATCAGCTGTCAGTGGGTTTTTACATTTGTTAATTTATAGATTAGAGGTTTGTGGTTCTTTTTTATTCTCTAAATTTAATGTCAAACACGTTTCTGAGGCCTGAGCCTGTAAAACAACAGGACATTTTTGGGCTCATCATTATATTGTTATAATTCTTCACTGAATTAATCAGGAAAGAACATTAATGAGACAATAACGGAGGAAGTCACTCTATACTGAATATTAACCAGTAGAGTTATTATGGTATGATGAACACCAGGGGGAGCACCAGCACCTCCTGGTCACACACCTCATCAGTAAACACAGAACTATCATGGAGAAAAACCTTTTACCAGCTTCAGCAGGAAGAAAAATAACATTCTCCCAAATAACAGAATGTGTTTCACTGTTGAGTCTTGATAGAAAAACTAAACACATGCAGATGTGTCATTAAGTTTGTTGTTAAAACCTTTTAAACAGATTCTGCTAATCTTCTAAGTCATTCAACAGCACCGGATTGAGCGCTGTTCATCTGTAGAAGGTCTGGAGCCTTTTACATTATATATAAACCAGCTGTGATGACTGGATCGCTGCATTAGTCACATTTAAATATGTGAAGTAACGTTTCACAGTTATGCTCAAATGTTCTTTTTAAGTTTTACATTTATGTTATAAATTAGTGAGATAACGGCAACAATAATTAGTGTTTTGATTCAAATAGCTCTTTCATGGATGGGGTTGTAGTGCACGTTACACACAGTTAAAATGGGCAGATTAGGTTGATACAAGGGATCGTGATGTTTCTGTTAACGAGAGGCCAACATGCTGCTTTAAAAAAGGAGCCGTGTGGAGTTAGGAGGTCAAAAAGGGTGGAAGGTTTTCTTGTCCCTGTACTTACAACAGACAACATAGAGAAGACACAGCCCTGGACTTCCTGTGACATATGAGAATACACAGACACAGGTGACAGAGAGACAGACAGACGACACTGGCATAATAGACCACGTACAAACACAGACGAGCCTATAAACAGAGACGCAGGCAGTCCTACACATGTAGGCAGCATAGATGTGGGATCCTGCGGTAACTTACGATTTGATGGGAGTTTTCTTCTTCTTGGCAGGTTTGTTCTGATTTTGGTCCTCCAGTTCCCCGATGTTGTCATTTTCATTGTCATAGTCATTGGATGACAGTTCAAAGGAGGCGGAGGCCTTAGGAGGGGAGTTGGCCATCTTAACGGAGGATCTGAAAGGGTCGATGGAGTCATCGAAGCCATTGGGGTCAAAGCCGTAAGACGGCCTGGACAGTTTGGGAGAGTTGGTGATACTTTTCTTGGAAGAAAACGGGTTAAAGTTGGGATCATCCCACTTGTCAGGTTCAAAGTTGTAAGAGGACGTTTGAAGAGGGATGTCATCCTCGTTGCCGTTGTGTGTTGCTGGAGGATCGTTGTCCAGCTGCTCGGTCGGCGCTGGAGGGGCTTTCTTCAGCCCCAGCTTTGGTTTCCTCAGAGGCATCTTGGCTCCGGGCTTCTTGCCCACTTTCTTGGGCGGGGGAGAGGCCTGGTGTGATGCCTCACCGCTCTCCTCCGAGTAGTCAAACTCCAGCCTCACGGGCTGGCGCTTGGGGATGATGGGTTGCTCCTCAGGGTTGGTGACTGGCGCTTCAAGAGGAGCTGAAGGACAGGGCTCCACAGCAGAGACAGAGGGACTCTCTGGAGGGCAAACAGGACCTTTACGAGCCAGAACAGGGGAATTGGCAATTTTACTACCTCCAGTTTTGAAAGGGTCGATGTTCTCAAAATGATCTGGATCCCATTTGTAGGAAGTACTGGGGGGGATGGGGGACTCGTCGTGGGCCGCTGGACTAGCAGGGAGAGGGGTTTCTTCCTGGCACAGGGGGAGGGAAGGGGTGAGGAGGCTCTCCTCTTGGCTGGTATGATTGGCCTCCTCTGGCAGAGGAGGAGGCGTCTCCACACGGCTCTTCCTGGTTCTCCGGAGGGTTCCTCCGGGACTCGGGGTGGCGGATCCTCCCTCAGCTTCCTCCTGAGCCTGGAGAGGGCTGACGGTCCGAGGCTTTGCCCTCTTCTTGATCTCTGGGGTGCTGCTGGATGAGGCCGGCCTCGGACTCTCTGGGTTGGAGTTCTGTCTGAGAAGCGGCTTCTTCTTCACAGACCCCGGACGGACTTTCCTGGGCCTGTGGAGAGTTCCCGGGGCGCTCTCAGTCCCTACGCTGAAGGATTCAGAATGTGGACGAAAACCTCCTGCTGTTGATCCGTCTAACAGAGCAGCGTTGTCTAGTTCTCCTCCCTGGAGGCTGAGCGAACGGGTCAGAGTGTGACTTGTTAAATCTGGGACAAACTCCTCGATCTTGTACGTGCCGCTGGCTGCAATGGGCTTGTTCTCATCAAAAGCAAAAGAGGAGGAACGGGACGGTAAGCCAGCTGACGTCAAGGCAGGATCACTGATTGAGACGTCCTCTGTTGTAAAAGACAGAGAGGCATAACGTGAAAAGGTTTTATTCAGCAGCTAAAAAGATTAAGTGAAATTAAATTAGGATTATCATATGCTTTAGCTGGTGTGTGTGAGATGCAGGTGTAAGCCTACATGAAGATAAAAGCAGCAGCTGGCCTCACACACATTTCAATTACAGAGATGAACGTGCTATAAATAATTCAATAGGAGTCTCTCAGTTGAAAGCCATGAAAAATGACCACAGCAGAGAGAGAGAGATGGAAGTGATTGGTAAGCGCTTCCTAGATATCCCCAAAGCCTCAGTGTTGTGCAGTAGAGATGCTTGTCTCAGCAAACACAGCCACATGAGAGCGACTGCTTTACTCCACTAGATGGAGCAAAAAGACTTCATTTCTCTGAAACAGAACATCACGCTGTAGTAACACATCAGGGAATATTTCTCTTACCTGTTTTATCGGACGGTTGTAGCTGGATTTGGGGCTCAGCAGGAGAAACGGCCTTCACTGGAGTTGTGGATTCAGGGGTCTCAAATGCTCCATCAGAGTCTGAGCTCCTATAACAAAAGGTAAGGGCACATTAAGTCGAAGCTACTGTGAGTCAGACTCTTATCACTTCAGCTGAAACGCCTCTAGCGGCTGCATCGGGATCTCGGACACTGACGTCATGTGAGGGTGAGCTCCTCATCCTCACACAGCACATCACAAAGGACACATTTATTTCCACAATAAACAGCTCTGCTATCATTTTCAGGGCAATACATGGTGTAGTGCAGCACTTTGCTGTGTGTTTCATGAAGGCTTATTCCCTGTAGTGTGTGTGTGTGTGTGTGTGTGTGTGTTTAAAAATAGCCCAGGCTAACATGTGCTTCATGTCTTGTAGTCTTTCATGGCTGCAAATGAAAATACTGAATCTGCACTGAGGTGGTAATGATACGTCTGAGACACCTGCAACACACACACACACACACACACACACACACACACACACACACACACACACAGACCACCTTTAAAGATCTACTAAATAGATGAAATCATCCCAAGGAGAAGCACTATTGATTGGTCCTCCTCAGCACCACACACACACACACCAAGCTCACAGGCAGCCCGGCTACACAGCTCCATGCTACGTTATTATCTGGCCCCCGCCTGTCGTCCTGTCTCACCTCTGTCTGACCGGCTCTCCGGCAGCCCTGATCAGGTTGTCCTGCCGTGAGCCCCAGGAGAGACTCCGTAGGAGCCCCAGAGCCGGATCTGAGCCGGGGCTGTCCCCGTCCGCTGCCCCTCCCAGCAGTGTGTCCCAGCCCCAGCGAGCCCACTGCAGTGGAGACAGAGCCTGCCACGCACTCACAGCCATGGCTGGCGGCGGGCTGCACCCCTCCGCTGCAGGATGCTGCTGCCTGACACACAGGTAGACGCCCACTGCCTCTTCCTCAGATGATGACCACCAGATCCAACCTGCCTTCTCTCTGTTCCTCTATATTCTGAGATCAAACTCTCTTTGTTTCCAATCTACAATCTCAGTCCTTTCATTGCTCCTCTTTGTGATCTGTAGCCATATCAGTCCGTCTCCTCTCCTCCCCAGTAGGAAATTATGGCTCCCAATCTAAATGAGACCGGCTGCAGACCCCCACCGCCTGCATACTGTGTTTTCTGGCTCTCTCTCTATCTCCCCCCTCTCTCTCAGCCTTCCTCTCTCGACTTTTCTCCCTCCCTCTACCTCTCTCTGCTCCTCAACCACTCTGCTGTATCCACACAGAAGAAAAGGCTGTGTACTTCCCACCAGCTGAAACTGTCCTGATAAAGGTGGTTATACTTATATCACCAATACTTCTGATTTATATTCCCTGTCCCCTCATCTCTACCATAGTGTCCTTTTCTACCACCAAAAATCGCTCTACAAACCCAGGTCAGTATCATGACACATTGAACCTGAAGAAATATATCATCTGATCGCCACTGATGCTGGAAAAGGTCTCATTGTGTGGAGGTGAAGAAGAAGAAGGTTCCTCCAACACATCCTCAGACAACATGATGAAATGAGTCTTTTACCGTGAGCACTGTGAGAAATGAGAACTATTACTGTGGGCGCCCCCCCCCCCCTTTAATAGACACAAAGAGCATGGACAGGATAGGGATCAGGACCCCCCCCCCCCCTTTAATAGACAAAAAGAGCATAGACAGGATAGGGATCAGGACCCCCCCCCCCCTTGCTAAATGACACTTCCAAGACACCGTATTGATCTAGCTAAACCATGGGGATTCACCTCGAGGCAATGCTGAAGCCATCCAGCATCCTGTGGGGGTCCTTTGTCACAGACGCTTGTCAACATGGATCAAATAAAAGTCTGTAGCGCGGGGGGGGGGACTGACACATCGTCCAGCCGATGCAACAACAGCTCAGAGCTGAGATATCAGTGTTTATAGAGAAGGCTGGTAATTCATGGCTGCCGTCTTGGTCAGGATGTCCACCGTCCCCAAGGCCACATGGCAGCAGAGACGGAGGTTCCTCTAAGCTCCTCAAAAACATTGGACAGCATGTTTAAGCCCCAACAGGGTCTAGAATGACGAGTGTTTATTATAATTTGATATATTTAGTTTGATACTTCCTTTAATACACCTCCTTTACTGTTAGGGTGGTGTGATTCAAAGCCACACGGCACACGGCCAAGAGAGGAGCCAGAGCTGTAATCTCTGTGAGGGCCTGGTGTGTCGCAGCAGGATCAGACGGGTCTGCCTGCAGATCCATCTGGATCAGTGACTGGGAACCAGGATCAGATGGTCAGACAGGCACTGAGCTCCAAGGACACTTGGAGCCATCGTGCACAGACAGAATAAGCACCACAGGAAGTTGAATGTATGGAAATAAAAACACTTGACAAATTCATCTCTGCAGACCAAGAAGACATTTGGCTCCCTGGAGATTCTGTTTTTTATGTTTAGCATTAAAATTAGTGCATAACATCTGAGAGAGGATGGAAACAATGAGGTAATTAGGGCTCGTTTCAGCGCTCCGATTATCTCCCTGCAGAGGACATTTTTCATGTGACTGCAAACACTGTGTTGCCATGGCAACTGGAGGTTATTCCCACCATATGCTCCGTTATGGTGGAACAACAGAGTGGCTGGATGCACACAGTCCAGCACACACAGACACAGCTGAGGCCTGCCTGAGGTCCAGCGAAGTATTTTATATGATGCAGATTAAAGATTAATAAACTGCAGATTTATGAGGCGAGCAGAGTTCACATCATCATAATGCATCGACATCATTCTGCCCAGAGCCAATGAACTGGTTTAAATGAGCACTGGCATTGTTTTTTTTTGTTTAATCCTCCCAGATGCCTGAATCCAACAGATATGACATCTTACCCTGAGAGGAGAGCTGTAATTAAACCAATTAATGAGGTGAATAAAAGTCACTCTAGGAATGTGTTGTCTGTTAATGTAAATGTTATCTGCAGCAGCTCTTCTATTAAATAGCTGGGGATAACACATAGAAAGAGAAGAAGCAGTGTGCGGGTGAGAAGTCGGGTACGGGGGCGAGCAGAGACAAAGAGAGCAGCTGTTAATAGCAGAGACGACGGCCTGGAGACAGGAGCTCTGCAGCGTGAGGCGGGGAGACGCTGCTCTTCACACAGCCAGACGTGTCTCTGCTTCCGAATCCAACTCAGCCCGTCTAAACAGCTTTCATAGCTCCAGAGGGGGGGAGCCATCAGCAGCCCCCCGGGGGAGGACGGGAAAACTGGGCAACACCGACACATAAACCCAACACCACCTGTCTGTCCCATAGAGACACAAAAAACCAAGAAGCTCTGAGATATTATCTGTTCTTTGCCACCATGAAAGAGTGATAAGGAGGCAGCTGTGATTGGATGGAAAAAGAAAAAGAAGGAGGGATGAATGGAGGCAGGATGCTGGTCTCCAAGCAGCTGTAAGATCAGCCTCGATAGATTTGCTGCTGCTTTCTCCCTCCATCGTCTCTCGGCTGTCAAACACGTCCAAACCCTCCCTGCCTGGACACGACACACCTCATCCTCCTTTACCTTTAAATTCCCCCCCTATCCCTCACCTCCTGCTCCATCTCAACAATTCACCCTCCCTTTATTACAGTCTCCTCAGGTAATGCTCCCTCCCCTCTCAGCTGATATGCAGCTTGGTTTTTGATCTGCTGTTTTGGGCCTCAGAGTCAGACAGTGTTTTGCAGCCTACGGTGCCTCCTTACAGGTAGAGATGAGGAGACCAACAGAGGGAGCTCCTGTGCTGTTATCCCCCTGGTGACTGAGCGGCTGGATCGTATTGTGTCAGAAGCACTGAACACCCTGTGAATCACCACAACAACCGATCCTCATCTTACAAGAGCCCCCCCCCAGTCCCTGCACAGATGTGATGAGGGGAGCAGCGACAAACTTCTAGAGGCTTTGTAATGGAAAAGGAGCACAAATGAGTTCTCAGCCTCAGGAAACGGAGAATCACTCTGCACCTCCTGCAGGTCACATAAACAGGAGCATTTGTCTCTAACAGCAGATGTTCATCCCGACTGATGTGAGCTTCAGTCAGCAAACACCTCCCCTCTGAAGTCTGAAGTGTTCCTTTGTCCAAGAAATCCACTCAGTCTCAAAACAAAGACGCCACTGGGGGAAAAAAGAGTGTCAGACCGAGATAATCTCCGTGCGTAATACCTCATCTAGCCTAATCTGAGACCCTGACTGCAAGCAGATGGCACATTAAACAACAACAGGCCAGGTCTGTGAGTCAGAGAGCCGGTGAGGAGGGGGTTAATGTACCTCTCCATTTTGGTGATGAGATCAGATGCTGGGTTCATTCAGATTACTGCAGGGAAGGAAAGAGCATCCCCACCCCCATGAATACAGCCACAACAACAGGCTGGACTCTCTTTTCAGATTTCACAATCAAATGAAAATGAAAAGAAATAAAAAATTCCCTTGAGCATCGACATAATTTAGTCCATTACTGAACACTTAACACTTCCAGACTGGAGCCCTGCAGTGCTCCCATGTGTGAACACTTTATAAACTGTAAGTGCTTCTGACAGTGTTACACAACCCAGGGAGGGAACTCAGTAAAAGCCTTATTAGTAATGTTTGGGATGGCAGCGCTCTTGTTCTGAACACCTGTAGGAAAACAGCCAGTGACTCAAAGATCCTGCAGGAACAGCCTGTGCTTTTCAGAAAAGTATTCACTCCTCTGTGATCTGCATTTAGAAGAGCTTTGGGAGAAAAAAGTGGCTGTATTATGCTATAAATCATTTATTTCTACATTTCAGATGGTACGTGCACACAAGCAGTCACTCCATCCCTCTCCTCTGTCCCTCCCCTGGTCCAGCAGTGTGTCTGAGATATAAATAAAACCCAGCAAAGTGGAGCACTCTTGCTTCGTCTCTCTCCCTCTCCGGCTCTCAGCCACTGATGTTCCTGACTTAACTTCTCCCACCCCCACACAGCGTGCTCCATTTCAACACCGTCACCAGCTCCAGCTCCCAGCGCGGCAGTTGCGTCCTCCTTCACACAGAACAAAACATCACCCCACCGGCCCCCCAGCAGCACCTACTGCACTCGTTGCCTACTTCTGGTTCCCACAGGCTCCCGTCGAGCACCACTGGTTCCAACCATACGTACTGTACTGTCGTCGAGGCACACGGAGGCACATGTGTCTGTGCACGTGCTCCCATCATCTCCTCCTTATTTACATCACAAAAGCCAACAACACTGATGACGTGTTCAGTTGGTTGCACTGGATTTCACAGGTTTTATGGCAGAGTGCATGGAAGCACAGCACGAGCGAAAACACAGCAGAACACAGTGTCTCACAGAGATGTTTGTCAGGTTTCATCTGCAAAGACAAATGACAAACATCCCCATAATATCACTCCCAGGTGACTGAACACTGCTTAACAAATCACACATCATCATGTTGGGTTAAAAGCAGAAGCAGTTAGAGCTGCTTCAGACCAGCAGCTTATAAATGATGTGATTTTTCTGCTTTTTCCTGATTTTTTATTTCACTTCTTCGCACCTCTGAACATTTCCAGACACAACACTGAACGGTAAAGCAGGTTAGGTCAAACTCACATGTGTTCCTGGGAGGGACAGGGGGTCTGTCCTTGCTCCATGGACTCGTTGGCTCCCATCCTCAGCTAGCTCTGCCCCCCCAGCCCCCCCTGCCTGCTCCTGCTCTCCAGCCACCCTCCACATCCACCTGCCCCCACACAAAACACCTTCTCCTCCTGCTCTGATCCCTGAAGAGGACGCCGGCAGCCTGTGTCAGAGGAGGCGAGCAGCGGCTGAGGAGGCTGTGCTGCAGTGCAGAGGATGAGCCGGTCCTGCTGGCATCAGGAGCAGAGCACTGGATGAGTAAGGGCTCCTCACTTTATGCACTGCATCCCTGAGCGTCTGCTGCTCTACAGGCTGGGAATATTCCTGCTCCTCATCTGGCGGTAAAATGATGCAACACCAGCAGGGATGAAATCTCCCCGAGCAAAACGCCAAGAGGAGAATAATCCAAGACAAACGGGGTCAAACAACAATCCTGCCTTCTTGCCGTCTTGCATGAGTGTCTGAGGTGCTTCCTCTCTGTTTGGCTGCTGATATCGCTGAGCTGTGTTGCTGCTCTCTCTGCCTCCTCCCCCCTCTCTCCTCCACTCTCTCCCCTGACTCCAGCCTCCTGTGCCTTTAAAAAGACAAGCAGCTTTTTCTGGTCCGCTACGGCGACTATGCAGGGGAGCCAAACAATAGCAGACCCCCCCAATCCAACCTGATTATCAGGCGCTTTCTCTTCTACTCTGTCCGTCTCCTTCTTCCTCTCTCCCACAGTAATCGTACCTCTGCGCTCTGCCAGGATCCCCTTCTCTCACCCTGTGATTTGCTTGGTGAAAATGTCATTTTTGTGCCTCCTTTTCACACAATGGAAGCTTCCAGCACTCGGCGGAGCCAACCAGAGTGATGCCTGAGGTAAACAATAGACTCTAAGAAACTAGAGTGTGTGTATTATTCAGCTCTGACCCTATTCAATTCCCTTTCATTTTACTACTCCACTACTTACTCTGTCCCAGCACACATTAATAAATCAAAACATTATGAGACGCAAAAAACAGACAAACATCTCCCCTGTAAAATAATGTTATAAGACCTTTTGCAGCATCCAATAAAACGGCAAACAAGAAATACTGATAAATGTTGAATTATAGAAGCGTAATCCAGAGGTTATTTTACTCCAGAGGAAAGGACATATGCTTCCTGACATGTGAGCGTCTACATTATTAAATGAATTCCCTGTGCTGGATGCCGGGGCAGCAGAGAGGGTTGGTGATCTCATTTACTGGCACTCTCATCAAACCTTGAATTGCATCAAAGCCTGTAAGAGTAATAATGATATTCTGTCTCGTCGTGTCTTCCACTTTCTCTTTTCTTTTGGACATCTGTGTGTGACTGACACACAGAAATGTGTCCTGTGGGATGGAAATAAGAGCAGGAGCAGATTCTGAAAATGTCCCATTGATTGTCAAGGAGCAATGGGAAAGAGGGCCGTTGGAAATATGAGAAGAATAAATCTATTGTACGCTCATGGGAAAGTGAGGAAATGAGGCCTCACTACAATGGCACCTCTAGCCTACAGCACAGACTTACTGTGTGCAGGTTTCAGGTGTCGCATCTCTGCGTTTGTGGACTAAAAAGACACAAAACCAGGTGTTGGTGTCCAACCACATTTGAAAAAGGGAGTGTTTGCATGTAAACATGAAGTCCATTAACTGATGTTCACAAAGAATATCGATGTGATTCTGATCTCCGATGCTGGTCGATGTTTAACGGCCCGAGGGGACAAGTAAAAATGCGACCCGCTCCCAACACAGACCCCTGCTGCAGCGAAAATATTGATTGCCACTGCGATCCAGACCCTCACGCCAGATCAGAGATGTATATAGGGCAGCAAAGCATCTATGTGAAGTACAAGCTCTATTCTATACTGCTGACAAAAACATCCTCTCTGTTGTTACCACTTTAAGACTCCAACTGAAGAAAGTGAAGAAATAAAAAATTCAACAAACTCAGGCAGCGGAAGATATGGCTGTGGCAGTTTTTTCTGAAAGATTCATTGCGGCACTCAAGAAGAATCAGGGTCACTATACATGTGTATAAGTGCAGCCTGCAAGAGGGCTTGAATAGCCGTGCATGCTCTTAAGGAGGCGTGATAGTGCAGAACAATGTGTGGTTTCGTGGGTTGAAGCTTAGTGGAAAGGTTGGTTTTTTACTTAAGAGCATGACAGTAGAATAAAATATAACCTCAGTGTACCTTAAGACAGAATTAAATATGATAAGTGTGACTGATGAGGGGGGTCACGTTTAGCAGCTTGTTGATGATGTTAGATTTAATTTGCAATGGTTTTAGTCAAATATCACTGGTTATGACAAAGTGGGCCACTGACTCCAGTGAACAGAGGCTGGATATAAGAGCCTGGAGCTTTGATTCTCATGTGCCAAGTAAAGGCTGCGTTGCTCCCATCAACAAGCACTAGTGGGATCAGTTTCCTGAGGCTCCCCCACACACACACACACACACACACACACACACACACACACACTTCATCTTACGCTGCATTTCCTTCAACTCTTTGTATCATCAAAGTAAATGACAAAAGCAATCAGCAGAGTAATCAGGGAACTTCAATAGGAAACAACAAATAAACCGATCCAGTGAAAGGAGGGCTCAGATCAGATCAGACCGTTATCTCAAACACAGACATGTCGTGGTTGCAGAAGATAATGTGGAGAACAAACACAGGTGAGGGTCAGCTGTTGAAATATAGCAGGCAGTAAAAGGCAGTGCTTTTCTCTAACACAGCCTCAAACACCAGAAGCAGAGTGTTCTGTTAACTAAGGAGGGGATGAGCTGATTGGTCGTGAGGTTTTCAGGGAAATCTGGAGGAGACACTCCTCACTGCCATCAGCACAGAGAGCATGTGTATGAAAGTCACTGACAGATTTATTTAAACAAGGAGGCCTGCCCTGTGTTTTTTTCATGGGATCATATTCTCAATGAATCATTCAGGAAAAAGCACCTAAAACATGTTTGTTTTTGGATGACTAACATCTTGACATGGTGACAGAAGCCTTGTGCAGGCGAGCGTTAGAATAAATGTCCAGCAGCTCCAAGGGAGTCGCTTTGATACCAGTAGAAACTGTATGTTGTAGAGTTCTTTGCATTGCATATGACCCTCTTTCTCAAACTAATGCACTAGATTAGATGTATAATCTATGACACAGCTGTAACTCTGTGTGTCTGCAGGCAGACAGGACAATCTACGACACCCCTCCAGACTCCAGTCCATGTTACTGTGGTGCTGCGCTCCTCTTCACGGCTATCTAACGGTCCTCTCAGGTGTCATAAATAATAAAACAACACCAAACCAGCCAAGCCTCCTCAAAAGGCTGGTCTAAACAAGGGGGGGCGTTTAGGGATAAATAGTAGTAGATAAATAGAATATAAATAGGATCAAGTCATATGTAAATATGTATAATTCTACACAGAAAACACTGCAGAGTCTGTTCTTTCACTGACACATAATGAGAAGCTGTCTCTCCCTGTGTTACCTCCATAAACCTGCAGCAGTCAGACAGCAGAGAGCAGACAGGCAGCGCTGGGCTGTGAGGGGGGCAGCCGCCCTCTGCTGGCTGTCAGATACGCTGCACTGGGAAAGTGGCTGAGTCATTCCCTCCTATAAAGTCAAGTCTGGAAAAGAAATTGCAAAGCCAGGAAGGGCTGCAGAGGAACGGTAAGTATTATCAGTGGCTCATAGCAAAATAATGAGGAGCTCCTAAATGTGATCAGCATCAGTGTTATGAATGAAAATCTTTGTGTTAGTGCCACCGTAGGGTGCTGCACATCAACCATGAAGCATCAAGTGGTCATGATGGGGCAGGAGGTGGTAACTGCTCTGCTTCATCCTGTGATGGTTAAGATACCTACAAATAAACAGCAAGCCAGAGTCAACGTCCACGAGGTAATCAAAGCGCCAGACGTCGATTTAAGGCTGTAATTTGACCTGAACTGGGGTTGAGAGGATAAAGGACGTGGCTACTTTTCGTCAAGCGGGATAAAGGGACTAACGTGAGGGACAGATCCACTATAAGGACGAACAGACGAAGCAGAGCAGAGACACGAAGGACGACTGACACACATTCTGTTTTTAGCACAACAAATAACTTCATGCTTCATGATGGAGTTCAGGTGAGATGAGCTCATTACAGGCAGAGTTCATGTTCATACCTTAAAGGGGGGTGGCAGGGTGCAGGAGCAGGGCGGTGGTCCTCACCCTGGGAGGCAGAAGGTACAGGAGGGGGTGCAGGAGCTGGAGGGGGAGGAGGAGGAAAGTGGGAGGATGCAGGCGGGGTCGGTAGAGCTTCAGGTGTGTGCCTCTCCGGGGGTGTGGGAGGAGGAGTGGGGAACTCGGTGGCGTCGTGGAGATGAGGAGGGAGGGCAGGCGGGAAGTGGTACTCAGAGTTAGGAAGTGGGGGAGAGGCAGGGGCACGGTCACCCCTCTGTGCCGGCTCAGCGAGGGAGGGCCTGCAGGGGGGGGGGGACACAAAACATCAACAGACTGAAACAAGAAGGCCAAGTACGGAGATTTAAAAACCCCTGAGGACACACTCCAAAAGAACCACGACAGAAACTTACCTCCAAGCAGAGGCAGCGCTCGGCTCTGTGCCGGCACCTAAACCCAGTAACTCACTCCGACCATCCTAACAGAGCTTTGTCATATAAATCACATGGAGCTGAAACTGTCCTTGCATGACGGCCCATGTTTCTCCTGCCCACCCACCCTGCCCTGCGGTCTGAGGGTGTCTGGCTCCGTCATCGCCGGCCACCTGGTGGAGTGGATTTGGCCCTGCTCCAGCCCCGTCTTATCAGGAGTGGTAGGCTCTCTAATCTGACAGGCAATGGCGATGGACGCCCATGCAGCTGTTCGCCACTTGGGGCATGCCTCCTGTTTTAGCTCTAAAAATACCCTGAAGCCTCTTCTGCTGAGTGGAGCTTCACAATACCTCCATCAACTAAAGCACATTTGCAGCAACGAAGCATCAAGTCTGCTGAGCTGCACTTTCCAAACGTCCCTTCCACCTCATTTCAGACCGAACCTGAGCTGGTATTCGCCATCGCTCTCTCCAGTGAAGTCAGAACTTAATAACATTTAATGAGGGCGTGGGTTTTTCTTAAGGGCGTAGCAAGTTACAGTTTACATGTAACACTGGTCTGGTTTCTATCATCGTTATTAACGTGCAGAACTTTCTAATTGGTGCTGGATGGTTGTGTGAAGTGGAAAAATCCTACAATTCCACATATGAATTTTTATTTAGTCCCATTCCTCTCATTACAAATCCTCAATCAGTGACCTACAACAGCAGGCCAACGCTATACATGTGTCAGCGTCTGTGGCCAACTTGGCACATGCAGCCTGGAAATAGAAACAACCAAGTCACAGCATAGTCTGAGCAAACTGTCATAAGACTCACTGCTGCCTCCAAAGATGGACAAAAACAGCTTTGCAGCAGACAGAAAAGTAAATCAGGCTAACAGAGGAGAGATAATAACCCAGAAAGTGTGTTTACTGGTTCAGTAACGGAGATAACGTCAGCTGACCCGCTCAGGTTAACAGCTGGAGCTTTCCAACTTGGCCCCTCTTCCAGATATGATGTGTGCGACCTGACAGACTCTTTACTTCCATAACAGGGTGAAAGCAACAGGTCAGAGAGAGCACACGTGTTCTTTCTCAGCAGCACACTTCTGCTTCACTTCACTGTGGTTTTACAGTCCACATTAACACCTGGAGGCCGTCCAATCCTCCATTTTTTATGTGTGCAGGGGTTCCTCAGGGCCCCTCATTAGCACGTCCACACTCTACGGGGTCAGTGCAGCGATACATGCTCTTAACTTTCTATCAAAGTCCAGAGAACCAACCTGATTCTCTAAATCTTTGAGTAGTAAGTAAACTAAAGGGCCTGTACTGTATTCAAACCACACACACACACACACACACACACACACACACACTTACTGTAATCGATGGGAAACAGCTGGATGCCAAAACACCAGGCAGGGTGTTTAATGATAAACAGAGAGAGGTAAATAAAGCCAGCTGAAGGTTCTAAGAAAAGTCTTTTTGTAATGCTGTAATGATGGGAGGACCATTTCTGACCCTCAGCCAGCAGCGAGCTCATACTGCCCTCACACACACACACACACACACACACACACACACACACACACACACACACACACACACACACACACACACACACACACACTTTATGGTTTACAAACACACACTTTGTGAATAATCCACTAAAATGACTTGGGTTAAACGCCTGTTTAAAGGCTGTGTGTCGAGAGGCTGAGTAAATGGCAGACATGAGATTATCCATTTCACAGCAGCAAAGTCATATGAACCTTCAATCTCCATGGCAACCAGTCAGTCTATTTACAGTACAATGTGGGCTATAGCACATCCTACTTCCTTTTCACTTTAAAACGCGGATGGGAGCTATACTACATACCACACTGAGGAGTCACAGGCATTCCCAGAGTGGTTCAATGTTTTTGTTTTAATTAAATCTAGTTGTGTATCAATGTCACCCAGCAAGTCAGAGAGGAAAAGCTCACAGACAGCAGTTAATCATTAGCTTTACTACACGGAGATGTCTCGCCACACGTCAGTCAGGCAGCCTCCACATCCAGTCTGGGACGGAGGCACAACATGCTCCGACCTGTCACATTTTTTATAAGTGCAACATTCATTTCGCAAGTTTTGTTCTGTCTTTTTTCCGCCTTCTGCTCCTTCACCTCTCCGTTTGTCCCTCCCCTCCTCCCATCTGGTGCGGTCAGCAGAGGCAGAGCGTAATTAGCACTGGTTACCTACTGACCATCTGCTGCATCCACCTGGAGGGACTTAAACACCTACTGCAGACACACACAGGGGGAAAAACTAGGGCAGCTACTTCTCGTCTACTCACCCAGATTTCAGCCACGGAGGGATCCATCACACAGCTTCACAGACGGCTACAGTGAGTGATGGGAGTGAGTCCAAAACAACAGACGTCCCGGTGCGTCTCCCCTCGGTCTGTGACTCTGACTGACTCTGTCACACACACTCACATGCTCAAGTGTTTCCCTGAACTCTGGCTTTTGTTCCACTCTGTCTGGTCTGTGCAAATGACTTCAGGGGGGCTGAGCGCCTGCCCAAATTCCTCCCACTACAGGCTTCAGTTCACAAAGCCGCACAGACTGAGCAGGACTGACAGCTAGGACAGCCTCTGAGGGGCGGGGAATAAACCACATGTACACACACACACACACACACATCATCATCATCGCTGGCCATGCTGTGACATTTCTGTCCCTGCCTCATGTACACAAGTGTAACTTAATCTATTGATGAAACCTATATTGGAAATAGCACTGTCGCTCCTCCTGTCTCTGCTCTGAACAAACCTTTACGTCCCCGACAGCAGTGATGGGACAAGTGTTGTGACTGACAGGCAGCAAGTGCTGCTCTGGCATGTGGGATGGCTCGTGGGCATGCGGCAAACGGCAGCAGACAGTGGCAAACAGAGGAAAACCTAAAGCTGAGTGAAAAGACATCAGCAGCAATGATTTAATCCACTTCAAATACCCTTAAAGACATTTAAAACTTAGTAAATACGGGAACAATGTTACTGTAATACACATCCTTAAATGCAGAATGAACCCTCAGGTGACCTTTTCAGTAGAAGAAGACATACATGGAAAGTTAGTGTAGCTAAAGGCAATAAAATAAAATAAAATAAATACTGAATGCCCACATGCAGGTCAAACTAAAGCACACGCTGCTTTATTGCGTGTATTTAACTTAGACAGCAGGAAGGGTTCACTGCCATGACACCAGCCAGGACAAATCCTGAGACTCCTTCTCATTCATCCAATCAGACACCGTTAAACCGCCGCAGACAGCAACAGCCGCCCAGTCGCCCTCAAGCTGTCTGAAATCCAAACAAAGCCACCGAAGGGACTCATGGAAATCCATTTTAAATGTGCGACAGGCAGAGCTGCTGAGCTGTAAAGCACATGTCCTCCTGAGATTCCCCCTTTTACAGATAGGTTAGCTCCAATAAAGCGTCTCGGGAACATCAGCACTGTGATGGAAATGTTTCAGGAAAACTATCAGGTCTGAAAGGTCACACATGAATCTCTCTGATGCCTGGTTTCCTGTTGGACAACCAGCCAACCACAAAAGTAGTCTCCCTTAAACCTGTTGGTCCTGATGGTAAAAGGCTATAATCCATAGATCTTTAGTTGATTACTAGTTACTAGGAAGTGTTTAGTTTGATCCACGCTGAGTGAGCTCCGACAGAGAGCAGTTCCTTGGCAGCAGCCTAATAGGGAAACATTACCTCAAGGTAAAGTCGGCTTTCACTGGAAACTGAAGACTGATTCATAATGTGGGCCGTATGACACGGCAACAAACGATCTGTCACGCACATTAAACAGTAAAAGCAGCTGCTCTTGTTTGCTGTGTCTGTATTCTCACTGAAACACTGATTGGTATTGATTACGTATTAATCCTGTGGTTTAATAGAGACACTCACCCGCTGTCCTGGAGCTCCTCGGCAGGATCCTGGACAGCTTCTGCTCCAAGTGGCTGCTCAGGTGGGATCTGTTCCTCTGGCAGCTCACCGATCAGCTTCTTCTCTGCTCCTGGAGGCTCTGCTGTCGCCTTCGTTGGTTCTGGTTCTTCATTCTTCGCTGGTTCTGGAAACTCTGCTGTGCTTTCTGAGGGTTGTAGGAGCCCAGCTGGCTCCTCTACGA
The DNA here is from genome assembly GCF_042242105.1 of Pempheris klunzingeri. NCBI lineage: Eukaryota > Metazoa > Chordata > Actinopteri > Acropomatiformes > Pempheridae > Pempheris > Pempheris klunzingeri. The sequence goes on along the minus strand of NC_092023.1, from coordinate 1,252,286 downwards.
TATCTACAGGAATAACTGGCTCCCCTTTTGGTTCTGGAGGCTCCTCTAGAGGCTCCTCTTCTGTCTTGGGTGGTTCTGGGGGCTCTACTTTTGTGCTCTGTGGGGGCTCTGGTGGCTTCTGTGCTGGTTCTAGGAGCTCTGCTGTCGTCTTTAAAGGCTCAGGGAGATCCACTGGCTTCTTGGGAGGCTTTAGAGGAGAGATCTCTGCAGACAGAGGGATCTCCTCCTGGGTCAGAGGAGCAGCTATCTCCTCAGTAGGAGTAAGAAACTCTTGTTGAGGAGACTCCAGGGACGGGAGGGGTCTGGAAAAACAATGGAAAGAGAAGAGGGGGTTGGGGGATTTGTTGTTTGGTTTACAGCACATGCACAAGGAATGACTGACAAATGACAAATGTGTGTGTTTGTGTGGGAACAGAGGCCTACAAGTGTGTGTGTGTGTGTGTGTTGTTGTTGTTGTGCTTGTGCTTGCTTTGTGTGGAGCCGTGTGAGAAAAGGCTCGTTCTTGCCCCGGAGAGCAGGACGATGTCACAGCTGATGTCATCCTTTGAATATAAAGAGCTGCATTACTTCCATTAGACTCCAACAGGCTCAGCCATCTGACCCGAGCTCCGGTCAACACAAAGTGCAGCTCTGTGCTTACCTCCTCATTCATATTCATTGTCACACTGCTCTCTGTAATATCACTCCAAACTAGTCCTGAGCTCGGTGTTACTGGACTGCTAAGCTGCAAAAAACGGCAGAAATCTATGAATATTAAACAACTAAGAGCACAGATTTACAACCCGTTTATTATCAGTATGAATGATGATATTCGTGTTACCCAGTTCATAATCCCTCAGTCGTGGTTCTGATTGTTGCAGCTGGGGAAACAAACCCAAAGCCTTTCTGTCTGTGAGTACATGATGTGTGACAGGAAGCTACGGTGCTACCATGTAGACATTTAATCGGCTTTAACATGGAGTTATCAGCGTGAGGTTTCATGTGAGCTCAACTGTAATAATGTCACACACACACGCATGTTTACCTCAATGTGCTCTCTTGTTTTCTCTGAGAATGGGATGCAGCTTCTTTCAGAGCTTTTATCCAGTTTGTGTCTGGTTCTTGGGCTGTTAGACCAGCAGCAGGACTCTCTGGTGTTGGTTCACCAGCAGAGACGCAGGCAGGAGCTCTCTCAGGTGAACTTACTTCACACTGGAGCTCAATAACACCTTGGGGCTCTGACAGCGACACCTGACCGTGTGGCTGCTCGGAGGAGGTCGATGAAAAAGCTTCTGGGATTGTGGGAACATCAGGAGTTATTTTATCTGTTGTGTCATTGTTGTTTTCTGTTGCCTTAGAAAGAACAACGCTGCCTTCAGAGTGACAAACAGAAGTCTCAGTGCTGCTGTGATACGCCCCGCCTTCACAGCGGTCTGAAACTTTAATTAATCCAGAGTCACTCCCAGTTAGATTTACGGCCCCCTGTTTTTCCTCTGCTTCGTTGTTTATTGCTTTTATCTCATTTCGTCCCTTCCCCTGGCTGCTAACTTTCCCTTCGTCCAAAGCTGCTTTATCTTCCTCTACATCAGGGCCTTTTACGGGCGTTTGTGTAATCGCGCTGCTCCGTGTGGCTGAAGTCATATCGGAGCCTTGGAGTTCAACAGGCTCACACACTGTATCACTGAAATCCTTTTCCACAGTTTCTGGTTGCCCAACAGGATCTGGCAGACTGCTGGATCTTTCTTTATGAATCTCTTCCGCCTGGTTTGCACTTGGAATAACTCGAGCGTGAATGTCATGACCATCTGTGCTGACCTTTGATGGAACAGAGATTCGGAAAGGTGAAGTCTCGTGTTCCTGTGATGCAGACTCAACAGAAACAGCAGTGTTCTTTGAGGTCTCAGGTTTTCCACTTTGGTTTTGACAGGCAGCTGATAGGTCGCTTTTCTGCTGACCTTTACCGCCCAGATCACTCACAAACTCTGTGTCTGGCATTAAATCAGTATTTGACCCAACTACCCCAAACCTGGGGCTTATTTCCTCATCCCTCCCCTGTGTTGTCTCAGCAACATGCCAGCAGGCCGTTACTATCCTCATGTCATTTCTCTCGGCCGCCCTTCCACTCGCATTTAAATCACCGCCAAGGTGAGAAGGCACATAAACCCCGTCAGCCCTCGGTGCAGCCTGTTCTCCCTCTGCCCCGCCTTTCTCCGGACCCATCGCTCCTTCACTGCCTCTGCTGTCATCACCTGTCAACTCATCCCTGCTTCCTGACTGACACAAACTCCCAAATGAGCCGTCTCCCTCCTCTGCTACCCCTTCTACCCCTGGAGCCAGTGCTCGTGTCTGCCTGACCTGACTGTTAGTCTTTTCTCCCCCCTCTGGGCAGCCACCTGACAACTGCTCTGTGGGATGTCTGGATCCCAGACGCTGCTGCTGTTGCTCCTGTTGCCGAGCAAAACAGTTTGGATGTGACGTGGACTGTGATTGGCCGAGAGCTGCACTGAAATCTGGTGCCGTGTCCCCGTCAGAGCTGCGTTCCAGCGTTGCTGTCGGAGTTTGGCGTAAACTGTGGTCATAAACAGTCTGAGGTTTACTACCAGACTCTAGCTCAGCACTCGGCGTGTCCTCAGACGACCCTGCAGGTCTGTCGGGAGATAAGGAAGAAGTCTCTGTTTTGCTCGTAGATGTAATGCTGCTCTTCCTTTCTGCCTCTTCTTTTACATCCTTTACTGGTGCTACGGTCTTTTGCACTTTATGTTTATGTGGCTGCAGGTCTCCAGTTTCCTCTACAGCCTCTTTATCAGGCTCATTACTCTGTTGTGGTGTTGTGCCTGTCTTTCCTGTCTGCAGCATGCTGCTGTCTGCCGTTTCCTCCTGATTGTCCTTTCTTGCCTCTTTAACTTGTTTCTTTTCCTCATTAAACAGCACGGAGGAGCTCCGATCTCCCATTTTGTGTGTCTCTTTCATATCGTCTTGTTTAATTTCATCATAAGCCTCACTGATAGGCAGGTCTGAGCTGAGTGGGCAGCTGACATTAATGAGGTCATCCTTAATGGATGCTTCACAAATAACAGGTTTTATGCCAATGGAGTCTGGCTCAGTGTGAGAACTGATATTATCAGATCCACCATTTGCTAGAACATCCACAGCACCAGGAGGCTGAGATGGAGGAGACAGACTGTCCTCTTGCAACAATGGACCATTTATATTGTTAATCGCAGACTCCACAGCTTCATGTCTTTCCTCCGAAGTGTCCTCGCCTTTAACACTGACCTCAGCTTTAACACTGACCTCAGCTTTAACACTGACCTCACCTTTAACACTGACCTCTCCTTGTTCCAGATCCTCCTCTAAACACATCTGTGTCATGTCCCTGCTCCTGCTGCCTTCCACCTCTCCAGAGACTTTAATGCTGTCACCATCAGCACTGCGGTTATCTGTCTGCTCAGGAAGAGAGATATCACAGTCACTAATGAACTCCAAGTGACTCAACATTGGTCCGGGAGGCTGCAGCACAAAAGCAGGTTTACTGGCACACTGCTCGATAACAGGAATGGACTGATCTGAAGCCGTCACTTCTGAAGTCACTGATTCATCCTTCGTCAGATCAGCGGTGTTAATTACTGAGCCCTCACTTGCCTTCGTGGGAACTGTGGTAATTAGTCCACAAGGAGGGGTCTGATCTAACTGGGTGGGGGGCTGCTTAGTGGGGTCAGTGGTCTGAAGAGAGGCCGTGCAGGTCAAAGTCACAGTTTCAGGCTTTGAATTGGGGTCAAGGTCAGTAGAGAGCTGCTCGACAGGTGAGTCAGCGGAGACATCACTTACAGGCTTACAGGTAACATCATCAGCTGGAAGCACAGAAGACGAGGAGAGAGGATGTCGGTTACCTTCTTTGTCTTCAAGAATGACATCACTTATCAAAGGTGACTCCTGAGGATGACCGGTCCTGACCGGAGCATGAGGCTCAGCGTGTAACTCATCTGCCTCTTTCTCCTTCGACAGAGACAGACTCACAGCATCCTCCTCTGTTTCTGCCTCTGACTGCTTCGTCACCTTTGCGGACACCTGTTCAGCTGGAGGATGATCAGCCTCAGAGGTGGCACTTCCTGCCGTCTGCCAAAGGTCACGACATTCTTCATTACCAGTCTGATTTTTCTCAGCGGGACATGGAAGCTGTTTCGAGCAGGATTCAGACACCAACTGTAAATCCACGTTTCCGTTACCTGACTGATCTACGCTGATGTTCTCCTCAGCACCTTTAGTCCCCATTTCTCCTTTATCCAACGGGACATCTTTCTTTGGATTTGCTAAGTCATCTGAGCCCCGTGTTGCTGCATTTGTGAGGATCTCTGGCTTCTTCGAGCTGAGGAAGTCTGGGAAGGTGTAGCTGGCCTCGACAACAGGATGGTGTAAACTCTCATGTACAGTCAGAGGAGGCAAAGAGGCACAGTCCATAACCGGCACCGACATGTTCCTGAGATCCACGGTGGGAGTGCCCTTTTGTTTCACAGTGTCTGCAAAGTGAACTCTGTTGTTGCGTCCACTGCTGCCACAAACGAGCACAGCCACTCCAGACATATTGGGGCTGCCACCGTCGCTCTGGCTCTGGGCTCCAACTTCAAACTCTGTTGGGCTACTTTCAGCTTGAACCTGTTGATTGCTGCTTGCTTGATGCTCGACTGGGATTTGTTGTGAAGTAGTTAAAGGCTGAGGTGAGATAGAAGACAGGCGGACTTGGCTGCAGTTTCTCTCTGTCTCTGTGATGGATGACTCCTCACAAGTGTGTCCCGAAGACAGCGCTTCCTCTGAAATCCAGTTCTGTGTGAGTTCAGCCCTTACCCCTCCGTTTGTATTGCTGGAGCTCTGCTCAGGGGGAGTTGGGAAGGGTGAAATTGCTGCGCAATGCTCCTCGAGGCAGGGGTGAGAGAGACGGTCCTGTTCGGTGCAGACGCTCTCGGTGATGGAGGCACTCCGGCTCTGAGGGTTCAGCTGTGACTCGGCAACATCGCTGGGCGGACACGTCTCCGTCTCAGCTGATGACACCCCACCAGCAGAGCCTTCTGGCTGGCTGAATGAACTGTGCTCTCTAGCCAGCCCTCCTTTCTCTCCCACCTCCTCTCCTCCTCCTCCTCCTCCTCCCTCTCCTGCTCCCTCCAATCCCGCAGCACTGTAATCCTGACAATCAGGACCAGTGAGCAGCCCAGGGGGAGAAGTGTTGATCTGGACTTCAAGCAGGACCGGCTCCTTTTCTCTGGCTCCCTCTTCTGCTGGTGAGATCTCGGTGTCTGGACTGAGAGCCGGTGTCTCTCTCTGTCCCTTCGTTTCAGCCTCAGCCGAGTTATGTGGCATTTTGCTGCTGCAGCTTTCCTCAGATGCAGCCTGTCCCTCTTTGGCTGAGAATGCAAGTGAGCATTTTCCCTGTGAACAGATTAATGCGAGCTGAGGAGGGCTGTCCAGGAGCCCTTCTTTCTCTCCGTCTGCAGAGCCCAGGCACTTTTCTTTTCCTCCTGAATCTCGCTCTCTTACAGCTTTCTCACTCTCTGCGATCGCTACAGTAGCTGCTCTCTCCTGTGAATCACGCCTCACGCTTTCTCCCTCTCTCTTGCTTTCTATCACTTCTGGCATCGTGGGTGTTGTCAGTGGCAACGCAGCTACCACCACTAAAGCCTCTTCAAGGGCACTCTGAACGCCGCTCTCTCCCACACAAGTTCGGCTGTGGGAGAGCGGGCTGTGATTCTCCCGTGTGAGCATCACTGCCTGTGAGGTAACTACGGCCTCTTGTGTTTGTGCATCTGATCTCGTATCAGTGGAGGCAACTGAACTGATGGCTGTAGTTTGGACATATGTCACAGGTGTACTTTGGTTGCTGCTGACACCAGCGGCAGCACGTTGCTCCCGCTGAGGGCTATCGTCTGAGCAGAGATTCATCCCACATGGAGTATCCATGCTGTCGTGGTTATCTGAGTGACGAGGCTGTGAGAGAGCCTGGACGGACTCAGGTGACCAGGCAGAGCCAGTAAGATGATCCTGCCTGTTATGGGAGGATGATAGTCGGGGGCTGGAGCTGGGCTCTCCCCCGGGACTCAGCTGCTGTTGCTTGTAGTCAAACTCATTTCCAGGCTGTTCCCCACAAATCGCAGCCTGAGCGTCTGCCTGTGACGCTGATTCTACATTTGTCTTTGAATCTGTGTGATTTCCTGCACGTGTGGGGGCCTGTAAATCACCTTCAAGCTGCACTGTTGTGTTTTCTTTCTGTTCGGTCTCTACGTTCTTCTCCACCTTTTTCTTTTTCCTCTGTTTCTTCTTTTCCTTCCTCTTTGCCTTCGTGTCCTGCTCAGCCTGTTTGTCACCTGGTGCTCTCGTCCTTTTGGCCGCGTTCGACTCCTGATCCTCTGATAATAAAACTTCCTCCTTTAAAAGAAGATTACTGCTCCCCAACGTTTCATCAGCTGACGCTTTCTTTCCACTTCCAACCATACAAACATTAATATTGGACTCGTGACTATAATTTTCATTATTTATGTCTACAGTCTCTGTTATTGCCTCTGTGCCTTTCTCCCTAATCACTCTATTACAATCTAGAGTGCCTTTTCCCTCAGCGGCTGCTTTAGAATCAGCATGTTCCTCTCTCAGATCATCTCTCAGCTCATTAAATGCAAAACCTTTTTGGGTTTCTTTAAATGAATCTAATTGTGCATGCGTGGGTGTTTTCTTCTGCTCATCCGTGTCTTTTTCCGGTTTAATCCCTGGACATGTATCCCGGCTCTGTGGTGCTTTTATTTCCCTCTCTGCCTCTGCTGCCCCAGCACTATTCTCAGTGCCCAGTATGTAATCCCTGAAACTAAACACAACCGTGTCCCTCTGGCTGTTTGCTGCCTCACTGTTTCCGTGTGTGCTCTTGTTTCCATGGCCCCCGTTGCTATGTCCTGGCTGGACTACGATTGGAAGCAGTGGCGATGACTCATTGGACATATTAACCATCACTTCTCCAGTTTTCTTCCCTTCGTCGTGAACCGTCTCAGGAGTGGCGCTGGGGGCCTCTGTGGAATCAAGTATCCCCAGCGAGGCCATTTGCTCCTCACATTCCTGGAAGGCCTCTTGGAGCTCCCTGTCGAGGAGCACGGACGGGGGGGTCAGGGGTCGGACTTCCGGGTGAGCTGTGGCGGCGGGCCAAGGTGAGCGCTCGGCGTCTGTGAGAAGTGGGTCGCTGTCGTGGGGCCTGAGACGAGGGCAGGGCGACAGAGTTAAGAGTCCGGACTGGCAGGCAGGCAGGCAGCTGGTCATGCCGAGCAGAGGCCCATGCTCACTGCACCGCACCGTACGCACACATGACACACAGCTGTACTCAGGCTGCCTTCTCTCAAATGTGCATTCCAGATAAACCAACTGTTTGTGAGCATGTGCTTGTTAATGAGCATGCAGGTCAGTTCATACCCAGTGAAACACGGCGGCGTTACTCCGAGTAGCACTGATTCACTTTTTAAGATTTATTGATATTACGTCCCTCAGGGCGAGGCTGCAGAGTTCATCCTGGAACACAAACCTTTTGTCCCTTGTGAAATAAATTACATGTGTGTGCTAATCTGCACTCCTCCAGGTTGAATGGAGCCTCATGCTGCACACTGAGTGTAAGAAGTGTTAATTATTGTACCACTGTTGAGATGTTTTGATCAGAAGGGGATTTTCCCACCTTACTAAATAAAGTTAAAATAAAGTTGTATTTTTTTCTATTTTATTCTTTTCTGTGTTTTCTAACTGTACAATAAAGTTAAGAATAAAAAGTAGTTTCATTAAAATAATTCGAATGTTAATTATGTTTTTATTTTTATGCTAACTTTGAAAGTCTGTATTCTGTATACTGAGCCATACGGTCTATTCCAGCATCCTGACCGCTGTAGTGACTAATCTGGGTTTATTCTACAACACAGTTTTTATGTTGGGGTTTGTAATAATTCAACTGTAGCTGTACATGCTACATGAACCATGATATATAAATGATTAAAGACTTCTTATTATTCCCTTAAGAAAAAGGAGATGGTAATAAATCAGGTCACCAGATAAAAAACATTAACCATGATCATCTCTGAGCAACCAGAACCAATACGGTCTCATAAATCAGACAGGAAGCAGCCACATGTCCCTGTGAAACAGTCACAGCGAGCGTCTTAATGTCACGGTGCTCTTTAACGGTTAATATAACTTTGTGCCATTCAGTTGTACTTGCTGAGTCACTGCTGAGCCACTAGCCGGCAGTGCAGGTAACAGCAGAGGGGCCGAATTAATCTTTAAGCCCCACTGAGTGAACGGGTCCACCCACATTATCTAGTCAGAAGATAAACTCCAGCTCCTGTGATCAGCCTCACACAGGACCACATATCAAGTCCTGGTTTTATTATACGAGTCCTGATTCAGATGTAAATAAATTAAGAATCAACCAAGCATACGTTAGATTGGTTAATACAGCCTTACATGATAAAGGTTCTACTGTGGACACGACCTCTGACCTGACAGCATGTTGCCCCCCCCCCTGCCTGTATCTGATCCACTTGACACTCCCTGCTAAAGGGCAGAGCAGCGAAACACCTTAAGTGTGTTCAGCTGGCAGGTTTAGCTGCAGCCTGCTGCACAGATCTGAGGTGGGACAGACTCCTGGTTCTCTGTCCTCTGTAGTTTGAGGACTTCAAAGAAAGTATCTGTTTTACCTTACACGTTCACGTCCAGCAGTAACAATCACACTACTGCAATGAATCAAGAGCACGTTAAAGCCTCAGACAGAGTAGTGCAATTAGCCTCAGCACTCAAACAAAAGCAGAAAGGCAGGAAACAGTCTGCAGATAATTCACCACAGAGACCAGAACTCAAGCCAAGCCTGCTTAGTCACACAGCAGCCAAGCAGCCATGTCCATCACACTCCAAGATAAGTTAGAGACAGTCAGTCGTCCTATTGCTCCACTCCATGCTGCCCGGTGTCACTCTTTATCACCCCGGCTACCACTCAGGACCGCCCTCCCTCCGCTGACGGCCCGCTAGCCCCCATCATGCCGCCCCTGCGTGGTACCTCGTGTCTAGAACCACCAGTGGACAGCTGACGTCCATGTGATGCTGCAGGCCGACCAGCAGGGGGTTCACCTGCCCACCTGAGCTAGTGTGAGCTCTGCACACACACACACACACACACACACACAAAGACACACACACACACACACACACACAGACACACACACACACACACACACACACACACACACACACACACACACACACACACACACACACACAGTCCCACCAAGACCGTCAACAGGACAGAAACAGGTGCAGAAGATGGATGGAAGGTTTCCAGATTGAAAAAGCTGCAGATTTATCAGGGAATGAGTTTGTCTGACACATTTCTGACTAATTCCCTATAAACAAAATATTTTATTTTCTTAAACAGAGTTCAGCACTGAAACAAATCAGTTAATCTGCTTCATCCAGACGGTGTGGGCTGATGATCCTGGTCTATTTTAAACGAGTGAGAAGAGCAGGGACACAAACTCAAATGTAGGAATCTCCCATGTGAAGTGCAGGCCTCTAAAACTAGTCATGTGTGTGTTTGGTGTTTAGAGGGGACTAGTTATTGTCTGTCTAACACAGACAATGTAAGAATACCTACTGCTTTTACTTTGCCTGTTGTGTTTCTTCAGGAAGTACAAAAGATGCAAACGTGATTATTAACATGAGTCACTGTTGGAGCCTCCAAAAGCCAAGAAAGAACCAGTTTTTCTGCTTTCTGTGATGTCAAGTCACGGTTTTATCTTGACATTATGACCATAACCATAACTTTGATAGTTTCCTCATGTAGATTTGAGTGTGTGTGTGAGCCCTGGACTCACCCCAGCGAGGACTCCCAGATGTTAAACTCACTGCTGAAGTCTAAACTGGGCAGCAGGTCGTGAGGAAACTCCAGCTCGTCCTTGTCGTCCTGGTCTGCAGAGCTGCTCTCCTCCACCCCGGTGATGACGGAGACGTCTGGGAGCACCGGGGGAGGCAGAGGACTCTGCTGGCTGGTCGAGGCTTCGGTCAGCGGCGCTCTGTGGCCTCTCTGGGTCAAACTGTCGGCGTGGGCTTCAGCCTGTGGGACAGTCAAACAGAGTGAGCTTCACGCTGGAGCCTCTGCTGCACTAAATGAAAGAGAGTGAACTTCGACAAGCGTGAGCATGTTGGAGGCAAACATGAAAACATGTAATGATTTAAAGCTCAAAGCCAAACAATAACTCCACCCATGTGTTAGAACATTAACTCAAGTGTTGTTTGTATAGTCATGAATAGGCTGGCTGCAATATTCACTTCCACTCCAGCACCTTATCTTTGTCTCGCACTTGGTTTTTCTTTTGAACTAGTGCTGAGATTAAAATTATAGCCTCGAATGTGTGTCGGGCTCAGTGCATGAGTTTAATACCTGCAGCTTCACAGAGCTACTATCCTCAAAGAAAATAACATGTGATCAAGATTAGGTAATCAGACTATAAAAAAAATACAAGAGGGTCCTCGCAGCACAACTATAATGAACTGTAAATATAGAGATGGGTTATAGTTACATTGTCAAAGATCACTTTTCACTCTTAAAATGAGCCAATTTTAAATAATGAAACTTTTTTTTCCTGAAGTTAACTCATGAAAAGCGTCTGACTGCAGGGTTTCTTAGAAAAATGCTCCACATTGTGATGAAAAAGAACCACGATGAGTAAAAAACATCCTGAAAATATCATCATCACTTCCACAAAAGAAAGTTTTATTTTACATTGAAAAAGCTTTAAAAAACTTCAAATGTATTCAGATTAGATGACATTATTTTATAATCCAGTGGATTAAACAACTAATTACTTTACACTGACTGTGTTTCAAAGTAATCTGCCCCCAAAAGAGAAGGCAGTTTATTAAATTAACCTGAAGGTCACTACAGTCTGGTGTTTTCCACCTTAGAAACACGTCAGAGGAAGAACATCATTATTGTCCCAGGGCGTCACAAGCAGAACAGACCGAATGATTAAAGACAAACCCGTCTTACAGGACTGTGAGACATCACACAGGGGGTTTAATCAGCATGCAGAGCAAATAGTCTCTAATGCTTTTCTTTATCTTGAGTAAATACTTAAAACGTACCACGATCACGACAACAACCTGAAAAGAGAATCTCAGCTGAAGGCAGCACATGGAGCTCCAGGCCCCGGCTGTCTCTCCTGTCTGTCCCACCACAGACCACAACACCGGCTGTGGCATCATGTTGCAGCAACACTCATCTGTGGGCGCGCTGTGATGGGATTCCTCCCTCATAGTGTGCAGAGGAGACAGTTTCCATCATTTCACCCTCTCAGATACAAACTGAGGTGTGCAGGTGCAGACAAACAAGGACAAGCAGATATAATGCAGCCCTGTGTGAGCTGCTTCTGACACAGAGATCCGTTATAAGCAAATCAGGAGGCAAGTTGATTCAACAGAGTGAGCACAGGAGGCCACAACACGGCCGTGGTAATGTTCTCCATCACTGAGGAGCAGAATTTAATCTGTCCATTCAGTTTTTATGGAGCAGGAGAAGACAGCATGGCTGCATTTAGCTTTTACTGTTTGTTTTACTAATTAAACTTATTATTATATTAATCCAGCAAAAATCAACTTGAATCTAACTTTTAAAAACTCAAATGTTGTACTGCTCCTGCACAATGCCACCTCCTGCTCCAGTTTCACATCAGTGCTGTACTTACTGGATACGGATACAGGAGGCAGATTAACAAGTAATGCTGTGTGTGAGTCACTGAACTCACCTGTGTCACCATCACATAGAGCTTCTTTTGTGTGACACATCCAGCACACATGGGCGACCTCTTAGCTCTCTCACAGACAGGAATGTTGCTCACAAGCACAAAATAAAAGTGGCTGAAAGTCTTCAAACTGTCAAGACTGTCTCCAGTTCTTCAAAGCTCAAGCCACATGAGGCTATTTTTAAATGCACTAATTTAGTCTTTTTCTAGACTAGAACAACAGAGAGAAAGAAGCTGAACCCAAAAGAAGTGCAGAGGAAGGAAAGAGTGTCACTCAGAGCACCTGTGATCTGCTCTTCTCTGTATTCATGTTACAGAAGATAAAAATGCAGAGATGAACACAGTTTTCTGAGTCTTGGGTTTCCTGTTTCCTGCCTGAACCGTCTCACCTAGTCACCAGCTAGAGTCACAGTGGAAACACACCAACCACTAAAACCCACTAAAACAGAATTAGAAGGAGCAGCAGCAGGTGGCATCATGTTAGTGTGTGGGCACCCACACCTGTGTCACTCAGTGTGACCCCCCACTCAGAAAGAGCTGTCTACCATGAATTAACCCGCAGAAAACAGGCTGATGCTGCCTGGAAACAGCTGCTGGTCCGACAGCAGGTGACACTCCTGAAGTGTCAGTGCACATGTGCTCACACAACTTTACTGCTTCACACACGACCACTGAGAACAAACAGCAGCATCACACAGACTCAACACGTCCACTCTTCCTAGCCTGCCCTCTATCCTGCGAAAGAAAGCCTCCATCCCTCCGTCTCCGTTCCACTTACCCAGCAGTGAGCTCCTCTGTGCTGAAGGTGACTCTACAGTGCAGTGCAGCTCCTCTGCTGCCCCTCCACCTCCTCTGCTACCCCTCCACCTCCTCTGCTACCCCTCCACCTCAGCCTCTGCAGGGCTCTGTGTTTTGAAGGGGGCAGAGGACGACACAAACATGCTGCAACACATGCTGCTGACGCTCCCTCTCTAGTACTGACTCAGCTAACTTCCTCCTCCTCCTCCTCCTCCTCCTCCTCCTCTGTCCGGTCCTGTCTTCTTCTTCTGCTGCTGCTGCCGCTCCCCTGTTAAATTTCCATGAGCAGTGTGTGTGTGTGTGTGTGTGTGTGTGTGTGTGTGTGAGTGTGTGTGTGCAGAGTCTAGAAACACTACACTTCCCCTCACAGACAAACAGCCCTCACTGCTGGGACTCTCAGACCTGACTGTGCTGGCCACTCCTCCTCCTCCTCCTCCTCCTCCTCCTCTCCTGTAAACTCTCCCTGCTCACTTCTCCCTCTATCTCCTCCTCCTCTGTCTCTCCTCCCTCTTTTCTTTCCTCCTTCCTCCCCCCCCTCTCTTGCTGCTGCTTGCATTGACTTACTGACAGTGCCTCTGCAGGTGAATGCTGGGAATTAGGCCAAGGGTCGGGCCTGCAGTGACCCCCTGAGACGGGATCAGGTTACACCGCAACAAGCTTTGGTTACACACACACACACACACACACACACACACACACTTCATCTTCCTGCATTATAAAAGCTCCCACTTCACCCACTGTGACCCGTCAGTGTTGCTGAGGCGTCTCCAGAACACGAGGACGTGACGGCACCTTTTCATGAACGCTTCACTTCCACCTTTTAACAGCACGTGCTCCTCTTGACCTTTCCTATTGTTATCTCCTAACACAGTGCAAATATGTAAAACACACCGGCAGATTACAAAACCAGGTCATGGTGGTAAAGAGTGCAGTGACACTGACGTGAATGTGGAGCGTTTGAAATCTGTCCCACCTTAAAATGAATGCATGTGTGCTGTGATTCACAGGATGAGAGTCAACAGTTTCAAAATATGAGCAGCTAGCAGGGAGGAAACAGCCATGGGGCACAATATCAGCACCCTCTCAACACCCTCACACAGGAGTTCTGTACCTGGAGGAAGTCATTTTGATTTTCCTGAGGTGGAAACAGAGCAACGTTTGCTGGAGCGCCATCTTCTGGCTGTGATGGGGAACAAGAGAGTTCAGTAAAAGACCTGTGCAGCATAGAGCAGTGGTGGTATGCACTAACTAACTAACCAACTAACTAACTAACAACAATGTTACCCCTGCAGTCACACCCGGGGAGGTCCAGGGTTCACGGTTTGAGCTTATAGACAAATGTTTACGTTAATCCTATTAAAATAATCCTGAATTCCTCCAGTCACATGTGCTCTTACTGTTCTTCTATACCTCTCTTTTCTGTAATCACTGTTTCAAAGTTACAGCAAGAAAAAAGATTCTTAAAACAAGTTCATTGCAGCATTAATTCTACATGCAAACTGGAGGCATCCATTCAGTAACGAACCAGTGCAGGAATGATGGAGCAAACCTGAAGGTATCAGTGAGCACAGATCATAAACATCTAATATACTAATATCTATCTAATGTTTATCTTCATCTCTACCTCACACTGGTGAAGCAGAGATGAAGATGAAGGTGAAAGCATCTTGAAATAACACTTATTAGAAACTGGTGCTGTATAAATAAACCAGTAAACAGAGTGACTTTAGATGCTCTGTGGAGAATCTACAGCAGTTAGTGAACATGAGAGTCAGCGTTAGTTCGGTTAGTTTTCTGAGCATGAAGGAGGTGAAGGCGTGTAGCAGCACAGAGGCAGCAAACAGCAGTCCCAGCCATCCCATGCCAGTAAGTTTGGCCTTACCAACGCCTCAGTGGTGCTGCTCTCGTTCCCCATGGCTCAGCCAGCTGCGGGGCCACAACTGCCCAAACCAACAGCCTCTCACATCAGCTGGCTGAAAGACACCAACACAGAAGGAGCATCAGCGTGCGACTGTTCCCATGTTCATCAGCAGAGCCCCGGGGGGGTCTGTGGTCCCCTGGTAGTCACTCACTCGTGCTGCACGCGGATTAGATGTGTCTGGTATGAGGCTGAATTAGCAGGGAGGGAGAATAGTAAGTGTGTGTGTGTTGTTTTAGAGATTAGGGACCTCCCTCCCAGAGCAAAGTGCAGCCTTTACCTCTGCCGGTGTGGGCTTAATAGCAGGAGCTGCTTCCTCGTGGATAACTATAAAAGTTGATTGTAGATGTTGCTCTAACATTGAGCTCCGATGACCAACAGGCCCCCTCTGGTCTAACTGACCTCAAACACACGGCCTTTCCTCCTAGAATAAAAACCTTCTGTTTTACTTCTTTTTATATCTGTTTTAATGCTCTTGTTTGTTTTTAAATAATATATGTTTAATTTTGCTTTTATGTTCTCGTTTTGTTAATATGTAAAGCACTTTGAGTTGCCTTGTTGTGGAAATGTGCTATACAAATAAACTTGCCTAGAATAAAAACCTCCTGGTGCAGCACACTGACACAGTGACTCTGTGAGGTGATCCTCATGTGTGGGAGATAACAGACCGTCGTGTCTAAACACTTCCAGCAGCACTCAGTCTGTTAACAATGCAAGATCCACTCTATTCAAATCATTCAGGAGCATCTTTAATCCAATGTGACCATATAAACAGTCTGTTGTGGTCAGACATTGTAAAGACACTTGAATTATTGATGATTTTACATCAAATACAGGCAGAATCACCTCCATAATAATCCTCCGTCTTTCTTTCTTTGCAGTGTTATTTGGAGCTGAGCAGCAAACAGAAAGGCTGTTAGTACATTCCTCATATGACTGCAGGGACTGTACGTTGGCTCTGTGTATAGTCAGAAAGCACTGACCTGAATATGTAAGACTTTATAAATAGAGATCAGCTCTGTCCACTGCTGTTAGACTTTATTCCAGTCGTGTGCACAATTAGTCATACACACTTCCAAACAAATGCAGGAGCTGCTCTTGTTTATTCTGCTCTGGATGCAAATCATTCAGTTCCTCTTCCTATGATTGTTGCATGAGGAAAGTAATATCTGTATTTCCCCTTTGCATCTTAATCACCACCTCTGTGATGTGGTAACTCTTCTCCAAAGCCTTCCTGTTTGCTATTTGTGTGACTGGGGTGTAATTTCAGCCCCCACACTGAGGACGCACATGCACTTTAACTGGCCACAGTGTTTCAGGGCTTTTTGGCAGCTCAGAGAGCGTCGGGGGAAATCATGTGATTGCTCTGAAGCCAGGTGTCTTCTCACCTCATCATCGGCTTGTCAGTCACTCAATGTGAAGCATCTTTTAAGCCTTTGGGTTTGGATGAGCACAGTGTGTCCACAGTATGAGCTTATCTGACCTCACAGTGCACCCAGGAGGAACACAACTTCCAGACTAAACAGAAAGCTGTGCTCCTCGTGTCATTTAGGACGTAGTGGAAGATAAACGTTATTAGATAATACACATCATTCAGCAGGTGAACCTTTCCAAGGCAACTACAGTGAAGTCATAGCACATCAAACAAGATGTTAAAAACAGCAAAACAAATGTAGTTACAAGCTTCAACAGTGCCCATCTTTACCCTCTGCTCCTCCAGTGACCCCCCTCCACCTGAAGGAGTAATATCAACCAAACAAATGATCCAAAACCTGCACCAGTGCTGCGGCTCATCGACTACTCACCACTGCAAACAAGAGACTTTTCCACACACAGAATCTGCCTGAAGCTGCTGATAACTCTGTGTTTACTGTCGGACTGGAGGCTGGTGTTTGGTTCTGCCCTCTCTTCTGAGGAGCCCCGGCCCCTCTGATCTATTTTTGCATTGCATGCTGGGTGGGATGAGAGGACGAAGGGTGGACACGGGACAGGGACCGAGGGGAGGGACGGAGGGAGGGGGCTGAACTGGAGCTGGGGGAGCCATGTCTGTTTAGGGTGGCAGCGGGGTGAGTCACCTGCTCCGGCAGCTCTGAGGCAACGCTGTAAACAAACGGACACTGTGGATGGACGGAGGACGAGGAGTCAGACCTCCTGGCTCACCAGCTCATTATGCAAAAGGCTGCAGATGCCGGAGAAGCCATCCCACCTGTAGCTCTCTCTGCAAACCTTTCACACTCCTCTTCAGTGTGGTGGTGCTCCCTTTGTCTCATGATTCACATGTACGGACAGGCGTTAAAACACACTCACACAACCACAAACCTGCTGCAACAAAGCAACCGACGGCAGGAATAACAGAGCAAACATGTTAACAGACTGCTCAGGGGCTGAAATGTGTTTTGGATCCTTTCTTTTTATCTGCTGCCATCACAGGCCGTCTTCAGCTGACTGTCCAGCCTGTGGAGACAGCAGGCTTATAATCATCTCTATAAATAACACTGATTTGATCAGCTCTGCTTCTGACAGCCGACTTGTTCCCTCCCATGCTGCCTTGCAGCAGCTCTCTCCTACCTCATCTGTCAGTCAGTCTGAATCAGTCTAAAACATGTACGCTCTGCTCAGGATTTGTCAACCTGCCTTCCATCTTCACCCTCTCTCCTTTCTGCTCAGCTCCTCCCTTCCTCACCCCCTGCTCTCCGTCTCCACGGATCCTTTTCTCTGCTGACGTCGCCCCTCCTCCAACACTAGAGTACACCTTCTCTCGCTCTGCCTTTAAGTTAAATCTATTCTGGCTCCTCTTGCATGCTCTCAGTCACACACTGCAGACAGCCTCTCTCCCTCTCCTCTGTTTACCTGGGGGTGTGAGACTCCGATGCAGCTCCCCATCTTGTATTCCATGTCCTCCTCTGGTGAAGTGACTCTGGCACTACACGGCTGGCAGAGCACCTTTCTGCAGAACTGCATCGTTATCAGTCAGACTCAGCATTGCCAAAGCAGGCACATCTCTGCTGGAGCTGCGGAGCCAGTGAGTGTGTGCCTCAGTGACTAATAAATTCTCTGCACTGCTTTGCCCGTGGTGCTCCTGTGACATATATTTTCAAGCCATTGTTATATAAAATCTACATTACATAAGGAATCCAACCTAATCTAATGAGAGTGGAAAAGGGAGCCTCACGTGCAGCTGAGCCTCACATCACTGCACGGGTGAGCAGACTGAAGACTGCTTTGGAGGGAAACACAGCTCGGAGAGGGAGAGAGGGAGAGAGGGAGAGAGGTGGGAGGCTGCATAAAGGGTGCCTGTCCCTTTAAAAGAGCCAGGAGATGGCAAGGATGATGGTGTTCATCATCATCATCATCATCATCATCGTTTGCAACAGAGAGAAGAAATATGGATCCTGATGATTTATTTTTCCAAAGCAACACTCTAATAGTTTGGTGTTTTTGTCAAGACTACATGAATAAAGGCTTCATCATTCGACTCTCTGGCTCCATTTGGATCATTTCAGGGGCCTGAGCTCATTTATCATGAGATTCCTAAAGAAGGACAAACATGTACCAACGTCTGTCCTGCCTGCTTCATGGTCTCAGACCGCTGAGAGGTGACGGTGGAGTCATCAGGTTTCTGCTGTCTCTTAAAACCTGACGGTGGCATCAATAAAGTATTATTATGACTGGAAAACCATCCTGTAAAGTCACTTCATCAACAGCTAGAAACGTGAAGATCATTTATTAGCCGTGTAACAGCAGTAATATTGATCTGGTCTTGATTCATTGATTTAATATTTACTCATTTTCCTTAATAAGCACAGAGATGCTGTTTGTTTTCTGTCCTTCAGGGAGCTGCACATCACTTTTAAATATTTAACGCTCGAGGCTGACCACTTTGGTTTTAACCACCTGCATAACAAGCTACTGGAATCACAGCAGCAGTCATCTCTCCTCTGACTACACTGTGCTGAGACTCTCTACAGAACAAACCTGGATATCAATAATGGGATTCACACATCAGTTAAAAGCAGCAGCGGCTTCTTTCTCTTTTATTATTCAAACGTTTAAAAAGGGTAAAAAAATTAAAAACAAAATGAGCCTCAGGTCACTGCGTGCGTCACCGGGGCTTTGACTTGGACTTGGCAAATTACAAACATCTTTCTTTATTATTTAGAAATGTTTAAAAAAAAGTCAGCTAGCGATAATGTTGGGGGAGAGCTAACGGAAAGCGTCACTCGTTCTGCGTGTTTGGAGGGTGAATCATCGTGTCTCTGATCTCGAAGGCGTCTATGAGCTCCTGGGAGAGAAAAGGAAAAGAAACAAGCTTTTTTATTTTGTTGATCTTGTGCCGTTGTTTGATTCCGTCCACCGAGCTCAGAACTTACTAACCTTCCATATTTTTGGGCTGATGGAGACGACGCACTGTTTACGGCTGCATGATCCTCCTGCTTCGACCTCGCCCTCCTCCACAGGCGCTGAGACACAAGAACAAACTCTGGTGAGATAACTCACCTGAAGGAACTCACTTTGTCAGAGTCACACAACAATAACACGACGTTAGCGCTCACCTATACAAGGCAGCTTGGCGCTATCCAGGTACATCCGTGCCAGACCGTCCTGAAACACAAACAGCACTGTCACTCCTGCTAACAGCCACTACAGCCAGCTGATGGAGCTGATGGAGCTGATGGAGCTTCGGCGGCTCACCCTGATGAGAAACGACGTGTGGAAAATGTTCTCTACTGTCCGGGAAAACGACTTGGGGTCGATGACAAACTCATAGTACGATATCGGGGATGTTGCTGCAGAGAGAAACAGAGTGAGCAAATAATAATCACATGACGACACGTTCATGTGTCACTGAGGTCGACTTTAAACTCACGGTCGTCTTGGTAATAACTCTTCAGGTATCCCAGGATCCTCTCCACCTCTTTCTCTGTTGCTTCTTGATGGGAGTCTTCCATTTTCTTCATCTGACAGAGAGAATAAATTATAAAGCATACGTCTGTTAGCGGGTTTTAAAACAGGGTACTTCTTAGATATCTGGGCCTGGTACTGAGCGTTCAGCCACCTGTGTTGGCATTATCCTCTTGGCCTCCTTGCTGGGGGCCTTCCTCTGCCGCTCTATCCTTTGCTTTGGAGGAGGCGGCTCCGCGTGGAACGAACCCATCCTGATGAAAAGGAGAGAACAAGTCAGACAGAAAATACCGCTGAGGGACGAGATGAAGCCGGAAAGATGGAGAACTGAAGCAGAGAACAACAACAGAGATAATAAACCTGTTTATGAACGGTCACGGTGCTCAAACACAGAATCAGTCCTCTGAAATCATTTACTGACAGGAATCAGGACGTCTGCTTTCATACAAAACATCATAAGAAAACCTTTTAAACTACAGTACTACTATTTTTTACTTCAGTCCCAGGAGTACATTTATTACACGGCTTTGCTGAACACTCGACTCTACGGTCGGTTATCTTATTATTTTAAATCAATATCATCATTTTTAAGTCTTAGTATGTATTTAGAGTCAAACTGCTGATTTGTTTAGTCCAAATGTAATTAGCGGGCTCACGTACAGCGAGCGGTGTCATTACTACAAAACAAACCCTTCAGGGTGATTAAAGTCCTGTTTTGCAGTAATAACTGGCTCCTTAATTAGATGTTAATCTGCATGAGGAACACAGAAAAAGGAATAAGACTGCTCTGCTGACAGCGATGAGTTCGACAGACGGGATCACTGAGCAGGTTTCACTGTTTTCCGGGGACGTCTCCACGCCACAACTGCTCCCGTCACTCACGACAAAGACAAGCCGAGGCGCTCACATGTAGTGGAAGGAGGGCGCCGTCCTGAAGCAGCACTCGGCCCTCTTGGCCACTCGGTGCCAGGCGTCCTGGGGCAGGTAGCCGTCGGCCGCGCCGCCATTCTGCTGCTCGTCCTCGCCGTCTTCCAGTCGGTTCAGACCCATGAAGGACAACTACGATCGGAGGGAGCAGAGAGATCCAACACGAGCTGACGTTCAGATTATCTGCAGCTGTTCATCGTGATGCTTCTGACTAATAAATAATAATAAGAATAATTAAAGCTCTCAAAATTAATAAACTAATCAGAGTCTATTTGCAGTCGGGTGCAAGAATAGAGGACAAATTCCCTGTCAGATTAAAGAGGAAGAACAGGGTTCAAATCCAACCTGAGAACAACAGTAAATCAAAGATCACTGAAACTCGTTTGAGTTTGAAATAACGCACACGTTTAGAGCGACCTTTCAGAATAAAGTCACTCACGAGGTGCTCGGCGAACGCCGTGGGGTCGAAGGCGGTGCCCTCGGCGAACAGCTGGCTGGCTTTCTCTTTTCCCAGGTCTGTGGCCACGACCAGGAGCTGAGCGTCCAGAGCCGCTTCTCTGGCCTGTCGCACTGCCGAGGAACAGAGACATCAGACTGTCGGCCGGCGATGATGAGGATGATGAGGATGAAGGTTTTGTGATGAAGAGTCTAAGCTCCTCCCTGCTGCCTTCATTCATCATGTTTTTCATGTGTTCACTGAATAAAACAACAACAAACGTTCACATCCATCATGTCTGTGTTTGTGTCTCACCCACCATCTTTAAAAAGTTTGTTGGCCTCCTCTAGAACCTCCGTGAGCCTGTTGTTGGAGGGACTCAGCATGTCCTCCCTGTTCTCTGGAGACACACACACAGGAGGACACACACACATGAGGAAACACACACACACACACGAGGAAACACACACACACACATGAGGAAACACACACACACACATGAGGACACACACACATGAGGAAACACACACTCACATGAGGAAACACACACACACACATGAGGAAACACACACACACACATCAGGAAACACACACACACACATGAGGAAACACACACACACACATGAGGAAACACACACACACATCAGGAAACACACACACACACATGAGGAAACACACACACATGAGGACACACACACACACATGAGGAAACACACACACACACATGAGGACACACACACATGAGGAAACACACACACACACATGAGGAAACACACACACACACATGAGGAAACACACACACACACATGAGGAAACACACACACACACGAGGAAACACACACACACACATGAGGAAACACACACACACACGAGGAACAAACATGAAATATTTGTCAGAAAAAGCTGTCTCTCTCTCTCTCTCTCTCTGCCTGTCTCTCTTTCTACCTCTCTCCCCGTCTCTCTCTCTCTCTCTCTCTCCCTCTCCCTGTCTGTCTCTCTACCTGTCTGTCTGTCTGTCACTCACGCTGCACCGAGTTGATGAGGTCCCGGTATTTGCTCCGTATTTCTCTCCGCAGTCCCGGGTCATTGTCGTCCTCCTGGGGGTCTGCCGGTCCGGGGGAGCTGCTGCCGCCGCCGTCATCCTCGTCGCTTTGCCGGTGCTCTCCTCTCCTCCGGCCGGTGGAGCCGTTCACCCGGGGAGCCTCCTCCTCCTCACCGCCTCGGACCCTCTTCATCCTCAGTCAGTCAGTGGACGGGCTGGTAGTCAAAGTAACAGCTGGTTAACAGTTGGTTAACAGCTGGTTAACAGTTGTTTTAAACGTTAAACAACATTTAAAATAACCGGTTTGACTTAGTTTAGCCAGAGACGTTAGAAAAGTCAAGATAGAAATCCACCACTCCAGCTCATTTACAACGTCAAACGGAAACCCTGCGTTAAAAATGTCATGTTACATAAAAGGTAAGTAATATATTGTGACTAATATAATTTATTCGATTAAAAACTTACTAAATAAGAACTAACCATAGCTAACACTAGCCAACGTCACTGTAAATAATACTAACACTGAACTGAAAGTCGTATTTCCGTTCAGATGCATAAAATCTCAAAGAAGAGCTACGCTAACATGCGGTTAACAAACATCCCGAAGCAGCTAAAGTATATTTTAAAAAACATGAGCACTAATAGCAACTAGCAGTCAAACCAGAAGCAAACGTCTGAGGAGCTAACTGTTAACGCAAACACGGAAGTACCAAACAGCATATCATCTCGTCTCGTCTCTATCTTCGGTCTGAGCTAACGTTGGTTGTTGTCAGCTAGCAAAATCATCTTGTGTTAGCAGCAGAGCTAACCGTTAAAACTCCAGACTGTCCTGTTCCTACAGAGGCCACAGTCAGAATAAAGCTTCACCTGCTCCGGTTGTTCTTCATCTTACACCTGTTTGTTTTTGTTTGGGTTTAACTTCAACATACCTGTGAGCAGCAGACTGAGCGCGCCAGGAGCGTTTCATCAGTGTGACTGAAGCGAAGTTGGTTTAGTGTTGGTGCTGCTTCAGCCAGGAGAAAGGAAGCTGGAAGTGAAACTTAAAATGAAAATAAAAATTAAAAAAAACTAATAATAATATTTCAGTTCCTCATTTTTATATTTTTAGTTCAATGCAAAGTATTTATTGCGACAAAAGCAAAAAGTAGGCATCATTATCTATATACATTTATTCATATAATCAAGAACAAGATAGTGTTGATTATGTGATTTTCATTTTCACATTAAAAGTATGAGAATGTTAATTATTATTATTATTAATTATCTCTGAATACTTTTATTAAACCTCTGAATACCTGAGCTCACTTCTGATGTTTTATACTGTAGTAAGATGTCTTGACCCTCCGGTTTGAACACATCTTAGTTATAAAAATATAAATATTGCATTAAGTGGATTATTATCAAAAGTCCAAACATTTCTTTACTAAAATGTGTGTGTGTCTCATAACCTGCAGCTAATTTGACGTCATTATTTTGTCATAATATTCAGTCTATGGTCTGTTTTGATTGGCTACTTAATATTTACATTAAACAAACATCTGTTTTAATGACGAGCCTTCTTGTATCCTATCAATGAATTAATAAATAGTGATAAGTAGAAAAAATAAATGCATGTGTGTGATAAATATGTTGATTTGGGATCTTGCATGAACAAAAATTAATATCATAAATCCATTTCTATTCAGTTGTGTAGTTTTTGTGACTAATTTGTTCTTAATCTTATTGAAATAGAAATACTGACAACTGAAACACAAATAAATCTTTTTTTGACAGCTTGTTTTAAATCAAAGCGTCTCCTTTAAATTTTAAACGAATATGAAGCTGACTTCAGTCACTTGGGCAGCGGCAGCCAATAGGGCGGCAGTGAAAAACACGTCACTGCATTTCCGGAACCCATCGGCAGGCGGCGCCCTGATGACGAAGTGGGTGTGTGACGTCAGAGACCCGCTCTTTATTTTGAAGTCGTTGTTTTGTTGTCGTGGTGACCAGAAGCGTTCCCTCCGTCACTTCCGGGTGTCGGTCACAGCTGTTAGCGGCTTTATTTCAAGTTTCCAGCTGTTAGTGATGTTTTTAACACGTTTGTTCTCTTTTTTAAATTTATCCTGATAAAAGTTAAGCAAAGCTGAACTTTTCCACTTTAACTGCATCTTTCATGATTTATCGTCACTGTGGCTTCTGTTTTATGCTTATTAGTTATTATTTTACTCATTTCTGTCAGACTGGCTGCACATCATGTAGTGTTTCTAATGGGGAAAGTGAAATGTATTATTTAAAATGTTGGCAAAGTGTAAGTCATGTTTGGTCACATGATGCACACATTAGGTCAGCCTTATTTTATTAAAATGTTATATTACAATGAGCTGTTATATTATAATAAGATGTTATATTAGAATAAGCTGTTATATTATAATGAGATGTTATATTAGAATAAGATGTTATATTATAATGAGCTGTTATATTATAATAAGATGTTATATTATAATAAGTTATCCACCGTGTTCTGTCCTTCTTGTTAAATGTGTCTCTGGATGTTTACAGGAGACCTTTCACAGCCTCGGTTTCTTGTGTTTGCAGGTAACAGGTGAACTTGAGATACTACTGAGCGCAGAAGCGTCTAGAAAGCCGCAGTTAATCCCTCCATGACCCTCCCTCCTCCCCCTCCCCCTCCTCCCCCCCGCTGCTGCTCCTGCAAACCCAGAGAGCGCGCAGGAGCACGAGAGCTCGAGCAGACTCTGATTTACCTGCGGGCCGTCATGGCGGGGCGGAGGCGCCCCTCTCCGGGGCCTCGTCTGGACCTGAGCAACTTTGACTCCTCCGAGGCGCAGCGGCGTCGCCTCGTGCTGACCAGCCCGCGCTCCCTGCAGTCCTGCGCGCGGCTCGGCATCAAACCTGTTGAGCTTCTCATTAAGTCGCTGAACGAGCTGATGGCGGAGCAGCGGGACGTGAACTCCGAGGCCGTGAGAGTCATGCACGAGTCCTACGAGAAGGAGAGAACGAAGCTTTTGCAAATGTGCCGAGAGGAGAGAGAGAAGATCATCCAGGCGGGGGACAGGGGGAGGGAGGGGCCCGACCGCACGCCGAAGGACCCCCCCGGGGACGGACAGGTGATGGGGCCCGTCCCCTACGCTGACCTGTGCTTGAAAGGGAAGCCCGTGAGCAGGTCCTCCTGTTCGCCTGCAGGAGTGGCCCCCCAGGACAGGAGCACAGTGTGCAGCTTCAGCCTGGGGGACCTCAGACACACTCCGGCCACCGAGACCAAGCTGGAGAAGCTCACCAGGGACATCAGGAGGGAGATGTGTGTCACCGTGTCAGAGAGAGACCGCAAGATAGCAGCTCTCATGCTGGTGAGGCACCAGGAGGAGCAGGACAGCCTGACGCTCTGTCAGCAGGAGGAGCAGGAGCGCCAGGAGGCCCGCAGGAAGGAGGAGGCCCGGCAGGCCGAGGAGGAGAAAAGGAGGAGGAAGAAGCTGAGGCAGAGTATGCAACGGTGGAACGAGGAGCTGAGGGCCCGCAGGAGGCTGAGGGAGCTGAGGGAGGAGGAGAAGATGAGTCACCTTGAGCAGGAGGTGATGCTGCAAGGAGACCGAAACAGGAGGCTGAAAGAGGAGGTGGACGAGCAACGTAGAGAAAAGATGGAGGCTGCGCAGAGAGACGCAGAGGGCCGCAAACACTACCAGGAGAAGCTGCTGAGAGAGAAGGTGGAGGTGGAGAGGAGGCAGCGAGAGAAGGAGAGATGGGTAGCAGTGGAGAGGGAGCAGAAGGCCAGGAGGAGCAAAGTGCTGCAGGAGAAGAAGGCGAGGAAGAGGCTGCAGGAGGAGAACCACAATGAGCTGCTCCGACACATCCTGCTGAAGAAGCAGGTGGAGCAGCAGGTGGAGGACGAGGAGGCCCAGAAGAGGAGCAGCCTTGAGAAGAAGATGCAGCACTCCGGCGAGAGGCGCGCCCGGGCCGCGGAGGCGCGGCTGAGGGAGCTGCAGGCGCGGGCGGCCCGGGAGGAGGAGCAGACCCAGAGAGCCCGGCTGAGGGCCAAGCTGCAGAGCGTCCAGCGGCTCACACACAAACAGGTCCTGGTCCAGCTGAGCCAGCGGCGCACGGAGAGAGCCGCCCTGCACGCCGCCGCCCGGCTGAGGAGCAGAGCCCAGGAGGCGCGACGGCACAACCAGCACAGGAGGCTCTGCCACCAGAGGCTGAGGCAGAGGGTGCAGGAGGAGGAGGAGGCCACGAGGAAGGTCAGAGAGAGCTGCATCTACATGAAGGAGTGGAGGAGGGAGCGGCTGCAGAGGCAGCGGGAGCAGATCCAGGAGGAGGCGCACAGGCTGGCTCGGGCCTCCTTTCACATGAGGGAGAGAGTGAGACAGCAGACACACAGACGGACCTTCGATCAGATGGCTCTGGAGGCTCAGCTCAGTGCTGCCGTGAGCCGCATGAAGCTGTGACCGAGAGGAGACGCTCCTCTGCACCTCCTCTGCACCTCCTCTGCACCTCCTCTGCACCTCCTCAGCAGGACAGCTCAGGCATCAGCGACACACTCATAGAACAGGAGCTCAGAGAAAACCCTCCCTCCTATTAGCAGTCTAATGGGAACATCTCTGTGGGTGTGTGTCACTGCAGGCTGGGGGGCTCAGAGCTGCTCAGAGAGCCACAGATCACAGATCAGAACCATGTCAGAGCTGTTTCCTCTGGACGGGGGTGTGAAGCTGATACAGGTGTTGTGGGGCCACATGTGTTCCTTTCTCTAAGTTTACAGGTTATTTAAATGAATACAGGATTATAATGAGCCTGTTTCTGGCTTAAAGGTTAAATGTTTCTGTGAAGTGTTCAAAAAGAGGGATCTACCTGTCAGACACTGACTAAAAGGCTCATGTGGACCTTCAGCTTCCTGTCGACAGGCGTGTGGGAGAAACTGTCAATCAGAGGGCTCCTCCCACCGTGAGGACGGGACACACCACCAATCACAAGGCTTCTCAGGGTAACAAGGACGAGAGTGAAGACAATATTCCAGACATGCAGCATTTCTTTCATTCCTCTGATTCTTCTCCTGTGCTTCATCTCTGGGACCCTTTACAGCGTAACGACTGTCCCTGCAGCGCTTCACTCTGATAAATATATAAATATATCTATATCTATATCTATATCTATATCTATATATAGATCTATTTAATACAGCACACAGGTGGTGTTTGTTTCCACAGCGGAGTGAGAAGGAGGCTGCAGGTCTGTAACCATGTGGGAGCTTCATGGACTCGTTTTTAATGAATCATTTCTTCTCTGGACCAGAAATAAAGTGTTGACTTGGTGGTGTGATGATGGAGAGTGAAGATATGATCTAATCATCAGATTTGATGGGTTTTCTATGTTTCATTATTTCTCCTACCTTTGTAGTACCGGAGTGTTTTATTACATCTGAATTAATAAATGACACTTTAACAGTCTTTTGTTCCCACGTCTGTATTTAACATGTTTCTGCCCAGCACGTGTAGATTCAGCCCTGAAGGACGGTGGTAGTAAATCACTTCAGACAGGTTAAACACAGTCAGTAAGACAACGTGTTTTTAATGTGAAGTTCTGCAAAGGAAACAGCAGGAGTCTTTAAAACTGAGAAGATTCTTAAAACCACACGGACATGAAGTCAGTCAGACATGGGTGGGTGGGGGCTCCCACCTGATAACCACAGTGATTCTGTGTGACTATAAAACTAACTAGTCACCCTGTGTCCTGTTGATCTGACTGCACATGGATGACTCAGACCATGAAAAGGCCTCATGGAGTCTTACTGAAGGAAACCTGGCACCAGATGCTGCTCTTTTGTCTGAGCTGTAAAAGGATACAGCAGAATAACATTCTTTACTTTTCAAACTCTAACAAAAGATGGACTGAGATAAAGACAAACCCAGATAAACTATCCCAAGCCCCCCCCCACTGTGAAGGACAGTCTCTTTTCAGGAGTCACTTCCCCGTCGTTTCTCTCTCAGTCGTCCCGCAGCCCGGCAGCCAGCCCCATCGGGAGCCCCACCCCCAGGATGAGAGTGAGGCTCTCCAGGAGCCCCAGGTGTCGCTGCTGGGGGGCCGCGGCTCCGTCCTGCTGCTGGAGGTCAGGCGGCGGCAGCGGCGGCGGCGGCGGCGGCGGCGGCCGGACCGTCCTGCTGCTGCTGACCTCAGGCAGGACGTGAACTGTGGCCACGTAGAGGAAGGTCCCAGCCGAGAAGAGCATCCCCACACCTGTCGCTCTGAGCTGGTTCTCAGATGAGCTGCTGGACTGCAGACAGAGAAACATGAGATCAGACAGACGCAGGGACGCTGTGACACCAGGACATGAGGCCGTTAGACACACGTGTGACGGCTGAGGAGTGTCGTCTTACTGCATGTAGAATGAAGTAAGTGGTGAAGGCGACGATGGGGGCGGCGGCGGAAAAGGCCAGTAAATGTCCCTGAATGAACTTCTTCTCCAGGCCTGCGTGCATCAGAAAGGAGACGAGGCCGAAAGCTGCAGGCGCCTGAAAGATAACAAACACGTCGGGTCTTATTATCGGCTCCATTACTTCCTGTTGGTCATCAGTCCTGCTGCCATCAGTTCTCTCACCTTGTGCAGGATCACAGCCAGAAACACTATGACTTGCACCGTCTCCTGACCTGTGGCCACGGCCGCACCCAGAGCGAAGCCATCAGCTGCACACACACACAAACACCTCATCAACAGTCTACCTCTTCACAGGATGCTTCACTGGACGTTTCTCCGCAGCGTCACATCAAACTGAAGGATGAGCATTCAGCCAGAGAGCAGCAGAACTCCAGGCAGAGTCACACGAGGAACTGAGCGGCCTGGTTGGGAATGTCCCTGGAGTCCCTAAAACATCTTGTGTGCTGTGAGGAAACACGCGTCAAGACAAACGTACAGTAGGAGCTTTGCTGTGAGTACCTGCAGCGTGGATGAGCAGCCCCAGCGTGGCCGTGACGCCCACACGGCTGCTCGGCGCTGAAATGAGACATTACACATGTTGTGGTGATAAATACAAACAGCAGTGGACGTTCTGCAGAGAGAAGCAGGTGTTAGAGATCTGCCAACTTGCCGCGCGTGGAGAGGTAGCTGCCGACCTGATCCACCACAAACATGAGGGTGAAGCCGAAGGTGAGAGCCACGCCGATGACGAGCCGGGGTGTTCGGCCCCCGTCTGTGGAGGCCGAACTGTTTTTACTGACGTTCAGACCGGACGGCACACCAGAGGAGGAGGATGCTGCAGAGACGGGATGAAGGACGGGGAGAGCTTTTGATCACTTAAAAGGTGGAGCTGAGGGCCGCTTTCATCCCCGTGAGCTTCATCGCTCATCTGAGGGCGGCTCGGCCAAACATGGGAGCACGTTGGGGGGGCTGAGGGTGGAGGGGGTTTAAAGAGAGGAGCAGGTTTACATGGTTTCATGTTCAGAGAACAGATGAGGCTGCTGCAGCCTCAGTCTGAGAGACCTGCTGCTTCCTGTTACTGTCAGCTGGTGTTCATGAGGCGGTCAGGAGGTTTTCAGGGGGAGGGAGACAGTCACATGATCAACAGAGCCCCTTATGATGTCATAAAGGAGCAAAATCTAAACCAAGTGTTTTCACACAGATTTACTGAAGATGGATCTCAGTTTGGATCTCTCTGGACACATCAGACACATATTTGTGTTTTGAAGACATTTCTAAGTACATTTTACACAATATGAGCTCTTTAAACCAAAGAAATGGGGGTTTGAAGGAGGCAGTAACAGATAAATAAGAAAACAACAGAGGACTAAAGTCCAGGTCTCACCTCTCCAGGAGTCCTGCAGTAAGCCCACCCCCTCCGGGACGACCACAGCCAGCGCGGTCCCACACAGCAGTCCGGCCCCCAGGATGGACACAAACTGCAGGCTTTTCTGGGGGGGGCACACATGACTTTAGCACCGAGCTGTCAGACAGCAGCTGGTGGTCACACCATCCTCAGCGGGGATCGGAACATTTACCTCAGAGAGGGAGAACAGCAGCGGGAGGAACCCGAGCAGGAAACAGCCCACGAACATCCCTACCGACACCAGAGTGATGGTCAGCCCCCCCTCCATGACGGACAGGGAGCTCCTCAGCGCGCAGTGTCCTGCTGGGGAGGGACAGCCGGCTCTGACACTGAGGAGCAGCTCCGACTTTCCACGTCGCTCCTCGGTCCTCCTGCACAGCAGCCCCCCCAGTGTCAGACACAGAGAACTGCACCTCCACCCTCCCGCAACGACAGCCCACAGCAGCCTAACCACAGGGACCCCCCCACCCTCCTGAGGGTCAGCCAACAGTGGAGCTTAAATCAGTGCTTTCCAACCCAGAGGAGGCAGAAAACACCATTCAGTGAATACAGGAAGTACAGAGAGAGAGTGTGTGTGTGTGTGTGTGTGGGTGTGTGTGTGTGTGTGTGTGTGTGTGTGGGTGTGGGTGTGGGTGTGTGTGTGTGTCACCACAGCAGGTTTAAAGTGTGTCCATACTGGAAAAGTGAGAAACTAAAACGGTTGGCTCCGATCAGATGACATGAGGTGGAGTCCTGAAGAGAAACAGGTGTTTAGTTGGTCGTCACACTGAAAAGTCAGAGTTTGACGGGTTGAAGGTGTTTTGTGTAACTTCCTGTTGGTGTCAGAGTACAGGTACGTTGGTTTTGTAAATCACGGAAACACATTTTGAGCCGGAAGCCTGTCTTGAAGCCGGAAAGTTTTGTCCTGTTTGCTGAACAGCAACGACTGGAGGTACAATCAGTGGAGCCAGCAGACTGATCCAGTGTCATCACACAGCATCATATGACACAGAACCGGTCAAACCAGCCCCAGGAAGGACAGATGTGCTTATTACTGAGTAAATATCCCTTTCTAAAGACAAGGAGCTCACACTGAGGACAAACTTGATTAAATACAGATTTATTGTTCAAAGAGCTGAGAGGAAAGGTTCAGATATGTCGAGAGTATATCTGCGGTACAGACGGCCCTTTGGAAAGAATAATAAAATGACAGTCAAACGCTGAGATCTGCTATTGTTACTCTTCCTATCTAGAAAAATGTAAAACTAAAAAAAGGCAAAGCACACAGAAACATTCTAACTGTGCAGTTTTCCAGACCCCCCCGTCCTGAACACACTGTGCCAACAGCCTGAGAACTTCTATTAGAGAGTCCGGTTTGTTTCCAGTGAGTCCCACCGTCAGCACAGGGGAGAAACTAAAAGGATTCATCAGGAGGACCCTGAAAGAGCAGGAGACAGCTGGACGTCATTTCAACCACCAGACGGACAGACGGAGATCAAATGAAATGCCACGCCACGGGACACCAGGAAGTTAAAAGTACAAAACTTACAATTTCTGGTTAGCTAGAGAACCGACTGTTTCAAACAGCAGTCACGCCGTTACCGAGGCCACTTTGTTCTTACCAAAAAAATGTGGAATTAACCTACATTCAGCGCCGAGACACTGGAGCCGTTAGACGGGACGAGGCCTCCGAGTCCTCCCCCCCCAGAGCACGTTCGTTTGACAGGACACATTCAGAGAGTTCAAGACGTGGCAGAGGTATAAAAATGAAGAGGTATAAAATACAAAACCACCTTGTCATGACTAGAAGAGCAGCAGACTCGACGGTGTCACACAGCTCTCGTTAGTACCAGAACAGCGGAGCCATGCGTGGCGCCAACATGCCCACTGCCCTGGTGCCCCCACGGGGAGGGGGGGGGGCACCCTTCTGCGTCATTCATATAAGTGAAAGTAAGATTAGTGCACATTTCCCACAACGGTTCTCTGAGCAGCTGGATGATACAGTTTTCATGTCTGTGGTCCAATAATAATAATAATAATAGTGAGAACAATGACTGGTCCCACAGTGACACCTGCAGTGGTACTTTACCCACAATCCTCTGCATGTTCAGTGGGGCAGCACTTAGTGTTATCTCCACTGAGGAAACACATGAAATGACACAAATAAGAGGTTTGATAAGTCCTGAGTGACGGCGCGGAGCTTCACATTAGAATCTGTCTCTTGGTGTGTGTGTGCTGTTAAGACGGGAACATGTGACACATTTCATCTGCGTGTTTCACCATCAGGTGGAGTTAATGACTGGAGACTGGATCCCACTACAGAAGAGATCCATTACTCCAGAACCACTCGTATATCTTCCATTTTCCTGGCTGTGTTTTAAGTTAAGGTTTGAAACTGACTATGGGGATAAATCCACTGGGGGAACTCTTATGATTTGATATGTCGTCACCAAAATGACTCGACTTGAGTTTAACAATCTACATCTCGGCATTCGAGTACATTAAGTGCCTACATGACAGAGGACCTGACAGAGGGCTGAGTGAGAAGAAACAGATTAATGCATTTATAACACTATCAGTAGCCACCTTAACTGAATAATAATCATTTTAAAAACTCTACAGAAAGACGTAAACATACGGACAAAATGTTACAAATGAAAACAACAGATAAAGAGAACCAGTCACAGTTAGTGTCATCTGAAACACCCCAGAAGGCCTTTCTCCTCCTTCCATCCTCAGAGCAACACAAAAGGATCAGCAGGCTCCCGGCCTCCTGCAGCAGACGGGCAAGGATTTCCCCTGACTGGGGGCAGTATCATCATCATCATCATCATCATCTTCAGCAGCAGCAGCAGCATCAGTCCCACAGAGGCTCAGAGGCCGAACGACAGAGCGATGGTGATTAACGTAGTGTGCCGAGATATGAGCGGTCTTCTTCCACACCAAGCTGGATAGCATTTAAAATCCAACGCCTACGAATAAATACCAGGTCAAAACAGGCTGTTCCTCAGAGCCAGAGCGCTGCGGCGGTAGAATTAGTAGCAATGGCTTCTTCTGATGGAGGTGGAAGAGCCTTTTGGAGACGTCACATGTAAACAGACTGAGCTGTCTGCTGGTGGGGAAAACTCCTCTTTCTCCTTCTCCTCTCTTGCACCAGCGGCTTATTCGGGGGAAGCATCTAGTGCAGACAGTTAGAGATACTGGCAAAGGATTATGGGAAAATATCTCCACCCTTTGAACATGAAGGCATGCTGTACTACAGTACCTTAGTGAAACCGGAGCTTATAGGACAGGTTCTCTCTTTCAAGTGCAATAATGTTAAGGAAATACAGACAGTATATCACTCCCCTCACAGACAAGGCAAAAAATTCTTCATTTGTGCATTAGTGTCTTTCTTTCACGGGTCCATGTGCAGTATTCTGGGATGTGCCTGGGCTACATCGGGGCAGAAGGGTGTTGCTGCCCTTGCATTGTCAGAGGAGAGTCCCTCTGCAGGTGCACAGACAGAAGATGTTTGGTGAGACCCAGCGAAGAGTCCTTGAGCGACAATCCATTGAATCCTTAGTAGACAGTGTGCTTATGTTAGTGTTACGTCCCTCCACAGAGGCTGAGATGCTTTGGAGAACTGGTGCTTCAGTTCCTAGTTTAATTCACATATTCAGTGCACTCCTCTAGTTAACTTCTGTCCCAGTGTCAGTGCCGCACTTCATTATCAATGAGGCTGTCCTCACCAGACTGGAAGTCCTCATTCAGGCCATTTTCAACATTGATTATTTCCTCGTCCTGCGAGGACCCCTGGCCGTCGTCCTCGCCGCTGCCTGAACCAGCCTCCTCTGAATTTGGGTCTTGAAGTACCTGAGCGATGTACATTTGCTGTGGGGGAGAGAATCGAACAAAGAGTTAAAGCCGATGCAGCAAAAGGTGCCGCTAATCATTTCTTTCACAACGTTATATTATACAGGCAATCTGAAAGAAACAAATACACTTTTTGTTTGAAGATGTTAACAGTTATGTCTATAAACTGTCTATAAGAACCTTAAAATGAAAATGTGCAGAACTTCACAGAGTAATTCCAAGTCCAAGGCTGTGAGTGAATAACAGTTTAAAACACTATTAACAAAAAGCATCAATTAGTTAAAAATAAACAAGGTCCTCTTGTCAATATTAACTATTGTAAAAGTTGAGAAAAATAAAATCAGACCAAGTTAAAATGGCTAATAATAAAGGCTCATCTTAACAACACATCCATGCTTGTCAGAAATAGTTAGTAAACCTGATATTTTAATCTAATCTTCCTCATCATTCATTTGTTTATTTGTAATTGATAGATCCATGATGTCTGCACACGTTTCTTTTTCAGTTTTCATGTTTTTGTAAACCTACATAGACATAGACCTCCCTCTTCCACATATGACCTGTTTACCTGCAGCTGTTTCACTTCATCACTTGATTAAAACCTTGTGGTGACTTTTCTTTCCACTGTTTGAGGCTCATAAATTGTCATTAGAAACAAACATGAGTGAATACGCACCGCTGCCTTGTTGGCGGCAGACGTGCACACTGGACGGCCGTTCTCCAACCCGTCCACCTCCTGGGTGTCAATCTGGGACGGAAAACGTTGAACATAAGCAGCTGACTACAACTCCGGTCAGTTTAGAAAACATGAGTAACACGCACACAAGGGAGACTTCTCCCGTTACCTTGTAGTTGTGAGCACTGAGATATTTAAAGTGTCCGAAGCAGACGTGAGAGAGGCAGATGATGATTGTGATGATCAACACTATGAATGTGAACATGGATGTTGCAGCTGAGAACCCTGAGGGACAGAAAGACAGACAGTGTGAATAGATCTGGAGGCGTGTTAGGACACCAGCGGCCTGTAGGTGGAGTCCTCATCCTACCCGAGCGAACGGTGGAGAAGAACAAGAGCCAGAAGAGACACAGAATAGGAGCAGCCACCACTTGGTTGACGGCTCCAGAGTGGATCTTCTTGTCCAGTTTGGATGGCAGATAAGCGTAGTACATGTTGTAGCGGTCTGCTAGGTGTTTCAGCAGCATGTACATCAGCCCTGCACAGACAAGGGACACAAAACAAACGGTGGAACTAATCCAATTAGGCCCGCTAATAAGCTTCTGTAAAGAACAGAACCACTGAATGCTCCCTGCCATTTAATCAGCGCACTATGTGGATGTGAAACAGCAGGGAACTCACCAAAAGGGACGATGATTGGGCAGGTGATGCTGTAGGTCATGACCACGGTGAAGACACACATCATCCAGGCATAAGCTGCCCCGAACTGGAACTCATAGGCTTGGTGCTGCGAAGACACGATGACAAGATATTAAATAAAATCTAAACATGCCTGCACCTTGTGAAAAAACGACTTCAACCTTTAAACCACAGCAGATTTGCCTGTTTATTATGTTTTTATACCATTAAATGCTTGGCTTCTTTAAGTGGTTTGTTCATGTGCACAACAACAAAACACTTCATCTGGTTTCAGAACAGATGCTCATGTAAGAGCTATAAAGTCTTAAACTAAACTACTGTATGTGATTTCAGCTTGGTAAAAAGGCCACGTGCTAACCCTCTTGACGTTCCTCCTCTCCGCTGCAGACCGAGCCAAGCACAGGCGGATCATGTACATCAGCAGACCGGGAATCCTCAGCAGGTCCATGGCGTTACCGATGAACGCAGACGCAATGACATAGTTGACAAAGAAGGCTCCATTGTCCGGAAGGAACACACACCTGACGAGCAAAGAAACGAACCAGTATGAGTCAGAGTCACACTGAGGTCTGAAAATGAATTATTACTGAAGCCAGTTTAACTCAAAATAAACAAAGGTATTTGAGACAATACATTCAAACTAAAAACATGGTAGCAGAGGTGCTGATGGCAACAAAAACAAACCGATGCTACTTACTCAAATCTCACTTTAGCATCTGCCAAGAACCTTCTGTCAAAAAGCCAGCGGAAGAAAACATCCAAACTGCAAACACACAAGGGAAAAACAAAGGAATTGGCTCAAACCAAACTGAACTGATTCATTACATTTCAGGGCAGGAACCAAAAACAGCCTGTACCTGCTGAGTCCGAGGGAGGGCAGCAGCAGGACCATGAAGATCAAAAAAGTGTAGCATTTATGCATTGTGGTCCTGTTCTCTCCTGACCTGTGAGGACAAAAGAAAGGTTTACACGTCGTTAGAGGACAGACAGAAATCACACACTGGGAATAAAGGCCACGTGATTCTGAATATGCTGAACTATTGACTGCAGAAGGCGTGAACCATACCGGGTCCAGTGGGCTTCGAAGAAGGCAGAGTAATAGACGATGGTGGGAAGTAAGGCAGAGAAGGACCACAGGAGGAGGGTGGGGAAGAACTGGGTGATGATTGGATTCTGTGGGGCACATCAGAGACACATGGACATGTAGCGGTGAATCCCTGCACCTCTTCAGCGGCAGTGTGGCAACGACTAGGACGTCCTTCCACAATAAAATGAAAACCAGAAAGTAAAAACACTCACATTCAGGTACTCCACTGGTTTGGTAACATTGAACTTGTCCATGGTGGAGATGATGATGGCCGGGGTGGTGAGGAAGAAGAGGAGGAGGAAGAGGACAGTGTTGATGATGAAGCAGCGGATCCACCAAGAAAATCCTCCCACTGACAGATGCTCCCTGTGGGATAAGGTTATGCGGCGGTTAGATTGACTCTGGACGATGACCTGCAGTTATGGACACAGCTGGCCGGTAAACTGATCCACCGCAGCTCCACAACCAGTCAGTCATCTGGAGCGAGAAGGTCTCTGCAGAGAGGACTGGAGTCTAATTATTCCTCAGCGTGACATCAAGCGTTGCATAATTCTCAGTGTGTATTAGCGCAGGCGCTGGAGCCGCGGAGCAGGTGGAGCAGCTGCACCCCCACTATTACACCGAGGGAGCAAACATGTTTTTGTGTCCCCACTTTTTCATCAGACAACTTTGGCGTTTCTAAACATTTGAGCTAGTTTGGATCAAAATTAGATCTCTCTGTCTTACTGAAGACGGTTTCACATATAAACACATGAAGCCACAACCACACAGTCTGGGAACACACCAGGACAGCAGACTGTCTGTCTGCAGGAGGCAGGACAGGATGCTGAAGGACGCTGTGGTTTTAATTCAGAGTTTTTAAGTGTTTACCAGAAACATAACAGCTTTTATTTCAGGAGAAATCACAGGAAGGCCTCTTTCCCATCAGCGCTGCTTCAAGTCCAGACTAGTCCAAACAGAGAGCTACTAAAGATACGATAACTAACTAACTATGCTCTGAATATCTGTGTGGCTGGTTTTCAATCTCTGAGCATGAAGAGGAAGAAAATCTCCAGGGATTTCTGCTACAGTCACAAGTCCTATGATAATTAAATTAGGTGATATTGGTCATTAACCGTTTTACACACTGTGTCTATGAGGGGTTAGGATTTGGCTAATATTCTTCAGGGTTTACTTTTTTTAGGGTTTAGAGTTACTTTCCAAATGTATTATGGATTAGAAACTGAAATGCACATTATGTTGAATCAGAGAAATAGAAATATCTGCACTGTCAGTATGTTTGTATGAGACGACATTTAAGTGTCGCTCACTGCTGAAACTAGATATTTTATGGTTTCATATAAACTGAGCTTTATGCCGAAAGAGCAGTTTTATAGGTCATTACTGAAGGCTCTGTATTGAAGGAAATTAATGATAAAAAAAACCTTCCTGCCATACGTCCCCTTGTCCATCACCCCACTTGAACTACAGTATGCTAAAGACAGGATTCATGGCCTTACCAGTAGACATTTTGAGGATCGGGGGCGTAGCTGACGGTCCAGTTGTGTGTGTGCAGCTTGGCGCTGAACTGAGAGCTCTTGGGCTCCCGGCGGCACTGACAGCCCTGACACTTGCAAGCATTGAAGTCCTTCAAGATTCTAGAGAGAAGCATCCACAGAAGAGACAATACAGCAGGTGAAGGGCTGAATAATCACCAATAATCACATCTACTGCGGTTACCACAGGTAAACGTGCTCACATGGCAGTTATGGACTCGTTCTGGAAGGTGACGAAGGACATTCCTAAGGGCTTCCTGTTAACCTTCTCTCTCTCCTTCCTGTAGTCATCTTTCAGTTGTGACTCCAGCTTGGTGTAGTAGCTCACGGCCTCTTCCTGTAAAGGACAAAGACACTGATGTCAGAGTCTGTGACGTCCGTTTATAGTTTCAGTTTAATTGCTAATATGGTACCTTGCAGCCACAGTGATCAGTTAATACACAAAGTTAAGTGTATCAGTGTCTCCTAATGTAATTATGTAAATGTCAGATCAAACTAAAGCTTGTCTTGTTAGATGTAATAGCTGCATAAAAAGACACTGCACTCACTGGATGGTGGATCAGTAGCTGATTATTGTTAAACTGCAGCAGGAGTTTTAGTTTATACTGATCTTATTTGGGTTTCAAAGCTCTTGTGACTCTTTTATTCAATGTGCTTTGCAGATCAATGAATAAATCAAATAAAAATGTACACAACGCACACAAGAACATAACCTTAAATGTTTATGTCCAGTTTGGTTTTACACAGTTCCTCCTTTCATGTGTCATCATATTTAAGCTAATCTGTTCTAATCTGTTCTCCTCATCCAACCATTTATCACAGCTATTATATATGCTTTTCCTGCTGAGCCCTGATTCTCCATGTGAATCTATAAGTAGCTTGTAAAATCAGATACATGCCTTCTCTATCTTACCCTCAGAAATGCTGTTAGTTCCCGTTAGCAGCTCATAAACAAGTTTGAGGAGTGTGCTGTTTGGAGATAAAGCTCGGTTATGGCGGTCTGACCTGCTCACAGCCTTTGATGACACAACAGCAAAGGTGTCCACAGGGTTTTGGATTGATCATGGTGGTAATGTGCTCCTTGGCCTGCAGGTCAATGAAGAATTTCTTGCTGCGCTCTGCCTTCTTCCTGTATGCAAAACATCGGCTGTGTCAGACTGAAGGACTATTTTCACTGAAACAACCTCAGCCGCTGACACTCCCCAAAATGCTGCGCGCGCACACACACACACACACACACAGACTGGTGCACATGTGGTTAAAACAGTGTTACCTCTCAGAGTTGAAATACATCAGTCTGGCCACATCGTAACAGATACGAGCTTCCAGTACAGCACAGTTTTCATACGCCTGCCTGTGAAAGAAGAGCAGGGAAAGGCCTTTTTACAGTGCGGCAGCGAAGAT
The DNA here is from genome assembly GCF_042242105.1 of Pempheris klunzingeri. Lineage (NCBI taxonomy): Eukaryota > Metazoa > Chordata > Actinopteri > Acropomatiformes > Pempheridae > Pempheris > Pempheris klunzingeri. Next base: position 1,213,446 of record NC_092023.1, on the reverse strand, counting down.
AAGATTTTAGTTAATACTATTTGAGCGAAACATCCCCTCTTCCGTCTTGGACCATCTTGACGCATGACTTGCATGATCCTGCTCATCTGGCTTCTATTATGGACAATTACACGTATAGGCCTGTCATTGTCTGATCCCAGCCAGGACAAGAAAGCTGCTTAATGCAGTTACTGCACAGCTTACCGACATGTTAACACAGCAGTGTTCCCTTTTTACAGTTATTAGCATTGTGAGACAGTAACTGTGGGACCGGCGATCCTGAGCAGGACTTACTCAAAGTGCTGCCTTATCTCAGTCTCCTCTGCGTATTTGGAGATTCCATTGACAAATAAAGTGCGTTTCACCTGCGTGAAGAAGGAGAAGGAATTACAGACAAAGGTGAGACCGATGCACGAACAAAGAAAGGATAAAACAGCCTTTTTCTGAAGCCGTGGCACCCACCAGGTCATCCTCCTTGTAGTGCATCTTTGAGGTGTGTCGTCTCATACTGTACACGGTCAGTAACAGGTAGAGGAATGCAAAGGTGGTGTGCAGCCATAGTAGTGTATTACTGCGGAAATAAACAGTAAGGATGAGCATTAGAAAGTGAAGACAAGCACAGTATAGAGCATATGGATGTATAATAATGCAGCTGTGTAATAATTACTCACTCTGCATCCAAATTTGCTATAGTGGTTCGCCCAAAACTGTAGGCATTGTTTTCTGTAGAGACATTAAAGAAACAAGACAATCACAAGGAGTCCTGCCCAGTGCTCAAAGAGAATCAATAATGGATGAATAGATGTACACAGTCTGCTGCGCCTGGTGTTCACAGCAGCAGAGACAAACATAATGGTGACAAGGCAGCCGGAGTCAGACACTGACTGAAAAACGGTAGTAAATTTGACTAACCAAGTAGGTTTCCCGAGAAGTTAACGGGCAGGATGATGCCCACAGAGAGCACGCCCACCACCACTAGCAGGCCAATGATGTGGCGCTGAAAGGACAAGTAATGCACGGCGTCCTCGCCACACTTCTCCCTTATCTCTTCATCCCTACAGACACGCAAGTTCAAAGTCAGTAATATCACAGCTTAACTGGTGGTTTTCCTGTTTCCAATATGCTGCCAGTAGTTTGACTCACTTGATGCGGAAGATGGCAGTTAACCAGGAGCAGAAGCCCTACAAGAGAAGGAAGTGGAGAGCTGAAGCTGTTGTACCAGTTATCACACTGTTATATTTTATCCTGTGATGCCGACGGCCTGCTTACTGTGTCTCTCTGCTCGATGTCCACAGAGCTGGAAACTGAGGTGAGGCGCTCGTAGCGATCTGGTGCCTCTGATGTCATGGCTGAGGCCACGCTGTGTGCACAGAACACAACACACAGCATTCGCAGGGTGTTACACAACTACCGAGCATCAACATGAGCCATAAGGGGATGTTAGTTCTTTGAGTCTCAGGACAGTGGGATTACCATCAGTATGGAGAAGTTGACGACACAAAACACACACACACAAACACACTAACACGTGCCCTGAAATGAACTGAAGAGATTCATCCTGTGTGGTCTGAACACAGGATTTAGGCTGGTAAACCAGTCAACCACAGGAGCAATCTCTATGGCCACATTTCATGCCAAATGTACACAGGTGGAGTACATCACCACTGCCAAGGGAAAGCTTACCATAAAAAAGTTAGAAGGGAAACCTCTACGGAAAAGGACATTCACAGAGGAAACAACAGAAACCCAGAAATCATCAAGAGATGTGTAGTTTGTCCAGCAGAGCCACAGCTTCTCCTGGGCGTAACACAGCAGCACCACCTTATTAGAGACTATATGAATTTGATTGCACTCCTCAGGGAGGTCACATCAGGTCGGTTTATACATAACTAGAGAATATGAAGAGGACTCAGGCTCTGCTGGAATTCAAATATAGTTAAGTGCTCAGCACATAAATGGCTGACGTCACCCGGGGCTCTAAGAGATCTCTAATGGAATGAAGAGAGAGCCTGCGGCCGTAATCCACCGTCAGTCCTGCTCTCACACATTCCTGAGAGAAGTCGAAGTGGCTCGTCTAAGCTCTAGTAGACAGGGAATACTGTAGGTGCACCATGTTAGGGCCCGTCTACGAAGAACAACAGATCAGGGAAGCATTACCTCTCCCCGACCACATCCTGTCTGTGCGGCTCATGCGGTGCACTCACAGAGAAGAAGTCCGGGCTTCATAAAGAGGTCAATACACGGATTAGCACACACAGATCTGATTAGGACAGTGAGACAGGACAGGGACACCCAACAGCAGAAATACAAGAGTGACGAGGAGAGGGAGAACGATTAGGAGTCTGGCACTGGGAAACGCCTGGAGCAGGAGGGAAAAAACCAAAACCGTCAAGAGAGAAAAACAGGCTGAAGCCCACAGCGGCCTGGGCAGAGTGGACAAGAGTTATGAGTTAGCTGAAGTACAGAGACGGGGGAAGGCAGAGAGTCTATGATATGGAGAGATGACATACTATTCCCGATCATCCAGGCGACTGTACCGCTGATCCATTCTTCTGGTGAAAAGAGAAGCAAAACAAAGCCATTCAGCATAGTTTAGAGGAAACGGGCCTGTTGGCCAGTGAGGGTGCTGGTGGTTCAGAGAAAAACTGGGGAGGCATTTTACACCACAGGCATACCAATGAAGGTTTCTCTTCCCTCTGGTATACGTTACCCAGCAATACGAATACATGTATGGCCTATAGTGTAACAACCCTTCGTTCATTCATTCATTTTAGTTGACAGTCAATGTTTAAGTAGCTGGAACAGACAGACGCATCAAATTTAGCCCCCATTTCTGAGGATTAATCAATCAATCTAAAAGATTACATTCACCTTTCTCATGTTATAAGAATTAAAACGACAGCCTCTTATCTCAGTTCAGCACTGTGTCATACCAGACTACATTTCCTGTCTGTTAATAAAGTGTCCCACGCTGCCGCCCCCCTCCCATCCTCCCACCATGCTGCAGCCCCACTCTCTGCTCGCATGCAGCTGCAAAAATAGTGAAGCTGCAACATCACACAGACACAGCAGGGGGATGTAGGTGATGGAGCACTGTGTCATGCACTTTCCAGGGTTCGTGGTCAAAGATTTCTGTAACTCGATCAGTCCTCTAGTTTCACCTCGTGTTTTAGAAGGAGCAGTGGAATCAGCCGGTCCGTTTTTGACAGGCTGACTGTTTCCACAACTATTCTCATCATTCGACATCAGTCACAAATTACCCCTCTATAGCTGGCAGCATGATATAATAAAATAATGGGGAACTACAGTCCCTCAGGCTTAGATAAATAATGGCTTCAAAGTGATCTGGGAAATGGCTCTAAAGGGGAATTTAATTTGATAACAGTTAATAAATCATTTGTTTTTTCCCCTCCATTTCAGGGTTGGTCCGACAGCAGTCTGGTCTTTTCTATCTCAAAGTGAACAGACTTCGTAACAAGGGACAAAGCCTGACAATGTCAGAGTGCATCATTGCCATTAAATGGGAAACTGCTGACACTGACTTCCTGTCTGGAGCGCCATCCTTGTGATGTCTGCTTCTGTCTGAAGAAAACTGAATTTTACAGCGTCAACCAGCATCTAGAATGAACAGCCACCAGGAGCCAAATGCTGATAAAACGAGTCTTTGGCTTATAAATAAATCCATAAAGGTTTGTTCCCTCTGAGACACTAACATATGAAGGCTGTAGTCGGAGGCTCCTGGCTTTCTGCCTGCTGCACCGGCTCCACAGAGCGCCCTGCCCAAAAGAAAGTTACACGCTTTTCTCCTGTGACTGAGTAACCGGCCTGACATCACATGAGGATCAGCTATCAAGATGTCAGACAGTGTTTGTTGTCATTCTCTTGCAAAATTTATTAGTTTGCACTTCACGACACACTGCAAACTACTAAGTAAGAGAGGGAGGAAAGTAAAGTCAACACAAAGTACCAAAAACAGAGACGCATTTCTGAGAAAACTGTGCCATTAATTATTTCAGAAGATAAAGAATATTTTTTGGTAGTTATTTAGTGTAGCACCCTCTTTCAGACAGTTAACAATGTCATCAATCAAATATCACTACTGTGAAATATCAACCACAGATGATATAATCAGTGCATGTTGGCCGTATTAAGTCAGATATTGTTGGTACTGGACGCTCAGGTTCTAATTACCTGTCGACATCAGTCACCAGAGCAAGGCGCCCGTAGTCCCATGCTACTTTTCTCAGGAAGGAGAACACAACCAGCAGCCCCTAGAAACACACAATAAAGTGGAAGTAAACACCTGTAGGCCCCATATTTACATCACGGAGACCTCATGAAGAAAAGTTACATAACTTCTCGAGTGTGTTTATCATTTAAAAACACAGCCCCTGAATTATTTGACCTTAAGAAACCACAAAAATGTAAGGAATTGCACTGCATCGTGGGTAGGGTATTGTTGAATGGTGCAGACGTGTGCTCATCAGCTGAGCGCTCCATCTGACCAGAGGGACTCACCAAGAAGCACATGAAGTCCAGGGCGAGGACAGTTGGCACCCCGCCGAAAGGCAAGCCCTGGAGCACGGTGCTGCGGATCCGGGCCGAGTAACAGAAGTCCTTGGAGGTGGAATTGGGCGTCGGCGTCGTGCAGCTCTCTGAATCTGAGCATCCCTGCACCCCCATGATGCCCACGATTAATATCAACACTCGGTGCATCACTCACTGCAGCATGTTGACAACCTGTGAAGACAAAGGATGCCGATTATCATCGAGGTTTTCCAGCCATAGCGGTCACTTTGTGTCTGTCGTGGACCGTTCTCCCGTACCGAGACAGAAAGGAAGAGAAGGAACACACACCACACGGCAACAACGCACTTTAAATTTATGTCCCTTTCTGCTGAGACTGATATTTCTGCCTCGTCAGTAGTCACATGTTCTGATGCTGCTTTTCACCACATGCATGACAACTGAAACCCGTGTGCTTTAAAAAAATTCTACGCTTTCTGTTCCTTGTTTGTGGCTACTGTTTGCTAATGACAAACTGGTCAACTTTGCTCTGCATTCAGAGAGAATTACTGTAACAAGCCAAAAAGTGCACTCTGATAACCGCGGTGGGAGAGGGGACCGGCTATTCCTGACCCCCCCCACTACACAGAAGTTTGAGTTCACGATTCGCTCTTTTAGTTCTGATTCTGAGGCCTGACAAAAATACCTGGGTCTTTAGCTTGTGAGATGTTCAGCTTACTAACAGACTTGCCTGGGCTTGTTTGTCAGACTGCTGCGTACAGTCATACTGGAGCAATGACTCAACCACAGATAGAAAACACCGATTGTGACATTACGTCATAATCATGGGATTACCGTCCGCCGTCTTACCTGTTCACTCTTCCCTCCCGTCTTTCATGTATTTCAGTGAGAAACAAATAGCCGACATCACAAGCTACCTAAAGGCTGATAATGGTAAAAAAGCCCTGTGAGAAATGTACCTTAATAACCACCCTGACCCAAAAGGTTCCATATTCTGCTCATTTCATATTTGTATACAGAGATCCAAGCAGGGCAGCTTCACGTGGTTCAGTGTTCAAAAAACATTATTATTCTAATAGCAGACATGTTTTCAGCGTCTGTCTGAGCGCTTTAGTGGAGTTAGTGAGGAAAAAACAACGGCGGACAGCGAGGTGGATTCAGGAGGTTTTCAGTGGGAGAGGACGGTCGACCTGCTGGAGGAGGTCACATGATCAGCAGATCCCCTTATGACATCAAAAAGCAGAGTCAAATCTAAACTGAGCGTTTTCACACAGATTTACTGAAAGATGTAGCAGCAGAAAAGAGTTTAGCTTCTCCTGGTACAGCAGGACACATATTTAGGTTGAAGACATTACAGAGTGAACTTTAAGGGTTCAGACTGGTGGGGAAATAATCCCAGAATACTGTCACCATCACAACTTCAGAGGTGTCACACTTCACTCAGGCTGATCACAGGGCTCGGAGGAGGCGGGAAGGTGTTCTGGTGAGTGCCGGCGAGGGTGTTTGCACAGTTGCACTGCTATACTTGTGCCCTTCGACCCACTATCACAGCAGCATTCACGCCGCTGCTCATCTGCCCTAACACTAACTCATTTATCCGCTCCCTGGAATGCTGTGACATCAGTGGAGAGGGACGCAGCCAGGGCCGAACAATAAGCCGATAGAGACCACGGGGTTCAAATGGACCGGTCTCAACCCAAGGAGGACACAACATACCCCCCTGTGCCTTCGACAACGCTGCTGCACATCCTGGACCCAGAGCCACGGCTCAGCCTGTTTAACATTCAACACAAACATCTTGGAGAGGACTTGGGCACATTTCAAATAGCACTTATAGATGTTATGTATGGTTCAGTAAGCCGGCCTCATGGCTGCTGTGTCAGTGTAAAGGGAATAGCAAAACGGGTCAAGTGTTCTGTATCGTCTTCGGCAAATGTATGTAGCATCTATGGATAAATGTCAAGATTCAGGAAGATATTATTAAAGCAAAACACTTGGTGAGGTGTAATGAGACACTCAGCATCAGTTACTGGTCCTTATTATATAAACGATATTATAATTTCTCATTTTTTAATCTGTATTTGCTTTTAAAATGTATTACAGGGTTGCATAACATCGTCAGGTCCTAATATTTTGCTCCCAGCTTGTGTTTGACCTTTGCCTCTGACACACTGAAGGTGTGTTCCTGATGTCAGGCGTCTCGAAGGGGTTAACAGACATTATGTTTACATTGAGTCTTTCTCACCTAAACACGTGCATCCCAAACGTGTTGAGTGTGTTTCTTTCCTCAGAGAACATTTGAAAAAAACATTTTAAGACCGTGATGTGTGTACTTGTATACAGTCCTCCACCAGCCGGCCTAGCGAGCTCTAACATGTCCTACATGGAGTCATGTTGGCAGAAAACAGCAGTCAGATACTGTTAAGGCAAAACCTCAGAGCACTCAGGACAAAGATAATCCCCAACATTTAACACCAAGTTGATCAAATATTACTTCCCTCTCAACGTTACCTTAGTTCTGAACGGTTAACAACAGTAAAGCTTGTAGCTCCAACTTCAATACACAATTTAAGCAGCACAACATATGAAATATTAATCAAATATTTGTAAGTGATACGATCGAGCCCTCATGAACCAACAGGTGTGTCTGAGTGCATTTTGCAGTTCTTATCCAAAATAGTACTTTAATTTACTGAAACAAATACTTTTCTATGACTTAAGTGTAACGTTCTTCATAGAATTTTATTCTCGACTAAACTTGATTTTATTGTAACTTCAGTGTTTCTGAGCTGTGTGATTACAGCAGGACTCAGCTGCACAGAAATACTGTGCCACCTTTCCACCTGATGCTAGTTGCTATGGTACCAGCAGTCTGGCACACATTCTCAAAATACAAATAAACATAAAGGGGATGAAGGCAGTGGGGGAGAAAACCCCATGCTTGTCCACTTGAAACTCAATCTGGAGTGACTCTGCTATTTGCTTTACAGCTCATGGAGCCAAAACAGCCAGAGCCGTCCAATTGTCTGCGGTAATACAATAAATGAAAATGTCCCACAATACAGTGCAGCTGCATGTTCACTACATGCTAATAACACAGATGCAAACCTTTTTACTGTTAAGAGAAACACGACATCAATGCTTTCCATCTGCAATCAGCAACAGCACACATATTCATGACCTTGTGCATTTCAATCTGCACTGTTTTCCGTCAGTGTGACTCACGATTGCTTTAATCGTTGTTAGTTAAATATTTGAACAGGCTTTGTTCAATGCTTAAAACCAGCAGGTTATGAATCAGGTTAGCAGTTGTCGAGCAGAACAAACTTAACGTCTGGTTACCTTGCTTTGTTGGTACCCAACACAGCCAGATGCAACATGGTATTTGTGATTATGTGGTCGGGTAAATCAAGACAACCACTCCCTCTAAGTACAAATGTATCGTGAGCTCTCTGCAGGAAAGAAAACTAAAACAACTCAGTGACAGATATTCAAGTGTTCGATCACAACGATCACCTCATAAAGCCTTTGACAGGCAGACGGCACGATCTTTACACCACAGGTACATCTACTGCCACCTTCAATACATTAGTGTCATCTTACTTATCTCAAGTGTCCATCATCACCTTTTCAAGGGTTGATAAAGTTATCAGCAATGTGAATTACTAGTCACCCAATAAGGAGGTGCTAACAGGTGCTAACAGCTTCTGGACAACTTAACTTCTGGAGGAGTGGCAACGTAGCTTTTTGGCTAACACGGCACATCTACAGTGATTTACATTCAAACAATACGTAGACAATAATATTAATTAAATTATTATTATTAATACAGTTTATCCATTACAACCTCTGCTCAGCCACTGAATTCAGAAACTTGGACTACTTTAATAGCTATGAATGAAATCTCCCACAATGCTGATGGCTGATAATGCAAATTTCCACATATTAGCCCTGTTGGTATTAGCCTGTAAATCATTGACATTTGTTCAGTGCCTGAGCTTTGATTGTCACAGATTGTGATTACGTCAGGGGTTTCATAATCATGCTGCAGCATGTGTGTAAAATTAAGACAACACACGGCAGAGAAAAGGAAAAAAAAGTTCTATGTTGAAGCTCAAATGAAAGCTTTTACTCCTCTGCTCGTGTGAACAGACTCAGGGTTTGTTGGTCAAACATGGAGACACTGAAACCTTATTCAATTCATATTCAATTAACAACAGAGAGGAGATCAGACCGACATTAACATCACATGGACGACAAAGTATCGCTGATGCTCTATGATAAAACTATAAAAAGACTATTATGCTAAATAGTGCACTTACTGTCTCATCTAAAATCAGCAGCACAGCGTGTGGTCTTAATCGCTGTCGTATAAAACCAATTAAATAACTAAAAAAGACTGAAGTGTGTGTTCAAATAAATTCGATTAGTGTGGTAAAGGGTCGAGCTAGTGACGCCTTCTGTTTTTAAATCTTGTGTGAAGTCAGTGTAAGTTGTCAGACTTCATCGTGGAAGGCTCTCCATCAATATTCATTAATGTAACTGGACTACAGTGTGGCTCATGAGCAGAAGACGGCCTGCAGCCTGCTCATGCTCATCCATTTATAGGCCGTGCACTTAAGGCATTAACTGTCACAGCCTGGCTGGGACTAGTCATCAGGCCCAGATGATGAACACCAAGTCTGTGAAGGCAGCACAAGTTAACCTGTTAGAGTCTAGACATTCCCTCAGTGCAGCATTACTCAACCAACAGCAGAGATAAGTTGGGAAACACTGATGTTCCTCTGGTTATCTAAACATGTCAATGCACTGGCCTGACTGTGCAGACATTAAATCTATAGCTGCACTGTCTGTTATCTCCCTCTGGTCCATGCACAGGGAATCTCCCAGCAGCCAAGCTTTATGGAGATTATTTGAAAACCATTCTGGCACCTCACCATCTCACCACCAGCTCACCATGAACAGCAGAGTGCACTCAGTGACTTGGCAGCTAAGGCTAACCCAGCATCCCAGTGTCTGATAAGGACTTAATCCAGGCTCAGGAGAAATACTGAGATGATCGTGAATGTCACAATAACCTACTTTAAACCAAAACTAGAACCCTCAGTGTTAACGTTAACTAACCCACTTCTGTTTAACAACGCTAACTTCCACCAGCTACGGAGACTAACTCACTTTCCCCGGATCCTCGTTAACTTTGGCTCAGTTAGCCTCACGCTAATTATAACGGGATGTGTTTCACTCTTCTGCTCTGACAGCAACAATTAAGTAGCTAGCGGTTAAGTTAGCCGCCACAAGTAAGGAGAACAATCCAAAGTCGTTGGTCGTTAAATAACCAGTAAATACAGGTTTTCTGCCAGTAAAGAAGAGGGTAAACTTACCTTGCTATGATACGCAGCAGGAGCTGAAACTAAAACAATTAGCTAACGTGAGCTAGCAGCCGTAACGTTGGCGTTAGCTAACTGAGCCAATAACAGGTGGAGACTATCTGACGACTGTCGGCTGAGTCCCGCAGCAAATTATCTTCCGTTGAGCCTCCCTGGCCGCGGCGCTAAAGCTAGCCAGGCGGAGCACGTCGGTGAAACTGTCCGGTAACGACAGACCGAGCTAAGCTGCTGCGGCTGTCTGTCAGCCAGTTGGACAACTATCGCTAACCCAACCAGTCCGACGGGAGGCGACGGAGTCAGTCCGGTTTAGAGCCTAGCCGGCACAGAAGCACACCAGATAGAGAGGCGACGCGTCTTCATATGCGGCCACGATCGCTAAATCCTCACAAGGTCTTCTTTGTGTACCTTCTATGCGCTCCTACTTCTATGTCCTCATTCCCGACGCATTTATATGACGTCAAGAAACTGGCAAACAAGCTAACCGGGGCAGGCTACTGCTGAAGCGGCTTCTTTAGGTAACTTTACTCTTGTTTGTGTGAACATTAGTGGTTTACACCTCACAGAAGGTATCAACCCAAAGCGCCTCTTCTTATTTGCAGTGAGGGACATTTGTTTCTGATATGCTAAATGTGTGTTGTGTTTATCAGCTAGCTCGGCTAAAGGCGGCTGGTCGCGTGTTGGTGACGCTGTAGTTTTGACATTGGCATGGAGCGTGATAGAAGGGTAATGCTAACAAAAATATACACAACTCTTTAACTTCACTGCTTTATAACAGTTACTCTTGTGTTTGTGTTATTGTTCAGGGCTAAGACTGTAGGTTACTCTGCACCGTTGTTAGGACCAACGGTCACCATGTGATGTGCTATGCTAGCAAACACATTAGCTAGCCCTTTAGCATTAGCCTGTTAGCTGCTAACCGTGTGTAATTTCTCTGTCTAACCAGCTGGCTCCGTGTTAGCTGTAGTTATGGCTCTCCACCTGCTTTCAAGATCACTCACTGGGCTCCTCGTAGAAACATCGACCATGATGCACCAGAGGACATTCAGGTAAGATAGTTCCTGTCAGTATTAGGGACCAGCACTGTGGGATTAGACCTAGCAGCAGTGTGGTTGTCTATTCATGTCGATAAACCAGAGAAGATAATATATAATCCATTAATTGGCACCAATGGAGCAGGGATGTGCTTCCAAACATGCTGCTTGTTTATTCTAACTTGAAATGGATGTTTGACCTTCACTAGGAGCAGAGTTTTACTCAACAGAGCTGTTGTCACACTCCTCTCCTGTGGGGGGGAGGTTTCCCTGTGGTCTGTTGACAGCCTGACATTAAAGTATATAGATGCTATTTATTCAACCATGAAATGTACCAGATCCCAGCAGGTCTGCAGGCCAGTCGGGGTCCAGACTGGCACACACTGAGAAGAGACACTCTGCATCCTGTAGTTTACATAAAACATGCATTGCATATGTGAAGTTTCTATCAGTATGTATTTGGAAACTAAACCAGACGCACATTGTGACTTAAAACAATTATGATAAACCAAAAACAGCTGCACACCATTTCACACACTCCTGCTGTGCTGTGTGAATTATATTTTTGTTATCCTGTAAGAGAGCTCTAATCAATCCCATGATCTGTGCTGCTTCTTGTCTTGCCAGTGTATCTACTGTTGCAGCAGCCATTCAGAAAATGTCAAGGGTGCGTGTGGTGGACAACAGCTCTCTTGGAAATACACCACATCACCGTCCGCCAAGAGTGATCCACGTCTACACCAAGAACGGCGTAGGAAAAGTCGGCGATCAGGTGCTGCTTGCCATCAAAGGACAGAAGAAGAAAGCGCTAATCGTTGGACAAAAAATGCCTGGAGATCGCATGAATCCACGCTTTGATTCAAACAATGTTGTGCTGATTGAGGACAATGGGAACCCCACAGGGACAAGGATTAGGGTCCCTATACCCACACATCTACGTACAAGGGAGGGAGATTACTCTAAAGTCCTGGCAATCGCTAGTTCATTTGTTTAATAACGGCATCATTCAGGGGTGTGTGAATGTTTTATACTTGTCTGAGTTCTTGTCTTCAATAAACCTTAAAAGGAGCATAAAAATCACAATTCTCTCTATACCATGTTCAGCTGATTTGTAATGTATGCATTAGTCTCAAGTCTTTATCAACATGTTTGACATTTCACCAGTGTTTACAGCAAATATAACCTTTACCTTGAACTCATCGCTTCAGTTTGTGGTGCAGTTTGAGCAGCTGAATGTGGGTCAAACTCATGTTATCATGATCACAATGAACAAACTGAGAAGGCATGAGGGGAAATCTTTATTAAAGGCACAACATACATTCAAAACACATGACTGGCACATTTTCAATAGCTGATTATAACATGGTGTGGTGTATAAGGCCTTTAGTATCATGTGATCCCTGTAAACATCACTGGAGTGGACTGATGTACAGCGTTTGTCAGTAATGTGAGGTGGCTTCACTAAAATCTAAAACTAAAATCTCAGTGCAAAGTAAAAACTAAAACAATCTAAACTAAATGAAGGTTAGCTGCTTGACACTTGAACTCAAGTATAAAATGTTAAAATATTTATATTAAAAAAAACACCCTGATATCAGCTCAGGCCTCTATCGCCATCTGCAGGTGCAGGAGTGAAACTCCAACAACGCTGATCACTTCCTTTAAAAATCTAAAATCAGGAAAAAAATGGGAACTAGTGCAGAATGATTATGAGAGACTAAGACTTCATCTTTTAAAATACTGCCGTGAGAGATTTCTACGTGTTGTGTTCCCCAGCGAATCAGCTTTCACTGAGATTTCGACATAAGAACAGTGAACAGGTTGTAACTGAGACATCAAAACTAAAATGCAAAACAACAGTGATTTTGTTCATGCACAGATGCATGCTGTTTTTTTTTTTTTTTTTAGAGAGACGACAGGCACAGCGACTGCTTCAGACTGTGGGTTTGCATAGTTTAGCGTTCGGCCAGGAGACACTTGGCTTGGTTGGACTTGGACTTGGACTTGGTTTTCCCTTATACAGCTCTTTAGCTACTTCAGGTGTGTTGAGGTTGGATGTGTTGAGGACTGACGGGTCACTAAGGCTGAGGGGCTTCAGGTTCATGAGAGTCTGCAGGCACTGCACCTTTTCTCCAGTGAAGCCCTCTTCAGCCACACATGGTCAGGTAGAGCCACTGTAACGCCGGCGTAACAAATAAAGTTAGATAAACAGAAATTATTGACTAAATGTGTTGAGATTTTCTTTTTAAACACAGCTCACCTCGTTGATATTCATCTCAGCCACTCCTGACTCATCCTTATTGAACTGCTGGAAAGACCCTGTTAAAAAAAGGTTGCTGTTGTAATTCTCACTGAATGACTACATCGTAGAATACATTTAGAGTAACCTATTACAATAATACTCACTAAACATGGCTTCGAGCTTGACCAGGCAGCAGATGAAGTTGTCAAAGTCAATCATCTCATTCTCTGCATACCGGGCCACCAGAACCTGGTTCAGTCTGTTGTTCAGTTTGAAGCCTGCACAGGAAAACAAAGGTTACTCTTCTCATTAGTGAGAGTGTGTGTGTACAGTAAATCATTGAGGAAATGATGACCAGCATTATACCTGCTGACTCCACAGCGAGACGCATCTCATACGAGCTCATGGCCCCCGACTTGTCGAGGTCAAATTCTCTAAAAATGACCTGAGAGACGGAAACGGACAGAAATGTAAACAGAAACACAGAGAATCATGTGAACGGTTGACATTATTTCACTCACTCTTACCAGCCACTTCCGGATCTTGTTCCACAGGATCTGAAACTCCACCAGCCCTAAACGGGCGCTGCCGTCTTTCTGGTAAACACGGTGTCAAGGGGCGGAACTACACAAAGACCATCACTAGCACGCTACATGCATCATTCTTTTGCTCTGAATCAAATGTGTGTAGTGCAGTTTTTGATCATTCATGCCTGATAGCTCAGGAGGATACGTCCATCAGGTTGACCATGGTCCTGCACGATTCCGTACTGAAGCCGTCAGTCTTCAGATCTTTATCTGAAAGAGCAGAAACACTCATCTGAAACAGTCACAGAGTCACAGAGTCCAGGAAATGGATGGTGTACAGTCCACAGCTGAATGTAATACAGTGGTGGGAGATATCTTACTAATATGTGACTGTTCCTGTAGCTGTGGAAAGTTCACTGAAAATAGAAAACTCACGGCGGGTGACGACTCTGTTCATAATGGTCTTAAGCTCGTGCACAGAGATCTCCATGTCCTGGAAAAGCACGAGTCTTTAGTTCAAGTAAGACTTTAATGACTTCATCATAATGAGGGTGAAAGAGGAAACGTTTAAATATAATAACACCACCATTATATCAACAGTATCTTATGAGAACAGTCTTAACAAGTACAAATGCAAACTAAAGATGCAGAAGAGAGAGGCAGATTTGTTTTTCAGAACTTGCCTCTCCTGCCAGCTGTGCAAACATGGACTTAAAAGAGTCATCGATGTCATCTTCACTGATTTCATCCTGTAGGAAGCCACAAATACAAAAGGCATTGGGTTATAGTTATTTCCTGATTGAATATGTAGTATTTTGTTTTTTCCTTCACTATTAGTCACGTCCCTCTGATACGTACATCTTCTCCAAAATCGGCAGAGACTTCATCATCCAGTTCTCTGCAAAGGACGAAAACATATTAGCATCAGATTTCAATTTCAAATTGCAAATACATAAAGGGACATTGAAATCACATGCAAAAGGTGCATACTCTGTTTCCGACTGCTTCTCCGTGAAGACCCGGAGGACAAAGTCAGCCTCTTTGCTGGGCTCATAGGTGGAGGGGACGATGAGGTATTCTCCGGGGGGCAGGCGAAGCCGCGTGCTCACCTCTCGCAGGTTAATAAAGGTCTCGGAGCGAGCACACGATGAATGGCTCAGAAAGAAGTTTTTCTTCAAATGCACATTCTGGCAGCCTCTGTACTAAAGGCAGTAGGACACATTACATGGGCTCAGATGGGTTGACATGTAACTGAAGTCTGGTATATGTGACATTACTGCTGACTACATTCATTTCTTAAACTTCTGCCCATGTTTCAATGGAAAATAAAACTCATCAGCAGTTCTGTAAATATATATCACTTATAGTTAATGTGCTGAAACATGACAAACCACCAGTATTGTGCTGTAAACAGTGGGAGTAACTGGTGCTCTGCCTACCTCTTCAGGAATCTGCACAAAAGAAGATGAGAGAAAAAAAAACAGCATAAATGAGCCGAAGCAAAACTTAAAAACAAAGTGATGTAAACGTGTGAATAAGAGGGACAATACTGGTTTTCCATCTCTGCTCTCACCTCATACAGAGCAAAGCCGATGGTGTGCATGTCCTGCCCTTGGCGCCGATATCTGCGGCGGTCCTTCTGCATGAGAGCTACTAAAAAGCTGCACGCCACCTCATCATCCTCGGGGTCGTCGTCCTCCTCCAGCAACGTGATCTTATACTGAGGGTTGATCCAAAACGTGTCTGCACAGATGATGTGTGTGTGTTAGTCTGCTCCAGTAACATTACAGAGCAACATTACTACATAATAACTGTAGTCAGGAACATTATCTTCCTCTGACCACACGGCTGGACTCACTGGGATGGTTCCTGCAGCCTCCGGCGGTGCTGCCTCTCCTCCACATGCCGTAAAACTTCATGGTGTTCCAGTGGCTGAGAGTGTCCTCGCTCAGAGCGTCAGGGGTCAGATTACAGATCTCCAGCCGAGAAAACTGCCTCAGAAAATCTCTGAAGGACATCCTGGAAGATTATAATAATGTTTTGGATCAGAGAGCTGAATGCAAAGTGACTTTAGACAAAGATACAGACATTAAAAACTAAATATACGAGCTCATATGTGAGCTTTAGAAGGTGCTGGTAGTCAGACTTGTTTTTGGACAGAAGCTAGCTGTCTTTATGCTAAGCTAAGCTAACTGTAGCTTAAAGGAGCACTCCACGATTTAACACTCGCACTTGACAGTTTGACAGAAATTGATGCAGCAAAAGTGCATAAAATTGCCGTAGAGTAATACAGCACCAGAGTCATCTTACCAAAACTCGCCGTCTTCCATCTGAAGATGCAGGTCTTCTCGCTCAGACGGGTCGATCTCGTCCCACTCAGGGGAACTAAACACACCAGGAGAGAGGGAAACATTCAGTGTGAGATTTAATACTCTCACACCAACACTAGAAAAGGAACCAAACTAATCTGGGCATAGAGATCTCTTTAGTACTCAGGGACAGGGGCGTCTGCTTATAGTTAAAGAGGGGGTGCATGATTAGTAATGCACAAGGGGAGGAACAGCAGGAAGATTTTAATTTAATTAACACCTGAAAAGGCCATTTCCTACAATACAGAGCCGTTAGTACTGACCAATACAGCTGCTCTTTCAGTGTAAAGCTCAGTTCACGTTGCACCATGAAATATTAGTTTTACATTGTGTTCGGTTTCAGCAGCGAGCGACACATTAAATGTCGTAATGCAGATATTTCATAGTTTCTGTTGTCAAGACAAACTGCAAAGCTACTTCACTCATCTGGACACATTTCAGCTCAAAACCGAGTTTGTGTTTGTGACCTGATTCAACATCATGTGCGTTTCAGTTTTTAATCCTTCATAAACCTGGAAAGTAGCATGAAAAAAGTAACTCCAAACACTAAAGAGCAGCAGCCTAATACTAACCCTCCATCCACACAGAGAGAGAGTGTGTGTGTGTGTGTGGGTGTGTGTGTGTGTGTGTGTGTGTGTGTAGTCACTGTCACGGGACACCACCCTCAGCTTCCCAGCTCAAAGCCCTGTTTCTGACCCAGTGCAGCCTCACTACACTCTAACGGACTTTAAACTGGATTCTGACTGGGCCTGAACGCTCCGCTGAGAAGCAGCACTAAAGGGGGAGAGGGTTGTGACTTCTCACACAATAAAGGCTCTTCTGTTTCTGGTAAACACTTAAAAACGCTGAATTACATCCTCAGCGTACTAAAGCATCCTGTCCTGCCTCCTGCAGCCCTCGGCTGAACCAGACGGAGTGTTTCAGTGTTTCAGTAGGTGGAAACAGTCTACAGACAGTCTGCTCTTGTGGTGCGTTCACAGACTGGGTGGCTTCAGTGGGGGCAGGAAATGTGATGTTTAATTCACACACTACACATGACACAGTCAGAAAGAAATAAGTTTGATCCAAACTAGCTGAAATGTTTAAAACAGCAAAGTTGTCGTCTGATCAAAAAGTGTCTAACTGTGGGGGTGCTCAGGTACGTGTGTTCAGCTTTGGTAGACTCACCTGTCACTCCAGGCACCGGTCCACTCCACCTGGCCCCAGGGGTTACGTATTCGGATCAGCCGCTCCATGTTCCCACGGAAATTAACCTACATAACACGCAAAGTGATGAGCGACTGAGAGCCGTTCATACATTTCATTAAGGCAATCGATTAAAGACTACAGGCAGACCTCCTTCAGTCCAGTGAGCGAGTAGGCGTGGCCCTTCACCAGCTTCTTGAACGTAACAGCCTCCATGTCGAAGGCACTGGTGATCTGCATGAACAGGAAACATTACTGCGTCTGAGGCACAGACAATAAATAGAAGTGCTCTTAATGTTATTGGCTTACGTCGATGGAGCAGCCCAGCAGAGAGCCTCGGTCCAGAGCTTTCCCAATGATCCTGTGCAGATCTCTGGGTGCTTTGCTGAGCTCGTACATCTCAGAAACACCACCTGTGAAGTCCTCAAACCCTTCAGTGGTGCTTCCTCCAGACAGAGCCTCATAGGAGCCATTCAGCCTGACACCACACACACACACACACACACACACACACACACACACACGTCAGCTTGACTGTCCATCAACAGCAGACTTTCAGACTGTGATTTACAGCTTCCTATTAAATAAACTCCTGCTGAATAATTCAGCAGCTGAGGCGGCTCTTTTCTTTCTTTCCACCTACTTTGCGTAAGCCTTCTCCAGGAGTGCGCTCCAGAATTCATTGCCCTCAGCAGAGTGGACAAACATCAGCTCCCCGTCTTTCACAGGCAACCTGTCGTCTATCACGACATCGACCCACTCGCCGAACTGCCAGAACTGCAACACAGAGAAACAGTCAAGCCTTCGCCCATCTGAGGTTCCTTACACTTGATAGGGAGAGCAGGAAGGAGGTGACGGAGGTGAAGAACCACCTGAAAGTGGAAGATTCCTGCATAGTCGTCTTGGAAGGACTGGCCATGTGGGACCACCCGATGAAGAAGCCTCTCATTCAGGGTGAGAGAGGCGATGGCTGCTAAGAGCCAGCAGTCACCTGCAAGTGAGAGGAAGCGTTTAGCAACCATGATCCAATTCTGGCTTCTTCATATGTTCTTCAGGAGTGTGATGGTAAATACCACCATATATATACACTACTCACAAAGTTAGGGATATTCGACTTTCAGGTGAAATATATGGAAAATATAAAAAGTGAATGCTACAGTGATATTATATCATGAAAGTAGGGCATTTAAGTAGAAGCATGCACTGGTGATTTTATTCATCTTAAACAATTTATTGAAAGAAAATCTACCAACAGTGGTAGGTAAACCACAACAAAACATGTTCAGTGTCTCAATAAATTGGGACGTGGCCAAAGGACGTCCACTCCTCTCCTTTCTGTGACTCTTCCAGTCTCTGTATCACTGTTCCAACCTCCTGATGACACTCTGTGACCCTCTAAGCTCAGTGAACACCTCCGTCTGAGGACTTCCTGTTTGAAGCCTCCAGTGTTGAGGTGCTGCTGATCAACTGTTAGGTGTCGTCTTGGTCTCATGATGTCAGAATGTGAACAGCAGGATGAGGAGGACTGTTTAAATACCAATTCTAACTGAAGCAGGAAATGTATTGGTGGATTCATGGATCAAACCTGTTGTGAATGTTGCTGTTAAGCTTCTTGTTAGAGAACAGCAGCTGGTGCAGAAAGTACTGAGACACTGAACAGTTGGACATGTGCATTCAAAGGTTTAGAGAAGGTCACATTAAGTTCACCTGGAAAGGTTAGAATGCATTTTAGGTTCATCCTGAGATTTCACCTGAAAGCTGAACATCCCTAACTTTTAGTGAGTAGTGTCTGTGTGTGTGTGTGTGTGTGTGTGTGTGTGTATATATATATATATATAGCTCATGTATGCATCAGCAGCCTGACGGTTGACGATCAGAAACTAACACCTGCTTGTGGTCACGTCTCACCTCTCTATGTTTCCAATAACTGCACTTAGCACCTACTTTTGGGGAACAAACGGATGTGCTGTTTTTTTCTTAAAGCCATACTGTTTATCACTGTGTACGAACAGAAGACTGCAGACTGCTTTGTGGTCTGTATGATGAACTGAGAGCGCAGAGAATATTGATCTTGATTTCACATCTCCTTGATCAGGAGAATTTCCCCAACAGCAGTGATTCAGCATTAACGGTAACTCACCCAGCGCGCCCTGACAGATGTCCGTTCTGGTGGCACCACCCACAATGAACTGAGGGTCATCTGTCAGCTCCTGTGGGGGGGAAGACAATCAAATTCAAATGAGACACATCTTTCAAACCAGTGCTATTCTTGCATCTACACGTCAGCTTCCTGTGCCTTGATGGGACCCAGTAAACACATGCAGACCGAGGGAGTGGTCAGTGAATGCCACACGGTGCCGACAGCTGCAGCGGCCTGAGAGTTCCTGTTCCTACTCGCCTGTTTCTGTCTCGTCTTGTTTGCAGACATGAAATAAGACGTGTCATTGATATGTCTGTTTGTGTGTTTCTGTGTGGAGGTCCAGTCATCACCAGCAGGACTCAAACCTACACGCCTGTTGTGAAAGACTGTGAGGATGTCATGTGTAGACTGCTTTAATTGGCTTTTCCCGCTCAGGTTTTCTCACCGTGGGCCTCATCCACTCCACATCTCGGGTTTTGGAGGAGTATGGGGCGAGCTCCTTGAAGCCGAGGGAAGGAGGCTCAGCGGGGAAACAGGGATCCTCGAACAGGCAGCCAGACTCCACACATTCCTGCTTCAGGGCCTCGTAGTCCTGGTTGGAGAAGAATACGGCCTGCTCGTTGGAGCCCATGCCTTCTGCCCGCAGCCTGTTGGCGTATATGCTTGCAGAAATCCCTCCAGCTGGATACATACTGGTGCAAGATAAAAATATGGAGGTGGGTGGGTTTGCACGGAGCTGTCTATAAATAGCAGAAGGCTAATCAGCGGCACGCTGGTGTGTAAGAGTTACAGCACAGCAATCAGGGATGGGAGTGTGTGCAGGAGAATAACGTTCATACTGCTGATACTGGACTTCATCTTTTTACTCTGACCCCATGTTTGACCCCGTATGGAGTCTACATTACACTGTTAGCCTGAAAGCAACACAAAGCTGTTTCAAAAATCTAAAACCATCCAGGAAACTAAGGTCAGGTCCTTTTTATTCTGTTTATTCATTCATACAATCTGTTGGTTTAGCAACAATTAAAAACTCACACATGATGGGTATGTTCTAAGGCACTTCGTTATTTTAGGCTCAATGTGTTTAAATCTGCTTTACTTTAATAACAAACATGTTGCCTGCTGACACCTGCAGTATGAATATGATAATTCCCCTTCAGGTCAAAGGGGATGTACTGATACTGGACTTTAACTCAAAAGAACTGGATTAAAATCTTATGTGAGACCAACAGTAAATTTCATTAATTTATTCTGAAACTCAGTAAACTTCTATTCTTCAGTTTTCAGTGGCAGCTTGGTTAGGTTTAGGTACCTAAACTACTTGGTCAGGTTTAGGTACCTAAACTACTTGGTCAGGTTTAGGTACCTAAACTACTTGGTCAGGTTTAGGTACCTAAACTACTTGGTCAGGTTTAGGAAAACATGATGGTTTGGGTTAAAATAATGATTCAAATATGAACATAAAATTCAGGGCACTTTAAACACAAAATATCTTCTTTCCAATTCACCCCAGGGTGTAAATATCATCTACCAGCAAGAATATGAGTGTTTAACCTCAGTAAATAACATGTAAAAGGTCTGTGATTAAAGGTGTGCTGGTGTGACTCCAGTATTTTAATCTTCTAATCTCTAAATACATATAATCCAGGCCTGTTACTGGAAAAACCCCTGATGGAAACTTCAGTTAACACAAATAAAATCTGGCAGAGAAATAACAGAGAGCCAGAAAACATGAGCAGAAGAGATTAGTGAGAAATGTGACAGCAAACCAGGACTAACAAAGGAACGTAGAAAGGTGATACCTGGTCCGTAAATGGGCAGGCTGGGAGGGAGAATGAGAGAAAAGAGAGAGAGACAGGGAGAAAGATGGGTCATTCACTCAAGTTGTGTCTCTGCTAAACATAAAGTGTCTTTTCTTTCTGATGATTACAGCAACTCTGCGCTGCACGAGCTTTCACAGCCATGTTAGGAGAAGCAGGCCTAATGGACCTCAGTGTTTATGGATCACTGGGGGTCTCTGTCTCCTCCCTGAATGCACTTACAGTCAAGTCTGCAGGGACAGAATGGCTTTATGGGGAGTTCAAAAACAAATACACAAGAAGCTGGCTGCCAGATTTAAAGCTGCTAATCAGCCTGAGTTAGTGAAGAACAAACTGGGGCACTAGACGGCCTTTTCTACTCCAACCGGAGAGGAATCCTAACGAGCTGGGCTCAGTAAACATCCAGACAGAGAAAGAAAGAGGAAAACCTGGACGGGACTCCAGTGCTGGGGAGGAAAAGGACTCCCTCAGGCAGAATACTGATGTGTTGCTGTACAAAGCAGGTCGTGCTTTTGATAGAAACGGTTCTGGAGGTGAGGACATTGTTTGCAGAGCCGGCACCCACCCTGAGGCCCCACATGCCTGTGGAGTCTGCAGGAATGTCCCTCTGCTGTCACACAGCTACAGAGAGCGACTGCTGGCCACAGACCAAAAGGATATCTCTGTTTTCCCCCAATGGGCAGAGAAAAGCTGATCCATGCAGTCCTGCGATGATGGGATCATCCACAGGACTTCAGCCTCAACTGAGCTCCATGTCACAAAGGGGGGGGGGGGTCTCTCTTTTTTACTGTAACACAAATGCTGAATTTAAAGGGTTAACGTAAGTGAATCACAGGGCACACAGGCTCGGACTGTTTACAGCACCTGTTCAAGTGTCAGCAGGCCTCCTCCCTAACCCTAACCCTCAGACTAAACCTAACCCTCAGACTAAACCTAACCCGGGCCCAGATTTCTGACAACACAGATCCTTTAAGCACAAACAGTCCTGTCTCACCTTCAGATCAGCCTCTCTGGACATGATTACCTCTGAATGTGGTTTATTCTTAGTGCTGCTGCAGGCTGTGCATTGCACCAAACACACGGTACAACAATACAAACGCTGCTAATCTCAATCTGGCCGCTCGGACAGATTGAGGGAAGAGAAGTGATGTGGGAGGACTCACCGCTTCAGGCCCTCAGCTGCTCCGGACGGGTCGAGCAGCGGTGATCTGGAAATCTGCGGGGAAATCTGTGTTTTAGCGGCCAGGAGCGCAGGTCCAGCACCCCCCCTCCCCTCTGCACTGCAGGGAAGACCGGCCCCCCAGGAGGAGGAGCCCGGCGCACAGCCTGCACCTCACACCGCCGCTAGGGGCGCTGCAGGGAGGGGACACCATGAGGAGGACCTGCAGTACTGCAGCGAGTTAGACAGACTAAGTAAATATAAGAAATAACTATAAGAAATAAGACAATTTAGGACTGGATTTACAAAATTAATTTATTAAATGAACTAATGTGATGAGCAAGATGCTGGTATAGTTCTGTTTTTCATACATAGACGGTATAAAGGAAGTCTGTGGCTTCATATGTACATGATTAAGATAAGATAAGATAAAAAATAATAATAAAAAGGCATAAATGAAATTAATACATACATTTAATTAAACTATATACATCCTCCATATACAGATGGACTGTTGAATTGTTACACCAGATAAATAAACTGCACACAATGTGAACATGTTGATTAATTACTTTAAGATTTATAAATAAATATGGAAAGAAATCGTCAATAAATCACATTGTGTGGAGTAAAGTGATCAGTGACAGAGGTGATGGTGACGATTAATAAAAGCACATCCACGGTTGGATGTTTCCGGAGGGTAAAAGTGTAAAATGACACACAAAGACACTGACAAGTACTAAACACACAAGAGCTGCAGGATCTGGATAATCATGTGGACGAGACACCAGGAACCAAAATAATCAATCAGGTTTTATACCTTAAGTATCTTATCATTTCAGCTCTTTATGTATTAGAAATGACCTCTATAAAAGTTTTATAAAACTTTTGCCCAATCACCACCTGACGAACCTTTATGAACCCCTGCAGGCCGCTGTGAGTCAGCGGACAGGTAAAGTGCAGAGGTCAAAGGTCACCATGTCAGTCAGACTAACAGCCGCAGACGTTGCTGTGCTTTGTTAGAATGCAGCTCAGACCGCACCATGTTCAGAAAAGAATGTTTGTCAGTGAATAAATTATAATATAACATTACACATAACCTATAACATACAATTAAATCAGAAGCAACGTTTCTAGAAAACACCAAGAACCTGCTGATGTCCTCTGATCAGATGTTTGGTAAGAACAGCAGCGCTGTAGGAGCCTAAATGTGGTTTATTACTGTTGTTTGGCTTTTGATAATTTATGGTCAGATGTAAAACATGAGTAACAGTCGACTTTGACTGTTCACAAACCTCACTGTGCACACAGCCTTCAGTGGTTTATGACCCAGCCTCCATCCAGCTTCCTACAACAGGCAGACAGACAGACAGACAGACAGGCAGACAGACAAACAGAAAGACAGGCAGAGAGACAGACAGACAGGCAGGCAGACAGACAGCGTGGATAACCTCACAATGCTAAAGATACTCCAGTGTCAGTCCAGACAATCTGCTTTTATTTCATTTATTTGCAATTCAGTTTAGTTTCTGTTTGCTCTCAGAGTGTTTGATCATCACAGGTTAGTTTTTTTTGTTTTAAAATGCTCAGTTTTAGTGTTTAGTGTCAGTTTTCTTGTTATAATATGAAAAGGTTTCTAAGAAGTTCAGACTTCAGTCTCAATAAACGTGAACCAACGACTGGCAACAAGATATTTAAATAAAGATATTTCCTGTATATATTCATATTTACTATTTTACACAATATAATTTCAGTTGGTTTTCTTTTATTCTCACGTCTACTTTTTGATTCTTATTTCATTTGGTTGACCAGAATATTTTTTCATAACTAGTTTAGTTCTGTGTGATAACCTCAGTCCATATGAGACTGAAAACTACAGGACTGTCTCTTTCCTGTGAGCTGTGACACATTTGCCTCCTCACTGGATCAGAAGATCTTTATCGGCCACCGGCTCTGCTCTGCAGCACAGTAGGTCCTCTGTAGGAGACACACGTCGTCGTTTCTGTTTTCAGTGTCTAACTGTTCTGAGATAACTCAAACAAGGGTGGATTCACCTTCTATGCATATCCTTGTTTATCATGATCAAATGAGCTGCTTTAGAGGCTTGTACATGAATTACCTTCTTACTAAACAAACAGTGTTGCATTCAAGAGCTGAAGCCTCAGAGCGGCTCCGGACTGATCGCCGCCTGCGAGCTGTTTGACTGAGGATTAACTTTGCTGTACTCATCATTCATCACCGTAGAGGATGTGAGTGCAGAAAAAGGCCGTCCCACTGTAAGCAGGCATCTCCCAGACTCACTGTTGCAATCTCATTTAAGCCCCATTATTCTGGCTCAGTTTAACAGTTGCTTAATTCCATTTCACAACCTCCAGCTGTGGGCGCCACATGTGATCCCCTTCAGTAAGTCAGCTGGAGAAAAACACCTTTTCCTTTTATTCTTTGTTGTTGAATAATGTCAAATTATTACATTTCACACAAATTTAAATCAAGACTGTTTAATCTATTTCTGCTATTTGCCCATCAGGACACACACACAATCAAAATGAGGCAATGAGAGCAGCGCTTCAAGTTGGCTTTAGGCGTGTCCCTGTTTGCATTTCAGCTGCGGTCACATCTCTTTGCTGCTGTCTGCTCTTCTGCCCTCACCTGTCCACAGGAGGCCCCTCCCTGTGACCCCTCCCTGACTACCTGTGGCAGCCATAAAAGAGGCTCACAGCATCTCAGCTCACAAAGAGGGAAAGCACCATCCAGGGTGAGGATGACGTCCACGGCAGGTCGACTGGCCCGTCAGCAGAAGAGGGAACGAGGCTTCGGCACCAACCAGCATGCAGTGAAGTTCTCCCATCAGGACTATGAGACTCTGCACCAGCAGTGTCTGCAAAGAGGACGTCTGTTTGAGGACAACTGCTTTCCAGCTGAGCCTAAATCTCTGGGCTACAATGAGCTGGGACCTTATTCATCTAAGACCAGGGCCGTAGTTTGGAAGAGGCCATCGGTGAGAATGAAATGAGAGAGGAGCAGTTTGTTCTGTAATATTACCACTGGGGAGCTTCTCAGTGAGTATGGCTGCTTTTCTTTTCCTCAGCTGCAACTGTTAAAGATTTTATGGTACTATCAGGTAAAAAACAAACCATAGTAATGATTAACGTGATTAAAGGAACTATAGCAGTCTGGGAGGAACAATCACAGGTTTCTGACGAAGGAAGCAGCTCCTTTTGTGTCTTTTTAGAACAAAAGAACAATGAAGTTTAGTTTCTCGTTGCTTTGGGAGATGATTTAGCTGAATGTGAGTGACGCTGAACGATAATGTTCTGGTGATCTTTATAGGAGCTGTGTGCAAACCCAAAGTTCATTGACGATGGAGCCACAAGAACGGACATTTGCCAAGGAGCTCTGGGTAAGTGTGTGTGTGTGTGTGTGTGTGTGTGTGTGTGTGTGTGGGGGGGGGGGGGGGGGTTGGTTTGGTTTTTAGAAGGCAAACAAACATCCCTGTGGGATCCTCCACCCAGTCTGCCACTAAGCTTGTAGAGGGACTTACCACAGAGGGGGGGTTGTTGAACACCACCCATTCCCTGGTCTTCTTTCACAGGTGACTGCTGGCTCCTGGCTGCTATAGCCTCTCTGACTCTGGACCAGCGGATCCTGGCTCGTGTAGTGCCCCCCGGGCAGAGTTTCACCAAAGGTTACGCCGGGATATTCCACTTCCAGGTCAGTCAAAGGCTCCTCTCCTCTTACCACTAACCCCGACCCCCCCAGAGAGATTTGAGTAATTTCATTATTATTATTAGACGGTCTGAGAATCTCTTTGTTTATGGGATGACGTGTTCCTCAGTTCTGGCAGTTTGGTGAGTGGGTGGATGTGGTGATCGATGACCGTTTGCCCACCAGAGATGGAAAACTTCTGTTCGTTCACTCTGCAGAGGGCTCAGAGTTTTGGAGCGCGCTCCTGGAGAAAGCCTACGCCAAGTAGGGGCCGCTCCTCTCTTTATGTCCTGGGCTTCATCAGTGCAGAGACACTGTAGTTGTTGAGTGTTGTCATGTCCCTCTGTGTGACAGGTTGAATGGCTGCTACGAGGCGCTGTCAGGAGGAAACACCATAGAGGGTTTTGAGGATTTCACAGGAGGAATCGCAGAGGTTTACTCCTTAGACAAAGCTCCACCGAAGCTCTTCCAAATCATAAAGAAGGCCCTGAGCCTGGGGTCACTGCTGGGCTGCTCTATTGATGTGAGTCTTATTTTCATACTGATTTGCATGATCTGAAAACAAATCCACCCACAGTAAAATGTTTGTTCTCTGTGCTTTCAGATCTCCAGTTCCTCCGAGACGGAGGCAGTGACCGCCCTCAAACTGGTCAAAGGACACGCGTACTCGGTCACTGGTGCAGAGGAGGTATACGATTTATCTAAACTGTCAACAGGAGGCTGTTTTTAGTGTTTACGGGCCTTTTTTACTGCATACTAATTACATCAGCCGCTGTTGCTCTCTCTCAGGTCCACTTTCAAGGCAGGCTGGTCCAGCTGGTCCGGATCAGGAACCCATGGGGCCAGGTGGAGTGGACCGGGGCGTGGTGTGATGGGTAAATGGTCATGTGTTAGAGCCATTAGCCGGCCAGTGTTTATGTCCAGGATTTTCCTAAAAACATGATTTTTTTACAACACAATTAGATCCAGTGAGTGGAACTACGTCAGTAAAGATGAGAAAGCAAAGCTGAACCATGTGGCTGACGACGGAGAGTTCTGGTAAAACTGTTGTCTTTTACCTTTTTAGTGATATTCTTTAATCTCCTACTTCACCAAAGGGACGAGATAGAAAAAGAGAAGTTAACAGAAATGTCCTCCTCTGCTCAGGATGTCCTTCTCAGACTTCATGAAGCACTTCTCCAGGCTGGAGATCTGTAACTTGACCCCAGACACACTCATGAGCGACGATGTGGGCCACTGGAACCACTACCAGTTTGAAGGGATGTGGAGAGTCGGCTCCACTGCAGGCGGCTGCCGCAACCACGGAGGTATCAGAGGAACCACACGTCTGTCTGAGCAGGAACTTCTGTTGCATTTCTTCAAATTAAGATTCCACTTCTTCTGTCTTCCAGCCACGTTTTCATCCAACCCTCAGTTTGTGGTGCGTCTGGAGGACGTGGATGATGATCCTCTGGATGGGAAGGACGGGTGCACCTTCCTGGTGGGGCTGATGCAGAAGGATGGCCGACGGCAGAGGAGGCTTCAGCGCAGCCTGGAGACCATTGGCTTTGCCATTTATGAGGTGTCGCAGGATAATTTCATACTTAAAATGAAATCAGTACTTTCTAATCTGAATTTTTTGAAAGTAACTTACTGATTGTCTAAAACACTGTCTGTGTTCTTTTTGCAGGTCCCAGAGCAGGTCTGTATTCTCACTGCTCCTTACTTCTTTACAAATATTGCCTGACTGCACAGTGACTTTTGCTGCAGCTGCCTGACTTCACAGTAATGAAGCCCTTTTCTCCTGTTAATCTTCAGTACAAAGGCCGCAGCAACATCCACCTGGGTCCGGACGTCCTGCTGCGACAGAGAGCCGTGGCCATGAGCAGCTCCTTCATCAACACCCGGGAGGTGTGTGACCGCTTGAGACTTCCTCCAGGAGAGTACGCCATCATTCCCTCCACCTTCCAGCCTCACAAGAACGGCAGCTTCGTTCTCAGGGTGTTCTCTGAGAAACAGGCTGCAACCAGGTACCGTACAGGTCCAGCTTATACAGCCATCTAGTGGACCAAGCTCAGAAGACAGGGTCCCATATTCTGCTCATTTTAGAGTTCATACATGTGTTGGAAGTCTTTTCTAGAGCAGGTTTATTTGGTTTCATGTTGGGAAAACACGTCTGTCTGAACGTTTCTTAGAGGTTTTAGAAGAAACAAACAGTCTGCTGCTTCTCCTCATGTTCTCCTGGTGTTAGGGAGAAAAAAACCTATGGAGGACAGCGAGGTGGGGTCAGGAGGTTTTCAGTGGGAGGGGACGGTCGTCCTGCTGGGGGGCCGGAGGAGGTCACATGACCAACAGTGCCCCTTATGATGTCATACAGGAAGCACAATCTAAACAGAGCGTTTTCACACAGATTCACTGAAAGATAATCTGATGCCTTCATAGTTTGGTGCTCTCTAGACACACCAGGGACACAAAATGATGCTGCAAAGACATTAAAAAGTGCATTTTGCACAATATGGGACCTTTAGATTCGCAGTCAAAACATACTGCGCATGTTATTTTCTTGCACTCCAGCAGAGCGTGCTCAAACTGTGCATTTCTACTCTTTTAGTCCGCTGGAGGAGGACGTCGATGCTCAGATAGAGGAGGTAAGAAAATCCATTTTAAGACATCATGTTCTTTATTCCTCAGTGAAGATTAAAGGACATGTGTCACATTACATTTTAAATGCTTATTGCTGAAAATATAGAATACAGAAATATAAATTCAACATTCACTAATATGACTAAAGTATGAAGAGCCAGTGCTTTTATCTGAAAATAGTGACTCAGATCTCTCATAGGAGGAGATATCTGAGAGCGACGTGGATCCACATTTCAAGCACCTCTTCAAGCAGATTGCTGGAAATGTAGGTAGAACAACACGAGAGCTGACAAACATCCATGAACCTGAATTATTATTTAAAACTCACATTATAATTTACATTTTCCAAACAGGACATGGAGGTATCGGTCTTTGAACTGGTTAAAATTCTGAACAACGTTGTCTCCCACCGTGAGTACAGCGAACTCGTACACATATTGACGTCTGTCCTTTTAAGTGGCTTCAGAGTTGGAGGCAGCCATGTTCTGTTTCTTTCCTGCAGGGTCTGACATCAGGACGGACGGCTTTAGCCTTGAGACTGGTCGCCTTATTGTCAGTCTGCTGGATGTATCCTCCCTCAACAATGAAACTCCCACAGCTGATGTGTTTGAGACTTTGGAAATCTGGGTTTGGGGTGTAGAATAAATGTAGAATAAATGTCATGATCAATGTATGAGCTTTGTATGAACCTTAACTAAGTCCAGAAAGATGAAAGTGCCAAGTTGGGACTGTTGGAGTTCCACTTGCTTTGGAACAAAATCCAGAAATACCTGGTGAGCTGTGATTCCTGCAGTCTGAAATGAAGTTTGGTCATTGTAGTTACGTCTGTTAACACGTCGGTGCCTCGGTCTTACAGGAGATCTTCAAGAATCATGACTCAGACAACTCTGGCACCATGAGCTCCCACGAGATGAGAGGCGCCGCCACCGAAGCAGGTAGCAAACATTATCACCTCATGTGCTAAACATCCTGTTAAAGGGGAGTTCTTCCTCTACTGCTGCCTGATACAACATCTGATGCTGCTCATGTGGGGATTCTTGAATCCTTAATGTTGAATTCCTGAATCGTTGGTCTCTCTCTAATTAAAGAGTTTGGTCAGGACCTGCTCTTTATGGAAAGAGTCTGAGATAATGTTTGTTATGAATTGGTGCTGAATAAATAAAGATCATTAATTCATTTAACTCTTTAACATTGAAACAAATGGTTGTAAATTATGATTATTATTATTATTTACATTCTTTAAAAAGACAAATCATCTCTATTTTATCATCTCCTTCCAGCCTCTGATGTCTGATATCTGTGTTACTGATAAGAATCAAAATGAAACACATATAGCTTACCTTTCTGGATTGTATCTAACCAAACATCAGTGTGTGTGTGTGTGTATGTGTGTGTGTGGGAGTTGCTGACAGACTGGATGAGCCAGTTATCCCTCCCTCCCTCCCTGCACATAGATTTCATTCATGTCTACTTTGCCACATGAAGAAAACAAGCAGGGGCGAGGCTGCGTAACTTAACTCCTCCATTATCACCCAGCTCATCTCTGACACCTTCTAAAAACTGGACCTCCCCAAGATTAGTAATAATCCGTATCTATGAAACTGACCGTACAAGCCCACAGGAGATGATGATAAGTTGTTTTTCCTCTGCAGGTTTCCACGTCAACAGCGCTGTGCTGCAGGCCATCGTCAGCCGCTACGCCGATGCTCAGTACGCCATCGACTTTGACAGTTTTGTAGGCTGCCTCATTAAACTGGAGATGCTCTTCAGTAAGTGTCAGCAAACATTTATATCACCTCAGCACATCTCACATTCTTCTGTTTCATCTGAGAGCTGTGGCATGTTTTCATCACCTGTATCTGTGTTCTTCTGCCCCCCAACCAGAAATGTTTAAGGCTCTGGAAAAACACGAGTCTGGGAAGATTGACCTGGACCTGCAGCAGGTGTGTGAGAGAATTACAAACGATGCTTCTTCTTCTTCTGTCGGCAGCTTGTTGTCTAAGTCTGTTTCCTGTTCCAGTGGCTGTGCCTGGCGATCTACTAACTCTGCAGACCAGGGAGGTGACGACCCCTGTGACGCCTGCAGGAAAAGACAGTTCACATGCTCTTCATGTTTCACATGCTTAAAATGTCTAAAATGTCTTGATATGATAATGATGTTTGCTTAACATAAACTATATATCACTCAGTGTGTGTGTGTGTGTGCAGTAGGGACATATGTGACTCATTAGTTGGTGCTTTTGCTCTTTCAGCTGTTGTGAAACATCTGTGAAAGAATCAAAAATAAAGAATCTGAGAAACCACGGCCTCTAGAGCTTCACTATCTAAGACAAATAAAATGGTGCCAGATGAAGCATTCATATGGTTTGTGGGAATATTAATGAGATTTTGTCCCAGCACAAGTTTCATCCATCCGTCCATCTGGGCCATCAATCAGAGCCAGAGGTAGAGTAGATCAGAGCAGGTGTGTCTGCAGGTCTGAACAGTAGAGGGTGGAGACAGCTGAGCGGTATAAACAGCACAGAGCCTGTCTAACCACACTCACTCAGTCAGACACAGACAGAGTAGCTACAGTCTTTTAAACATGTCCGGCATCGCAGCCAAACTTCAGCACAACAGAGAGAGAGCCCATGGCATCGGATCCAACTCCCAGGCGGTGAAGTACCTCAACCAGGACTTTGAGTCGCTGAGGGACGACTGTCTGGAGAGAGGCCGGCTGTTTGAGGACGACTGCTTTGAGTCTCTGCCTTCATCGCTGGGCTTCAACGAACTTGGGCCAGACTCCTACAAAGTCAGAGGAATCAGCTGGAAAAGGCCGAGGGTGGGTTCAGCTGCAGCTTAAAGTGCAGGCTGCTTATTTTTACAGTCCTGAACAGGCTGGACTCGACCTAAACTACTGTTTAAAACCTGGTTTTATCAGAGTGGACTTTCCCTTTCTGCTTCACTGATCTGGGGACAAAAGCTTAGTGATTATATCTCAGTTTGAATGAAGTTGTGTAGAAGTTTTATTTCTTATGTTTTATTTTCCAGACATTCCAGATGAGTTACCTAACAGGCGGCACATGTTATATCTAATAGATCATTGCTGCTGTTTGTTGATTTAAACTTCCTGCTTATCCACTTAGCGGATGGTTAAGCTTTTTATCTTGATCTTATCGAACAACATGACAAAGTAAACACTAGTTTAAAAGATACAAAGCTGCAATAGTGTGATTCACTGTGTTTACACTGAGTCTGCATGTAAAGGACGCTGCACTTCATACAGCATATTTATATATTTATATATATAACCGTCATCTTTATCTCCTTTCCCCACAGGAATTGTGCTCCAATCCACAATTTATAGTTGAAAATGCTACTAGGACTGATATTTGTCAAGGAGCACTTGGTGAGACACACACACACACACACACACACCTTTACAGACTGACCTACATTACCCATGTTTTGTTTTGTTCCTGTTGAATGTGCACATACTGTATTTCTCCACCCTCAGCAGTCTGGATGAATGATTTTGCAAACTTATCTCAGACCATCACTGTGTGAATATTGTGGATCTTGATTTCTGAACCATGACACCTGGTAAATCCTAGTAAAGTCCTGTGCACACGTACTGACAGCGGGACGAGACATCAGTCATTTCTTGTGTGTTTTGGAGATGTGTCATCGTAGAAACATGTGACAGCTTGAGATCTCCTGGGTGTTACACAAAGTTCCTTTTAAACCGAGCGCCGCTGGTTGTGTTCAGGTGACTGCTGGCTCCTGGCAGCGATCGCATCCCTGACTCTCAACAAACAGGTTTTGTCTCGCGTTGTCCCACACGACCAAAGCTTTGAGGAGAGCTACGCTGGCATCTTCCACTTTGAGGTACAGCACTTTAACACACACCACAGACACATTGGTGTGGAGCCACAACAGGCTGCATGTTACTGACCGTGTCCTCTCTGTGACTCAGTTCTGGCAGTTTGGTGAGTGGGTGGATGTGGTGGTTGATGACCGTTTGCCCACCAGAGATGGAGAGCTGCTGTTCGTCCACTCAGCAGAGGGCTCAGAGTTTTGGAGCGCGCTGCTGGAGAAGGCCTACGCCAAGTATGGAAGGACACCTTTCTGTTTGCTCCAGCCTTTCTTTTCTGCTCTAGTCACTCATGAACTCCTCTTCCTATCAGGCTCAACGGATGCTATGAGGCCCTTTCTGGGGGCAGCACTACTGAGGGTTTCGAGGACTTCACCGGGGGCATCGCTGAGAGGCACGACCTGAGCCGAGCGGATCCCCACCTCTTCAAAATCATCAGGAAGGCTTTGGACAGAGGCTCCCTTCTGGGATGCTCCATCGATGTTTGTCTGAGCTTCTTGTTTCGCTCTCATGTAGGATTTATCCTCCGGGTAGCTTTTTTAACCTCACAAGCTGTTCCTCTCCATCCCAGATCACCAGCTCGGCCGACTCGGAGGCCGTCACACATCACAAGCTGGTGAAGGGCCATGCCTACTCCGTGACCGGAGCAGAGCAGGTACAGAAAGGCTCGAGTCTGTGCATGGAAAAGAGGGAACTGCTGCTCCGAGCCACAGATGTGTTTTTATTGCTGACAGCCTTTAGACGCTCAGAAACCACACCCATGTTTATGCATCATACACAGCAATATGATGGCAGGTGTGTTCAACCACCTTAAACACCCAAAGTGTGAAGCAACCAGACCATCAAAGCTTCAAAACATCAAAACTACATCTTCAGAAATGATATCAGGTCCATGCATGGGACTAATAAAGGAATATCTTATCTTATGATTTCATGTAATTAAAATATACTCCACCTATGTAATGAGAAAAAACAAGCACATAAAGAGTGCACAGGACATCCTACAGTCAGTAAACAGGGGGGCTTCTTGGCTCATCCAGGTGCAGGTGAAGCTGCAGCAGCTACGACGTATACTGTTAGCAGAGTTATGGTTTGACCCTCGGTCACATTTATATAGTTTTTATGGTAACGAACGCCTTATTCTGTGTCAGGTGGAGTACAGAGGAGACGTGGAGCAGCTGATCAGGGTTAGAAACCCGTGGGGTCAAGTGGAGTGGGTTGGAGACTGGAGCGACAGGTTAGTGCTGCACACTTCTGTCTTTTAAGGGCAAGAATACAGTAACAGTAGATCCTGTACTGGTTTACAAAGGAAATGTGGACTAAAATATGAACAGAGGTTTGAAAAGCTGGTGGTTTTGGTCATGCAGACTGTAGAGGTTATGAAACCTGACCAACACCTCATTTTTAAATGAAATTCAATCTGCTTCTTTTGCCTTCAACAGAGGACCCAACCTTTGTTTGGCTGGTGGTATGAGCTGTTTCTGTCATGCACACACACACACACACACACCCAGCTGGTAAATCCTGTCGTTGCTGCTCAGACTTGGGCTTTAAAGCTGACTCTTGTGCTTGAGGTGTAGGTGGAGTGTGTGACATTCAGTTCTGTGCAGACCTGTACTTAATCCCTTGTGTTTCTAATCACTGGCACTTTTTTCCAGCTCCTCTCAGTGGAGATATGTGAGCAGTGATGACCGGGCACGGCTGACCAACTGCTCTGAGGACGGGGAGTTCTGGTAAACTTCAGTGTTTATATGTGGACTCTTATTTTGTTGATTCTCCGGGGAGAGGAAATGAGCATCTAAGGGAGACGATGTGCTTCTATTTGCTTTTTATCTTCCTCTACTGGTTTGTCCACAGGATGTCTTTTTCTGACTTCCTGAGTCAATTTTCTCGCCTCGAGATCTGCAACCTCACCCCAGACGCCCTCACAGGCGATGAGTACAAGAAGTGGGCAGAGTCAGAGTTCGAGGACTCGTGGCGAAGAGGCGTGTCAGCCGGTGGCTGCAGAAACTATCCACGTACGACCAGTTTCACAATCTCCCCTCCAGCTTTGAATCCAGCTCTGGTGTATGTGCGTCATAAAGCACCACGAGGCTGCTGTGATGCTCCGGACCAGGTCCCTGCTAACCCCTGCCTCCCTTCCCAGACTCCTTCTGGATGAATCCTCAGTTTGTCATAAAGCTGGACGAGGTGGACGATGACCCTGACGATGGCGAGGAGGGCTGCACCGCCATCGTGGGCCTGATGCAGAAGAACAAGCGCCGCAGGAGGAAGATGGGAGAGGACATGGAGACCATCGGCTTCGCCATCTATGAGGTGAAGAGCTGCCTTTAAGTGAAAACCCTCAGTGTCACATTGTGTTTGTAACGTTTGTGCTCATCCTGACATTTCATTTGTTTTTGTCTTTTTCCAGGTGCCTGAGGAGGTTTGTACCCACAGACACTTCATGAACATGGAGAATGTTGCTGTAGAGGCCGTTTGTCAAATCAAAATCAAACGTAGAATCAAAAGACCACTGCTGCATCGTGGGTGTGTGATTTACACAGGAAGAAGAAGTCCATTGTCCATTCAAAACTTTTTGGTGGTTTAAGGTTTATCTCCTCAAACAAGCGAGACAGAAATCCTGTCTTAAAAAACCACAGGCTCACCCAGGTGCATGCTGGTCCTACACCTGCATACCTGCCTGTTCAGGTGTCCACAGTGTGACTGAACATACAACAAGCAGTAAATGTGCTAAACAAACAAAAATCATTAGAATAAACATCTGATCTGATCTAAATAAAGCAAACAGCTCCAATAATCCATCAGGTGATGTTCCTACAATATGGACTGTTGTTATTATCTATGAGCATCCTGCACATGTTGGATCAGAAGGTGAAGGGCGCCCTCAGGTGACTGTGTGCTGTGTTCTAGTACTCTGGCCAAAGGCAGGTGCACCTGAAGAAAGACTTCTTCCTGTACAACGGTTCGGCCGCTCGCTCTGAGACCTTCATCAACCTGCGAGAGGTGAGCGGCCGCTTCTGCCTCCCTCCTGGAGAATACCTCATCGTGCCCTCCACCTTCGAGCCCAACAAGAACGGAGACTTTTATGTGCGGGTGTTCTCTGAGAAGGCGGCTGATTTCCAGTATGTGCAGTTCATGAGTAATGTGCAGTTTCATAATGACAGTCAGCTTTAATAACTATCATGGCATTAAATGGTCACATGACTCCTTGCTGCTTTCAGAGAGATTGATGATCCAGTCGACTGCCACGTCGAGCAGGTAAAGACCTGATGTATCTGCTTCCACTCATTTAGAGATCATTCATATTTCAGCAAGAAGCACAATAACGATTACTTTGTCATGTGTAGATCGATATCGATGAAGATGACATCAGTGACAGATTCAAGAGGCTGTTTGGAAAGCTTGCCGGGAACGTAAGTGTGATGAAGGTTAAACATCATCTTCAGATACCAGAAGAGTAAAGGTGTTCTGATGATGGTGTCGTATGACTTTTAGGACGTGGAGATTTCAGCGTTTGAGCTGCAGAGAATCCTCAACCGAGTGGTGGTGAAAAGTAAGGGCAGTTATTTCCTCCTCCCTCCAGGCAGGTTTGGTTTGTGACACACGGTGACTCACTCCTGTGTTTGACCTGTTTTAGGAGACGACATCAAAACCAGCGGCTTTAGCCTGGCCACTTGCCGTAACATGGTCAACCTGCTGGATGTATCCTTCCCTCCTGACCGTAGTTATATCAGGACAAATCCAACATCTCAGCACCCTGTTTTCCCCTTTACTTCCCCTCAAATACAGTTTTTAAATGAATACTGTGCATCCTTTTGGGGGAGACACTTTCTGAGGACACTCCAGGAAGTCACTGGCTGTAAACCTGTACCCTTCATTAACTCTTAGTTTGGTCACAGTAAGTATTTAATAAAGAAGATATAAGGGACGGCTGCAGGCCACAGAGCAGAGGTATGAAGAGGAGCCAGTAAAGCAGGACTGCTTCAGATATTTTAGATGCCTTCAGCTTCATTTCATACATATTTCCACCAAATTAAACCAGATGTCTTTGGGAACTTCCTTGCAAAGTTTACAAAGTTTGTGCTGTCTGATAACACTTGATATCTTTTTATTCTTACTGCTCCCATTGATTCTTTTGTTTTGTTCTCATTTTAACTGTCTTGTTGAGTTTTACTTTGTTTTGTAAAGCTCTTTGTAAGAACAGTGCTGTACTTTATTTTCATTCTAATTATTCTAACCAGTAACTGTCCAACAGAGGGCCACATTACTCTGTTACGGTTTTCCTTGACTCACTCTTCAAAGAAAGACGGAACCGGCAAACTGGGGCTGGTAGAGTTTAAGATCCTGTGGACGAAGATCGAGAAGTTCCTGGTGTGTTCCTCATTTGTTTCTACTGTCATTAACGTACCGGTGTAACGGTGTATTAGCAGAAAGGTGACAGCACATGTTCACATGCTCTTCATCAGGATCTGTACAAGGAGAGAGACGCTGACAAAAGTGGCTGCATGAGCACCTCTGAGATGCGGATGGCTGTCGAGGCTGCTGGTGAGAAGTTCAGGCTGTGAGCCGTGTGGACGTCTTTGTCTTTGTGTTTCCCTCCCTTATGTGCAGTCATTTTACCTCTGAGTGAATCTCGTTGCAGGTTTCTCTCTGAACAACGCTCTGCATCAGATAATCGTGGCCCGCTACAGTGACCCAGACCTCTCCATTGACTTTGACAGCTTTGTGTGCAGCCTGGTCCGCTTAGAGATGCTCTTTAGTGAGTTTTTCTCATCGTGACCATGTTTTTATCCCACAGCTGTGCAGAAAAACATCATTTCTGCTGCGACAAGTGTTAACATACAAGAAAAGGTCCCTTTGGGGATGTGGGGGGGTGCAGGAGAGGGTTAAGACAGCAGAAGTCACAACCTCAGAGCTTCTTTAAACAATACCAACAATATCCTGCCAACACAGAACCAATTAAAAACTTCAGAAATATCAATATTAATTCACAACACGTCTTTATAAACATTTTCTCTCATTCACAACAGACACGTTCAAGAACCTGGACAAGGACGAGTCTGGTGAGATACAGCTGGGCTTCATGGAGGTGAGAGTCCGTCGGTCACAGCGGTGATAACGGAGAGTCTTCGTGGACGCCTCAGTGACTTCTGCTTGTTCTCGTCCACAGTGGCTGAACCTGGCGATGCTGTAGAGGAGCTCTGACTGTCCACAGTCATCGGATCTGAAGACGCACTGAAGGATTTTCTAGTGAATGTCAGTTTGTGTCCGTTTAAAATATCTGATCTTGGAGGAAAATAATGTCTGTGAGTTTGATTGTCTACAAACATAATAAAGCTTCAATAACCCAGAGAAAGAAATCTGTTTGTTCTAATATCAGTTTTGATCAACGTGAACAAATTAAAGGACAAAAACAACATGAAGTGTCTCAGTATGACTGGAGAGATGAACATCGTTCCTTCATAAGACATCCCCTCGTTTAGATCTACAGCCTTTATTGGTTCAGGTGGTCTCGCTGAGATCAGGAGTCCTGAGTGGGATTCAGTCGTTTCATTCTCATAAGAAAAACTGATAAAAACAAGTTTCCCCGTGAAGTGAAATTCTTGTTTTGTCCTTTCGCCATCGATGCAGCTTCAAGATAAAACAAAAAATAGATAGATAGAAAAAGAAAGGAGATAAATAAAGAGCAGCAGTACAGCACACACACACACACACAAGATTAAAGAATAATGATGAAATATGTACAAGGTGAAAAACTATACACAAGTACAGCAGATAGAAAGAAAAGCAAACGCAGCCGCACGTAAAAAACATCAGACTGTCACAAACGTCATTAAATAAACGGGGGGATTAAAGTTTGTCTCCTTCGGTCTGATGGAGACAGTTGGTCCAAACTCGTCCATCAGGGTTGAAATGTGGTGACTGTAAAGCTCACCAAACCCTCCGGTGAGCCCTGGTGCACTACAGCATCTGAATCTACTGTGTTTCAACCTTTTATTCAGGTTTTTCCTTCAGTTTGTTCCTGCATGTCCTCTCACTAACAGTTAGTTAGTTAGTTAGATTAGTTAGTGTATAATTATGGCTGTTGTTGCCAAACCAGAGAACATCTCCTCCCACGTTTTCTTTTTCATTTTCTTATTCACGGTCTTTCTTTAGTGTTGATGTACAGTTTCAACTCTTCTCACACTCTGGTCCTGGTTTCTGGTGTCAGTAACAGAAATAAAAACCAGCTCATCTTACATCCTGAGCACAGTCGGTCATTTTCCAGCAGATGTCAGAGTTCTCGTATGTTTCCTGCTTTAACGGCTCCCACTGGGATTTGGTCAAAGCTGCACTGTGCCTGCAGCAGCATGTAGTTTTCAGCTGGCAGAGTTATGCAGCAGCCATTTCCTCTGCTTGTATTCCCCCTTTTCCTACTTTGAAGCTGGCTGCCATCAGCTCTGGTGGGCAGGCGTCACCACAGTTATGATGAGAAACCTAAAAAAACAACCCTCATGCCACAAAAAGAGAGCTTTCTGCAGCTAACTCACATCAGACTTCCTCTAAACAGGCCGTCAGCTCTCTGACGTACAGAAATGTATTTCTGTTTTTCCTCTCAGCTCCCAGATTCCACAGACGTCCTGCCTGCGGTGCGCTAACAGGTAAGCTGTAATGTGCTGACGTTTGGACGCCCTGCTTTTTGGAACAGGAGCTCGTCCGGATGTGGGCTGGGACTCTGACTCTCTGCAAACCACTAATTCACACAGAGGAAGCAAAGCCACTGTGACACTAAAGCAGAGTGTAGAATATCTGCTGTGGAGGACGACGTCTGACGTGACTGGATCCTCCTTCAAAGGGTTGGAAAAGGACCTAAACTGTGCAAATCATGTAAAAAAAACACAAAACAGGGGAAACGATTCTCCTGTTTCACAGTGAGACAGTTCAGGAGTTGACACAGGAAATTAGTTTTTGTCACTGGGGCGCTCCGAAGAGAGCCGAGAAAATCCCTCCGGTCTTTGTGTGATCCCTGAATATCCTAAAGTCTTTATCTCTGACTGACATGTAGAAATGTTGCTATTTGTAGGGACGTAGAACAAATGTTTTATTCACTTGTTACATATTTTTATCTGCATCAAATAACTGTGGTGAAGTGAGAGCAGAATCTGGGAGGTGTGGTGATGACTTCTGCATCACTTAATGATAAATAGGATGAGATTTTA
Organism: Pempheris klunzingeri; assembly: GCF_042242105.1. Lineage (NCBI taxonomy): Eukaryota > Metazoa > Chordata > Actinopteri > Acropomatiformes > Pempheridae > Pempheris > Pempheris klunzingeri. Next base: position 1,173,698 of record NC_092023.1, on the reverse strand, counting down.
TTGCAGAATGACCTTTGACCTCACTTTCTCTGACCTGACCTTCCCAAACTTCTACATTAGCTCAGTGAGTCATGCAGACGTCCTGTAACGATAGAAAAGGTGTTAGAAGATAACAACAGTATAAATTAGTTTTATTAACTCCATAACTTCACATCCTCTTCATGGATCTATCAGTCCAAAAACTTTCCTGAGCTCTGGAATAGTTTTACTAATATAAAATGTATCTACAACACACAGAGTGATGGTTAAAGCTGGAGGCGTCCTGTTTATAAGCCTGTTTATATGATTTATAAAAGGCTTGTTGGGCTGCAGCAGACGTTTTGTTGCATTACTGCGAGTGGCAACAAGAGAAGAGTCCAGTTCTTATAATACCATCATGATCTGGTTCCCCAGTGCTATAGATAGTACTATAATACTATCTATAGTATCATAGTACTGCACCAGTACTTCGTTTGAACTGTTAGTACTAAAGACCACACTGTCACTACGCTGCAGTGTCCAGGCTGCAGCCTTAGTAGTAGAGCAGAAGGATAACTCAGAGAAGTACTAGTACCTCTTTGGGTCTCTTTGGGTCTCTTTGGGTCTCTTTGGGTCTCTTTGGGTCTCTTTGAGTCTCTTTGAGTCTCTTTGGGTCTCTTTGGGTCTCTTTGGGTCTCTTTGAGTCTCTTTGGGTCTCTTTGAGTCTCTTTGAGTCTCTTTGGGTCTCTTTGGGTCTCTTTGAGTCTCTTTGGGTCTCTTTGGGTCTCTTTGAGTCTCTTTGAGTCTCTTTGGGTCTCTTTGGGTCTCTTTAGGTCTCTCTGAGTCGATGCAGTCTTCCACTTGCCCCGACAGGCCATGTGTGGATAATTACGCTCCTTTTACTTACAAATTTAGACCCATGGAACAGAAACAGACTCGTTGCTCCTCGCAGGAATGTGAGAAACTGATCTGACAAAGAAAACTAGCTCATCTGATCTGGATCGATCCTCTCAGGTGGTGACTGTGTGTGTTTGCTGTGCTCAGAGCGGTTGGATGTTTTCGGACGTCGCTCTATTGACTGCTGGAATCTGATGGAGGTGCAGATAGAAGAATCCTCTGACATGTCTGTGCACTCATCCTGTCTTTTACCTTATAAGGCCACTGAGGTGCATCTCAGCAGCAGATCACTTCAAATGTGGACACGTTTGTTCCCATATAAGGCTGTTATGTGTCGCTCCCACCTCTGATTCGCTCAGGCTCACCTGTGGTTTCACCTGCAGAGGAAGGTCTCTACCTGTGCCAAACGTCAGAGCACAGAGAGGATGACAAAAGTGTCTGTACTGTGCCGCACAATGAAGCACGTATGTCCACTGTGATTCAGACTTATAGCATAAAGGGATTCAATGAAAACGCTGAGTTTGCAGCTGCAGCTGTCACACCTGGAGCGAGGGGGCGGGGCTACTTTTGGAGGTGTGCTCATTTGCTGCTGCTCCTCCTCTATGAGTCAACCTGCTCTCTTTCCTTATGACCCTTCAGCATTTTGACTGCTGCTACCATTTTTTCTCTGCTGCCTGTTTCCTTCACACATCAGAAGCAAGATGGTGAGTAGCTCTCAGACTTTTCTCTCTCTGCGTCTGTTAACAGCTTCTTCTTTGTGTTTTCCTGTTTCCCACAGGGCGACTCATCCAGAGCTGATGAGGGTTTGAAGTGTCACATCCCCATTTTAACAATACAGTTCTAACATGTGAAGCTGTTGTCAGATTGTTCAGCGCAGGGTTTTCACTTGATGGGTCTCCGATGGGAGCTGCTGGCTGGTAAAAACAGAGTTTAATGTCTGAAAGAGCTTGTTCAAGGTGTGGTTTTGCCTCCAAAATGGAGGGAGCTTTGTTCGTGCTTCAAACTTGTTCTGAGAGAATCCCTCGGGGCGGTCTTTCTTGTGCGAACTTGTTCCACAATGAATGGAATGTGACAGAGCCAAAGCCTTGAAAACTCACAGGGAAGCTGCACCCACGGCACGCTGCTGCTCAAACACTGGGGGAGTCTTTGCACGCTGAATCACTTAAATAGCTTCAGCACTTCTCTGCAAAGTCTAATTTTGGAGAACTCCCTCTTTCTCCATCTGTCAGTTCTGCTCTCTGTCTCCAAACCACAGAAGAAGCGAATGGTATCGGATCAGTTATGAGCCGCAGGCCGAATCTCACCGATGTCCTCATCCTGTGATGGTCTCTGATCATTTTACTGTTTTACTGTGCACATGAGTGGCAAGTTAGACTCAGAGCTGGACTTACTCAAGCCCAGGATTAAAGTGATGAGCGATCTTCACAGAAAAGAGCTGAATAAAAGAATAAAAGTGATGCATTTGCAGCCACTCTGAGGACATTAAGAGGCTCTTAAGGGCTTAAAGTTACTTGAGTTTTACTGTATTATTCATCTCTTTGAGTTTGTCCTCTGTTCCCTGAGACATTGTGTAACTTTAAAATATGTGGAACATTAGAAGCACTTTGAAACTCACCAATAGTATCTATCATCTGACACACTGTGATCACGTCAGCTGATCACGTCGTGGACTTTATGTGTGATTGTCCAACTCCTAATGTTGTGTGTGTCCTCCAAACAGGCGTCCGGAGCTAAAGTCGCTGATGGAGTGAAAGAACTCCTCGATCAGATGAAAGTAGTGAAAAATGATGACAATCAGAAAGAGCGCATCAGATTTGTGGTACTTTACTTCAAGAACGGTTTCATTGACGTGGAGAATGTCTACCGGGAACAAGATCTGGAGGGCGAGGACGTCTTCAAGTTCTTTGTGAGTTTGCTGAAGCCCAAGCAGTGCCGCTACGTCATGTATGACTGCCACTTCGAAACCACGGAAACCAGCAAAAAAGAAGAGCTGGTGTTCGTGCTGTGGTGGGTCCTCGTAATGCAACTGAAGCATGAATTCATTTTTACACCTGCATCATTTTTACTGACTGCACAGAGCTGAGAAACACAAGCAATGACTCTTAGAGCCAGTGTGTGTGTGTATGTGTGTGTGTGTGTGTGTGTGTGTGTGTGTGTGTGTGTGTGTGTACTTATGTCAAACAGTCTGAGACACTTAATGATGAATGATAACCATCTCTCTTCATATCAGGGCTCCTGATGATTCAAGCATCAAAGATAAATTGCATTGTGCGAGCTCAAAAGGGGCCCTTAAGGACGTCATAAAGGGTAAGTCCCCCCTTTAATTAGACTTTATTTAATAACATTTTAATTTTAAATCATCTATCAGTCACAATATCAGATTATTTTACATATTTAGCTTCTTCCTGTAGTTTGACTTCTGAACTACTTTGATGATGTTTTCAATCCTCTTTTTTTTTTTTTTCATGCATGATTTTATTTATTCATATTGTTGGAAGGAGGCTTTTCTTTGCCAATGACTGCTTCGCTGTCGATGACACCAGAGTTGAAACTGAGTTGTTCCCTCTTACGTCTTCGACAGGCGCCAAACATGACTTACAGATTAACGACTTTGGAGAGTGCAGCAGCCGGATGTCGTTTGCAGAAAAGCTCGGAAAGAACATAATCAAAATCGAGGGCGCCTCTGTGACGGGTGTTTGAGCCAAAGTCTCCTCTGTGTTTCACAACAAGGTCGATGTATGTAAAGGCTTTTTCAGGGGGTAGTCGCAAAGTTTCCAAATCAATTTATTGGATCAGTCCAGCAAAGCTTAAAGGGAGGGGGTGTGAGGATCAGATACAGTCACACCCACCTGGCTGTGAAATCATTTACTTCTGTCCTTCACACACTAATGATGCTGCTGTCTGCATGACTCTACATTCAGATTCTCAAATTGGTGATTCGCCGTCATCATGTCCATATATACTGTTTGAATCGCAGCATGCTTCAGTATATAGTGTTCATCATCATCACTGCACACCTTCCTACGGTTCACTAGGTCTAAATGGCTGCGCTTGTTAAATCTGCCATAACCTTGTTTTTTAGACTGTTATATTTTGATGGATGCACCTGCTCACTGTTGTCAAATAAAATCAATGCAACCGACTGTGCAAGTGTGTGCTGTTTCTGCAGACAGTGTTATTTATATAGGTAATGATTCACCACTGAGTGTTAGCTGACTGTAATCAATGACATTATCGACTTTGGCTCATTGATCAGTGATGATACAGAACCACACTACAGCTGTTCATTCTGTCAGATCTACACTGCTCAGCTGTTCAGTTCAAAACTGAATGTTTGTGCTCAATCAAGCGTATGAGAGTTATTTGAGAGCATTAGAGCCTTTAGTTACTGTTGGAGCCCAGTAGTCGATCAGATGAAGGCTTTAATTGACAGGCAGCTGTTACATGATTGATAAATCTCCCTGTGATTGATGGGACTTATAAAGGAATATCTTATGTTATATAAGAGGATCCTCGCTCTCTGCAGACACCCTGCTAGTCTCAGACTCACAGGGGTCACCTGTTGACTTTGGGATGCCGTCTGTGATCAACTTGTATGTTGGAAATACAGTAAATTACCATTTTAAAAATAGCAGGTAGCTGTAGTTTTTAAGCGGTAAATGAAATTTGCATAAAATCAGAAGTTGTTTCACTCGTCCGACCTTTAACCTGCCTGTGATGTCAGAGCTCCGCCCACAGACTGGGTCACATCTCACCATCAGTTAAAGACTAAAAGCTTTTTGTCACACATGGATGTCAAATAACTCCTGCCAGCGCTCTCCGTCTTGTCATCCTGATGCCTGAAACCACAGAAATAAACTGAGCCTCTGTGTGTGCACAGCCTTACACAGGACTCGTGTTTCAGAGGATACCACACAGGTTGGAGCTAATAAAGTGCAGTGGGGAGAATTCTGACTGTGTATTTCACTGTGTGATGGTAAACACTGCCAGGACCAGGAGCTTCTTCTCTACACAGGTTTATTTCTTCTCTACACAGGTGTAGCAGGTTTTTGCAGGCAGCTTTGAAGCCTGACAGGATGCTTTGAGTTTTAAAATGACGAGAAGTTGTGCAGACGTTTGCAGATATTGGTCAAAATATAAAGAACTCAGAATAGCCAACTTTTACACGGCTTCATTCACAGCAACAACACGGACGCTGAACAGGAGCTGAGCTACACTGTAGTTTATTCATTCATACAAAGTCGATGCATGTTATTGGCAGCCAGCTAGAGAGGAAAGCAGGCCCTAAAGGTCATGAAACACTGAACCATAAAATGTTCCCATCATTCAACCACATAGAAAAGACATACAAAGTAATTGCACAGGTTGATGTACGTTTGACGTACAATCGGTTTCCCTTTTTAACACTGAACTGTGGGGAAGTGTTTGGAATATAAGGCAGGGGGATAAATAACTTCTGACATAGCCAGAAATGTTGGTGGAATGTGGGTTTCAGTAAAGATTGTATCAGGATTCGCTCCTCTAATCTTACTTTGAAATGTTCATAATATCAAACATTTGATTCCTACAGTTGCAACAAATGCAATCAACTACAGTACAAGAAAAATAGTTTTGGAATGCATAACTATGGTAATCATAAGGCATATTTGGCAGTATTTTTGAAGTGTCTGCGGTGAACGTCCTCTCACACGGAGGTTCCTTCCTTCAGCTCCACGTATTCTCCCTTAAACACAGAAGCAAGAAGAAGATCAGGGTCAAGATGGATGAAGGTGCTAAAGCAGTCTGAGCTCACAGGCGTCTCCACGTGTCTCACCTTGCCCTCCAGGTGCTCCTGTAGTGTCCTCACGGTGTCCCTCTCTTTGGTCAGCTGCTCCTGAGTGGCTTTGAGAAGCTGCTGGAGCTTGGTGGCGGCCTGGCCCAGGTCTTTGGACAGCTTCTTCTCCTTCTCCAGGCGCTCCTGTGGTCCGACGAGAGGGAGAGTGGAGCGTCCAAAGAGTTCAGCATCAAATATAAAGAGATGTAAACTAAATAAATACAGTCTGCATCAACGTGTGGGCGTAACATGGAGAGATCATTCAGAAACATTTCACCTGAGCTCATCGTTAACAAAAGCTGATGCTTCCTGCTTCTTTTACTTTATCGCTGGTCTGTTTATTTCCCAGTGAGCATTTAGTTTCATTACACAACTTTTCATCATAAAGTCTTTAACAACCAGGAAAGAGTCAGTCAATTAAATCATTCAGCCAAGAGACTATGAAATATAACTCATGAGGAAATAAAACAGCTTGAAAAAAATCAAATCAACCAGTAATAAACTGTGCTGTTGTAAAAATAAGCCAGATAATCAGAACGAGCTTAAATAATCCTGCTGGAGTTCATGATTCTATAGTTGGTCTGTAATCAGCCATATTATGTCTTATTTAATTAATTCACAAATCAAATGAGGACGAGCACTTCAGGAACATCACAGACCCCTGCTGGGAAAATAAAAGCTCTGTTCAATGACTCAGCTGGAAAACATCGGTCTTTCCAGGTGATCAGTTCAGTTTAAACAGTGTTTAATGATGAAGCTGATGTGTGCGCTTAATACACGGCTTTGTTGAAAACTCTGTTCTGATTGGTCCATTGCTGCTTCTCCAGTCTGTCAGCAGACCTCAGTTCTGATAGTGGAAACAATAAACTAGTCTTTAAATCAATAAAACCCTTTAACAACAATGACTGACTGTCTTACGTCTCCCTCAGACACTATCTGAGCTGACTGACAGACAAATAGAAGCATTAAAATCAGCGTCAGCTGTTGTCGCACCTTCAGCTGAGCAACGTCCTCCGTGTCAGCTTGTGGTGACTCTGCAGAATCCTTCAGCAGATCCAGCTGAGCCTGAAGTTCACTTATAGTCTTCTGGGCCTGGGGGGGGTTGACACCACACACAATGACGTTATCCTCCGACACTTTATCAGTCACCCTCGGGTGTCACGAGGCTAAAATTAGTGTGTCGAAGACGGCGGCTACCTGCTCAACCTCCTCTGACAGCTGCTGCTTCTGAGCCGCCTCCCCGTGCAGCATCTCAGCCGTCTGACTCAGCTCGCCCTGAACCTGACGAGGACAAACATCACACACACACACAGCATAAATATACACAGACAAATGTGTGTATGCAAACGTTCTTGTGCCAAAGCAGCTGCACTACACACACACACACACACAAGCTGCTCAACCTGAGTGCCAAGTTAGTTTCCTCTCAGATTATTTCAGGTGAGAGGCTGACGAACACAAAACGTGTGCTGCTGTTAAGAACCGTACAAACAAACATCTGAAAACAAAGGAGGAGAAGTGAGCATGCCGAAGGAGGTGAGGAAAAGCTGTGGTTAGATTTATACTATGTGCACTCAGTCAGTGGAAACTGGTTAGCGCAAACAGCCGCCATGTCGGAGGAGTACTGGACAGACTGGAAATACCAGAGTCATGTGTGACCGAGCATCTGTGGAAACATCCTTGATTTTGGTCACGGCTTTGACAACACGGATGATTCAACCAGACCACAAACTACTTCATAGAATAGAGTAACTAATAAGTAATAATAATAAGTAATGAGACATGTAGTTTAACTGAACCAGGCTGATTTGAGGTGAAAAAGCAAATCAATTAGTCTTTATTCATTTAGCGCCAATTCATAGCAGTGTTTTAATCAAGAGAGAGACCCAACGACTGTCCAGTACTCTCTGACAGGAAGTGAAGGGTGCCCTGTGACCTCTGCACCCTGACCTGACTGGGTTGAGCCTCAGCTGGGCCATTCTGCTCTCGCTGAGCCCGCATCGTGATCTCGCCCAGCTGCTCTCTGACCTGAAACAGGAAGCCGGCGCTAGTCACTGGGTACATCCATGAATCCCTGCTGTGATACCTCGCTGGTTGTGTCGCTTAAGGAGGGATTTCCACAAATTCCTTGACGTGACATCTCATAAATAGCATTTCTCCCTCATGCTTTAGTTTCACGGTTATCTGAGAGTGTAAATATTGTCTGCAGGATGGGAAAGCAGGCTGAGTCGGTAGAGTCACCTGTGTAAGCTCCTCCTTGTGTGCCTGGGCCTCCTTCTGGGCCAAATCCAGCTGGCTCTGAGCCTCTGACAGCTGCAGCTTCAGCTGAACACAGAACAGAAAGAAAAAAGACGTCAGGAGGGTTTTCAATGCACCACGACAGACTGATGCTAGAGGTCCACCGATGGAGGGTTTTAAAGGTTTTTAGAAAGGATATAATAACCACAGTTTGGAGCAGTGGAAAGCAAATAGCCCACTAATCAGTTAATGCCAGCCCCCTTGTCTACTTGTCCTATTGGACAATTTATTGGCCAACCTTTAAATATGTGACATGTGTTTCTGGGATAATTAAGATCAATAACTGTATCAAGTACAGAGGCAGATTCATTGCTTGCAATGCTGTAATAGCATCATAAGAATAAATACAAATATAGAAAAGGGGTAAAAGTTTGTTTAGGCTGCTGTGATGTGTAGATTGGAGCTGCTCATGTACCTGCTCCATCTCCTCTGAGCTCTCCTGGTAGTCTGCCTGCTTCTCCAGCTGAGCCTCCAGCAGCATCACCTGCTCCTTCAACTGAAGAGAACACGAAAGGCAGGTCAACACTGCAGCACCTTTCTAACCCGCTGGGAAACTTTAACTGAGTGACAGATCCTCACCTGATCTATACTTTGGTTTTCTGCCTCCAGCTTGCCGGCCTTCTCCAAAGCCTGGTGAGACGACAGAGAGAGACGACTGTGAGGCTTTAAAATATATAAAAAAGGGCTCTGACGCACAGCGGAGACGTGTCGCAGTCATAGTGACATCACAGACGTAACCTACCGCCCTCAGCTGCTCCTCTGAGTCAGCCATCTTGGACTTCCATACAAGCTCCTCTTCCTCCACGCTCTTCTGCAGATGTTTCAGCATTCCTTCCTGAAGGAGAAGGGAAGCAGGATTAAAGGAGCTGTTTCAGTCACAACTCACCTGAAGAATCATTTCAAGAGTCATTTCTCCCATCAGCCATCAGACTCTTTAACACCAGCATCACTGGCTGATGTTAATATACTGCCTACCATCCATGTCATCCCATTCCTGTCTACAGTGTAAATATCCTATGGTGTAAATATTTATTTCATTTCATTACAATCCATATATTTCTATTTCTATTTCTATTTATATTTATATTTGCTATTTTTTGTCTTTTCTATTGCTTTGTTCTTTCACTCTCCCTGTTTATATTGTTGCTGCTGTAACAAGAAAATTTCCCCCTATGGGGGATAAAATAAAGAAGTCTCTAAGTCTCTAAGTCTCTAAGAAACAACTCTTATTTCAGTCACTTACTGTTTCAGCCAGGACTGTCCTGTACTGATCACACTCAGCCTGCAGGGTCCCATGGCTCTCCTCGGCCTCCTTCAGTTTCTCCAGCAACTCCTGAAACAAAGAAAGCACATTCAGAGCTTCTTCTGACGGCCGGTTCAACCCAGCGCACGACGACAGGAGGAACTGTGGCTTACAGGCAGCTCTGTGCTTGACTGGGACTCCTGGCTCTGCTGGCTGAGAGCCTCCTGAGCTTTCTGAGCAAATACTTGTATCCAGTTGGACTGAGTGAGGAGAAAAGCAGGTATATATAATTAATGTGCACATTATTAAACAGAATAAATCATCAGAATTAAAGATCCCTCTTTTTGTCCCACCTGCTCCGTCTCTGCTGGTATCTGAGGGAAGAGCGCCTGGAGAGTTTCTTTAGCTTCAGTTTGAAACGCTGTCAGTTCTCCCAGAGCGTTCTGCTAAAACAGAGGGAGGTGATTAGTGGCTCATCAGGTGAGACTGCTTTGCTCTCAGAGTGCAGAGAGAGTCTTACTGCATCAGTGGCCGTCTTTTCTCTCACTTCCCTCAGCTCCTCTTGTAGTGATGTGACCAGAGCTTCCTTCTCAGTCAGACTGGCCAAAAGAAAAAACCCAATATAGTCACACACAGATCTAGAAACAGCTCTACCAATGTAGTGAGACTGACTTCTTCATTTACCTGCTCTGTAGTAGCTGGAGCTCTGTGGAGCTATCTGGCTGCTGAAACAGAGGGAACATGCAAATAAATCACTGAGATCATTTTCCGCTCTAGATGCAATCACACACCGCGTCCAGAGGCAGACTCACCGGTGTGCTGTTCAGCTGCACCATCTCTTCTTTGAGGTTTTTAAGTTCATCCTGAAGTGATGCGATAAGGCTGCCGTCCTCACTGAGGAGGAGAGACAATTCAGATCAAGTCAAAATAAGCAGAGAACAAACAAAGGTGTGGACAGTCTGAGATGTGAGTCAGACAGAGAATAAAAGCACCATACCTCTTATTTCTTTGCTCTAGCTCAACGATGGTTTTCTCCTGTAGGAAGAGGAGATCGTTTGTGATTAGGAGTCCACGTCTCAGCGTGAATAAAGTAAAACCTGTAGCTAAATAGTGTAGCTGCAGATTTTAGCAACACTTACAGCAGCTTCCTGCTTCGTCTGCAGTTGCTTCAGTTCCTCGTGAAGTGTGCTCAACTGGCCGTCTCTCTCCTGAAGGCTGCGGGGGGGGTGGGGGCACAGCAGCGCAGTCAATAAATGACACAGCTCTGGATCTGATGCTGACTCTGAAGAAAGGAGGCTCAAACACTTACCTGAGCTTTAGCTGTTCCAGTTCCTCAGCATTCACCTGCTGAATCAGACAGGACAAACAACCTTAGTGGAGACTACTGCAAGTCTGCTCAGGCCGTTCAGGTCAAACTGACTGTGTCCTACCTGACTGTTATCCTCCTCCTTTTGGGTCTGACTGGCCTCCAGCAGTGAGTTGATGGAAGCCACCTGCTGTACGAGCTGGTTCTTCTCTGCCTGTGTCTCCTCCAGCTGGGCAGTGAGGGCGTCCACCTGAGCAGAGCGCTCCCTGACCTCAGCCTCCAGCGTCCCCATGCGCACCTGAAACTCTGCAGGGACGAAGGCCACCGTCAGACCACAGGACTCACAGATTCATTTCAGGACACCTGGTGCAACTGCTATTTCCAGTTTTCTTTTTTTTTTACTATTAAGATTGTAAATGAAGTGCGATGTGTAATACTAAGACGTTGCTCTGCTGTTCTCTGACCTGACAGTGAGCTGCTGTCCTGCTGAGCTTTGTCCAAAGTGGCCTGCAGACTGCCATTTCTGCTCTGTGCTGTCCTGAGCTCCTCACACACCTCCTCCAACCTCCTCTGTAACGCCTGCTCGCTCTCCGCATGGCTGGCCTGAACAGCAGAATTCAACATGTCAAACAGGAGGGGGCAGCAAAGGTTCACAAAGTCATTCTACTTGGCAGGACAGGGACCCATTTCTGTGAGGTATCCCTAAAATATCACATTCCCATACATTCATGGGAAAAGATATAGATAGAATATTGATAGATTATCCAACTATCATGGATTTGATTTGTAACAATAAAAATACATTTTTTTGTTAATTTTTTTTCATGAAATACTTCAAACTCTGAGATAAACCTGCCGATCAGTCGAGGCAGGTAATCCCTGATGATGGCTGAACGTCGACCAGTTCGGCTTTAACAGAACACATTTTTACAAAAAGGCAGCAAAGCTCATCTGCAGCCAGAGACATTAGAAAATCAACATGTTGCATCATTTGAACATGTTGACTTATTGACTGACGTTCTGAGCCGTTGCATAACATGTTTGAAGATCCTTCACCGGAGGGATGTGAGTAAATGATTAAACTAAATGAACATGTCAGGAAGTGATGACTCACTCGTTCCACATAACCAGTAATAGTTCAGAACAACAGCATTCCTACACACACACACACACACACACACACACACACACACACACACACACACACACACACACACACACACACACACACACACACACACACACACACACACACACACACACACACACACACACACACACACACACACACACACACACACACACACACACACACAGACAGACAGACAGACAGACAGACAGACAGACAGACAGACAGACAGACAGACAGACAGACAGACAGACAGACAGACAGACAGACAGACAGACAGACAGACAGACAGACAGACAGACAGACAGAAAGTAATGCATGTTGTAAATAGCATCAGACTTTTGCTGCTCTTTTACTTCCAGCCACAGAGGGCTGCAGAGGAGAGCTGCTCAGACACGCACACATTCCAGCTGGTGTTGTGAAGTATTTTCCCTGCAGCCCATTACTGCATTCCAGCCCAGCCTCCGGCTCTGTGATTACAAGGCAATTAAACTTCCCATAACATTAGAGGGTCGGGGGGGACAGGTGGGAGAGGGCTGGGATTGTGTAGATACTCTCTAACTAACCGGCTGCTCAAACATTTAAAAAAAAAAAGAGAGAAGAATAAAGACTAAATTTGTGGAAACTGATCACGTGTGATTTAAAATAGAAGCGATGTGGCCGACCTGCAGCAGGGAGAGCTGCTTCTCGGTGGCAGAGACCTTGGCCTCCAGCCCTTTCCTGATGTGTTCATCAGCGAGCAGACTGTCGGCCTTCTCTCCGAGCTCCTTGGTTAGCTTGGTGCATTCCTGACGCAGCTTGGCCAGCTCGGCATTCTGCCTGATGACAGAAAGAGAAGGAGACACAGAGAGAAAGAGCAGTTAGGTCACGAGTGTCACATTTTTAGCTGTGATAGTAAGAACGTGTCTTTGAAGTTGTCCAGCCTGCACTCAATAATTAGCTTCCGTATAAAGAGGAAGAATGCATGTCATTATGTTCACGGCCTCTCATTTACAGGGAAACACTCACTTGCTCTCCACCTGGCTGGTGGCCTGGTTGAGGGCGTCGCGGAGAATCGTGTTCTCCTGCTGCAGATGGGCCAGCTGGGCATTGGGGCCTTTCTCCAGCTGGTCCTGCAGGCTGAGGATCTGTGAAATAATTTAAGTCCTTTTTTAAAATAAACTGGCTGCACTTTGCATTTTCACATTTAAATAGCGGGCAGAGAAAATACAGAGTAAAATCCACCAATCTGAATTGTATGTTAAGAAATTGTAATATTTGTGGACGAGAACGGACCTTGGCATTCAGCCCCTGGGTCTGGGCGATGTGGTCCTGGTAACTGGCCTGCATGCGAGCTTGCAGAGCAATCATTTCTTGCTCCCTCTTACTGAGCTGGGAGCTCAGCCTCGTCTCCACACTGGCCACCTTGGACTTCTCGGCAGACAGCTCCTGATAAGCACACACATGGTCAGAGAGCAGGCTGTAATGTGTCAGTAAGGAACCTCCATCATCCCCCAACACACCACAGCTTCTCTTCTAGAGCCGCTGTGGCGACAGTTTCATTAACACTCAGTTTGTGATTATCATGGTCATCAAAAGAAATAACTTCTTACAATAACCCTCTGGCCTTTCCTTAGTTTTTACTTTGTAAAAGTCCTCTTGAAATACTATGGACTTTTTACTGCCCATAGCAGGGACATGCATACGTCATGCAACAGGTGGATTAGCCCTTTATGCCTCCAAATGGATGTGGTCTACAGTCACCTTGTTATTTCTCCCCTAGTGCCCCCCTCAGGTCAAAAGATAAAGAATCCAAAAGTCAGAATTAACCCTTTCAGTTTACGTAACAACAGGACTTTGTCCTCTGCTGCCACCTTCAGGCCGAGCTGCACCTTCTGCCTCAGCAGTAGATCTAAGAACAGCAAAGGCTTTCATTCATCCAACAACTTAGTTTTCTCTTGTAATATCGATCACATGGCTGCCAGTGTGACAGTAGAAGAGATGAGCGATGAGCATCGCCAGCGGCTCCACTGACGTCTAACCTTGCTGAGCTCTCTGAGGCGGTTCTTCGCTGCAGTAGTGTCCTCTTGTTCTGCTGCCAGCTGTTTCTCCCTCTCCTCCAACTGCTTCTTCAGGACGGCCACTGGGTCTCCTTTCTGAGTGGCCTGAAATCAGCGCACGCACACAGAAAAGACAGCATGTTGGTCTCGCATACATTTGGTGATCTACAGACTCGTCTGGACCAGCAGGGGGTCTTTCTCCTCATCTCTGACTGCATACCGTGTGCCAGGTGTCCTGAATGATGCCGACTTTTTCAGACAGGATCTCGATGAGCCTGTGAGCCTCTCCCTCGCTGAACACCATGCTACTGATGGTGGACACCAGAGCCTTGTAGGGCAGGTACAGCGGAGCATCAGCAGAATCCACAGCTGCCACTAAAGGAGGAAAACAGGATGAAACACACAAGAACACAGCGGCATTAGAAGAAGAATTTATTTCATGTTAAAACTATAAAGCCAGATGGTTTTAAAGCTCATTAGGCTGCCAGAGTCAAGCCTGAATTCCCAGCCTGCCTCAGGAAAAGGACAAGGTTGCGACTTGTCCTTTGGGTCTGGGACCCCGGGCAGCTTCGGATTGGCAGAGTGACAGGGCACTGTGGCACCAGGCGGAGACAAGCCTCAGGCAAGCGGGAACCCCACCCCCTCCCTGCCCATTGTCAGGGCACTGAGAGCCTTTGTCAGCTAACAAAACAGGGCAGTGGTGTTTGGACAAGCCAGCGTGCTCTATGCCCTCCAGAGCCGAGTGCCAGACATTACCCATAACTGCCATTGGCACGACTTTCAACAGACACACAGCTAGAGGTTCATCAGTACTGACAGGGTATTACTGCTTTAGATTGGGAGCGTAAGAGTGTGCAACTCAACTGTACAGACATGCCCCCACCTCTAAACTATCAGGTCTGAGTACTAGCACCGCTGTTGTGGTTAACTGAAAGGAGAAGGCTAATCTGACAAAAATGGTTCTAGTGCAACTAAATATTGATCAACTGCAGCAAAGTGTTTACAGATGAGACTTGATGAGACTTGCAGAAGATGTGGACACATTAAAGTCCCAACTACACGTCAGACATCACAGCGTTCCTGTGCGTCCACTGACAGCAGGGTTAGCTGAAATAAAACAAGCATCCTTCTTAAAATGCAGTTCAATTGTTTGTTTAATACGCCTCATGAATCCGTATGAGAAAAGTTACCAAGCATCTAATCATGGTGAGGAGGTGTGCTGAGATTTCAGCAGAGGACGAACCTAAAGCTGCAGGTGGTGTGACACCCTTCAGAGCCTTTAAGACCGATGAGCTGTGCACATTTTTACCTTCACCTGCTGTGTTGACATTATCTGTTGATTTCAACAATTTGGAAACAGTGTCGTCTTTAATAAGCACAGAAATAATAAAAACGTGTAAATGTGGGCGAAGTGTGTCTGTATCTGCTCACCAGACTCGGTCTTCTTCTTGGATGCCTTCTTCTTGGGCTCCTGTGCTTTTGCTGCAGCAGCAGGAGCCTGCTGGGCCCCCACTGGGGGCACTGCCATCACCGGGACATCCTTAGTGACAGCCTCCAGCACCGGGGCAGTCTTGGATGGAGCCGCTGGAGACTTGGCCGGGGCTGCGGCAGACTTGGCGGGGGCTGGTTTGGCTGACGGAGGGGCAGACTTGGCTGAGGCCGGGGCAGGAGAGGACTTAGCTGGTGCAGGTGCGGGGGCAGACTTAGCAGGGGCAGGGGCAGCCTTGGCTGATGCAGGGGCAGCCTTGGCGGGGGCAGCTGCAGAGGATGGGGTGGATGCAGGGACCGGGGAGGACTTGACTGGCGCGGGGGCAGACACAGGTGGAGCGGGCTGGCTGGAGGCTGGCTCCACTTTAGCCACCTTCTTCTTCTTCTTCTCTTTAGGCGAGGGGGCAGGTGAGGCGTCGGTCGGAGCAGGGCTCGGGTCAGCGGCAGTCTTGGGCTGCGTGTCTTCTGGCGCTGCAGCTGGTTTGGCCTCAAACGCTGGGACAGGCTCCGGGACAGGAGCCGCTGCTACCACTGGGGCAGCAGCAGGCTCAATGACTGCTTCGGCTTCGGCTTCAGCTTCGGCTTCCTCTTGGACTTTCTCAGGCTCTGGTATCTTTCCGTTGGGCTTTTCCTCTTTCTTCTTTCCACGGGTCTTCTTCTCAGATACTTTGTCCTTCTTCTTTTTCTCAGACCGAGCAGACTGAATCTTACCCAACTCTCTGCGCTGTTTGGCCAAGGCCTCCTCATACGAGGTCTCCTTCATGGAGAAGGTGGAGACGAGGGCGATCCCAACAGCAGAGATCACCATGAATCCACCAAACACCATTATCCCAAGGGTCTGGGGGTCATAGATATCCATTCTTCAATTTCAGTTAACCTAAAGAGAGAGTGGAAGACTTGTCAACACAGTAAAACAACATTAAAGCTAATTCTTTCTACCTGAAACCAAAGACCAGTGGAGAGAGAAGTTCACACACAAACTTATCAGTGAGCTAAAACTAGAATACTGCCAACAGAATCAGCAGCTGATGAGACTTGTGATTTATACTGAATAGAGAACAACCTTTACCTCCACAAGCCTCAAGGTGTCACTGTTACCCACATAAACTTTAGCCGTAGCTGCATAATGCGACCCAGCAAACCTTATCAACACTGTGACATAACAGCTAAAAAACCCACTTATCATATAAACCTCCACCTTGGGTTAAAAGACACGTGTTCACACAACTGACATTCACAATCACTTAAATCTCATTCACTGACTGCTTAATTTTTAATAAAACAAACAAAGTAAATATATTTAAATATCATTACAGAAAAACAAATGATGAAGAAAATCCCTTAGAAACATCTGTTTAAAATGTGGTTAACAACTTAAAACACCTGATTCCCCATATTCTGTTTCAGAGACGTCTTATTTAACAGTTTTAATTTGTTTAAGGACACATTCTGATTATTACGCTGCTGTTATAAGGTGGCACAAGATTAACTAAATAAACTAAACTAAAAAAAAAACTAAACTAAAAAAATGCACCGAAAATATTTCTAGAAAAATCAAACACCTGAAAAATGTCAGTTTGTGTGTAAAGAAAAAACAATATAGTTCAATCATTTTATTTACATATTCAAACATCATCATATCTGCTGCTATAAATAATATCCAACCATCGACAAGAGTAACTCGATCCTGAGCAACTAATACACCTGATCCAGAAGATATGAGATAATATGGAGTTAGATGCACGTGTGATAAATAAGTTATTTTCACTATTTAACAGCAGAAATATGAATTTAAGGCAAAGACAGAAACCAGCACCATGGAGGCAAAAATGGCAAAAACTTAGAAGATTTGGTTCCAGTTGGTGTTAATTTCCTGTCCAGTAGAAATAAACATCCCTTAAAGGCTCTTTAAACTTTCCCTTTAAAAGGTGCTCGTCACAAACCAGAATGTTTAGCCTGCAGGGGAGGAAAGTTGGCAGAGAGCAGGCAGCAGCTTAGGGACAGTAAAACCCGTTTCTGATGTGCTCCTGCAACGCTATCGGTTATATCTGTTTATTTTACAGATCAGAAAATACATAAATGCAAAAAGGAAATATGTGGAGGTTTATTGTTTTAAAGCGAGCCAACGCTGTGACATGGTGGAGGAAAACTGCTGAGCTACTTCAGCATAATGAGAGAGTCCAGAGTCCCCGTTCACTGCAGGGTCTGAAAGCCTGAAACGAAAGGGAACAGCCTCCTAATCTGTGATGTCACACATCGCTGCATCTGCACTCAGTCTAAACCGAAAAAAGAGACATTTAAGAAGAGAAAAAAGCAGCGAGGGTGACGTTCAGAAGATAGACGTGCATCTCAGAGTCCAGAAGAGATGGGATCAGGAGGTGGACTTCCTCTTAAAAACTGGATTCCCCTTTAACTCTGAAACATCTGGCTTTCATTAAGGGGCACTGGACTATCTGCACAAAAATAGTCTTTAGCTTCACATTAAATTCTGATAATTTTATTGGGCCAGTGGAGGGTGAATCAAGCAGATGCATGTGTTTTCTTTGCTTTAAAGACAGCATTTGTCTTTATTACATCTCAGGTGTGCTGTAAGGAGAAGAAATATTAGCAGGAGGATCGTCCACTTTTTTTATTCATACTTTAAACACAAATGCAGTGACTTCCAAGAACTTCCAGGTTAGTTTATTTAACATCAAACTAACATTAAAAAGCTCAGCTAAAAAAAAGGCCTCTGAGCTTTCTGGGACATTGAGGACACCCTACTTAATTATCCATTCACACATGCGGAATAAAACAAAAAATGAATGTGTGTGATGCTGTAATTCTGCTTATGTGATGTGCTTTTGATCATTACTTGCAGGCTACCATCGAAGCTAACACTGGGAATCAATGAACTTGGCTATTTTCCTGCACATTGTGGAATAAAGCGTCGGTTAACGAAACAAACCAGCGTCCAAAAAGCTCCAAAAACAGCGATAACTAAGCAGCTAAAACAAAAAGTGGAGCAGAGTGGTTGTAGGTAACTTTATTCGGCTGTCTGCCTGTGCTGGGGGTTAGCTCTGGAGCTAGCTTCCCGGCTAGCTAACGCTGACTCAATGAATAAAAAGACCCCACATTCCCACTCTTACCTCGCCGGTGATGGAGCGACGTCTGCGGGCTTCAAACGAACCGGACAGTCGGAGAAAAGCTGGGAGTTTTAGATGAAGTGTCTTGAGTCCAAAGCCGCCTGTTTGTCCGGCTATCTGCTAACTAGCTTTCTTCCCGGAGCGCTCCCCCTCAGTCCGCTGGAGGATCCGTGGTCCGCTGTGAAGTCGTGGCACTTCGAGCTGGCTAGACGTGCTGGCCCCGTGCCCCACATAGCTGCCATAAACCCAGGAGCGCTCTGATTGGCTGGAGGGCGCCCAAGCCGGAAGTCGGCACGCTGGGAGTTGTAGTCTTTGGCCTGTAGCCGTTTTCACTCAAACAAAAGTGGCCTGTTTGAGGTGGAAAGTGAAGTAAGTCAGTACATTTACACACTTTGACAATCATTCTGCTGCACAGTGTGTTTCTGTCGGTGTACAGTCAGACTCAGAGTTTAAACTGGTGCATTTTAAATGAGCAAACCTTTTAGTTTTAGGCCTGATGTGTGTGTGTGTGTGTGTGTGTGTGTGTGTGTGTGTGTGTCTGGATCTGAGTGTTTCTTGGTGACAGACCTGACTGAACTCTCCCTGCCTCACCTGTCACCTGTGCTTTATAGCTTTATATTCAGATTACTTAAGGTTAGTTACCTTTTCAGATATATTTTTTTGATATTTTTGATTTTAGATTTACTGTATTTATTTATTATTGTCCTTCCTGGATTTATTTGTTCCTTCTTCCAGTGTGTTTTTTGTGTTTATTTTCTTCGGTGCTGTATTTGTTTTTAATGCTGCTGTAACGCTACAGTTTCCCAGTCTGGGATCAATAACTTCATCTATCTATCTATGTATTTATACTTCTTTCCATGAAAGGTCAGGAAGGAGGTGGCCATACATTAAACTGATCATGTCCTGTTATATTATCAGACTGGTCTGAAATATACAAACCACAACATCTTTTCTTCTACTAATTTACCCAAAAATTCATACTGGAACGTTTGTTATTTTCATTAAATTCAGAATAAACTTCTTTGGGTTTGAATACCTGCAATGCTTCCTTTACCTCTGGGAGTATAAAGATGTATAAAGATGTATGAATATACTTTACTCTGCTTCTATCTTCGTCCTGTTAAATTCAGTATGTTTTTGTATTTCAGACAAAGCATCAGGATCATTTCACATCCAAAACTGAGCTTTTCAAAGTTGCAGTTTCTCCAGAAATGATCATCAGCCACACCTGAATGTCACCTGCACGCCGCAGGATAACATTGTTAGCATTGGTGACGTTAAGTTTATTCCAGCTTGTTTACCACACCTTTTATTATTTTAACGCCCTAAACACCAGGTGGCTGAACTGGTGTTGTAATAATGTGGTGCAGCAACACAAAGTGAAGGACTAAGCCACTGTGCGCTTGTTTAAATGAAGAACTTAATATGTCACATTCACATGCTGCTCCTCTGCACTGCTGATGGAACATTTCTCCCTCCACCCCCCACGTCACGCACTGGAAAAGTGTTTTTACAGGCATCCTTGAGACAAGCTCTCCTCAAACTGCTTAATAAAGCAGGTTTTTAAGTGGAGTCACAGATTGTCCTCATCAACAGAAAGTCTCACGGTGTAATAACCAGAAGAAAATATAATACCTCTGAAAACAGATACAGATTCTTGGTAAGTAAAAACCTGATGATTTAGGGTTTTCTCCCACTGACTCTTCAGCCACCCAAAGTTCTCCAGTGCTCCCCTGTTTGTATGTTGTGATAATCAAGATGATAAAGAGTGTTTTACTTCAACAACCTTCCTCAAACTGCTGTGGAAATGACTTGTCTGCTCGGTCTGTGCATGTGGATTATATATGATGTTGTGTTTGTGTCGTGTGCATGAAAGCAAATGACTGTCAGAGCAGAGAAGAGCACACTGACTTTAGCATTGTGTTAGAGACAGAAAACACCTTCAGACTGTCCACTAAACTAAAGTTAACTCACTGATTCCCTCAGTGTCTCATTGAATAACTTCCCAAACATGAGAAAGCAGCTGACTTGTTACTGTGCATCAGTTTATTGAGACTCTGATAACTACAAACGCAGGAAAGGAGGATTTAAAACTCTGCATCTGTGTGAAATTTGTACCTGAAGGGAAACAAACTGTCCTGTTTCACTGAGGAAGTGCAGACGGTTCGGTTTCATCGGCGACGGTTTCTGTTTTAGGAGGACTTCATGCTTTGTGCCTCCAGACCTGCTCTGAGGCTTCTGTCTGCATCCATCAAGACTCTTCACTGAAGCGAGTGGAGCTGTGGGACACGAGGCAGGCGCTCAGTGTGAGTAAGATGTCAGGGTGCTAAAGGACATGACACAGCGTGAAAAAGCTTGTGAGGTGGTTTTCTTTTACCTTCTTTCTGTTTTTTCTGTCATAATTTTACATCTCAGCACACATTCTAAGCCTGTAGATCATCTAAACGTGCCCAAGGAGGCAGAAGCAGCAGCTATATAAGTATTTAAAGCCAGTAGCTTTGTTCCTTCACACCCGTACAGACACATTCACACAGCGTACTGTTGCAGTAGCAGTTTTATGTCAGTGATTACAGAATTGAGGAAATTCTTTATCATAACACAGCAGCTTCACAAAGGGATCATGAGAGAGACTAAATTTAGGACTGTTTCTGTTTCACACAGAGATACTCAGATCACCAACAGTCTGTTCTCAGCTCTCTGACACCTGAGGTTAACGTCTGCGCCCTCAATCACTGATTCCTCTTCATGTTGCAGAAAGAGGCCTTTGGATCTGCTGGCAAACTAACTAGTTTGTGCTGCTAATGTGTTACCGTCTGATTGGCTGCGCTTTCATCCAATCAGTGAATCGAAGGCTACAAGTCACTGTGACTGCACAACTGGTGATGTCAATATTGACAAATCCATCACGGACAGGTACAGTTCAGTGTGTCTGATCGCTTTGACTCCTCGATGGATCGTTCAGGCCGAACCTTTAAAGGAGAAACGCTGAAGCTCTGTTGCCCTAATTATCTAATAATCCCTTTGCAGAATAAGGTTTTCCTTCACAATGCGTTGAGTTGAGTTGAGTTTCACTGCAGATTACTTGTTTAGGTCACGTTGCTTAGTGCAGCTCAAACACTGGGACATGAAATGTGCATTTTGGTGGCGGTGATTCCCACGAGCACGCTGGCATTTCCTCAGAGCTCACCCAACACTCCACACAGGATCCACTGTGGTCAATGGATTTAACACAAACATACATACAGCTGTGTTTAAACTTCAAGGCTGCTCACACAGGAACTAAAGCAGGACAGAGGACGGACGAACACCACCACCTAGTGGTGTGACGGGAGGCTCTTTAGACTGGAGGTAAAGGGAGAGAATGAACGAGGAAGACAGGAATCAGGCTTGGGAAAGTAGGATTTATTCAATGCCATTATTACAAATTTATAAAATGCTAATATTCTGTAAGAAAAGTATCGTGTAAAGGAATTCACACGGTTGGAATCCATTAGAAATACATTCAATTTCTTATAAAACTATAATGCATTTTAACACTCCAGTGAGCCTGGTCATGATTGTGAAGTATTTTTCATCTTCTTAGTGCATCTTTTTTTTTTTTAATAAATGTTTAAAATAAACTGTTTAGAAGATCTGGTAAATATATCAGGTCTGATACACGAGACTCCAACAATAACAAAAAGGGGAATTTAGGGGAAAAAAGAGGAGAAACAGCAATAATTACACTCTGAAGAGGAGAGAGTGAACGGGCAGAGATGGATGTGGTGCTAGAACACCTGTAGTGCTGCTGAGGACAGAATAGGAGTTCCAGGATGCAGACTCTTATGTTAGATGCTCAAATCGCATGTTTGATTGATTCTCATCACAGATCATTCTCTTTTGCTAAACAGATAAATGTGTGTCTTTGCTAACTGATCTGAGGCCACTTCTTCCAAACATGAATGAGGGACTGAGTCCGTTCCTGAGCTGAAGTGCAGCTATTTTAGATGATCTGTCGTGTCCTCTAAGTCTGCTGCTTCTGTGAAACTGTTCCATTAGCAAAAACAACAGATTAAGCATATGAATCATAAAAATCAGGTTACTGGTATATGAAGAACATTCTTGAATCCTTATTAAGAAGAAAAAGAAAGATGTTTAAAAGTGTACATGAGGAGGTTAGAGTCAGAATTGATGAAGGCAAAAATATGATCATAAAGGCAAGATTTCCATTATGTGCATAAAGTGAAAGTAAAAAAACTAATTAGGAAAAGAAGAAGAGCACCTCTGCCGGTGCTGCAAAGCAATGGAAGACCTTAATGTTGGCATTCACATCGAGTTAGAAATCCATAAATAATGGAGAAGGATGGACCGAGGACCAGAGGACAGAGACTCTGTAAACATATAGACTTCCTGCGAACAAGACGCTCGGTCCTGTTCGCAGGTTTAAAGTGGCATCAGACCCGTGGCTGGGAGCAGAGATAGGGCTTGGATTCACGTCCATGCACGACCCCGGAGACGCCAGGTTTCATTTAATACGACCGGTCACTTGGTGATGGCAGGACAGGAGTCTTGAACACACGTCAGTTGCTCTTGAGCAGGTCAATGCATCCATGCAATAGAGTCACATTGTTCTGTGGAGACAGGAGGAGATATCATCATTAGTCCTGAAGGACAGATCTCACTGAATAAAACATTAAAATCAACTTTCAGCCCCGTTAGCATCAGCTTTTTAGGTGTCTGATGTGTAAACGATATATCCTGCTCATAGAAACATGAACTAATCTGAACTGATATGACTGAGAAGAAACAGGATGCTGTAGCATGTAAACACTGTTCAGGTTTCTGCCCACAGCAACACAACACAAGCACTTCACCTGCTGTGTGCTGCCGTCATTAGCGGCAGTGACAGACATCAACTAGAAAAAGACAGCTGGATATAAGGATAATTGATCTGGTTGGACAATGAAATGGAAGTTGTGGCTCCTCACTCACTCACTCGCTCGCTCGCTCGCTCCCATGTCCAGTAACACATGTCCACCTGCTGCTACTTACATGTTTCAGTCTTCCACAGACTGTTGGATCCTCTCTGAAGCAGGCAGACAGCACAATAGTAAACTACTGGAGAACATGCTGCTCCAGATGTACCAACACTTCCCACATATAAACGGCTATTTACAAAACAAGAACATGTGGTGACGACGTTCACACACAGATTTCACACATCATTTTCTGGAGGAAGCCAAGTGTGATCCAGTTTTGACTTTACAAATGAACATACACAATTTCATTAGAGATCACTGCTGATGATGCTGCATGTGAGATTCATTAAAGACACTACAGCTGTGTCATGATAAACTATTAATATTCACTGAAATATATAAAGTATCTAAATAAATCTTACATTTGGGATTTTCTGGGTGAATCTGAAGGAATCTTCTCTAATTTCTTTGCATTTTGGACAAATAAGAAAATGAATTTCTGTCTCACAGTAGATACGAACTCTCTCTGTTCTTTCTGGCCACTAGGTGAGCGTCTGCTGAGGGTTTGTCTTTTTCTACGATGTTTATTGCAGTTAAATATTGGGCTAATTGAAATTCTCTGGCAGTTTATTTATCTAGTTTATCTATTGATTGGATTTCTGTTCTCCTGCTCGAAGTATCTTAGCTTATTATCTTTGTATCATTTGGGACTTGGGGATTATTTTCATCAAATCTTTTTAACATGTGGATCTGATTTGTTCATTTGTTCCACTTCAGGTGTTTCCATCAGAGGTCAGATGTCTTTGTTGTGCTAAATACGCTCCATGTCGGTATGAATCTGAACCTGACTGTTCTTTTTTTAATCTGAATTAGGGGGAACTGGCCCAGTTCTGCTCTGGACAGTTCCTGTGGACTCTCAGTATGTTTTTAAGGAACTCAAGATGTGCTTTTTCTACTGGGTTTCAGTCCCAGTGTTCTTGTTTAATTAATGGGCCCCGAACTTCACTTTCATACAAAAGGATTGGCTCAATAACTTTATAAAACTCTCAGCCAAATGTTCACTGGAGGATTCAATTAATCTCTCTCTCACACACACGCTAACAAACACACACCCTTACTCAACAGTCGGCTTTGTTAGGCGTCTCACCTTGGCGTGTTTTATCTCCAGCTCAGCCATCTCTATGAGGTTCTTCCTGAAGGCCACAACGCGCCTGCCCTTGAAGCTGGTGAGTTCTGAGGAAAACATTGTGCATTTCACACAGAGAAACAAGCACAGAATGAACCTGCAGCTCTTTACACATGGACACACAAACCTTTCTTCCCAGAGTCTGAGAGCTTGTCAAATTTCTGCAGACATTGCTGCTGGTGCTCCTCTGCCTGGGGAATGTCCTTGCTCTTCAGTCGAGCTTTATCCAAAGCCTTGTTAGAGTTCTCATAGTCAGCCAACGCCCGGGCTCGCCTGTACAGAAGGTCCTGAAATGTTCCAGTTGAACGAGAGAAACAAAAGGATGAAGAGGGAATCCACAGAAAGCACACTTGTAATATTTTGGAAATAACTTGCCTTCATTTGGAAAATATCTGTCAATCCATTAAACTCATCATCCAATGATTTAAAACCCAATTTCATGTTTGGAAAAGACAGATTTCAGCAGAAGATGTGCAGGACGGAAATGATAGTTATTAAGAATTACATGCATGTCTTGTAACAGTGATTTAAAGTTTAATAAACACTTAGTTGGTCCTGAATGCTGAATGTAAGAAATATGAATATCTCTAATACAGCGCTGACTGGAAAATGGCTGCTTTGCTGCTCTGAGTATTCAGATCATCTTCTCTTCATCTTATCCCCCGAATGTTCGGCTCCATTTACTTCTGAAGGACAGTGTGGATTACAGCTGAGCACTGATGTGTTAAACAGCAGAGCATTTCAGTATTTTTATGTCTGCTTGGAACGGGTCACATAAGGTGTTTGTGAACTTCATGGATGAGTAACGTGGTTGTGAATCTTGTGTGAGCATCTTGCCTGAAGGCAGAAGATAAACACGTCTCACCTTGGCGGCCTGGATGTCTCTCATGTAATACCTCAGCAGCTCTGTGAGCTTCAGCTCCTGGTCAGACGCTACTCTTCCCTCCACCTTCTGCAGGGACCAAACAAAGACGTTTAGTACCAGCCATGATGCACACATAAATCAGGACAAATATTTACAGAGGTGCTGCAGTTTACTTACTCTGAGCTTCTCAAACAGGTCTGACAGCTTCTCCAAATGCCTGAGAAACAAGTCAGAACATAAATCCATAACAGAGAAAACTCTGCCATTACATCTCTGATAAAGATGTGAATTAAAACAACTATTATCACAAGCCAGCTTTAGGACATCACTTCTAAAACACTGATTTGTTGTCCACAAGAGAACCATCACCTATAATCTTCAGCACCAAGTATTACCAGTCATTAGATTACAGATATTACACTCACTTTTTATTGGCTGTGGTATCTTCGGCCGACAGACTGTTCAGAGTAGCAGACACGTGAATGTAATCATCTGCGATGTCTGTAATAACACGATTGTGAACATAAATTCAGTTATTCCATTCGCTCAAAATGCCATTTAACACAACGAGGTAAAAACCCTCTCATACTTTTGTGCGCGCGGGTCATCTTCTCTGCTTTGGCCGTGGAATCTTTAATCTTGCTGTAGTAGTCGAGCAGGAACGTCTTCTCCTGCTCAAAAAAGTCATCGACTTCCTGTGTGGGGAGCGAACACAGAGATGAAGGTAAGTGAGGAAGCGGCTACGACGCTGCACCTGTAATGCTGTCGGACATAAACTGTGAGCAGCTCACCTTTATTCCTGAGATAAGGACCTCATCGGCTGTTTTCACCATGTTTTTGAAGAATCCTCCAAACATTTCCTTGGCATTCTTTCTCCTCACGGTGAGCTAAAAAGACAGAATTTAGTAAGGATATGTGTTGAATCTATGAGATGAATATGGTTTATTTGCTACAGCTTATAATATAAAGCTGTGGGAAGTAAAAAGAGACTGAAATAAAGTTTGTAGCTGCACCAACATGTCATCATTATTGTAAAAAATACACTATTCTCTTTCTATATTCACTACCAGACTAGTATTTGGGTTTATACAGTGTTCCTGTTAACAGACATTATGGCCACTGACTGACAAACACTACACAGATAAGCATAACTGCTGATCACAGCAGGATGTGAGCTGGGTGTCACAAGTCTCCAGTAAACTCTACTTCCTCTCTTTCCAACCGACAGCTCGGGAAAGGAAGTCAGCATTATGGGGAACTCACATCCTGGTCATACTCTAAGAAGATCTGGAAGTTTCTGTCCTTGCTTAAAACGGGGTGGGAGGACAATCTCTGCAGGAAGACTTCGTGCACTTGGACAGTTTTCTTGAACACGGCCAGGTATTCACTGAAAATAAGTCGGCATTTATCACACAGAAAGAAAACGTTTTGTATAAGAACATTACATTTCATTTCATGCTAAGGATCTAATACTGACACCGTCTACAGGACACAAGAGAATAAACAGGGACACTCACGCCTCCAGCTCCTGCTTCATCTTAGTGTACTCGTCCTTGGTCATCGTGGCTTCTCCTTCCCCCAGTTTGTGCATCTTCTCTCTCGGGCTCTCAAAGTCAGGCTTTGGGGGAGCTGGAGGAATCTGTGGGTGATAAAGCCGGAAATAAAGCACTCAAAGAAGAACATGATTCATGCCAGATGGCCTTAATATGCAAAATACTAGAAAACTTTTGTAAAACTTGTTTTCAAATGACAAAGAGTGATATTACAGTCTCTAAATATTTATGTGTAACTCACTATTAGTCCAGCATATTCCTCTGTCTCAACCAGGGTGTCGTGCAGCCAGATGAAGTCTTCATGCTGTCTGGGAACAGAGAACTCTGGCTTCTGGAAAGAGCTGAGTGTGGTCTGAGGAGAGACTTAACTTTAAAGAACAGTACTGTGTAAAGAAGGAAACTGTCAACACATCAGAAAACACATTTACAGATTATTTTTAAGGCTAGGAGGAAGTTTATGTGTTGGAGTGTGTCAGTGTTGGGGTACAAACATTTATTTTTTTACCTTTGTGTGGACAGTAAACTTGACTTTGTCTCTTTCACAGAGTGCATCAGGAATATCAATGAGAAGAGAGGCATCGTTGTTTAGATCCACAGACACAGAGCGCATCTAAAGACAAAAACACACCAAGAGGGTTGATCTTGTGTGTACACACACACACACACAAAAAAAACATACAAATGCATTTTTGTTGTCATTTTTAACGGTGTTTTCAAGAAACGTCCAGCGGGTCCCTCATCTTCCTGGACGGTATCATAAAGCCATATTACTCACTTTACTTTACTTTGGTTTGATTTGACAGTTTGTCTCTCTAATGCTTCTGTGGGGTAATGAGGATTTACACTGTATGTAGTAGAGAAAATAATCAACCACAGCTCGCAACTGATTGGAATATTGGTTTAAGAGCACCAATAAGTGCATTTCAATCAGCGAGTATCAATAATTCACATATATACAAACGACATCAGCAAATCTTGGCCAGTAATTCAACAATACAAATCCTCAGTGTCTGGACTCTTCCCTCACATGACAATAAAATAGTTCAGAGGTGCATTTTGTTAGCAGCTATGATGCTGAGAGGCCAAAGCCATCACCCTCCAATCCAACCAGTGGCTGCTGCTTCACAGTGAGGACGACTGGAGGTTGGAGGTGAGGTATAAAAAAGGAAATCATACATCCTCAACACACACTGGGGTCCTCAGGATTCAGACAGGCTCAAAGCTGCAGGACTGCTAATTGTTCCTCCATGATTTCAGAGCTTTAAGTGCTGGGTAAAAGCACTCCTGCTTTGGCTTCACAGCTGGTTACCCTTCCCTGCACATCTGTTATATTAGGAAATAAAGAATTAAACAAATTGTAATCTTGACTATTTACTCTCTTGTGGGTGAATTTCTTACACTCAGGTGCATCATGTTTGTGCTCTCAGCCCACTGACATGGGATGTATAACAACAAACCATTCACCAGCAGCAGACAACATCCTCTACAAGCTGAAACCACAGCTCCCAAAAACAGAACTGCACATATCAAAACAAGAGGGCCATTTCAGTGATATCTAGATTTAGACACCTGTGTGAATGGAAATGGTTTTGGTGAGTACAGGTCTGCAGTACAGGAGTCTGATGGAGTACAACCGCAGTAAAAGAGACACTTAAATGCCATTACAGGCCGGGTCACTTTAACTTCAACATTATGTGCTGCCAGGATCAATTAGCGTGAACGACTGCGTCTTTTAACACGTCCAGTAAGTTAGACAACGTTAGAAAACATCACTTTTTTCAGCACAAACGCACTTTAACCCCGCTCATTTAACGTTATCCACTTTTTGTTAGCTACACTGATGAAACGTTAGCTAGCTTTAGCCACAGGTTAGCTAGCGTTAACTAGACAGAAAACACAAGTTAGCTGCACAAACTTAGCCAAAAAGCAACGGTTATTGTTAGCTAACGCTAGCCTGATGCTACCTGAGCTGGTTTAACATACAAAGACACATTTCACCTACCTTTTCCTTACTCGCTTCGTCTATGCTGGAAGTCATTGCGGGACTGAAATCGACGAAAAGGCAACAACAGGCCAAATCAGTGAACTATAAGCAGGAAGGAGTCCCTCCGCTCAGTGCTAACTGTCTGACGAGCTGTCAAATGATTCCTCAGCCCATCCTGATGAGGGGGGATTAAGTCCCGCCTTACACTTAATCTGATTGGACGATGACGATAACGAACGCTACGATTGGTCTTTAAGCTAATCAATCATGCATACCTGTGGTCTACTACAGTTATTGGCTTTACGGTGACTTATTTTTAGATAATAATCATTAGGTAACGAACAGGTGAGGCGTAATGAGCGGAAAAAGTAAATGGAAGTAACTAAAATGAGCACCACCGAGTCAATAACCACACGGATGTATTTCAATGATACACTGCGCATTATGGGTAATGTAGTTAGTTGTAGTTTTCCCCTAATCGAACCCGGAAGTCGGACAGGAAGTTTGTGCACCCGAAGAGGCGCGCCGTTTAGAAACAAATAACAGTTACGTATGAAGGAGTTTCTGTGGATCATGTCTGGGCAAGTACCGTCACCAAGATGAGGACAGAAAGTCTGAATATACTGTAAAAAGCATCGATATCTCTGTTCGTACATGTAGTTAGTAGTAGGTAGCTAATAAGTTTGAGCCATTCGAGCTCGTAGCTGTGAAAGTCGTCAAAATGTTAACTCTCAGACTCGTGGTGTCGGCTGGAGGCATCGCTGTCCCTCAGTGCTCCACCCTCTCCGTGACGTGCTTCTCCACCTGCCGTCGCCTGACATCCCCGAAGAGACGCAGCCCGTACAGCTCGGTGGACAGTGAGCGCTACTCTTCTCTCGTCAAGTCCGTCATGTCCAGGGTCAGTCCCCAGACCCCCGCCACCCTGCAGGAGGAGGACCAGCTCATCTATGGACCTGTTGTCAAAGCTCAGGTGTCCTCCTCCGGGACAGAGAAGAAGGTACCCAAAACCTTTCATTCCTTCTTAAACAGTAGAGAGACTGTGGAAGCAGAGGAGCCAGAGTCTGGACCTCCTGTCCGGATTGAGTTAAACCGGAACCAAGACGGGCCTTCGGTCCCCAGTGTGACCCGGATTCTTCAGCAGACCCTGTCCCCAGAGCAGATCTTCTACCTGGACAGATGGAAGAGGAGGATGATCGCGGAGCTCGGAGAGGAAGGCTTCAGAGAATACAGCCGGAGTAAGTTTTCTAACACCACTTGTTTCTGTTTCTAGAGGCAGGACACGCTGAAAAGTAACAAACAGTTGTGTTCAATCAGATTTATTCAGGCAGGGGAAGCTTTTCCACTCAGCTGTGGAGGAAATCCTGACATCAGGTGCAGCGTGGAGCAACAGAAGTCCTCCAGAGACACCAGAGTACACACCAGAGGTCCGGGGGTACCTGGAGAGCATCTCTCACATCCTGGAGGACGTCAGGGCAGTGAGAGCCATTGAAAGCACCGTGCGACATGGCCAACTGAACTATCTGGGAGTTGCAGATTGTGTCGCTCGCTACAGGTAAATATCCTGACTGGCAGACAAAGAGAGGTTTGATTTTTCATGCCAGACTTTTTTCTCACTCAGAGCATGTCTGTGCCCACAGGGGTGTACTTTGTGTTATTGACTGGAAGACTTCAGAGAAGCCCAAACCATTCCTGAGCAACACGTACGACAACCCCATCCAGGTGGCAGCCTACGCCGGAGCTCTGAACAGCGATGGCAACTACAAATACCAGGTGATCTATCTATCGAGATTCTTTAAGTTCTCTGCTTCACACACAGATTGTTGAATTCTCCCTCAGTCTGACGTCCGATTCCTCACTTTATGTCCATACTTGTATTGGGATATGTTTACACGCTGACATGTACCCCTCCCAAAAAGCCCAGTCTGCTCTGATTGGTCAGTTCTCTGAGCAGGCACCGCCCCACATTTACCTCATAGGTCAGATCAGCAGTACGTCATCCAGAGTCTCATCACCACGCCCCTTTTTGGGGGAAACCAATCATCTGACTTGTGGACGCTAACAGCATCCACACTTAAACAAGCCAGGTTAGATTTAGAGCAGAGGTCTGCAACCTTTACTATCAAAAGACCCATTTTTGCTTACTCTCCCACCAAATAACATTCACCTGGAGCCGCAAAACCTATTTGACTCTTAAAATGAAGATAACACTGCGTATTAAGTTTTATATATAGTTATACTATATGTAAAAGAACTATAGTTTGTTGCATATATGAAGTTATAGAACTACAAAAAGAAATCTGTTGACATTTTATTGTTCTAACAAAGGAAAACACCAAACTCTGAGGAGAGAGAACAAAGAACCATGCAGGTCCATTTGAGTCTTCGCCTTATTTGTGGGAAATTACTAAAATAAAAAGTAGTTGACTTTGACATAAATAAAACATATAGCTGCAGCCTAATAGCTTTAAAAAGAGTAACATAAAAATAGTCCAGCTTGTATCTGCTATCTGCTCAATATTGTTTACATCACTTGACTCATCACAGGCGATCCAGTATGCTGGAGCTGAATTAATGTCCTTAATTTGTTGACTGGTGATGTTTGCTGCCATCTTAACCCTTTATGGGGCAAGGGATCATATTTGGTAACTTAAGTGGGAGTTCAAAATGCCCCCCCCCTTACCTCACCATGAGGCAGCAGAACTACCAGAAACCAATCAGCAACAATCAGGCTACATAACAGACCGGCAAGAAACCAGATATGGCTCCACATTTTCAAACAGATACCAGATGTTGTCAGGGGCAACATGGCGGTGTCATGGCAACGTTAAATAAAAATATTGATTTTTAATTGTGTTCAATTCAAAATTTATGTTTCCCACCTTGTTAAGTCATTGTTGATAATTATTGTGAGAAATCACTAACGTGATCAGTGTCTTCACATAGATGAGTATCATTAATCATTAATAATAATATATAACTAAAGGCAAACTGAGCTTATTTGTTATTTCAGAGGAGTGTGACAAACTGGTAGCCCTTCGTCTGACTCAGTACCATGAAGTAGCTCTCAGTTTCTAAAAGGTTGGTGACCCCAGATTTATATAGATTTGAAAATGACAATATCTTAAAAATAAAAGAATTAGTTTAGATAGTTTTAGGTGAACTCTGACCTCTTCGAGGTCTAAGATCAAAGGTCAGTGTTGTGCGCATGACAAGACTTTGGCGCTCGTGCAAAGTAAGCTAGCGGGCGCAGCGGAGATGATGGAGCTGAATGCGGTTTCTAACCCAAAAAACATGGCAGAAAAAAGAAAGAAAGCTCATATTTTTCACAGTGAATGGGAGGAAGAGTTCTTTGTTACTACTGTGAAAGAAAACTGCGTGTGTGTCATTTGCGGGGCGACGACAAAGCGGCACAATGTGGAGAGACTCTTCACTACGGGTCACAGAGCTAGCATGCTAACTGCCATGCTAACTAGCATGCTAACTGCCCACCGGGAAGCTACGGGCAGAAACAGCCCGTGAGCTGAAGGCAGCTTTGGGTAAGCAGCAGTCTGTTTTCACCAGGCCGGAGGAAAAATCCCAACAAGCAGCCGAAGCCTCGTTTAGAGCTCCACATTTTCAAACAGATACCAGATGTTGTCAGGGGCAACATGGCGGTGTCATGGCAACGTTAAATAAAAATATTGATTTTTAATTGTGTTCAATTCAAAAGTGTCTTCATGAAATGTAAACAGATATCATTTTGTTAAAAAGGCCGCAGATTTGTTCACTAGTTTAAAATGTGGTAAGATTTATTTAAAAATATGAAAGTTGATTTTTCTTAAACATTACTTAATTGATAACTTTTACAAACATAGTTGATGATGTGTTTAAAGGCTCTTTGTCAGTGGGCAGTGAAAATGGAACATTTGTTCTATGAAATGTTGTAGAAGTGATCATCTGAAAATTTAAACAGTTACTGAGATTAATAGAAATTAAATGTGTAATATTGATTTTATCTGTTTCCCACCTTGTTAAGTCATTGTTGATAATTATTGTGAGAAATCACTAACGTGATCAGTGTCTTCACATAGATGAGTATCATTAATCAATAATAATATATAACTAAAGACAAACTGAGCTCATTTGTTATTTCAGAGGAGTGTGACAAACTGGTAGCCCTTCGTCTGACTCAGTATCATGAAGTAGCTCTCAGTTTCTAAAAGGTTGGTGACCCCTGGTTTATATAGATTTGGAAATGACAATATCTTAAAAATAAAATAATTATTCTAGATCAGGGGTCACCAACACGGTGCCCGCGGGCACCAGGTCCCCCCAAGGACCACATGAGTCGCCCCCCCGCAGGCCTGTTCTAAAAATAGCACAACTCACCAGTGAGCTGCGTCTAAAATTTTATTTTTTTCTGTTGCTATTCTTTTTTTAATCACACTTGCATTTATATAGATTTGAAAATGACAATATCTTAAAAATAAAAGAATTAGTTTAGATAGTTTTAGGTGAACTCTGACCTCTTCGAGTTCAAAGGTCAAAGTTCAAAGGTCAGTGTTGTGCGCATGACAGAACTTTGGCGCTCGTGCAGAGTAAGCTAGCGGGCGCAGCGGAGATGATGGAGCTGAATGCGGTTTCTAACCCAAAAAACATGACAGAAAAAAGAAAGAAAGCTCATCATTTTCACAGTGAATGGGAGGAAGAGTTCTTTGTTACTACTGTGAAAGAAAACTGCGTGTGTGTCATTTGCGGGGCGACGACAAAGCGGCTCAATGTGGAGAGACACTTCACTACGGGTCACAGAGCTAGCATGCTAACTGCCATGCTAACTGCCATGCTAACTAGCATGCTAACTGCCCACCGGGAAGCTACGGGCAGAAACAGCCCGTGAGCTGAAGGCAGCTTTGGGTAAGCAGCAGTCTGTTTTCACCAGGCCGGAGGAAAAATCCCAACAAGCAGCCGAAGCCTCGTTTAGAGCTCCACATTTTCAAACAGATACCAGATGTTGTCAGGGGCAACATGGCGGTGTCATGGCAACGTTAAATAAAAATATTGATTTTTGATTGTGTTCAATTCAAAAGTGTCTTCATGAAATGTAAACAGATATAATTTTGTTAAAAATGCCGCAGATTCGTTCATTAGTTTCAAATGTGGTAAGATTTATTTAAAAATATGAAAGTTGATTTTTCTTAAACATTACTTAATTGATAACTTTTACAAACAGTTGATGATGTGTTTAAAGGCTCTTTGTCAGTGGGAAGTGAAAATGGAACATTTGTTCTATGAAATGTTGTAGAAGTGATCATCTGAAAATTTAAACAATTGCTGAGATTAATAGAAATGAGTATCATTAATCATTAATAATAATATAACTAAAGGCAAACTGAGCTAATTTGAGTGTGACAAACTGGTAGCCCTTCGTATGACTCAGTACCATGAAGTAGCTCTGTTTCTAAAAGGTTGGTGACTTAGGTGGACAAATTCATCCCTTCCATGTATCTGACACTTTCTAGAGGCGACATATTTTTGCTTGACGTGGTGTCTTCAGGTCATCTATGAAGTCATTTCATTCAGGTGGTTTTCAGGTGGTTTTGTTCTGTGTTGCT
The DNA here is from genome assembly GCF_042242105.1 of Pempheris klunzingeri. Taxonomy (NCBI): domain Eukaryota; kingdom Metazoa; phylum Chordata; class Actinopteri; order Acropomatiformes; family Pempheridae; genus Pempheris; species Pempheris klunzingeri. Next base: position 1,139,265 of record NC_092023.1, on the reverse strand, counting down.
ATTTTACATTAAAGTCAACAGTGAGTGTTTGTTTTCCCCCAGAAAGGGGTGAGGATGTGATCTATCGGCTCTTCCTTCTCCAAAGGGAAAAACATTAGCTAATGAACACACTGACGCAGAACCAGGTCGTTTGTTCAAAGGAGTATTTTTACATTTACAGAAAAATGGAGCAGGAGAAACAGAGAGGATGATCTTTTCTCATAGTTTGAGGGTTTGCAGGGGAAATATTTATGTTGAAAAGACATTAAAAAGTGCATTTTGCGTAATATGTCCCCTTTTAAAAGATAAAGAGTCACACAGAAGCACCACTTCATATCCCCCTGACGTCCTCTCACTGCAGGTGGACCATGGGCTCATCGTGGTGGCCTACAAGGACGGCTCTCCGGCCCACGCTCATCAGCTGAGCTCAGAGCTGATGCTGGAGTTCTGGAAAAAGTGGCTGATTCGCCTCGAGGAGTTCACAGAGCAGAGGTGAAGCAGACAGAACCGTTTTTCTGGTCATTTCAAAATCATTTTTATTCTATTTCCATTTTATTTATTATAATTGGATTTTATTCAGAAATAAAAAAAAAACAACTTCAGGCTATAGTTACTGATGATTCTCATTATATATGACCTTTTATAGACCAAATTAATTCAGAGAATTTTCACTGAGTCATATCTGAAGGCTGTGCTATGAGTTTTTAGTTACATTAGTTTCTTTTCATTTCAGATCCAGCCGTGCATCGAGTGCTGTTTCTGAGAACAGATGACATGCGTTCAGGGCATGGCCATGACGAACCTGAGCTGAAAACACACAGTCTCCACTTTTTTCATTCATTCAGGGGGTTTAACAGTTAACCAGAATATATTACGTGTCTTTTATGAGGTATTTAAAGATCATTGAATCCAAACCAAGCCACCCTGTACGAGGGATCCTCGGTGAAGCCCAGGTTTTTAAAGAGCCGGTAGGAGACCGTGTTCTCCTCCTCGATGAAGCAGTACACCGGGTATCCGTCAGCCTGGAGCCTCCTGGCCATGGTGCTGACCAGCACTTTGGCGTAGCCTTTCCCTCTGTGCCCGGGCAGCGTGTACAGCATCCCCATGGCACAGGACGCGTACGTTAGGATCCAGGACACCGGCTTAGCTTCTGCATCCAGCACGCAGCAGGACGGGAAGTTTGCCAGCATGTTGCGGATCATCCTGACGGCCTCGTTGTTCTGTCCAAACTTCCACATCTGATTCACCAAATCGGTGTGCGATTCATCCAGAGAGCTGAGAGAGATCCCCGAGCTGATGCAGAACAGAGCAGACGAATCATCAATGAGCTGGTCACACACTGGACAGTGAGGTATCAGTGCAGGGACTGGCTGTACCTGTCCACGGAGGGAAGCCTGGACTCATCCTCTAATATCATCATGTGACACACTGCCAGTTTACTGCTGGGCACGTCTTTCTCTGCCGCCACCGCTTTGAATATATCCATGTGGCGAACATTGATGCCTTGAAAAGAAGTAATGGAGTTATTATTTTTTTAACAGAAAAGCTATTTAACTGTAAAACTAACTTTTGTATTCTGAGTTCTGTTACTGAGATTAAAGATTCCACTTATTTTAGTCCTGTTCTGAAACGTTGATGCTTTTACCAACACTTTTTATAATCATTCAGGTACTTTAAGTTCACTAAACTACTGATCTTTGCTCTCATAGCTTTAGTGCTGCAGGAATATGACATGAAATGATGGCGTATCTTTCTCTGATCACAAAATGGCGCTTGTTAACAATGGGGGGGACTTTGAACACAGTCAAATAAAAGATAATAAAACTGATCTAAATGTCTCAATCTGTCACTGTGATCGCAGCAATGTGCCGAGAAAAGAAGAGGAGAACAGCTAAATGCATGTTATTATTCAACAGCTAATGAAAAGAACTAAAACTGCTCACCCAGACACAGATGTCTGGTCCAGTCAACGACAGCAGACTTCCTTATGGTCTCCTCGAGGGCGGCTTCATCTCTGGCAAAGACCAGAGTGTCTTTGAACAGATCACCCTTCTGCAAACAAAGATGAGAGGATGCTTTAGTGTGCAGAAATACAAAGAATAAACAGAACCAGTCAAAGGTCTGGACACTCCCTCATTCAGGTCTTTGTTCTTATTGTTTCCTACAGTGTAGATTAATGTTGGATGGTTTTCCAGCCGTCCTGAAGAAGTTCCCAGAGGTGCTGAGAACTTCTGCTTCCTCTCCTTCCTTCCTTGATCTCTGTGAAGCACTTCTGTGGCTCTAATCTGAGCTGTTTGATGGTTTTCACAAGTGCACTCGTGGAAACATTCAAAGTTCTTGATATCTTCTGGACGGACTGACCTTCATGTCTTAAAGTAGTGATGGACTGTCTGTCTTTCCTTAGCTAGAGTGGTTCTGATGGTCTCAGACTCATTAAGAAGGAAAGAAATTCCTCAAATTAACTCTTGATAAGACAGGTGTTCAATTAAAACTACTCCAGGTGACGACTTCATGAAGCTGAGAAAGACTGAAGCTGTTCTACAATATTAAACCTTGATTCCACTTGTGTTCCTTCATAGTTCTGATGTGTCCAATATGAATCCACACTGTAGAGAATAATAAAAACAAAAAGCAGCCACTGACAGACAGGGTGCTGCTGCACATACACTGATGTCTGTAGTTACCTGTACATACTGCGGCTTGCAGACGATGACGCTGAAGTCCGGCCACCTGTCCACAAGAACCTGCACAGGATCTAGTCCCACCTGGTCGGATCGGTTTCTGAGGACCAAACAGCCATAAACCTTCAAAACAAAACAAAGGTCAGAGGAAAGAGTTCATCTGATGCTGTCAGATGGTCAGAGCTCCTTCTGCTCCTTCTGCTCCCAGCAGGAGCTGAGAGGAGCTGAGAGGAGGTGAGAGGAGCTGAGAGGAGCAGAGAGGAGGTGAGAGGAGCAGAGAGGAGCAGAGAGGAGCTGAGAGGAGCAGAGAAGAGGTGAGAGGAGCAGAGAGGAGGTGAGAGGAGCAGAGAGGAGCAGAGAGGAGGTGAGAGGAGCAGAGAGGAGGTGAGAGGACACACCTGCAGTGACTGAGGTAGATCTCTTCTCAGCTGGTTCTCAGCCATCCTCAGCTGCTCCCTGCTCAGCTCCAGGATCCTGTCTGTCCTCCTGTCTGTGCTCCTGTCTGTGCTCATGTCTGTGCTCATGTCGGTGCTCCTGTCTGTCCTCCTGTCTGTCCTCCTGCCCCCAGTCTGCAGTTCCAGAGTCCAGCAGACCGCCTGGAGCCCCGCAGCTCCTCTCAGCTCCTCTCAGCTCCTCTTCATGCGGTCCTTGCTCCTGTTTGTGCCTTCAGGTGCAGCAGCTCCTCCTCGTGTGGAGCAAAGATGCAGAAACCAAGTTGTTCCCTCCAAAAACTGTTGAATTAGTTCAAGAGAAAAAAGAAAAACGGTCTTTAGAGCGAACGTTTCCGGGTGGAGTCAGTTTCTCAGCCGCACTTTCGACATGTGAGTGAGTGAGCTCACCATGGACTGGGTTATTATCCCAGAATATTTACTACACGGTCAGCAACATGAAATACAGATTTTTATATCCACATAATAAAAGATTTAAAGAGGTCAGTAGTTTTTAGAAGCAGGAACAACGATGTTCCTCTTCTTTAACAGTGAGATCAGAGCTTTAATGTCCTCATAGAGCAGATACAGCAGGCTGTCTGTGCCCCCCCCCCAACACCAACACCCCCTTTTCCTACATCACGACGACACAATGAAACAGTGAGACACGACAGGTCCAGTGCATCGATCTACCTTATTCCATATGGAATAAATAATACATTCATTAGCTGTAGAATAAATAGGTGCCACACAGAATACTGATCAAAATATAACAATATTCAGGAAAATCATAAATCTGTAAGTTTAGAAACATCACCTTCACATAATAAAAGAAATAAATACTCTAAAGTCTAAGTTTCATTTCTAGCAGACGGTCTGATAACATCTGTCAGCCTGGTATATTACAGGTATGATTATGTTAATGAGGGGATCTGAGGCTGCAGCATCATGACATCTTTTAATCACTCACCTTTTATTAATGCTGCCACTATTCAGTTTATCCCTAAATGACTGACTGGTTTTATTATCAGTGTTACTGTTCTTACTTCTATTATTGTGTTTTTAACCACATAAAGCACTTTGAAACTTTGCTTTCAAAAAGTAGCATAGAAATAAAATGTTTTATTATTTCTATTCAGTATTGACTACTGTTTCTCTAAGTCATAGCCTATAAATCCATGAAGGTAATCAAAGTAACGCACCATAAGTTTGTTATTTAGGGCTTGTGAAACCTTCATTCTCTGTAAGGAAACAGAAAAAAGAAAAAAGAAGAGTGTAGTTGAGTGTGAACAGACTGAACTGCTTTAGCAGAGATGTGAAAAGGAGAAAACACTCTGAAACAGGAATGAAACAAGAAATGTCTTTATTTATATACATTTTAGGGAACTGGTCTGTACACAGGACATTCTGCACGTACACCTTTGATAAGCAAAGCAGGAATCAACAGACCTGCAGCCTTTATGAAAAAGGGACATCATTATTGTATGATTTGTGTCAGTTAATCCCTCTTTCACTCCTCTGGAGAGCCTATAACTTTGTGCTCATGTTAAAATGTGACAATGTTCAGTCAGAATATGTTCAGAAAAGGTAAAAATCACTTTAAAACATTCTCTAAAATGTACAAGCAAAGACAAAGACAAGCTATTTATTGTCTTTAAGGTTTACACGTTAATCACATTTCCACTTTAGAAGTTGTCTTGTCTGAAAACACATCAGCTGAACCTTCAGTGACCTGTTAAAGCACGATGGTGACAAGGTCAAAAGTTGAACTCAAACCATCCCGCCCTGTACGAGGGATCCTCGGTGAAGCCCAGGTTTTTAAAGAGCCGGTAGGAGACCGTGTTCTCCTCCTCGATGAAGCAGTACACCGGGTATCCGTCAGCCTGGAGCCTCCTGGCCATGGTGCTGACCAGCACTTTGGCGTAGCCTTTCCCTCTGTGCTCGGGCAGCGTGTACAGCATCCCCATGGCACAGTAATCATACAGCAGGATCCAGGCCAGCGGCCGACCCTGGCTGTCGGTGATGCAGCAGGACGGGAAGTTGTCGATGAGGTTTGTAATGTTCCTGCGACCCTTTTCGTTCCCCCCAAACTTCCAGGTTTTATTCACCAGCTCGACATGAGAAAGGTTAAGAGATGAAATCCTTGATTCAAGCTCACTGCGGAGGAAAAGACGAGGCAGATGCTGTTTATATTCATATATAGACACATTCCTAGATATATTCTACACTCCACAGTGTGCTGCTGCTCTTAATACTAGAAATTAATATAGTTTATTTCTTGAATATATTGTTTTTTATATTGTGTGTGTACTGCTGACATTTATCTCCTTTTCTGTTTTCTACATATTCGTCTATTCTTAGTCTTTAAAATGGCACCCAGGGTGAACGGGCAAAGTAAGAATTTCATTGTACAATAAAACTAGTGTGGTTGGAAAGAGTATAATTAGTGATAAATGTATATATTTATATTTCTGACTTATTATTTTAACCCAAACCAGGATCTTTTCCTAAACCCAACCAAAGTATTTTTGGTCCCTGAACTCAACAAAACTGACTGAAAACTAATAATGATAAAAGAAAACTGAAATATCTAAGTTAAGAAGTAAATTAAAGTAATTTACTGCAGATTTAACTCTTATAGTTATCTTAACACTCACATCAGTCTGAACTGTATTCCTACTATTTATCCCTGGATGCAAACAGACACTCTGAAGAAGTAACGCTGAGCTTTTATCTGCACGGAGGAACAATAACATGACTTTAACTTTAACTCCTAACTTTTCTCTGATGCAGATTGTAGTAATGGGAGCGTACCTGTCGACCGCTGGCGTGAGCAGGTGGCTGCTGTCTGGCAGATACAGAAGATGCACTAAAGTGTAGCCTCTGTTGTTGACCTCTCTGTCTGAGGACACTTCTCTGAGCAGGGGGGCGTGGGACATGTCGAACCCTGCGGGACAGACACGATGCATCCCAACACCATCCTGTTGTCACTATTAGCAGCAAGAAATCTACTTAAAGTGTCCGAAGCAAGAATGAAAAATGTCCCCTGTGAGTATCAAACCTTTACCTGCAGTGTAGTGAAGATCATTACTACATCTTACTGTCAGCTGGTTTAGGTGGAGGTGGAGTATATTATATACTGTTGGGTGGTTTGATGATGATGCATCATGTTTGTAATGTGTATATTCTGTGTGAGAAATGTTATTTGCACAGCAGTTGTAAAAGGCACCTGACTGACCTGTGAGCAGAGCTGGAGTGGGAGGTTAAAGTGGCATGAAATGGAAACTCTCATGCAAAGTGTTATGGCCTGAAACTGCACTGGGGGGCTATAATAACCCCCCCTGCAGAGCTCTGAACTCACCTGCCATCAGGAAATAAGTGCTCCAGTCGACTGCATTTTCCTCTGTCAGCATTTTCCTTAAAACCTGCTCATCAGTGCTGAAGTACGTCACCTTTTTCATGAACTCCAGGGCTCGCTTGTTCTGCCAATTTACACAAAGATTCATGCACAAAATTTGTGCTAAAAGTCATTCAGGAAGGTGGCAGCCTGCTGCAGCAGGACACACCTGTGGGCTCTGCTCTCACCTGGGGGTCCGGACGGCAGATGATGACTTTAAAGTGTGGCCAGGAGTCCACCACCGTCTGCAGGGTGCTTGGTTTGTTCCTGTTGATCCCAAACAGGAAGCCGTACACCTGAGGAGAGGACAGACAGACAGAGCTACACCTGAGGAGAGGACAGACAGACACAGAGCTACACCTGAGGAGAGGACAGACAGACAGAGCTACACCTGAGGAGAGGACAGACAGACAGAGCTACACCTGAGGAGAGGACAGACAGACACAGAGCTACACCTGAGGAGAGGACAGACAGACAGACACAGAGCTACACCTGAGGAGAGGACAGACAGACAGACACAGAGCTACACCTGAGGAGAGGACAGACAGACAGACACAGAGCTACACCTGAGGAGAGGACAGACAGACAGACACAGAGCTCCACCTGAGGAGAGGACAGACAGACAGACACAGAGCTACACCTGAGGAGAGGACAGACAGATACAGAGCTACACCTGAGGAGAGGACAGACAGACAGACACAGAGCTCCACCTGAGGAGAGGACAGACAGACAGACACAGAGCTCCACCTGAGGAGAGGACAGACAGACACAGAGCTACACCTGAGGAGAGGACAGACAGACACAGAGCTCCACCTGAGGAGAGGACAGACAGACACAGAGCTCCACCTGAGGAGAGGACAGACAGACACAGAGCTCCACCTGAGGAGAGGACAGACAGACACAGAGCTACACCTGAGGAGAGGACAGACAGACACAGAGCTCTAGCTGAGGAGAGGACAGACAGACACAGAGCTCCACCTGAGGAGAGGACAGACAGACACAGGATCTACCTTCAAACTCTTCGGCAGGTGTGTCAGCAGAACTCCTTCTGCAAGCTGCAGCTCTTCTCTGTTTAGGACCTTCATGCTTTGGGGGCAGAGGCGTCTTTATGTTGTCTGCCGGTTAAACTGCTCTGGTTTGAAGAGAGCAGCTTCATAAATCATTGACAGTCACTCATTGGGAGTCTGTCACGCGTTAGAAGAGAGACGTCCCCCCCTGAAGACTCACTTCCTGTGTTCGTGTCCTGAACATTTATTAAAGAACAGAACTGTGAACTGTACCGACCGACACCTCACACTTGGCTGTAGTTAGTTACTGTTCAGCGACATGTTGGCAGACTGAGTTAGCTTAGATGCTAACTAGCTTTAGATTGCACCAGGTTACTAAGATGTGTTTTTATTTTTAAATAACCTGGATGAGCCGGTGTAGAGTGACACGTCTCTACTAGAAACAGCTTAAAAAGTCGACTGAGGACATTTTCTTCATCTCTGGTTAATGTTAAAACTCACAATAGTAGTTTTAATAAAGTTTTAGTTTAGTAAAGTTACTAGCGTGAGGGTTGCCATGCTAACGATATGTCACCAGATCTCGCGAGAGTTTGTCTCTGAAACAGTCAGGTCTTAAAGAAAGAGTTAATTTCCTCCTGATGTGTTCGTCTCTAAAGTCCATTTTAGTGTCACGGTGTTCAGGAGACATGTGTCCCGTGGAAACTGTCTCCAATATTCACTTTGGTGACTTTGGGGCCAAATAATCGATCAGAATCTGTGATCACGTTCACGTCTCCATCAGACTGTGATCACACATCTACTTCCTGTCAAAATAAAAGCCTCTAGTTTTCTCTGTTCGTTTATCCCAAATAGTTTTATTATTTAATGACCGAAATACATTTTTATGTATTTAACTAAATGCATGATTGCATGTATGTGGTGGTGTTTCTGTAGCACTGTGGCAGTAGAAGCATCTGCTTTTAATCATCACATTAAAATCTGGCTTAAGGGAAGGTGATCTGTTTTCCCCTCTCACTGCCATCATTTTATTACAGCTGTAAAAGGTGTGTTCAAAAGCTAAATGGATTAAGAAAATAAAAATAATGACTGAAACATTATTGGTCCCCAGAAGGGGAAATTCACATTATGTCTAACAAATACAAAAAGGAGAAATAAACAGAAACTTGTAGTAAATATTCTTATTTGTACACATGCAGTTTCTCCTGCACCTTTCATAGCACTCATAACATTATTGATCAGTGTTTTGGCTCTTTCCAAAAATAATGAAATATAAAACTGAAGTCTGGGAGCAAAAACTCAACAATGGACACATTCATTAAAATTCACTCGTGACTTTAATTTTCATTTCATTTTAAAAACAGCGTGCAGTTTTTATAGGCAGTTCAGAACACAGTTATTAATTTGCTTGATTTAGTGTTGCTCCTCTAAACAATACGATACTGCATAGATTATTCTGATGTCTGAACCACTGTCACCTTATTACGTAGCATAGAGAGAAGTAGTATTATAGGCAGAAAGTACAGGGAAATACATATTGTTCTGCAGAAAGTGAGGATTTCCTCCGTGGTTCTCTCTCTAGCATTTCTCATCCACCCTTATATCATCCAGCCATGGGCGGCTCCACACTGTGAATGTGCACTGGTAAGGCTGAGGAAGGAAAAGAGTACACATTACACATATAAAACAGCATGTAGCAGCAAATGACAAACACAGACATCCTCCTCCAATGTTTAAAGTGGCTCAGCAGCTCTGTGAGCGTCCGCAGACGTTATGAGTTTAATAGAAACGAACCAGAACAGATGATAGAGACGTCTGAACTGATTTCATCAAAGATTAAACGTTCAGGCGTTTTGTTCTTGGAGTGGACTTTAAACCAGACATACAGCTTCAATGGATCGATATCTCAGACCATCCCAAACAGAATTTAAGACTATTTATGGTCTTTGAAGGACCTGCAGCCACCCTCGACTTCGGTTTCACATCTGTGAATTTCATTATTTTAATTTTCTAAATTTATTTTGCACCCTGTGCGATCCTATTTTGCTGCGGTGTTACTGGAACAAAAGTCCCCTGACTTCACTCTGCACTGTCGTAACTTCCCTCTTTGGTCACAGGACAAACAAAAGTCAGTGGTTCAAAGAGGGGAAGTACACAACTGTTTCACAATGCGATGTCTGTGGTCTGCTCTCCGACATGTGGATGTTATCTCTAGTAACAGCCAGTGGCAAAAACAAATGGTGTTCTTTTGTCTTGCAGATGCAGAGGCGGTCGCCCCTTAATAAAGTCCTTACCCGAGCCATTTCTTGGTCCTGGTGGATGGCGCACACTTCATTGATGCTGCCCTTTCTGCAGGGGGTCTTGGCCATTTTCACAGTGATGATGTACTTCATGCCAGACACCACCTGTGGGGAGAAAACAGAGACCACAGAACACCTGAGCCTTAAAGCACTGTGGGAATCTTACAGCAGAATGCTAAGCCGGTCCACCTCGCACATTACCAGCAGCTTATCCTTGTGTCGATGCCAAAATACCAAAGAATTTCACACCAACACGCTCAGAAATGACCCCACGCTATCCCTCTCTGCAGTGATTCTTTTCAGGTGGCTCTGATCCCCCCTTAAAGACGTGCCAAGAACAGTTTTCCACCTCATTTATTTATCTGAAAACGCCTGTGTGGACATGTTGGAGAGGTCACCTGTGAACGCTTGACGGGACAGAACAGGATCTGATAGGATTACCTGAGGGCTCCGTTAGTTCACTGCTGATTAGGATCCACGCACACAGCAAATCAGTGGGACTATAACTAAGTTAATACATGAGTGTGTCAGTAGGACAATTAATAGATAATTAGGTGAGTAAGCACATAAATAACTAACAAATAATAGAAATATAATATATATATGGAAGAAAACAGATAATAAAGTGAATAAGAACATAAATAATTCAATAAGTATATAAGTAAACAAACAGAAATACAGATATATAAACAGACAGGCCTGATGATGAAGCCTCTCCTCTGCAGGCCTCCTCCCTCCTTCAGCCTGAGATCAGCCTGAGTCCAGCCTGAGATCAGCCTGAGATCAGCCTGAGTCCAGCCTGAGGAGGACAGTGGCTGCACACACTCATGGATCCAGTCGGAGCTGCTCACCTGTCTCTGGACCTTCACCACCTCCGCCACCTGGCTCAGGTACAGGTCGTTGCTGCCCCTGTTGTGTTGGGTAACAGCGAAGTTCAGGGCGTTCTGCGCCCCCTCGTCCGTGACGTCGATGTCCTGCGGGCCCCCAATGATGCCGCACAGGCCGACGGCCAGGACCGCCGCCAGAACGGGAAACACGCTCTTCCACATCGTGTCGGTGTCTGCGGAGCCTCAGAGGGAAACAACAGCGTCCGTCGGTTCCTCCCGGTTATATAAACACCGACGTCAGGCCTGTTTGTGCGCAGAGAGTGACGCACCGTGCAGCCAATCAACAGCCTCCTCTACACTAGCCCCGCCTCCACCCGGTTCAGTCTGCGGGGTGTTCGCTTTGCACACCGGGAAGTCCCGCAGTCTGCATGTTTACCTGTTGAAACTCCAGCATTACGTCCAGGTGCACTGTGGAGGAGCCTGACGAGGCGCTTTGAACCACATCCGGCTGGATTTTGGCGTATTTGTGCACAAATTCTGCTGCGGCTGCGGTAAATAAAACCTCAGTGACCTCTGTCCCAGTTCAGCTGATAAAAACATCACCTTTGGACCTGCACAATGCAAAGACTGCAGGTGTTGAAGTAAGTCTGCTTTTACCTCTAATTTACCCACAAACCTCCAGTGGCCGCAGAGCTGCTGACACCTGAGCTCTGCTCTTTTCTCCCACTTTGCAGGGACTCGTTCTTCGGCCTGGATGCCGCCCAGCAGCAGGCTCTGCTGGGCTCTGCTGTGGCTGCAGGGGGCATCCTGGCATACTTACTGCACCGCAGAAGACAGGTGAAAAGTATTCCTGTCGGTGAGGGGTGGTGGGGGGCAGGAGAGAGGCCCCTGTCAGAGGATGAGAAAATCTACCCCTTTAAAGTGCAAACCTCAGAGGAGGAGATTCAGGTCACTGTCCATCATTAGTTATACCACCATTAGTACCACCAGTCACTCTCCCGTGTGTTTGTGGGGTAATCAGCTGTGGTCTCCCCCCAACAGGACCTGCATGAGCGCATTGACAGAACCCGCTATGCTGATCCTCTGGAGGACAGCGGCTTCCATTACGGCTTCAACTCCACCTCCCTGAGGACAGTAGTGTCCTACTGGAGGCACGAGTTTGACTGGGAGAAGCAAGTGGCAGCGTTGAACCAGTATCCACACTTCAAGACTAAGATTGAAGGTCCACACAGCCACAGTGACGCCTGCTCAGTCCACACTCTTCTCCTCTCCTTTCTTCTTTTCACACCACTGCTTTTGCGTCCACGCAGGCCTGGACGTGCACTTTGTCCACGTGCGGCCTCCTCGCCGTGACAACCAGAGGGTCCTGCCCCTGATGCTCGTTCACGGCTGGCCCGGCTCCTTCTATGAGTTCTACAGGATTCTGCCGCTTCTCACAGACAACCAGGATGGTGTGGCGTTCGAGGTCATATGCCCGTCCATCCCTGGCTACGGCTTCTCAGAGGCCCCTCGTAAACAGGGTAATGAGTCTCACTAACTGTCTGCATGCATTCCAGCTGCAGACGTTTACAGATGTGCTTCTTGTGTCTTTGTCAGGGTTCGACAGTCTCGCGGCCGCCCGAGTGTTCCTGACACTGATGGAGCGTTTAGGATTCTCCCAGTTCTACCTGCAGGGAGGAGACTGGGGGTCCCTCATCACCACCAACATGGCACAGATGAAGCCTCAGTAAGACGGCAAAACAAGCCGCAGCCGATCACCGCTGTGGAATTTCCACCACTTGTTTTTTAAAGGCAGCATTGTGACACTCGGACACAGATGGTGAAACAGTGCTGTCTGTGTGCAAAGTGCACGACTGACCAAAAGCTGCTGACGCTACACATTCCTAGAGATGGGAGCAAATAAGGGACGATTCGCAAATAGAAAAAGATTAAAAACATGCATTGGTAGGGACAAATGTGCACTCGATACAGATTAAAGACCTCTAATCTTCTCCAGGTGTGTGAAAGGACTCCACCTGAACATGTTCACGATGAGAAAGGGCTTCAAACTGATGCTGTCCCTCATGATTGGCCCTTATCTGCCCTTCCTGGTGGGCTTCACGAAGGAAGATGTTCGTCGGCTGTTCCCTTTCTTCGAGAAGAACGTCTGGGACATCCTGAGGGAAACGGGATACTTTCACATCCAGGCCACTAAACCAGACACTGCAGGTGGGGGCACAGAACCGGGAAACAGGCTGAAAGTGTCCCCGGTAGTTTGTAATCTCAGTGTTGGTTGTCTTCAGCTGTGAATAAACTCAGACTGTGTGTGCAGGCTGCGGCGTGAATGACTCTCCTGTGGGCTTGGCGGCCTACATTCTGGAGAAGTTCTCCACCTGGACTGACCGGAGGAACAGAGAGCTGATGGACGGGGGGCTGGACAGGTACAAGAGGAACTTCTGTTTTGCCTTTTTTTAGAAAATGAAATATAGAATACAGATTTGTCTTCAGCTTGTCAGACACAAGAAACAACAGCTTAAAAAGCAAGTAGACAATTAAAAAGAAACCAGTTAATGTCCCATCAGCTACCTGGATATTGATGCACTTGGGATAAAGGGCTTCTTAAATATACTTTTAGTCTCCAGATGGACTCTATAGTGCCTCAAACTGACCAAAGAGGGGATGGGAAGCGTCCGCTCTGCAAACAGCTGAGTCAGGGGGCTTTTGGGCTCTGACACGGACTCAATCCTGGATAATTAGTCCTCTGATCTACAGGTTAGGTGGCCGCACCAGGCCCAGAGGAGAAAAGCTAAAATACTCTCTATTATACATCATTTCTAAAAGCTGCTGGGTGCCACTGAGGAGATGAAGCTCTTTAGGACATATTAACATACTGAGAGTCCAGGACTGTACTGACATGTTGGCTCCGTTTCTAGATGTTTTTGTGTAGATAGTGAATTATTTTGTCTTGACCACAGTGATTTCTAGCTGGCTGACCTGACACCATGTTTGAAGCTTCACCCACGGGGTCAGCTTTCAGCGGGAGGAGAGACAAAGGCCGTGAACAGTCTGATAGTCTTCCGCTGTCTGTGATAAATGTCTGTTTGTGCAGGAAGTTCAGCCTGGACGACCTCTTGACAAATGTTATGATCTACTGGACCACGGGCTCCATCGTCTCCTCCATGCGCTTCTACAAAGAGAACTTGAAGAGTGATCCCGACAAAAGAGTGGATGCAAAGTATGCGGTCAAATACGCCTACTGTCAAAACTTTCAGGTTTGACCTCATCATCCCGTCACGTCATCAATCTGGTTTCGTCTTGTGTTTCAGGACGGGGATATTTGTGCCCACTGGACTCGCAGCCTTCCCCGGGGAGCTGATGCACTGTCCTGAGTCGTGGGCACAGATTAGGTATCGAAACATCTACTCCTACACGTTCATGCCTCGAGGTGGACACTTCGCTGCGTTTGAGGAGCCCGAGCTGCTCGCCAACGACCTCGTCCAGTTTGTCAAAAAAGTGGAGAAGCTCTGAACCCACTGATGCACTCACACACACAGCTGTTCCTTATTATTGCTACGGTGTTTGATTTTGATTGATCGCTTCAAATGGGGCTTAAATGCACCGAGATTGTTGTCACACTAAAACCACAGACTGTGTAGAAGACGTGGATGAAGCCACTGAGACGCCATCCACTGGTTTGTGGACTGAAGCCTCCAGTTTGGCTTCATGGGCGTCGCCATCTTGGTTTTTTTGTTTTAGAGCTACAAGTGACGTTAGTTCCACAAAAACCACCTCTGATTGTTTAGGTTTAAAGACTAAATCAGGAGAGAAGTCGGCTCATTTCCTCATTGACTTCCATCCAATCAGACTTCTGTTTGGAGCCAGTGGAGCCGCCCCCTGCTTTAAGCTTTAAGAAGCTGCATCCACTTCTTTATACAGTCTTCTTTTATACTTCAATGCATCTCATTACTCTAATCCCTCTAAAGCTGAAGCACTGACAGTCATACTGAGGCTTTAATGAATGTAAACATACACACAGATGATACTGGCACATGAATGTATGTAAAGATCAGAGCAACGCAATACATGAAACCGTTCAACTTCTCCTGATTAAAAACATATTGCACTAATATTGTGTGTTCTGTGTTTAACATCCTTAAAAAAGTGATATTTCATGTAAAACATTCATAAATATTAATAATAATACACAATGTTCTCAGACTTCACAACAGATTCTCTCAGGGTTTCAGACTATAAGGAGGAGAATACACTACGGCGCTCGTTAATAAACCCACTGCAGTTTGAAGGGACATACTTTTAATAACAGGTAGAAAAAATAAACTCATAATTCATTAAAATGTCGACCGCTCCATTCAAAAATTCAAGTTCAAAATTTGCCTGAACCACCATTAAAACTGGATCTTCGTATACAGAATCCAGAAAAAGAGCTCCAATCTTTCTGCTACGCCGCCCTCAGCTTTTCGGGTCAAAGCCCTTGATAGTCATGGGCGCCTGAAACCAAACATAATCCTGCCAGTCTGAGCCGTCTGGTCCCCTACAGGCGCTGGGATCAGTAGACAGAGCAATAACCCGGTTCTTTACACGGGTCGGCACCTTAAATTGTAGTTTAGGGCGGAACCAACAAACACCGCAATCCCTGTGAGCCAGCGCCAAGACCGTGGTGGGCATTAACCGAACCGGCCTGGTGTCAGACAGAAGGTCGGCCACAAAAAGAGTGCGGAAGAGCTGCCTCAAGCACGAGGACACCCTCAGGCACTGATCTCCAGCAGCCACTACCAGAGCCTCCATGTTGATCTCATAGAGCTCTTTGGGGAGGATGAGGGACCCACCCATCAGCAGCAGCACCCGGGGCACCGTGCTGAGGGAAAACAGCACCTCCAGCTGCTGCAGCACCTCCTCCAGCTCCTGGAGCGTCTGCTGACACCTGCGCCAGTCCATGTCTGCACACTGCATCGGCCTCCGCCTCACTGCGTCTCTGTCCTGAAAACCAGACACTTGGCGTTAATCTCAAATTCACAGTATTTGGCGTGCACCGCGACCGTTTCTCCTGTTCACCTGCACTGAGGCCTGCTGGTTCTTCTGGGAGTACACCAGCTGGTCGTACGTCATGGGTAGCTGCTGTCTCTGATACAGGATGCATTTGAGGATCTCGCTGACGAAGCGGCAGCAGCCGTCCTGAGTTACCGTCCCGGGGAAGACCACGCTCACATGCCCTTCCTCCAGCGCTCTTCTCACCACCTCGGTATCTCCGTCCTCTGAGTTACTGTGCCGTTTACTGGCCGTCACGCTGGAGTCTTGCAAACAACTCTGAGTGCCCTTTTCTTGGGTGTTTTCTGTCCAAATGATGAGCAGAATAATGTCATTAGTGTGAGCAATGGACCCGTTCTGCTCAATTTTAGCTAAATGTTAATGAAATCTAGCGAGGTCGGTGTTCTAATGAAGACATTGTCCCCGTTCCCCCCGTGAGCTCAACAAACAGCTTCTGTCTGGCTGTGCACAAACAGACACTCAGCTTACAAAGTTACACCATCAGCAAAATATAAAAGCATAATTCAAAGTGAACCTTTCAGACTCAGTTATATTATATTACTGGATTATAAATGTTGATGTAGCTGGTCATGGTTTGCTGGACAGTTTAATATAAAACTAAGAATCATATTGTCTTTGTTGACCCTCATGTTTCTAAGCTAAATGTGTATCCTCACAGTAATGAGAGCAGCAACGTGCTGCAACAAACCATTAGTTCTAAACAACTGTACTGAATTAACAGCCAACTGGTTCATAAAGATTAATCAGTTTGAGTCGTTCTCTGAGAAAGAAAAAGGTCAAACTCATCTGAGTCCAGCTTCTTAAATGTGAATATGTTCTGGTTTCTTTCCTCCTCTGTGACAGTAAACTGAGTGTACTTCAGGTGTGGACATTTGAGGAAACACTGATTCACATTTTCTCACATTTTATGGACCAAACAAACTAACTGATTGAGAAACTAATCACCAGATTACTCAACAGTGATGGTCCTTAAAGGTGACTAATGTCCTGTTTTCTATATTATATATTCAGTTTTACAACGTTTTAAAGAAAACAGAAAGGACCATCACAACCAGGACACTGGAGTCAGACAATAGTTGGATCCTTTGCTTCATATTGTTGATGGTTAATCAATTAATCGATTAATATAATCACTATTTCAGCTCTAAACTACTTTAGTGCACTTCTGTGTGTTTAGTTTCTTTCCACAGGAGGTTTGAGTTAAATGTGCATCATGTTGATGTAAATAACTAAACACACATGTTAAAGAACAGAGTGTTGTTCCTGCCATCAGCATTAATAATAGAATAATAATATTATTAACAGAATAACCTCTGAGGTCTGAGGAAGATGCTAACTAGCAGTTAGCATCGCTGCCGTAAGGCCCCGTCAGGTGAACCAGGCAGATCAAGCTCACCTGAGGTGAAGGTGTCTGGGGGGGGCAGGCCGGTGTTTTCTTTCTCCTCACTGCTGTCCGCTCCTTGTTGGTCTGTACTGAGTGCAGGTAAAGGTGTGTTAGCGGCCTGTCGCCCTGAAGTTGAGCCGTCGGGGACATTTTGTAACGTTTGGACGTCACTTGTTATATTCGCTTCTTCCGCGGTGCCGGAATCCGTTTCCGCTGAAAACGAAAGGCGCCTCTTTATCTCATTTTCCCCGCCGGTGAAAGCAGACTTACTGTCCGTGACTCCGGAGTTTGAAGTTACTTTAAATGTGTCTGAATCTTCTGCCATGTTTTGAATGTCCCCGCCGGCTCCTGCCCGCACTGCATCATGGGAAAAGTCAATAGACAGCAATGCTGCGTTCATGGTACATGGAAATATTCGAAAAACAACCTTCCCTTTGTAAATGCTGTTAGCCCGGCTGTTACGTGCCAATAAATACATCAAAATACGTTTAGCGGGAGGCTAGGATTGTAGGTGATCAATGCATGTATGGCTTGCTGAATGTTGAACGTCAGTAGATGAAAAGCGTCATTTCAAACGAGGCTTTGAATTAACCTCTAGCACGGAAGAGTGCTTCACTCAAGAAAATGTGCTAAAATGTAGATCAGAAGCTTACTGAAGGTTTATTGATCATTTAAATCATCGTTTGAAGGCCTGAAATCGATGTGTGCATCACACCAAGGAATGAAATTGTTTGACGTTGTGTTGAAGATCTGCTGCCGGTTTTTCCCTGTGTGCCGCAAATGCAACATTTGGACTCGTACGTTTAAATAGACACACACACACACACACACACACACACAGTTTCTAAACCAATTAAAGATGATTTAAGTCTGTTTCTTTCCATTGCTGTAAGCGGGCTTGATATTCACCCCATGATATGATATTATTTATCTTAGTGGAAGATCATTTGAGTGCAAACAGATTATAAAACCACCAGAGCTCCATCACGAAAGGGCACTTTAAAACAACAACAACATCTGTTTCCAGCTTATCAATTGGTAGCACACCCCAGTGATTAGTTTGTGTGCTGCAGGAGAAAATGAGTGCGGGGCTCAGGTGTGATAATCAGGTGTGAAATGCGTTGTATTGATGAGCACGCGGATGCCAGACTCCACTTTCAAAGCGGGAGGGAGCAGAGAGCAGAGAGGAGGGAGGGGTGGCTGATTAATCATGGCCTCAGTGAGGGTGGCAGTCCGAGTCCGTCCGCTGAACAAACGGTAAGCAGACAGACTGCTGACACGTCCTCCATCCTCCATCCTCCATCCTCCTGCACACACACTCACTGTCACTGTCACCGCAGAGAGAAGCAGCTGTCATCGAGGCTGATAATTCGTGTGAAGGGCAACACTGCATCTATTCATAAGGTGTGTGATGACACGGTGGGAGCTCAGCACGCTGCAGTAAATGAAGGTTGTGTTAAGAGTGTGCATTTGAATCTGCAGCCTTCGCCCACCGGAGGGGATGAGCTCAAGGACAGAGGGAAGATCTTTTCTTTTGACTTCTCTTATGATTCAACTGACAGAAGAAGCCCCACATTTGCATCCCAGGAGAGGGTATCTGCACCCTCCTCTCTGCTGCCTTCTGCATAACTTTGTTTGTATTATTGCAGTGGGTGTGCACACGTGGTGTTTTAACTGACCCTCTCTGTGCTGCTTCAGATTTTTAATGACTTGGGGTCCGATGTCCTGAAAGCTGCCTTTGAGGGTTTCAACGTGTGTGTGTTTGCCTACGGCCAGACGGGCTCAGGAAAGTCCTACACCATGATGGGTCCCACAGTAAGGCTTCCTCACCGCTCCTACAGAGGTCAAAGTGCCTTTTCTGATTTACCCTGGGAGGTGGCCATGCTGTAAACATTTTTAGGTCATTTCCAACATGCAGGCCACATATTTCCTGTAAAAAAGCCCCTCAGTCATCACCCAGTATCACAGTCAGTGCTCAGAGCAGCGTACAGGGCAGACTGCTCCAGTCATGCCAACACATTAGAGACAGACTGATGGCAGCCTCATCAGACGTCCCTCCCCCTCTCTCCATTTATCTCCATGTTTCTCCCCACTAATCAGAAAATGTGATGAGGGCAGCAGCCCACAGCTTTCCTCCCCTCACCTTGCACAGCAGTTGGAAATTTCACATCACCAGTGAGGTTTCTGCTTGTCTACCAGGAGACTTGTGCAAGGTCATCAGCCGAGCTGCTGTCGACATCCCAGATAATTATATATGGCTCTTAATGCTTACTATCTGTTACTTTGTAATTAAAACAAGAGGGCATGCAGCTCGGAGTGGAATTGCTTTTATGCTTCAGTAAGTTCGTATCAGATGAGCTGTTGTTGGTGTTGTTCAGCAGTCTTTGCATGTGCTGACTTCTATCATAGACATCCAGACCGAGAGGACGTAATAGAAGCTAAATTAAATTGTCATTTAAAAGTACACCATGAGTAACACCATCATTTTGTAATGAGAGTTTTAAATGCAACATTTTCTCCTTCTTTTTTTTTAAAGTGTCAGGAAGATAAAGGTTTAATCCCACGGATCTGCGAAGGCTTGTTCAGTGAGATATCTCAGAGAAGAGAGGGCGAAGCCGTGTCGCTCCGAACAGAAGTCAGGTGAGACGCCGTCAGACACACAGTGATGGTTCCTCTTAAAGTCCTGCTGCAGGACCGTTTCATCAATCATTAAACCTTCAGATACTCAGTCTTCTGGACTGTATTTGGCTCTGAGCAGCAGGGAGGCAGACTGGTGAGGAGAACTGGTTCATGGCAAACTGTTCTGTTAGCAGCACTGAACTCAAAGCTGATGGTGGTGATGCCCTTTAAATCACTGTAGTGAAACAGTCTGAACTATTGGTGCTAGTGCTGAAAGACAACTGCAAACCTGGTGATTCTTGTATTACCAGCACAGATCTCATAATGCAGGAGTTTAGAGAACCTCAGAGAGCCTTAACTAAACATTAACTTGTGCTATTTTCTACCAGCTGACCGTGACGACGAAGCCTTTTTGGGTTTATGAGTTGTTACCCGTCTTTGTGTGTGTGTGTGTGTGTGTTTCGGCCTCTGCAGTGTCCCCAAACATGAGAGGTTTACCACCTAAGAACTAGAGCCCAAACCCTCCTGTCCTGTATTTGTCGGGGCTTTCATACAGTGTTATGGTCTTAATATTAATCTAGACATGATGGCCAAGCAGTAAAAAGGCATTAATTTCACTTGGGTCACAGTTTTCCTAAGTTGTGACTATTCCAGCTGACAGTGATGCAGTCCCTTCTTAAATCCACAAAGACAACATTAAGGCTTTATTACTATAATCATGTGTAATGATCAAACTCCCAGATGATATCTGGGCTCATCACAATCTGTTTTGTGGCTACGCGTCCCAGCTCTTCTGCTAAATGATGATGTCGAGAGATAAAATTGAGGATTTTAAGCATATCGAGTTACTGTGAAACCATTTTGGGGATCTTTTATTGTCATGTGTATGATTGCAGGAAGCATTTGTTGGCAATTAAATTCACAAACACTGAATACAAAAACAGTGCTGTTGCATCTGTGTAGGAAAAAATGTTGGGGGGGCTTAAGGATCTAAGAAATGGATATAGACACATAAAATAGTGCTGCGGCTGTGATACAGGGAGACAGTATGATGAAATATAAAGGGAGGCAGCCCAGGGGAGCAACAGTAACGTGTGAGATGTATTTATATTATGTGTGTGTTTGTTTCACACACACACACACACTACAGGAAGTAGACGGGATGTGATAATTATTAAAAAATGCTTTTACACTCCTGTTGCACACAACATAGATGCAGTGACCACAGCAGCCTCATCTAAAGCTTCAGAGCTCAAACAAACTAAGTTACCTGATGATTCTACAAAAATGAAACTGCTGGGAATAATCAGGAAGGACGTGTGTGTGTGTGTGTGTGTGTGTGTGTGTGTGTGTGTGTGTGTGTGTGTGTGTGTGTGTGTGTGTGTGTGTGTGTGTGTGTGTGTGTGTGTGTGTGTGTGTGTGTGTGTGTGTGTGTGTGTGTGTGTGTGTGTGTGTGTGTGTGTGTGTGTGTGTGTGTGTGTGTGTGTGACTGACTCCTGAACATGTTTCTGAGGAGAGTCTGTCGTCTATTTTGGTTGAAGAGTATTGGTCATATAATATTCATGAGGTTTCAGTAGCTGGAGTCATATGGAAGTGCCTTGATAATCCCTGTTAATATTAATATAATGGCAGCTATGCCTCCAGGCATTTAGAAACCATCTAGTATTGTAACCCGTCTGAGTTCTTGACACTGTGCTAGAAAGCGGCCTGCACGGCTCCATCCACAGGATATGGTCTCTGCCATTTCATTACTGTCACGCTCTCATAAAGCCTAATTGCTCCAAGCCTTGCATTGTTTTTAAATCAGCCACTCAGAATAGTCCTTTAGCCCCTGGCACACACCCACTGCAGTATGGATTGAAGTGCTCTGCTCAAACCTACTTTGCATATGTTTGTTTATTCATTGTCAAGGCGAGCAGAAGAATGCATGCACAATAACTTGGCTCTAAATCTGTTCATAATAGACAGTGAATGGGAACTTGTTTTGTTCTCATTTGGTGCTCTGCCATTCGCATATCAACACTGACATCCTTTATTAATTTTTGCCTTTGTGTACAATCTTGGATCAAATTTTGCATTTGTGTTTCTGTGGTGGCACCAGCTATGTGGAGATCTATAATGAACGTGTGCACGACCTTCTCAAGAAGAGAAGTGCTCCCACGGATGGTGGAGGCCTGAGAGTGAGGGAGCACCCCAGGAATGGGCCCTACGTGGAGAGTAAGACAGTTTTATTCACCTCGTGTCCATCTCGGCCGAGTTTGTATGAAATCTAATACAGAAACGACGACAATGTGTGTCTAGATCTGTCCAAGCACTCCATACACAGCCACGGCGACATGGAGGACCTGATTGTTCTCGGCGATGCCAACCGCACCACAGCCAGCACGGGAATGAACGAGTGCAGCAGCCGCTCCCACGCCATCCTCACCATCAGCTTCACCCAGGTGAGCTGCAGCGCCGCTCTGCCTCGTGCTTCCAGTTTGCGTTGGGGTAAACATCTCTAAAGTTTCTCTGAAAGTCTTTGGGTGTTAGCACAGGCCATCCCTCAAGAGCTCTAATTAGCCTTGTTTATGCGTTTTGTGTAATGATAATCTTTAGCATGTTTTTTCCATCTTCAAAGGCTTCTCGTTTTTCTTCTTTTCCATCTTAAGTAGCACTTTTGTCGTGATACCGCCCGTACGCCTAAGTATTCCTCTGTGAGGCTGCCTCTTTTGAACTAAACAGAGATTGCTCAGTAATGTTTTTTTTCATGCCACAGGCGTGGTTTGATCCGGAGTTCCCACGTGAGACGCTGAGTAAGATCCACCTGGTGGACTTGGCAGGCAGTGAGAGAGCTGATGCAACGTGCACCACAGGCACCAGGCTGAAGGAAGGTGCCAACATCAACAAATCCCTGGTGACCCTGGGAAGTGTGATCTCGGCTCTGGGTAAATGGCAGCTACAAGATGGCTGTCGCACCACGATACCACGTCTTTATCTATTATTGAGCCAGTCAGCTCAATAATAGATGGAGAAGACTGACTTTTCTTTAGTTTGCTGTGGACTCGCCCTCCTATTTCAAAAATAAAACACAGGTTACTTTTCTAGTTCACCTGTTATGCAGCAGTTTATGATGACACATCTCCTATATTACTGGAACGCTCCCCCTTTTCTCTGAGTCAGTCTTTTCTTTTCTGTGACCCCCCAGCTGACCTCAGCGTGGGAGGACAGTCGGCAAAAAAGAAGCAGATCTTCATTCCCTACAGAGACTCTGTGCTGACATGGCTACTAAAAGACAGCCTGGGTGGAAACTCCATCACTACTATGATTGCGAGTATGTGCTGCTAATGTGAGCTGTGCTGACAATAAAGCGTTTCAGGCTGTACACCCCAGGTCTGAAATATAAAACTGTCACTGTGCCTTCCTCCCTGCCGGCAGCTGTTTCTCCTGCTCATGTGAACTACGGGGAGACCCTGAGTACTCTGCGCTACGCCAGCCGAGCTAAACGCATCGTGAACACGCCGTCGGTGAACGAAGACGGCAGCGTGAAGGTGATCAGAGAGCTGCGGGCAGAGGTCACCAGGCTGCGGAGGCTGCTAGAAGAAACCACTCAGGTTCCTACACTTGTTGGAGCTCACGTAAAAGGCCATCAAGGATAGAACAACATGTCTGTCAGTCTCTTGGTCTGGAGGTTATATGGGGTTGTCTTCTCACTCCTGCTCCAGGTTTCCCTCGGGGAGCTGTCTGCTTCTGTGGAGGCAGAAGAGGAGCTTCACCAGAATGAGGAAAAGGTGGGTCATCCTCTGCCAGATGGAAACGGCTGTTCTGATGCTCTCCTCTGTAAGTAATACTCCTGCTACTCCTGCTGCCCCCCCAGGTTCTAGCACTGACCAAGCAGTGGACCGGCAAATGGGTCGAGACTCAGAATATTCTGCAGGTACAACCATTAATTTGTGTCTAAACTGTCCTCCACAACAAAAACATGCACAGATGCTGCACAAACCTACAAAACAGAGTTTTAAAACTGAAAGAGGAAACACAATCTACAAATTAATTCCTTAAATTCATATAAATGTGCTGCCCTGCTTGCTTTTTTTTTTGTCTTCGGTGTCTGACTGAGCCCACCAGATGGCCCCACATGTGCCTGAGCTTGACACCTCCACAATACTTCTAGCCAGAAGCAACAGGACTTAAAACGAGTGTTTAGAATAAAGAGCTCATTGATAAAGAGGCCAAGTGAGCCTCGGCGTAAATATCCTGGGGCCAATTTAACGTTGGTTAGACTCATAAAAGTGTGGGATTCTTGGCCGTGATGGAGAGGATAACTGAACAACAAGGAGAACGGCTCAATGAGAGGCTTCGTTTCATTGATGTAGTTCATCAACAAAGACTTAAAGCAGTAAAATCGTTTGACGTCTAAACTTTTTTTCCTTTTGTACAGAGTTGGGTAAACATTTCAGAATAAAGCGTGAGGTGTGCTTGTTAATATATATTCTCTGGTTTATTGTGTCTAAACAGGCAGTTTGTTAGGTGCCCTTGACGCTTATGTCTTTGTTACTTGTTTTCTATGGCCCCATTTTCAGTTTGGCAGAATGCTATAAAGACTTTGTGTTTCATTTTTATGATGATGCCATTTGAAGCCAGGTTCAAAAGGATGTATGTGAGCTAAATAGAAGGCCACTGAGCGTGTGGAGGTTTGCTGTATTAATGTTAACGTCCACAAACGTGTGTCTGCAGTAATGACATCCTACCAGCGGGGGGCACTGCAGGTCTGAACAGCCGCAGCCACTTGATGCAGTAGAAAGTGAAATGAGAGCAGAGTCGACCTGGCATTCAAATTTAATTTTCCATCTATTTATTTAGATTTAAATGGCATCCAAAAGCAGACTTCTTGTACTGATCGTGGAGTTGGTGTGTGTGTGTGTGACAGTGTTTGGGGAGACGAAGAGAAACAGAACAGACATTCCCTCCCCTTCAACCCAATATGGTTTCTCCGAGGCTGGGACTGTGTGGCAGCATCCTCGCAAGATGCCAAGCTGCAACAACAAAATGCCACCGTTTGCCAAGCCAGAGTTTACACTGAGCACTTTTCCT
The DNA here is from genome assembly GCF_042242105.1 of Pempheris klunzingeri. NCBI lineage: Eukaryota > Metazoa > Chordata > Actinopteri > Acropomatiformes > Pempheridae > Pempheris > Pempheris klunzingeri. The sequence goes on along the minus strand of NC_092023.1, from coordinate 1,114,527 downwards.
CTGTTGAATTTGTGCCCAACCTCCCAAATAACACCAAATGTCATCTGTTTTGGACTCCTCGTACTCGGCCAAGTAGCCTGTTGCATTATGCATTGAACTGTGAAGCCTGCCAGCCCTGAAAAGTACGAGATGACTTCTTGTCTTCTGTCACGCATGCGAGCTGTACATTCTCTATATGTGTTTCTGCTTGGGGTTACACTGTTGTGTGTTGATCTGGCTTTTAACAGCAGTGTGAATCTCCACCAGTGATCCTGCACCAGAACACCAGAGTAAGAGCTCAGATTGTTTTGGTGAAGCTCCACGTTGAACTGTGTGAGGATTTTAAATACCCGACACATGAATGTCGACTTTGTTGGATAATTAATATTCTATTCTGTATGGTGGTTAGCAGGTGACATTTAGTGGCTCGACAGCCCTTTATTCACGACCGTGTATTGGAACTCATTAGCAGCTGTCACTGTGCCTAATTAAGAGGTCTTGATTATTGGCATATGGCACTTTCGTTTCTGGCTGTCCAGCATATTAATTAAAGTTACATTCTTGTAAATCAGTTTGCATGTTGAGGCGGTGGTGGCTTCACGCTCAGAGGCAGCATCGTCCATCTCTTCTGGCAGAATTACGCCTCGTCCAGACCTGTGCCCGTCCACGGAGAAGCACCTGCTGTGATGCATGATGCAATGTGACACCCAGGTGAAAAGGCCACTGTACTGGTGACCAGCAGGCGCGCTCCTGTTGCCCAACTCTTAAGTGTTTGATGAATGACTTTATAGATTTGACATTTGTCTTCCTGTGCATTTGCATTCTGCCCGTGTGAAAAATGATAAGTGGGATTCCTGCATGGACCGCTGCACAGATATTACAGGTGCTCAGGCCTCTCAGCCCCGGTTTGAACCTGGTGGTTCCAAAATTCAGCACACGTACATAAACAGTCCTAATCACACTGGTGGAATTTGTTTAAAGTAGATTTCTGTTTGAACAAATGGGTTTTCTCTTTGGTTCTGATATAATCCAACCTCCATGTTTAAGTGAGTGGTGCTCTACACAGTGTGTGCTCTCTATCTCTAGCACATGGCCTCTCCAAGTCCTCAAGTCTCATATACTTTGTGTTTAATTCAGCTGATGCCGTTGCTGAGAGCTAGATGAAAATTTCTGCTCGGGCCGTAAGGAGACAAGTTGACCACGAGCGGTGTAAACAGAATTTTGAATTCTGTATTCAAAGCAGATTTAGAATGCAAAGTTATTCATCGTCAGCTTCCCAGATTGGTTACAGGGCATGTGGGAAAGAGAAAGTAGTTAATATAAGATGGATTCCACAGCAGCCTCTTACCAGGCCGAGACGGCAACAGATCGAGAGAACAAAACAGGCAGGAAGAGGGTAAAGTGAAATGTTCTCCTGCAAGGGGGCACACACACACACACACACACACACACACTCACACACACTCACACACACACACACACACACACACAGTAATTCTACTCTATGAGTGCGGTTGCTCTCTGCCCCCCCCAGCCACCCTCTCAGGCCTCCTTGTACCAGAGTGGTGGGAGGAACCTCCATTTCAGTACGATAAAATGAGCCACAGTGTTTCTTTGATCCTCGCTCTCTTTGTGTTTCCTAAACATGCTACAATCAGCACAAAGACACAACTTAAGCCCCGAACGCTCCGAGCTCTGGCTCCGGCTCTGTTTAATGTCAGTTTACCTCATACTGTCAGCAGTTGTACATCATGGTTAGTCATAGCACTTCATGACCTTTACACATTCTTATCTGCAGCGTTCCTTTGATTCGTGGCGTGCCGGCAAAGCGTGGCTCCAAACTAGATTGACTTTCCTAATTTAATTCATGAAAAATGGTTATTATTCAGCCGCGTTTGAGACACTGTGGCTGTCATTCATGTGCACCAGGGCTAAAATATCCTTGGCAGGGCCCTAAAATCAGCTGTACTTGATAACACAGTAGAGTTAGCTGACTGATTAGGAGCCCAGAAGTGCTTTTATCAGGTTGAATCTCTCTAGTTTTTAACCACAAGTTGCATGTATGTCAACACACTGATGGCTGCAGTGCATGTCGCGCTAATTAGACGCACACCAACACATTCATATTACAACCAAGCGAAAGGGTTTGTGCCATCTTGAAAACCGGCCATGTGATTGACTTTGATGTGTGTGTTAAGTTTTAAGAGCAGCATTCTGGGATACGAGCGCAGCTCTTTCAAGGAAATTAACCTTTTAATGTAACAGAGAAATTGAAATGCAGACGTTCTTTAGTTCTGGATTCAGTATCTGCTTATCTGCTCCACTTGATGTGGCTGATGGGCAGTCAGTTAATATGCATTTCAAAACACTGCCATACTATTCTTTCCTAAGTCGGGAACCTGAACTGTCAAAGTGCTGAGAAAAATCCATTAAAGTCTGCCCAAACACAGATGATGGCTTTTAATGGAAGCCTAAATGCTGCCTGAGCCTGGCTGCTGGTCTAGGCCACAGTTAATTACAGTATGCTCACCAGCTGCCTCAATCTGAATGCAGACGTTTTTTTGTCCTCATAGCACACACACACACACACACACACACACACACACACACTCTCTGACTGGATGTGGTGGAGTGCAACTTTTTGTGGTATGTGTGCGAATGTGAGGAGAAAATAAGAGGATCTCATCTGTTCCTGTTGTCTGAGGAAAGTGACACAGTGCATTAATCTGCCAGGCTGCTCCTCACCTCTAATGAAGTCTGTGAAGAATCCCTTTTAATTAAGTACAGGGGCTGGGGTCGATGCCGCTCCTTCTTCATTAGAAAAAAGGATTTCTCTCGTCTCAGAGCTGCCAATGAGTGAGGTGGTGCTGCTGGTGGACCCGTCTCTCACTTCACGGTTCAGTCTATACAGAAGAGAGCAGGAGGAGGTTGAAAGAGAGGGGAACTAGTTTATGCAGAGTGTTGCCTCTGAATCCTCTATATGTGAGATTTTCTGCTCTGCCTCTTGGGGAGGTACTTATGTTAATCCAAGGCAATGTGAGGCATTAGTCCACCATCTTAACAGAAGAGTCATACTTGGGTAGACTCTGGGTTATTGAAACACAGTCTTTGCCCTGGGAAGAAAAGGTTAGCGGCCTCAAACACTTGCCTGGAGAGTTAAATTTCTCTTTATGGCTTAATTCAGTGTGTCCTATGAACCAAACAGGTCATCCAAGGCTACGTATCTAATTTCGTGTGGAAAAATTGGCAAATTAACAGCTCAACAAAGCCCCTGTGTCTGCAGCCTGTCTGGACGCTTCTGAAGATGAACTCACACCATTTTTAGCCGCGTTAGAAATGGAAATAACACTAAATGACATTTTTAAAGTTTTTATTCTTATAAGTTGAATGAATATGGCTGCAAGGTGGTGTGATTCATGCTTTTACATTTCCTCGGCAACAATAGTTGGAGGCAGTGAAGCGGCGGGTGGAGCAGATCAGAGGGTGTGAGGGTAGCCCCTTCCTGTGATTTAGAAATGGCTTTCGAGCATTAAATCAATTTCCCTACTTATCGCATTTCTGTAGAGAGGTGCCGTAACACCATTTAAATACATATTTAGCAGGGATTTCTGGACAAGCAGAATGGATTCATGCATTAACTTCTGTGATGTAACTGATGTTTCCGTACGTGTCACCTGCAGTAACAGTCGGTGGTGAAATATGGACGTTCAAATGTTTCCTTCATTGATATTTATGCAAACGCTTCGTGTGTTTGATGGAGGGAAAATTGAACAGGCCCCTTTTTTTTTGAAATAGTCTTATAACGTTTAGTTTTTCTAACCCTGCTGGCTAAATAAATATAATGAATGAAAGCTGTAATGTTGTTCTAAAGCTATGGAATGATTTTCACTTGGCCCACCAGTCACAGGATTGACTTCAGTGTGACCTTCCATACAGCTCTACTATATATACACAGGCGCGCTGTAAATGATGTGCAGCTGGCAGCGCTTTGTTGCTATTATCTAAAGTTGACATACTTTACAAGCTTGGGAGTATTTTAGTAGCAACACAGTGTTGGCTGCTGTGCATCTATAAAGGCAATGGTGCATGGTCTACGGCCCACATGTGTATGTGTGGGCGGTGGCTCTGCATCTGTTTTCGCTCGCTGAACACAATGTACAGTTTGACTCTCTCCACGATAATCTGAATGATTTATTGCCTCTTTCTTGCCGTTAGCCAGTCTGCTGCTTCATGGCGACACATGGTTGGGGCGCTGCTATTCTGCTTGGCCTTCAGGCGAGGAAGAGCAGTCATAAAGAATTCAGTTTTCTGCTGGTTGCCATTAAATGTCTGTCAGCATTTTTATTTCATATTGTCACTCCACTACAGGCTTCTGAATGAGCTTTCTTTCTTTTTTTCATGGTACATTGTCTCTTGTCCAATAGGAGGAGACTGTGGCTCTGAGGAGGGAGGGCAGCGGAGTGGTCCTGGACTGCCAGTTACCTCATCTGATAGGAATTGATGAAGATCTGCTTGGCACAGGAATCATCCTGTATTATTTGAAAGTAAATGTGAATTATATGAAGTTCAAATGATCCAAAGTCCTTTATATTTCTGAAATTAGTGACAGCCAAGGTCCGACGCTTTTGTTAACGGCTCTGCTTGTCAAACAGCAGCGTGCATGTTGCATGATGACCTTTTTAATGTCCCCTGTAGGAGGGCAGGACTCTGATCGGGAGAGAAGAAGCATCATGGCGTCAGGATATTGGTACGTCGAGGTTACGACTCATTCCCAGCTGCCGTTTTCCACTGGACTGAAAATAAGCAGCATTTCTTTGAATGCTTTCATATTTAATTGTACTGCAGGGCTTCAGAGGCCCCCGCTCCTCGGTGAACAGTGTGTGCTTGAGAACCGTGCTGGGACCGTGACTCTGATCCCTCAGGATGGTGCACTGTGTTCAGTCAGTGGCTCTGTGGTAACTGAGCCCTGCCAGCTGACTCAGGGTAAGCATTTCTACAGAGCTAATATGCTCCTGATATTCTTTAATGAAGGCTGGGAGGGGGCAGGTCTGCCGCCATGAGGACTTCTCCTCAGATTCACTATTATTCGTCTGATAGGAGCCAATAGCTCTTTCATCCGTTTTGGTTGCAGTTATATGAGATCACTGCATCACATGTGCAAATGAAATCCACTTTATGTCCCTGGCTTCCCTACGGCAGCACACTCAGGGCATGAGTGGATTGTGAACACAGCACTCCACAGGGCAGATGCCATTCCTCTTACTAAACATTTTGAAGGGCGAGAGGCCCCGGACAAAGCTCCAGACAAAGCCCCCAGGCCCTCCATTTAATTGGCAGATGGAGTTGATAGGGCCGACAGGTTTGAAATGGGCCAGAGCATTAACCTTTCAAAGGACAGAGTCAAGCGGAGCCGATACTCCTGCCCTCCTGAGCAGACTCTGCTCACCAGGGCTGGGAGCTCTCCCCGCTCGCTGCCTCCTCATCCGCACGGCTTTGCTTTCCAGAGATAAAAACTGCACACAGGCGGCACAGGGCCCGGCTACGCTAGTCTCTTTTATAACCATTTCAATTTATCCAATATCCCCTTCAGAAACGGGCGCATCTGAAGCTATTTTCTTGAACAAATGATAGTAATTTTCAGTCCAACAGCAGCTGGAATCCATCACCGGCTGCCCTCTCAGGTGCTTTGTCACTCGTCAGAAGTCATTAGTAGTAGCAAGATTAGTGTTTGCTGTGCTGGGAGAGGAGGAGGAGAATGGAGAGGAGGCCTCGAGTAAATCTGTGGATGTGGCCATGTGAGCGCGAGTCTGATAAATAAACCTTAATATTACTTCAATTCCATAGCTTTACAAGGCTTCTGAAGTCTCCTCGGACCATTTTCTCTGGCAGCGACCTCGACCAGAGGGATAATTTACCAATCACACCGCGGATTGTGTCCTTCATGGCAATGCGTCCACTTTACCTCAGCAGAGAAAAATGCTGGAGAACTTTTGTGCCATTTGTCAACTTTTCCCCAAGTTCAGTGCAGAGACAATCCCACAGTGACGGGAAGATTCCCACGGCCGAAGTCTTTGCTCGTCACCTTTCTGTGCGTTCTATACATACAATGCTGCACCTCCAGTGTCTTCCTGGCAGACTGGGCACCGCTGGGATCACTCGAATCTGTCATGAAACACATTCAGCTTCTCAGAGTAATGCATCGCTCGCTGGTTTGGTGTTTAAGCTGCTGAGTGGTTTGGTAATCTGCCTCTTTGTTTCATGCTTTCCCTCTAGGTGCCATCATACAGCTAGGAAAAGGCGTCACACTCCGGTTTAACCACCCGGCTAAAGCTGCTCAGCTCGGAGAGAAATGCCAGGTACACACAGTGCCTGCTACCTTTCTGCTGTCTCTCTAAAGCTCAGGAAGCCTCTCTCTGAAAAGATGCTGCCTCAACTGCATTGTCTGCTGGTGATTTTGTCAGTATCATGTACTCATGTTGAACTCTTGCTCACACTTCGCTCCACAGCAGCACCACTGTGATCCCTTCAGATTCCTCCTGATCACAATAAGAGCCACTGCTGCTTGTTTTTTCCTGTTTAGCATGAAGCGCCACTGCTTCTTTCTCATTCATTGGTCACAAAAACAGCTCCAGACCTGCACATCACAGACAGTCTCTCACAGCCCTGAACTGTTTTCAACCTTAGAAAAGCTCTCTGCTCCTCCTGAGAGGACGACAGGTGCAGCCGCTTTCAAAACTGGCTGCTTTTTGTCCAGCATGCAACAGCTCCCTCTTGGCTTTCATTCACTTTGATGCGTTTTTGAGGAAGCATTGTGTGAAAGTGCCCTTTTTTAATCCCGAGGAATCACATACCAGTGTTTCTACTAATTACTTTATGTCTGAGTGTCCTTAAAGTCTGAGTGTGTGTAAGAAGACCGATCTGTGAGGGTTTATAGGTCATACACCAGCGTTTGTAAGTTTGTGTTTCTTGGCAACAGCTACATCACAAACAAAGAGACAGTTCAAACCAAATCTGAAAACTGAAGTGCATTTATAAGTAAAATAAATGAAGTTGTTTATGAAAGAAAAGGACTTGATCAGTGAATAGACTCTAAAGCCTCCTCCTGTGCTTTATCACACTCTGAGTCATAAAATGGATTTGCACACCATTTTATAGACACAGCTGTACTTGTGGCTTTTGACAGCTTTCTGCTCTCTGCATTAGTGAAAATTGCACACTATTACAGCCAACTCAAACACAGGCCCCGCCGTGGTTCCAAGAAGAGCCCGTCCCATTCATTTTTAACATCGATTCCAAATGAGATGTTCTCGAGAGTTCTCAGTCTGAATATGTGCTAGTTCACCGCAAATGTACCTCCTGTTTTTTTCCCTGAGTGGAAATACAGTGCTAAAGATAAACTGCATGGAGCCACAAGAATGGACCTGGTTGTGCACTACAGCTGCTCTCAACCCTTTAATTTTAGGAATATGTGATAGTTTCATGCTACTTAGTCTCAGTTTTGGAGCCTCTTTGATTTACCAGATATAAGATGTTGACATTTCTCCAAATGTTGTCAGAGCCCTCCAATCCTCTGATCCTCTTATGTTGTATGAAAGCAGTTTATACTCAAATTAAAGTATTGTGTAATTGAAAACTGCCTACGGTAGATTTACTCATTTCCGACACTCTGACAGATTTTCCTTTCGCTGTCTCTTTCTGTTGCCTGCAGAACGGGCCGCTGTCTGCCTCCAGCCTGTCCCGTACTGACGTGCCCAAAACCACAGCGAATCTGTCCGAAGTGATGCTGCAAGATCCAAATCCAGGGTGAGACGAGCAGACGTGTGCAGTCGCTCCCTACTCTCTGTGACCCGATCCTAACTGAGCCCGCTGCACCTCAATCTGCACGGCTCACCTGCTGGTTGAGCAGCGTTCATCGGGCACACAGACCAAATCAAAGCCATAAATCATGGCAGCCTTTCTGTGAGCAGAGGTGGAAACATGCAAAAAGCCATTATGAAGTGCTGAGAAAGTGAAAACCATCATGTATCCTACAACATGTGTCCCAAAACAGCCTCTAGTTCTGTAGGTGGTGAACTGCCTCGGGTCCCTGCAGTGCGCTAGAAGTTGAAGTGCACTGTAATTCAATTATTTATATTGGGGAAAAGCACTGATTGGAAGTGACATCATTGCACTCGTGCTTTGACAAAATGTGAAAATGATCTGTAGAAAACTGCAGTTTGCATTCTTGTCTGTGTTTGTGACCCGTCATCAGCCGTGGACTGTTTCAAACCAAACCCACGTCCACACTTGGCCAGCTCTGCCTGGAGGGGTTCTTTCTCTGCTCATTTCATCAAGGACTCTTTGGCAGTTGACCTGTGTGAACTTGTTGACAGCAGACTAACGTCCCAGCACATTTTCAGGGGTGATGGCGAATGATATGAGCTGCTGTTTCGCCAAGTTAGCTTCTTTTTTCCCAGGCGAGAAAAGAACCAATATATGGTCAATACATCAGATTCATGTCTTTTCTGGTTGTGAGGGAGAGTCATGGGGAAACGCTCTGACCCCAGAATGCCTTTTGGTAATTTAGTGGTGGCACTGACGTCTGATTAGCTTTTTAAACAGAAGATATGCTTCCGTAGGTGCAGCGGTGGTTTGCATTGTTGCCTCACAGGGAGAAGGCTTCAGGCTGGAGTTTGCGTGCTCTCCCTGCGCTTGTGTGGATTCTCTCCAGTTAACCTGCATGTCTGTAGACTGTGGGAGGAAGCTGGTGACTCTAAATTGCCTGCAGGTGTGGATGTGAGTGGATGGATGGATTGTTATGCTTTACTAAAGTTTGGTCTGAGTGGAAACCAAATACTGGGCTCTATGTTTGGTTCCTTATTGGTAACATGTTGCCACACTTTTCACAGAAATAGTAAATGTATATAAATTAACAGGATAGTTTATGGTATTAAAATGTATTATAAAAATACTCACTGGCCGCCTCATCAGATTATTAGGGAGTTAAAGTGATTAGTCATATTAGTGATTTGACTGATCTCCCAGTGAAACCAGGTGAAAACTGATCTTTCTACCCGGTAACTACTGGGCGACAGGTCATTGATCTGTCAGTGTCCCAGCGTTCATCGAATTAGTGCCCGCTATCCAATTCACTCTCCAGTGACTGCTGTGATTCCACCCCCACCCTCTGCTGGTTTCTCATGATCTGATAACCCTGATGTTTTACAGCATGTGGAGCTGTCTGACATGTAATTTCCCTCACAGTGTAGTTTCTCCAAAAAGCGGCGCCTCTTCTCAGGTGATTCATATGGCTTTCAGTCTTAGCACCTGCCGCCCTGTTACCATACCCCCCCCCTCCCCGCCATAAGTCTACTGCACAGCCACGGGGTTCATTATGCTGCATCAGAAACACTCGGTTTATGTGTGAAAGTGGAACTGCAGAGTGGGCGGAAGATGCAGGAGAATTGAAGTCAGCAGGAGTCTGTGGTGGACGGAGCCTCGGACAGCTTGACGGGTGTTAATGGTGTATCAGGACTGTCAGATGCTTTTTACACTGTAGAAAATGTACAATGTAGAGGTGAAGATGGCAAAATACACTTTATGAGTGTATTATGAGTTTTAGTTTTTGCAGAACACACACCATCATCTATGAAACGGTGCTTTCAGCTGATATTCATGCCATTTTTTTACCTACTCCTGGCTTACTGAGCCGTCATCTGTTCAAGCACTGGAGACACGAGCAGTGAGGGAATTAGATATGTATTCCACCCTGGTTGTACTAAACCCCCCCGCAGCAAGGACAGAATTGATCTTTCAGTTTGCACAATTGTCTTGAAAATAACCCTCAGTGGAAAATGAGAGTAAATAATTAGAATTCAAGTGGCGGCTGTAGATATCTGTTGGGCTGTGGGAGCGACACCTGATATCAATGAGCTGACCTGCTGTTGCTTGAGGGGGTGCAGCGCTGCAACAAAAGCAACCTGCTCGTTTATCGGCGTCATCAGTTGGATCAGACAGGAAGAAGCTAACTGCACTAACAAAGGCTGACCTGCAGATCTTTGATTCACTGAGTGCAGACTTCATGTCATCCAGCGTTCGTACTAAACACGCAGTGGAGAAAATCAAACAAAATGTATTATTATTGGTTATGGAAACGTAACAGGAGCACGTAGGAGAGGACAGAGAGGTTCTTACTGTGTAAGAATTCATGACTGTCCACAAGATCCACTTTTTATCTTTTGTAGTAAAAGCTGGCCCACTAGCTTTTATTCATTCCTTTATTAAATGGACCGTGTAACAGAGACGGCCTGTTTGAAGCCAAGTTGAAATTCATCTCTTTCAGACCCAGTGAGTCTGAACTCCCACTGATGAAGGGGTCGGCTGGTGTCTGACCTGTGCAGCTTTTAATGTCCACCTCAGCTCTGAAAGTCTGCCATCTGATGACCCTCTCTGTGTCCTCCATCTCTGGCCCAACAGCTTTTCTGTTCGTCTGTTCTGACCACCAACAGGCTGCTATTAGGAGCTTGAATCTCCTGAAATAGTGTTTTTACTCTGGCTAACATCAGTCACTCTTAAGGCCTCTTGCCACCAGCTTTAGTGCAGCTGGAACAATCTTACCTACAAACCTATCGAGCTCTAAAGGCTGTGGCTGCTTTCTTTTCGGTGCCACTTTGATTAAGCTGTTCTTTCAACTGTTCAGGTGCCTCTTTCAAATGTCATTAAACAGCCACAAAATTGGAAGATGAATTGAAAATATAGCACAAAATGTGTTTTAAGGATGTAGGACTCATGAAACCTGTGTGTGTTTGCATGTATGATGTGTTAACTAGGAGGAGGATGGAAGGGGAGTTCAGCCAGCAGGAGGTGGAATGGCAGCGGGTCCAAGAAAGCCTGAACAGATGCAACCTGAGCATCAAAAGACCTTCAAAGGACAACAGTGGGGCTCCCCGACAGAAGACAACGAGGGCAGAGATGGAAGAGACTGGCAACGGGTGAGTTTTTGTGGGGAGGAGAGCTGTGTTCTCTGTAGTTAATGAGCAGGTTTGTTAACCGTCATTCCACAACAAGAACACAGTAAATCTCTGCATGTGAGCAGGATGTGTGACAGAAAAAATGGTATTAGGAAAATGTGGTCAGCTTCTTAGACTGGGAATCCCAGATCAGTGTTCCTCCATTTATTCATGTGAGCAGACAAACATGGCTGAGTACAGGAGGACCTCTGCACTGATCCTCAGGATCTGCAGAAATCCTTTAATCGTCACGAGGACCTGCACTGTGTTCCTCTTGTTGATGTTGTCAATGCTTTAGCGCTCCCACTTTCCCCCCTCATCAACCTGCCACAACAGACAAAGCTCAGCCAAAGCCGCTGTTTACTGTCAGAAATCGTTCTGAGCTGTATATTTGGTTTCTGCTCCCCTCTCCAGTGTGCTGAGTATTGTATGTAAATCCTCAAATCAACATGCACAGATTCTATTTAATTTCACAGCTAGTAGAGTGGCTCTAATCTCATCCAGCCATTTGGGCTGTTTGCTTTTCAAATCTAATGGATGGTTTTTGTGGGGGGGAGGTGGGGGGGTTGTTGTGGTCTCATCTTTTGCCTGCAAACTGAAGTCCTCAGTGTCACATCACAGCAAATAATGAAATCTACTTGGTAAACAAAGAGCCTGGCAGCGTGTTTAAGCATATAAACACATCTGCATTGTACAAATTCTTCCTCATGTCGAGACACAATTTCTGTTTTTCTGATTAGAATATAAAATGTATTTTATTCTTGTGTCTCCGTCGTCCTTTTTCAGCCACATGGACCTTCTGGCTGCACAGTCCAAAGTGCCGAGCAGCTGTCTCACCTCTGCGACAACAGAGACGCTCACGACTACAGTATGTATTCACACTTTATCCTCCACAGACTCAGCACGCCACAAAATGGATATTAGGGTTCGATCAGTAAATCACGGCTTAAATAAGAAACTGAATAAGGCGTAAATACGCAAATGCAAATGCTGAGATCCTGTTCTGCACCTTTTGTTTATTGAGATACTACACTGCCACTGTGCAAGTGAAGTACTCGTCCCTTATGTCTTTGCAAAATAGAGCAAATGTCAATACCTACCCCCCCCGCCCCCCTCCAGCCAGGCCCAATAGAGATTTTTATGAGGCATGAAATACTTCTTCCCTTGGCTTGTTGTCTTTGTTTATTATGCACATATTTAAAGCCTATTACACTTTCCTGTAGGGGTTTCAAAGAAGATGACACTCATTTTCTGAAAACATATTGCAATGAGAGCACTTTTGAAATATCTCTGTTTATACCTTGTTCCTGTTCTTCACTCCTCCGTGCCTGTGCATGAATTTATGAATTCAGATATAATTGAATACATAAATAAATGTATGTTTTTAAAGGGGCCGGGTGAAATAGTTAGTGTAGTTCCTTCTCAGCAATGGTCGTAATCTTGTCATGAACCAAACTGGATTTTTGAATCACTGTTTGAAAAATGTTATTTCCCCTCATTGTTTCCCTTTTTCTCACCCACCTACACAATATAAACTAGGCCATACCTGGAAAATATCCTGTCCCTCACACTAGTTGTGAGCTGGATGGAGACGTACTGCAGGGTGTGGTGAGCACTGGGGACGGCTGGGAGCAGGAGAGGGACTTGTGTCATAAATCAGGGCCAGAGCTCATGTCTGAGAGGCCGTGGAGAAAAGCTCAGAGTGCGGCTGCAGTCGCAAGTTATAAGAGGGAGGAGGTTTGGTCAGGGGATGCCAGCCTCCAGCAGACAAGTGTCCTGGGCCTGGGTGATGGATGTGTCATGAAGCCAGAGGGGAATGCTAACGAGATCCAAGGTGTCGCGGCTGACTGCTACGAGGGGAGACCTGGCTCTAGTGGGAGCTCATTAGGCAGCATGTCCCACCTGCTGAGCAGCAGAGGAAGGAGCTCCACGCCTGTCCTCCCACAGACCAGCGCTCGTTCTCAGCTCGACAGAAAGCCTCTCAGCAGTCAGGCGGCCCGCTGTCCACCTGAGGAAACTACCTCCGAGGGCCAGTTCGGCTGTGGAGAGATGGATGAATCTGGAGTTTGGGAGGAGATCCCGGGAGTGAGTGTGACGGAGGCTGCAGGAGCGCCAGTTCAGGACTCCGGGCTGGGCTCTCTGGTCAGCACGGTGTCTTGGATTGTCCAGGATGCAGGTCGACTCCTTTGGAGCTCTCTCACAGTATTGCAGCAAGTGAGGGAGGAGGGACTAAACCCTGTTGGGGCCCGCTGGGCCGGCCGTGTTGTGTCTCTGCTCAGGGAAAGTACTGTTCTGTCTGCTGTGAAGGACAGTCGGATCTTCTCCACGGTTAACGGGAGCTTTGTTCAAGGACAGTTATATTTTTTCCATGGTGAAAGATCTACCTCTCATGCAGCACACCCAGATGGAGATAACTCAAAACCTTCAGCCCGAGGAGGCAGCTCAGATGATTCAGGGCTGCATTAAATCTGACGCCTCAAACTCCCTGTGCTGCCGCCAACAAAAACCTTTAGCAAGGCAGATGTATTGCCACTAACCCCGGGAGATGTGTGTAATAGGAGTAAGAGTCTCGGGGATCTGTGGTTACGAGGGCAGAACATGGCTGATATTCAGGTGGAACAGGGACACAAACTGATTACAGATGCGAAACGCATCAGTGGAGATGAGGCTGCACCTGAAGACAAAAATCTGGCATCGAAGAACAAAAACAATGTTCACATGGTTTGTCAAACATTGATAGAATTTCCTGATTCCCTTTTGAACCTGCAAACTCTGCCACTGCTCAGCCTCATCTACACTTTGCAGTCCATCATCTCTACCTCAGTGCTCTCCTCCCAGAAGGTCGTAGGTCTCTACTGGCTGAATGTTGCTAAATGCAGCCGACCTGAGCCCAGTCCTGCCCTCCTGGTCCCGGTGGAGACCGGCCTCTATGCCCTGACCTCTGACTCTGGGCTCCTGGGGTTGTTCCATCACCTCCCTTTGTTGCATCTGAAGGAGGTGCAGATAAGCCTAGCGGGCCACAGTCTGCGTCTAATGGGCCCCACAGAGGAGAGCATCCTGAGTGTCTGCACCCTCAGCCAGAGGCTTACCAAACAGCTGGGATCAAACAGAGTCTCTCAGCACCCTCTCCTCCATGGAGACTTGATGAGGATGTCTTTAGACTGGCGGGTCGACGTCCCCGACATGCTGCTGGATGCTGGTTTAAGGGTTTGCTGCCAGTTCCAGAGGAGTCTTGCTGATCTGGTTTACCTCATTCATTGCAACATGGATCAAGAGACGGTCGCTCTGGGAGAGGTGCAGCTGCTACTGTACACAGGTGTACTGCACCGAGGCTCTGGCCCAGCTTTTACTCACTGATACCCACCTTGGCCTCGTGCAGGAGGATGTCGTCTTTCACCCGCCTCCGCGCTCTGTTACCATAGCGCCCTGCATTCCCCAATTCCACAACTTGACTCTTCGCCGGCGCTCAGATGTGCGCTGCGTGCTGGTGCATGAGGATGAGCGCGGTGCTGTCAGACTGGATATAATCCTGGCAAATGTGAGGGGCAGGGGTCACCCTGAACGCGTGACTAAGGCGGCCGTCCCGCCTGCACATGCTTCAGATTCACGTCCGCATGCAGAGGTGTGGAAATTAACTTTCAGTTGCTCCTCTGAGGCAGCCTGTCTGATTAATCACTTGTCAAACGTCTGATCAAGGACTGAACAGCCAGTAATGAACAGCCCAGCTTGAAAACACTCACTCAGAGGGATCAATGGTAAAAGTGCATCCCAACCAGACAGTGCAAAGGACAGAGCTTCACTGGGAAACCACTGAAAACTGACCTGTTGTGAAGTTTGTCATTTTAATGTTGCTGAATATTTTATCTTTAAAACTCATAAGTTTCCTTTGTTGCATTGTTCCTTTAATCCCAAACCCCCCACTGGTATTTTTGACAGTTTAATGAGGGATGAGGTTCAACGTTGAGGATTAAAAACATGTTTGTACCAGTCTAATTTGCTCGTGGACATCATGATATGTTTTTAAAGGGTTTTAGACACCGATCAGCTGCGTCATGGTTACTTAGGTTGTATATGTGTGTGTCAAGATCTCAAATGTTTTATATAAAAATATGTGTGAATATATTTGTAAAAATAAAAGGAAGTTAAATCCACTGCTGCTCTGTAGTTTTGTTTACTACTTTAAATGCAGATCCTCTGATAGTTGAGCTTTTAACTTGGGGGAAAACAAAGAATTCAGAGTCTGATGCATTTCACTGCTTTCTCTAATGTCTGGTGTTTTGTCTTTATCTCCGTCGGGCTTTCTCTCTCTCTCTCTCTCTCTCTCTCCGTCCTCCTCTCTGATATTAACTTTGGCATCGGCTCTTCTTTACTTTCAGCCTCCTCCTCACTGTTTGGGGCTGAATCTGTATTCCTCTCTCATCCAGATCACCACTGGAAAGATCCACTGTTGGTGCCGGAGGTCAAGGTGAACAAAGCACCTCTACACACTTACTACGTGCACAGTTGCCCGTTGGATTTATCGCTGCCAGTCAACATGTTGAATAGGTTGATCAAGCTGCATCTCTGAGAATTTCACTCTGATTCACATCTTGAGGAGAGTTGAGCTGAAGACTGTCTTGACTGAATGACCCCATCCAGCATGGAAAATTACAGAGGCAATGTCGTGCAATCAGTCCTCTTGTCTGCTCCGTCATGTAGGATGGAGAGTTGGCCTTGAATGAAGAAACCCATCGCACGTCGTAGTTGTGAGGTTTCAGCCAGGATGAAAGCTCAGGCATGTGAACGGCTTGTTTTTCTGCCTTTTTTTGCTTGAGAGACTCGATTAGCATTCAAACCATCTACTGTCCATCAAGCCTTCCTGTGAATAAAACACAGGCAGACGAATCCCAACCTGATATATTGATGTGAGGCTGGTTTAATATGAACTGCAAAATGAGGCTCTCCTCCTGCAGTTGAGACAGTAAACGTGGTGGTGTTTGGAAACAGCAGGCTTCTCCACCCACTGTCATGAAACATTGATTAGGAGTGATTGAGAAGTTTGTTCCTTATTGAGGCATCTGCCCATCATCTCAGTAACACTTTCCCAAATTCATGAAACACACTGAAGGCAACTGTTGGTGCCACATAAGTCCTCTGACTAGCTCCTGTCTGTAGGAGAGGCTGTCTGCTGTCAGAGGAGGAGCACCGTCCTCTGTCAGGCTCTCTAATCATTACTGTGTGATTTCCCTCTGGGTTCTTCAGACCCAGTACACACAAAGCAGGACAATCTGTTCACCTCCTCCTCTGGAAGCATGTGAGCATCAGTTGCTCATCTGTTGATGGGCTAAATGTTTTTATGTTGATCTTGATCCTTCTGTCTGTCACACAAACTTAGCCATTCACTTTGAAGGCTGATCCACGACTCGTAGGTGCAAGTTGGTCCTGATGGTGTTTATACAATGTTTTAGAATGAAATCAATTAGCAAACTTAAAGCTATGCTATCTACTTTAGAGCCAGTTTCCTCCTTTCAAATTGAACTTTGCTCTAGAATTTAAAAAAACAAAACAAAAACTTGTTAAGCCAAGAGTTAATCTGTCACAGGAGCTGGTTTCCCAATTTAACCTGGTATTAATACAGGGCCTTTGGAAAAGAGGCCAGCAGATCAGGGAAGAACATTTATAATGTCGGGGGGAGTTTGCCCTATATTGCAAAGACAAACCTGTGTGAATAAAAGCAACTTGGAAATCTTTGGGCCAAATACTGAGGTGCAAATGTTGGCTGGAAGAACAAAATGCACTTTTCAGTTTGAAAAACAACTTGTTTAAAAGGTTCTGTTCGTATCTGTTGCTGCTAGATTGACTTTCACTAAGTTCATCATGTAGTTTCTGTTTTTTTTGGGCTTCTTGGAGAAGAAGTGGTTTTACACTCATGAATGGAGCGCAGCCTCACTGATGTATTCTACAAGCTACAACTTCTAACGTTCACTTCTCAGTTAGTTGATTGTGTATTTAAGCCACTCTTCTCACCAGCCAAACTGGCTGCTGCACCATCTGCAAACTCTGCAGATTCTGCTAAAGTCTCCTGCTGCTAGTGGTGTGCTTGGCTGCCGACAGCCCAATCATGTTGGACAGCGCTGTGGAGGAGAGATTTGTCTTCTCGCTTCCTGCCCAGGTGTTATGCCTGCCATTCGTCTTTGCACCTTCAGGCCACAAATGCACTTTGGAAGCAGAAATGTAGTGATGTGTGACCTGAGCTGAGATGCCCGGGAATCACTGCCTCACCACAATCTGAGTAGCTGCTGCCTGTGTGAACGTGTTTATTCTTGGCTCGCCGGTGTGTTTAAATAATGACTGTTATCAGCAAGCTTGAGGTGCTTGTAGTCAGATATTTTAATGTTAATGAGCTTCTCTTAGTGTTTTAACACTCTTCTCCTCTTTTTCTTTTCTTTCTTTGACTCTGACAGATAAGTAGATGATGATTTTAGATGTGTAAATATTACCTTCCTGATGGATCAATTCAGTGAGGAGTGCCAGTGTACATATTAGGAACTGGAACATCTAAATGAAAGGAAGTCCTTTAACAATGCTATTAATCACACCTGTGCTTTCCTTGCTCCATTTGCCGTGTGTGTGTGTGTGTGTGTGTGTGTGTGCGTGTGCGTGCATTGATGAGGACGTCTGTTTTATGTCATAAGCTTTAGTGGACAGTGTCCTGCTGTTCTATCGGTCCGTCCTTGCAGTGGCTGAACTCCCTTTCTTCTTCTGGTTGTCTGGTGTGTGATCATGATGCCGTCGTGCTGCTGAGGCCTCTGGTAGAGGATTATATTGTATGTTGGCTTAAGAGATGTAAACAGCACCTGCACCGTTCACTGGATTATTTCCCTGGACTGGATAATGCTGAAGTTATTGTGGCTTTTATTACACTCATGATGGGTAATCACATTCACATTTTCTCCACATACCTCAATTACATCTAAACTGCTGAGCTCCTGTTCTATGGTCTGTGCTGCTGCTACACTCAGCTGCTCCAATTACCAGGTTAAGCTTATGTTCCCCTGTACTGCCGCCCTGCTTATCATGCTACATAACATTTGGTAAAAAAGACGAGACATTATCTGCTCCAACTCATGAATTCATGATTTTGATGTGTAAGTAAATACTCAGCTAACTGCTGATGTGTCTCAGGTGGCTCAGTTGCTGCATTTAGATGTTCAGCAGAAGGCCCCTCGTGGTCACAGGTGATCTATGCTGTGTGGCTCCTCTGCATCTCGTGTGTGTTCATCTAATCTCTGCTGTGCTGAAGCTTCCCTAGTGGAGAGTCAGAACACAGTCATGCTCCCTACACATCGACATAATGCGTTCTTGTTTCTATTGAAAGAAACTGAAAACTGATCAACTTTTCTGAAACTGCATCTGAAGTAGTGACGGAAACATTGGTGCTAATTATTGAAGAATGCAATGTGCATATGTGTGATGTGAAACAGTCGGACGTCTGGATTTATTCATTAGTACATAAAAGCCAAAGAAGTCTCTTTTTGAAGGCTTTATGTCAAAGACACTTTTTCAAGTTAAATTCCAGCTGAGTGCTCTTTTTTATGTCCAGTATGTGCATCCCCACTGTTTTAAATTCATTTCACTGAAAAGCAGCAGAATGTAATTAACTTCATCGCTATATTCTCATCTAATGAAGGCTCGTGTTTGCCAGCAATGGCAGGTTTTATCCGGGCCTCTGATGGAACGCGTTGGGGGTGAGTCTCAAAGGAGACGGACACAATGGCGACCTGAATGTCACTGGCTCATTTGTGACTGTCTGTCCACAGGCCAGAGGAAACTCTCTGCCCTCTAGACGGATGAGTTTGTCACACAGTGTCATTTTTAAATTGGACTCCATTTCTCCCAGCCCACCCTTTCTCCGTTTTGGACCTCACATGGGCTTCATTAGCATTTGCAGGAACTGCGAGACATTTGCCACCATGGATTGTGACAGATTTCACAAGCTCAATTTTACTGTTGCCCTGGGGGGGGGAAGAGGCAGAGCTCACCATCTGTTGATTGTGACTGTACCCGACACCTACATCAGAGGCTGCCTCTCTGCCACGCCGAACAGTCCTGTAATAACTACACAAGACACGAATACTTGAGCTAGAAATTGAGGTAAAGAAAAGAATATTTAAACAAGAATCTGATAGTTTTTGGGGATAATGTTCATTATACAAGGAATTAGATGTGAAAGTTAGTTTTAAAGGTCAGCATCAACCTTTAATCTGTAGATTAGCTGCAGTCCTCACTGGATTGTCTGAATGTGGTTGTTTAAAGCCTCAATTTAAGAAAATTGGCAGGCGAGTGAAGACATTTAATTTCACATTGATTTCTGTGAACTGGCTGTTTGGTTGTTTCGCTGTAGATTGATTTAAAAGGAAAGATGCTTTTATCTGTTGGGCCCATGTTTGACCACCACAGTGGGTGAAGTCTGGTGGCTTCAGTGGGATAAACCTCAGATTATACGTACTAGAAATGAGGCTGATTGGTTCAATAAGCCAACTAATAAACGATCGGCTAAAGGGGATGACAGTTTTGGGCTTATTTGATTCGATGATATGAAGCTGTTCTGATGGGGAAAATATACATAAATGGATGAAAGCTTAAGAGGAACTGATTCATTCATAACAACTTTGAGTTTAATCAAGATATTTAACTCATCACTGTTTCAGCTTTGGGTTTCAGCTCTGTTGGTTTAACTCTAAAGTCTGTTCCAGTGATGCTCGCTGCTAATGAGCTCACTTCTCGCCCTTGGGGCTGTTTTTGTGCAATTCTTATATTCATAAATTGAATGTACAACTTAACACCTTGAAAAGCAGCCCTGTTCATATTTGTGCTGCTGGCGTGGAGCTGCAGTCCTCTGAGACCTCAAGTCTTTCTGATGATGTTGTCATGAATGCAGATAGAGGTGCTGTGCGGAGGGTCACACAGATGAGTAGCTGCTCTGACTGGATGTACTTTTATATGATTTCTCAAGACTCCCATAAATTCTGGAGAAAGAGATGGAACTTCAAATATTCATGTAGAGCTTAAGCGAAAAGCTTTCCACAAAATAAACTTGTAAAGAGGTTAAAGACGGCATATTCTCTAAAAAGAAGTGCTCAGTGTTTTGGCTGCCTGAATGATATTATTGCATCTTACTTTTGAAGTGTTAATGTGTTTGGCTCCTTTTTGAAGGATGTGCCTCTCTGTGGTTGGTTGGTACATGTTAGCATTCTGTAGTTCAGTAAACTTCTGTCTCCTTATTTCTGGGTGTTTAAGGAGTCAAAGAGTCGGCTCGTCATAAACAGGCCGGCGGACTAATGGATGAGTGGCTGATGGTGATGCTGCTCGTGTAAGCACCTCATGTCGGCACGGTCCATTTAGAGAGAGTCACGTCTATCAGCTTCACATTCCCACTTCATTATGAAGCAGGTGATTGTTCCATCTCCGTGTTAATGCTGATTCGATCTGAGCTGAAGCCAGTGGAGCGCCGTTAAGTTCGATTAGTAAATTGTCCATAAGAAGGGGCTGAGTTGTCCTCATTCTCTCCTCCTACTGTCACAGACTGTCCTTACTCTACATGTTGAATCTAAGAGAACTTATTATTCCTGTTGTCGAGCCTCACGAGCTTCACTGAGCGTCACAGGACTGTTGGTGTCTGATATTGTTCAGGGTTGTGGTTTCAGTCATGTATTGGACCTGAAGGTCATGTTCCAACAGTATAAAAGAAGAACAGTAGATTTATGAACAGATCAAGTAATCAGATTGTAGCAGCACTAATACATCTGTCTTTGCCTGTGAGGGGAACTAATAAAGCCTCATATTCACCACAGAGGTGAGTAAGCTGCTTCCCTCAGATGCACTTCAGTGTAATAGTTCGGTCTCGTAGTCTTGTGCTGTCTCTCCTTTCATAATCGCTGCGCAGGTGAATTAGTTGGACATTTTGTACCAGAACAGAACAACAAAGTGACGTCTGAAAGCCTGAAATCCCAGAACCCAAAGTAATCGCTCATAATCACCACTCATCGCAGCTACACCCCCCCCCCCCCCACCAGCTCTGCTCATGTTGTTTGTGCAGCAGGACTGAAGTTGTGCTGTAAGTAAAAGATTATCACCTTGTGGTGCGATCTGAAACTATCCTTCGCTCTCAGTGTGGCAGATGTGAAGTCCATGGTGGTGATGAGAGCCATCACCACAGCTCCCCGCCCCCCCCCCCCGCCCCCTCCAGGGGCATGACAGAGACAATATTTACGATGAGCCCTCTGACAAACAGAGCGAGGCTGTTTTCCAAACCTGCTGCATTTTACTTTTATGGGAGGCGGGTGAGAGTGGTGACAGAAGGAGTGGGTCCAAGCTGCTGATGTGAGCTCCTTCTCCACACCTCCTATTTCTAGGTTTCCAGCATGGCGCCATTAATCAAGCTCCAGAAGTTAAGTGTTACTGGAGGCATTGCTGTGTGTTAAATTACATGGGAAATGCATAATTAGTTATCAACAAATCTATTTTACAGTCGTACTGTATTCAGTTGGGGATGCATTTTGTTCCAATTGCTTTTCTGCAGGGATAATAATCACTGGTTTGGACCAGAAGTGGTGCTGGCTCACCTGATGAAAGCCGGGCCAAGAAATACTCTGGAAGCCTTACGGGAGTCACTGAAAAGCAGAGAAATGGAGAGAGAGAGAGAGAATAACAGGCGCGCGACGGTCCAGCTTCTCTGTGTCCTCTCAGATGTCCTTCATGTGTGTGAATAACTGTATCATGTAGAACAGGAAGGATGTTTACGCCCTGTGAGCCCCACTTGGCAGCACGCTGTAGGGATGTTTGTCTCTCGTCAGTGTCACAAAGCCAGACTCAACTGACTCCTCGCCAACAAAAGCAATTTTCTCTAGGTCATTCTCTCTCTCCCTCTCTCTCCCTCTCTCTCTCTCTCCATCTCTCTCTAACCTTGTGATTCATAACTTGACAATCTGTGTCCACCTTTGCAAAGTTTCCTTGCTGGTTCACAAAGTTTGATGTTCCATATCTGAGATGCTCTGCTCATTATTCGCTGTGTCTTTAGCCCATCCTCAGGACCTTAACCCACACGGGGACTATTTCCATGTAATTGCTTCGGATGTTGCTCCTGTTGCCATTTAGTCTTTCTGATATGGTGGCGCTTTCTGAATGTAAAGAAACAGGGTGCAAAGTGTCCCTCACTACAGGCGACAAATTGCTCCTCAGAACTCCACTACCATCCCTGTGCAGCGCAGAGCTGCCGTTAAGGCAAAACAATTTGTCCAACATGAGTGGGCTCCCTGGAGACTGTCTTAAGTGTTAAATGACCTGGCTGAACCCAATACTAATCCGCGGCTGGGAGTTATTCCAGGCTTGGATGGCGAACACTTACACCCTCTGTGCAGCCATTTGAAGACTGTTTATGCAAATTCAAGGTGATCTGATTTTTCTCATGGCTTAGTTTACTGTCTCCCTCAGCCCCCCCCCCCTGGAGACTCCTGGAGTCACGCCAGCCGCTCGAGCTCTGCGTCCACACAGACGTACAGAATATGATGTAATACAGGTGCTTCACATAATTAAACTTCTAGATTAACGGTTCACAGTTTTCAGGGGTTTATTGACATTTTAAAAATCCCAATGCAAATGTCAAACTGACAGAACAAACAGAGCATTCAGTGCAAGGACTGTAATTTCCTGTGTGTATGCTGTACACACACACACACACACACACATACAACATGTCAACACATTTGCACATAGAGAAATCAAAACTGAGGCTGTAAGAAATTACGAAACAACAGTTTTTGTTCACTGACAGTTCTGCAGCTCATGTGGGGATGAACCTGTGCAATGCAGTGCAGTGTGTGTGCAGTGTGTGTGCAGTGTGTGTGTGTGCAGTGTGTGTGCAGTGCCACTGGTGGTGCAGTAGGGGGCAGCAGTGAGCCGTACGTCAGGTTACACTTGCTACCTTTCTTCTCTCCCTCTCTTCTCTCATAAACAGGATTGTGGTCTGCCCTCCAGACATCTGCTCGGTTGTAAAGGGAATGAATAAATAAAAATAAAGGCCTATGAATGACGCTCCAAGAATTTATGTTCCATGCAAACATATATTCTGTTTCAATATTATAATCCTTATTGGTACATTTATTGTTTGTGTCAGCGCTTATGTTTAAGTGCATCTGTGTTGCTGTGTTATGTCTTTGTGAAATGAAAAGAGGACGCATGAGAGGCCTCGGGAGAGTCGGGCGAGTAAGGATGGAGTGAAGTTAAGGAAGAAAGTACAGCGTGACAGCCAGTCGGCACACAATACAGAGAACAGATCATTAATTAATGGTGCTGAGAGTGTGAAGTGAATCGATTCGCCCCCTGAGCACGACACGCACTGACACCCCCATCTAACAGGCTAGCTGGGGGTGCTGGTAGGGGAATTTACACTCCTCTTGTCAATTCACCTCCGTTTTAATCACTTCTAATTGTTTCCAATGGCACAATATCCGACGGGAAGAATGTGGTCCACTCATAAACCCCGGCTCTTCTCATCAGCTCCCTTTCTGTCTTTTATGCTTAAGTTTTTTGGCCTATTCATTCCCCCTCCCACAGAGAAAGAGAGAGAGCTGGATCCCTTGATGAAAGTAGTTGTTTCATAAGTGGCTTTTTGTTATGTTATGTTTTTGTGTGTTGACTGAGCCTGTGCTATCAGTACACATGGAGCAGTGTGTGTGTGTGTGTGTGTGTGTGTGTTCCTGTCAGGGGGTGACAGCTGGCTCTCTCTGCCCTCTGTCACAAAGAGGCTGTGACTGCTGGAGTGTGACCAGCCTCTCCTCGCCCTACACCCCCCTTCATCCACCCCTACAGCCTGGCCTGCCCTGCTACTTTGCCTGTGGCCCTCTCTCTCTTTAGATCCACGCTGCATATGGGTCTGGTCAGCCATGGAAACCTGCTCAGCCCAATTAGAAGCAGTCGCCAGCTGGGCTTCCCCTCCATTCTTCCATCCCTCCTCTCTGGCCCTGCCACGTCCCTCTCTGTTCCCCTCCAGTGGCTTCACGCTCCAGCATCCCACAATCAGAGCCTCTCTCATAATCATGCCAAGCTGATGGGCACACTGTCCCTGGCGCTTGGATGGAGGCAGCGATTTGTGACACGTCCCCTCACTGCATGCACATCCGTGCTATTGCATCTACACATACCAAGACAGGCCGACGCACACGTGCACGCCGTGGCGAGGGCTCCACAGTCTCCCCGGCCAGATGCTGTGTTTTGTCTCTGGCTTCGGCCGCTGGTTTAAAACCAACTGGAGAAAATGAAGCACTGTGGTACCAGTTTACATGTCAGTGGTCGGACTGCAGTGACGGCGAGGATGGCACCACTTAACTCTCGTCCCCTCAAAGCTCAGACTGGCTGGAGGAATCAGGTGCCATTCAAAATGTCTGGAGCAATCAGACGCCACTAGTGACTGTGGAATAACAACAGTCACTCTTCCAATGAGGATTTCTTGTATTACTGAAATGGTTCTGCATTCTGGCTCCATATTCATGGAGTCATGGATTATTATTCATGATTAGTTATGGGAATATAAGGGAAAGTCTTCCAGTAAATAGTGGTAGACTGGATTTGAGAGACAAGATTAATGAGTTAGTTATTTTCTGTCTCTGATAGTTTTTAGTTTGTTTAAACAGCCTCACCTGTAGTTCAGGGACCTGCAGAGTCGGAGCGTTTCTATAATACAAAACTGAGAATGACTCATGAGAGTTTATTTCCATATCATGTTAAAAAGCTCTCACTTGCTGACAAATAAAATGTCAAACCTTGCTCCAGAGGTTTGTCATTACCACCACTGAGACGAAACTGAATTATTGGCGACCTGAAAGAGAAATCGGCTGCTGTTGTGACAGTTAATCATTCTCAAGGTAAATGTGTTGTCGCTTAAATTATTCAACATACAATTGGTCATGCCAGGAAGACAAGTCTCACACACACACACACACACACACACACACCCTCTAGTTGTGGTTTATAGTCTAATTCACATGTTTCAATCACAAAAGGTTTCAGTTCACGTTCGCTCTATGAAGGATTCCAAATTGCACAGGCTTTGTAAAGCTTATCACTCAGAATGGTTTCACAGTTCTGCCTGTGCTCCTTCTCTGCTGTCTTCCCTCATATTCCACTTTGTGGTCATCAATCACTGATGCAGGCCTGATTGCACATGAAGTGGCTGGATCCCATTTTGAGGTGTGACAGGGGCCTATTTTGCGCCGGTGGCAGTGACGGCTGTGTGTCAGAGCTCCTGACAGCGTGCTCTCCGCCCAGTCTCCGGAGGTTTGGGAGTGCGAGGAGGCCACCGGCCCCCTTTTGTCCTCCTTTTGTAGATGGTCTCCGACACGGCTTGTTTTAGGCAGAGGCACAGGCAGTAATTGATTTCTCTCTCCTCTGATTCCGCCTCTGGCTCTCAGGCGCTGGCTGCATCTCTCCTCCAAGAAACAGATGAATAAAAAGACAGAGCGTGAAGTTTATAGCCAACAGTCACAGCGTTGACAGATGGTCAAACCTCGCGTTATCAGGGCCTGATAGAAGTCCGGAATGTGGTGGTTAGCTTCTGAATTGGCTTCTGAAAGGATCGGTCATATATATTAGAGCGGAGAGTATTGAGCCGTGAAGAGCTGGAGAGATGGGAGATATTGAGGCGCACAGACGCTGAAGGTGAGAAGGAGCTAAGCTCACATCTGGCAGGCTACATTAATAGATTGGTGAACTGATAGATGCACAGTGGAATAATGCGATGAATAAACGGATCCAGCCCCAGAAATTGAATTTTCATCCCTTTTGCTACAGCCAGTGGGAAAAGTTGTGGCAATGTTGAGTGTTTGAGATTCATCCAAGAGAATGTCGGAGAAATGAATGTGTGAATTCACTGTGAACCAACAGTATCATCAGTATTAGAAGCTCAACGACAAATTTAATTATTCTTTTTTTTCGCCCCAAAGTCTTCATAATATCAAAAGAATCAACGGAGCATTCCTCATAATTGTGACCTTGTGTCTTCCTGTCACTGAGACTGACTTAATCAATTGCAGAAGTTGTCAGCTGTGACAAGAGGCGTTTAGCCTGGAGACGAGAGGGACGGGTGGCAGGGACTGTCTGCAGCCGCTCCAGCCTCTCTCCATTAATGTCAGTGTCTGTTCCAATTCAGACAGAGCGCCTCAGACATCCCCCAAAACTTTGTTAGCCAACTTTGCTTAATCTCTGCTCATTTTTGTGACTGCATGCTGGAATAAATGAGCCAATTAACAGTGAATGAGAAAATCTCCCCGTATGTTGCAGTATGAGGTGTTTTGTGAGTTGCATCTTGCAGAGAAGCTGTGGTGTTCTGTGACAGGAAAGCCTAAAAAGTGCCGTTTGGTGTCATTTTAATTATCTCTGTCAGCTCCTTTGGATTGTTAGCACCTCTGCCAGGCTCAGGCAACTTGACAATGATGCTAAATGAGTCATATATTTATTGGTGGAGTTCAATGGAGTCGTGCATCATCAGAATAAAGCAACATGCATTCTATACAGTAAACAATGACTGAAAAGCATCTGTTTTAATGAACTGTGCAGAGTACATGGTGATTTATTCAGCCTAATGAAGAATGAAGGGGACAAAGAGGACAAAGGGACACTGATCAGATCTCCTAACATGCTGTCACTTCCCCTCTAGCTGCCATGCAGTAGCTTACAGAGATGACTAGCCTCTCTATCCAGAACCATCCGCTCTTCATCGCTGAATGATTGGTTGCAAAATGGCACATTTAAATTGCATGCTGTGTTGAAGTGATTTTCCTGCCTACCTTGATGCCTATTTTGTTATGGAAATTCATGAAGCATTAACATAACCAGCAGGAGTTCGGGACAGGAAATAATGAATACTGGTGGGAAGGAGCTCTGCCCCCCCACCCGTACCTGTGAATTAATAAACGCACACATAGCATGCCCCTCAGGGTCGCACCACGCTCTCTCCACACCTCGTGGCCGTGCCTCATCGCTAACTGAAGCTGTTCCTCAGTAAGAAATGATCTGGCGCCCATGTGATGTGCAAAGGTGTTCACAAGCTGAGGCCTCTGAGGGAGCGTGCCCCCCTCCCCACCTAATGGCCTCATCTCTGCGTTCAGATCAGCATAGTTAATAAGACAGACCGCCGACCGGCAGCTGCCATTACCAGGATCAGCTGGAAGATCATGACCACTCTGTAGCTCACCTGTGAAATAGGAAATGTTTGTGGTCCCCCCCCCACAGCCGTGCTTCCTGTACGTCCAGCTGTAAAACGTAACTTAACCCTTCACACATTCTCTCAGTAAATGGGCCAAGCTAAATTGGATGCAGCGGTGGGGGGGGGGCCCACTTACCTTTCCTCACCTGACTCTGAGTGCACACGGGGCCTCTTACTCCAGCTTGTTGCTACAGCAACGGCTCGAGAGGATTGCTTATGCCGAAATACAAAAGCAATCAAGCTTATCTGTTTGCTCGTGAAGATGTGATCTCAAATTTGTTTGGAAAAATAATCAAGGAAATGTGATTCTTCAGTCTTATCTACAATCGGCAACAACAAAAAAAAACCTAGCAGAAGATTTGATGACACGCCGCGCAGGGATCTGTGCTGAATTTCATCAAGTTTTGTCACTTTAAGATTGTGGCAACTTTTTTGGCAACACTGATTAGTGACAGTGGCCAAGATGTTTCCTAGAGTGGTTAGGTTAATCACACAGGCAGAGGCTGCTGCCAGCATTAATTTGAATAGCTCAAGACAGTGACTCATTTTGTTGATTAGTGCTGCGAGTTTGTCTGAAAGAAAACACACATTAACAGCAAACACACACACACACAGGCAAACTGTTCTTCCTTTCTTGGACAAAGTGTTTCTATGCAGCCACTCTGCTGAGACTTGTGCACACAAAGTTTTCAGAGGAATCATTACAACAGTTTAATGCCGTAAAGACAATACGCTGATGATTCTGCAAAAAGTAATTTAACTGAAAATACTCCAGATTAATTTTCACGGTGTTTGGGAGCACAGGAGTCTTTCCCAGAAGGCTCCAGACGAATTCTGGAGCTTCGGCATAAATATGAGCCATTAAAACATTTTACAACGGTTGAGAAACACTAAGTGGAAGATGGGTCTGTCATCTGTGGGGCTTTAAAGTGCCATAATACCCGGGGTGCTTCTTCTACCGACTTCTGTATGTGTGTCTGTGTTTGTCTTTACTTTAGTTTCCTCTCGGTTCGCTTTAGTCTGGATGGCCAAAAAGAATCGGAGAGTAAAGGATGCTGCTGGTCTGTGTGATCCTGGTCTGGGACCTTGTTGTAGCCTGATCCTCCCTTAACGCTCGCTGAAAATAATACACACATTCTTCTGGAATAGAGGTCAAACTCCTCAGATTTAGATGTTAACAA
This sequence comes from Pempheris klunzingeri, assembly GCF_042242105.1. Lineage (NCBI taxonomy): Eukaryota > Metazoa > Chordata > Actinopteri > Acropomatiformes > Pempheridae > Pempheris > Pempheris klunzingeri. Next base: position 1,086,139 of record NC_092023.1, on the reverse strand, counting down.
CTGGAAAACAGAACAATAGTTTGGAGAAACTCACATTCTTCTTCGTTGATGAGTCGTGCTGACAGTCTTCTGAGCTCGTGGTCGAGTCACTCTGCTGAGGATGGAGAGGATGAGGATGGAGAGGATGAGGAGGAGGAGGAGGAGGCTGCTGCTGCCGCCCTCTGACAGTAACGAGCGTATCCAAGTGCATGAATATGAGTGTAAGAGGCAGTGATGGCTGCTTCAGAGATCTCTGCCTGTCACAACAGGTAGTAGCCGGCTGCCATGTGGTCTGATTAGCTCACAGCACAGAGGCCGGCTGGCGAACTGAACATACGTTTAGCATTTATAGGAAACTGTTGAAAAGCTTCACGACAAATGTGCAAAAGTGGCATTTAAGAAGCCCTGATGAGTAATTAATAAACCTTCTTAATTAGCCTTTCATCAAGTGGTGTCTTACCCAAACTGTCGGCATCTTTCAACAGCATCATGACTGTGAGGAAGTGCTCCGCTCAGGCTAACACACAGCTGAGCCTTCATTTGACACCAAACATTGATCCAGTTTAAACATTACTATTTCTAGTGTGTTTTAGGAAAGGCACAGTGTTCATATGGCACAATGTTGAAATCAATGATTTCATGAATACATATTGTGTAGGAAAGGTTGCAGATTAGTGTTCTTACTTCTTACAGAGGTCTTCTGAGGGTTTGTCGCCTCTGTTCCTCCGTAGCTTCAGATGCCTTCTGTTAGCTGCTGTGGGTGAGGTTTCGGAGCGGAGGTCTAATTAGAACTGGTCTCATGCACAGTAGTTTGTGGCCTTCGGCTCTCCTGACTCAGCCCGTCTGGATGCAGACATGTCAGCGTCGGGTTCAAAAGGTTCGTTCAGTTATCACCTACTTGTTGGAAGTCGTGTTAAGTGTTGAAGTCGGATATGAAGCGTGTGCTGCTGTTGACACAACATGGCATCCTGCCGGTTAGTCAGTGGGAGGATTTAACACCAATCAGTCATCATTAGACACAACTTAACACAGTTTGAGTCCCATGTTCAGTGTTTGGGGTGTTGAAGGGAGAGAAATGTGATTGTTTAATCCTCTGTTAACAATTATTGGAGTTTAAGACAGTAATTTACTTCCCATCACTCCTGAGTATTGTTCATATTAGTTTGCTAACATTATGTATATTACTGCACACACATAACTTTAATTTCTTACTCTAATAGAACCACAGCCAGACAAACCTCTAAACACATCTAAAAAGCATGTTAACCCTCTCAGCTCGGTGTTTAACCTCTAGTGGTTTTCTGGCCGACTCCCTGGTGACAGACACGACTCCAGAGCCCAGACTGAGTGTTTTCCTGCATGTTCTCTTTTCAGTTATAAAACGGCCCTTTTATTTCGCTCTTTTATTAAAAAAGAGTATTTATATATTAAAGTCTTATAAAAACATTTTTACATTTGACCTCAGCTTCCCTGCTGCTCTGCTGGTTTTCTACCCCGTTCAGGATTTGCACTTAAGTGCATTAGCATTAGCAGTGCGGGGTGAAAAGCAGCAGGGCTCCAGGAGAAACCCTGAACCCTCCTCAGCCCGACTCCTGAGTTCTTCCTTTTTAAATGTGCTGCTGATTCATTGTGAGAATCCCTGGAAACTAAGATCCAGGTGACATTTTGCTTTAATGAGTTTGAGAACACCAGCATAACCAAACTGTTCACAAAGTTGCAGCTAAATGAGACTAATGCATTTATTAATGTCCAATTTAATTACTGAGCATTTTAAAGCTGTTGCTTCTCATTTTCTTTCATTAGGCTTTCTGGGGGTTTTGTTTTTCTCCTGTCGGTAAAACAACAGATTTTCTTTAATGACCTGTGAAGTGAATTTGTTAACAAAGAGAGCAACACATTGAGTCGTCACTTCTTTCCCACCCGTTTATTAGTTTTCTATAAAGATATGCTATCATTTAAATCTCTAGTTTCACTTTATCTCTCCCAAAGAGGGGATGCTGCTCACAAACACACTTCGTGCATGCAGAAGGCTCGTGTGCCAACATGAAAGCTCCGACCTAGTGGATAATGAGGACATCTCAGAGGTAATGCTGCCAATTTAACTGGAGGTTTATTAACAGACATTGTTGACGGGTCTCCAAGTGAATTAATACAAGTTTAGTGCTGCAGCCTCTGTGCACACGTTAGCTTCATGAGGCACTGAAGTTCCTGTTTTCCACCCTGAACCAAGCTGAGCTTTGTTTTGAAAGCAGCAGTGAAATGAATTCACGTGAATTATCACTATCATTGTTATTCTGAGCGAGCCGATGGGAAGAAGCCCCCCGAGAACTGCTGTCCTCGACCCTCACTCGCTGCTCTGTGATTAAAAAAGCAGAAAATGTAAAGAAAAAGTTTGTAAAAGACTGTGGATCTCAGAGCGGTAACTTTCTAACACCAGTCTTAGCCGGGCTTTATCCGCATTAGGCACAGCGATGGTGAGAATGTGCCACATTACCTGAATAAGCACATTATCAAGCTGATAATTAGAGCAACAACAGAGAGCGAGAGATAGAATTAGTTTATTAATCCTCGTTCTCTTCTGTTCTCTTGTCATGAGGGGCCATCGGCAGGAAACAAACGTGCTTCTTCACTCAGACAAATGTAATCTGCATAACTGTCTTGTGCTGCTGGAGTTTAATCGACGTATTCTCACTTGCTCAAAGCCAGCTAGCAACACTGCAAGTCAATTTCCTTTCAGCATTTCAGTGGCCCTTGCTGCCTTTGAAGACAGGCATCCATAATGAATGGCGTCAATTTTCATCCCAATTAGAGTGTTTATCTCGACTTAGTTCACCTATAGTGTTGCCTTTGCCTCTTATGGGGGCGATGAATTTTCATGAAGGACAAACACTACTTCAGATAAAAACAGCTTATCTAGTGCTGGGATTTAAAGCTTTAGAGCTGGAATTATTTCTCTCTAATTTGTTTGTGCTGTGCTAACAGCCAGTGTGGTGCCGGGTCGCTGCAGTGTGGCGGGAGGGAGGAAGAAATTGGGAGGAGTTGGCATCAGGAGAGTGGTGGGAAAGCTGAAAGGAGGAGAGGGAACACAGCAATGCATGTTTATATAAGAAGAGGTCCACAGAGCTTTCATCTGGAAAATGGAATAGACGGCGCACATCACATCATATCAGCCCATGCTGCTTGATGAGACCTGTCAGATAGAAACCGAGAAAAATACGGCAACTTGAGCAGTCAGTCAGTCAGCAGAGCTGTGACATGTGTAAATACCCTATCGTGTGTTTATGGCTTATTTGAATGTGGAGATCCAGATAAAGTGCCTGTGAGATGTTTTGCAGAGCTGTTAATGATGTGAGAACAGTTTCAGCATCACAACTCTGATCTGAGCCAGAGTATCCAACATTGTTTGGTGTAAACAAGGACGGACGGCTGTTTTCTGTGGAATAGGCGGTTTATTATTTTAGCACTGAAGTGTTTTTACGCTGAGGAGCCGGCGTGAAGCAGCACGCTGCTGCGATGGAGCCGTTTCCTTTGACATCACCTACTGCTCAAGTTCAGGGAGCCCTCGGCTCTGACGTACAACCTTTAAATGAAGCCATTAATATTTAAGCAGCCTTTGTTTCAGGGACAATCAGTCCTGACATCCGCTTGGCATACGATAACTTAGTGGAACGTGAACATGGTAGCTGCTGAAGCAACACATGAGGAACCTGTTGCTGATGTTTTCTCTTCCACAAATGAGAACAATGACTGAATATTAAGAATAAACATCTCTCCTGCAAGATGATGTTTAAAATACTCCGTTCCTGTATTTGACTAACTTCTCTGGAGGGAAAGTATGACCCTTGTTTGATTCTGAGAGTTGTGGCGTGTTTTCAGAGATGGCGAAGCCGTGAAGTTATTTTACTGCACTTTTAGTTGTAGTTTTTTAATAATTTTACGTCTGAGGGAATGTTGATATTCCCAGTGTCATCACATCTCCTGCACTGACGTTATGTTACCTGCTCACTAGCTCATTTCTCCGCCTCGATGGTGGCGGCGACTACAAGCTCTCAACATCTGAACTGTTGGCACCTGAGCTGCATTGTGGGTAATGTAGGCACCAGTTTCGACACGGGGGAAGAATCCCTGGAGTAAAACAGATAACATCTTAATCCTTTTTGGAGGTGATAAGAGTTTAAAGCCACTGTGGCCTCATCTCTTCATCCACCATCTCATCCAAATGTGTTTTTCTCTGGTTTAGTTGCCTTTTCTGCGTGGACTGCTGTGTAAATTAGCAAAGCAGATTCTTTTTGCCATTTGTGTTTGGTAAAGGAACATATTTTGTGTCCTTGTGGGAGTTTGGCGGTTGCCTAGCAATGTGGCTGCAATCATAGTGTCCATATTTCTGGGTGTTTGCCTCAGTGTTTACATCAGCTGTCTAATATTAACTCTCTGGTTATGTGGAACATAAAACATCCGTGTGTTGCTGTACGTGGCCAGCCCAGTTTTCAGAGTTTGACTTCAGCTTTATTCTGATGGACACGTGATGGTTTGTTGAGTGTTGGAGAGAGGTGCCCACGTCGGCTTTAATGACTAATTGTCATGTGACAGTCAAACTGTCAGGTGTCACGTTAGGAACTATGAGCAGAAGTAAACATTTATTGAGAAGTTGCAAAGAGAACATCTTGTTCACGGCTCAGAGAGGAGACTGATGCAGAACCTCTGTGGAGTCTTTGATAACTAACTCTGTGAGTGTCTCGGCGGGGTGGGGCTCTGGGGGGAGAGGATACCGCTTCTCAGTCGATAAAGGAGAGAGCTGAGGGCAAAGAGGCAGCACGCCGGAGATCACGGGACAGACTAACTGTTTCTGTCCCAGAGACACATGGCTGATCGCTCTGCTTCACACGTATGAGCTGAGGGGAAAATACCTGCAGCAGAAATAAAGAGTTCACCACTGTCACGACAGAGGAACACTGAAGGCTGAGACATGGCTTCCACCTTAAACTTTATTAGTTGTTTCTGTTATAGTTTAGCAAAGCAAACATCAAAGTATGAAGGCATTTCATAGAACTGTAATTCATCTGATCTGTAGTATGGCACCACTGAAATTAATTAATGAATCATACCAACATTTAAAAGGAAACCAAAACTATTGTTTAAATCAACTGAGGAGAAACCAAGAAACCATTAACAACAGGTATTATCCATTACATGATGTACTTAAAGTTACAAATCATCTGCAAGCAATACACAACCAAGACTTCACACTCGGACCGCCTCCTGGGGTCTGTGATTGTGATTTTTGTAGTTTGATATGAAATAAGGCAGATTCCTTCAATACAATTAGAGACAATCTGGTAAGGAGACAAGCGAAAGCGAAGAGGGCTGGAATTCCTGTTTATGTTGGTGACGTTCAAAGCAATTTTCCGGCATGCACTGGAGACGGCAACGAAAAAGTGGGGAGCGAAGTAATTGACTTGTTAAAAGACGCTCACATCCTGTTTAGTGTGCGTGGGCGCTGATGAAGTGATTCCTGGTAAAACGAGTTAAGCTGCGGTTACAGCTGATATCAGACGTGATGGGCGACCTTCAGACGGTGGTCTGAATCAAAGCGTCGCCTCATCTGACTAAACAATGGAGCTCGAGCTGCAGTGGCGTGTGAGGAGACATGGCAGGTGTCGGTGTGCCGCACTCAAAGAGGGCTACACATGCTAGATGTTGTCAGGTAGTCCACTGCTGAATGTCACCATGACTGTGGCGGCGGTATTTGTGTTGTAAGAACAAAAAGGATGGCAGATGTTAAGCATCACCCAGCCCCGAGTGTCAACATGTAGGAGCTGTGGCTGTTGTCCTCTGACAGCTTCGCCATGCTCTCACAGTGGGTATACATCAAACACAGACTTGAACCTGGTTTATCTCGTCGCACCCAGCTGACAAAATGATGTATGAGTCTAACACACGGTGAGGTATGGCTCTTCTTTTCTGGTTGATATGTTCAAGTCCTAGAGTAAGGTTTTGTACATACATACATACATATACAGTACATACATACTTCAGGGATGAGGCTAAATAAAGAAGGGAATGTGAGCGTCTTGTGAGTAACAGGTTTTCCTGGGCCAGTGTCAGAGCCCGCACTGACGTGGGCCGGTCTGACACCAGTGTGGTTGGCTTCGCACAGTTTGCTGGCTGTCAGATGAGGTTGATTGTCTTTCCCTCAGCTGGTCATTCCTTCTTCTCCACAGTGTCTGGATGGAAAACAGATTCACAGGCTGAATTTAGATTGGGCATGCTGGAGACCTCCATTAGTGGTCTCTGCCAGGCTTAAATGATAATTGCTGATCACTAATTAAGGGGCACTTGGTCAATCAACAAGAACAATTAACCAATTATTAAATGCTTGGGATTCATTTCTATGTCAGTTTTCAAGAAAAACTTCCAGATATTCCCGAGTTCCACTTTATGTAATGATAAAGTGAACATCCTCAGCTTTTCCACTGTTTGCTTAGATGTCATGAGGGAGTTGTTTACTCCACTTTGGGCTTCTGCTTCCATTTTACAGTTAATAATGACAGTAACTGTTCGTCGCAGTCCTGGAAGAAATATTCTCAGAGCCTTACCAGCAGTGAGACTTCCTAATGTTAACTTTAGAGGAAGACCATTAAAATCAAGAGGGACTTTTCCCCTTGGAAGCATGAATATGGTCATGATATTTCATGGTAATCTGTCTATAGACCAGGGAATATGTGGTGCTGTCCTTTAGCCAGAGGCTGGAGTTAGTTCTGTTGCAGAGGTGGAAATATTTGAGCGATGCTAGCAGGAGAGGAACGGTGGCTAAAAGCCTTCTGAAGAGGTTTGGCCTGATGGTCTCACCAGAGGTCAGGGGTCGGGACCAGCAATGTCTCTGAGTAGAGATTTATCCCAAAGTAAGACATGCTCCTGTGGCAGTGTGGTGACTGCCCAGTGTCGTGTGTGTTGTGACTAATTTCTACTGCACTATGTGCTCCCCAGCTGCATTATTCACCATCCAGTCCTGATCCACACGCTTGTTCGACGACAAGCTATTTCTTCTCTGGCGCTTTGTCTGGCATTGTTTAAGCTCTCTCCATTCTACACCAACCTGTTTGTCTCTGCCAACTTATTTCATATGCTGCTAGCCTGTCCTATTTATTCAACCCTGACAATCTGTTCACAACAGTTGCTTAATGAATTTTTTTCCACCTGGAAAATGCTCTGTGCTAAAATCTGAATCCCATTCTTTGGCTCAACAACTCTGTAGAGCCACACACAGAACTAATGTGGACATAGAAATGCATAGCACTCTCCACAGATGTCTACATTCAAATTACATGCTGTCTCATTACGCTGAATCTCAACGGAGACCTGAGAATAACAGCAGTGTGGTATCCTTATCAAATATGATTTATTGGCATGATTATTGCCCCTATAGTTTGTGTTGGCTGTACGTTAAAATAATATGCATTGCACACTTGATTTATTAAATGTCTGATAGTGGAGTTTGCAGGTAATTCATCACACTCAATCTCCATAGATGTGCTGACACATTTCTACCTAAATATCGGGGTCATAGCTGTGGACCTGAAATGGATAGAGAGGCTTTACAAATGCATTTGGCCCTGGAGGAGCACGTACAAACTGCCTGCCCGCCGCCTGAGGAGATGGAGACGGACTGGGGGGGAAAGCGGAGACAAGGAGGGTGAAGCTGGGTAACACTCAGCTGCAGAGCGCTGAGGATTCTCTGGATGAAGTGAATTTTAATTCAGCAGCTGTGGCCACTAATAAGAACCCCCTTATAAATAGAGATGTGTGCTAGATAAGAGCGTGCCAGTGAGCGAGTGTGAGTGCTTCTCCCACGCCCTTACCTTTGGACTGAATGCTGTCAGTTAGAATTGAATCAGGTTCTTCTAAGCTCTCCACATGATCTTTCATCTCTTCTAGACAAGAGTAGGGAGGGGAATGAGAAGAATAGAGAGGAAAAGAGGGGAAACGATATGAGGAGAGGCTATGATAATCAAGCAATATGTTGCCCCTCAGCCTGTGCAGAAGAGCACCACTTTGCCCATAACAATCCTCTCCTCCCTGCCAAGCTGAAAGTAGCGGAGTAGGTTTATGGAAACCATGCAGATCACACACAGGATTCAACTGCATGTGAGCATCCAGCTGTAATGTGTTTTTAAACCTCAACAAAAACTTTCTGCACTTACTTCTGAAGCTGGCTGGAGCTCCTAACTCTGAAATCTAAGAGCATCCAACATATAATTAGAAAACTAATATGCCCTGTGATATTTAGTGAATGTAGGCAGGTATGTTGACAGAAGTGTCCACCCATGTGTAGCAGAGGCAGGAAAGCAAGAGATGGAGAAAAGGATGTGGGCAGCAGACAGCAGGGTGGTTTCTGTTAAGCAGCAGGATTTCTGTGATGCATCGCAGCGCCCAGGGAGTGAAGCTCATGAGGAAAAACAGGATCTTTAATCACCTCCATTGCTGGTGCCAGTGTTGTTGATCTCAGAGACATCTGAAATGTGAAGCACAGATACAGATGCACACGTTACTCGTCTTTAATGCTGCAGTACAAATGATCATTTGTGCAAGATTATTTAGCTTTTTTTCAAAGTCTGACGCTGGTAGATGTTATTAAATCATAGTGTGATCAAAGAAGTAGATCCTGTCCAGGACTTGAACAACAATCACACTCTGGCCCTACAGTCACGTTTAACAGCCTCTCGTGCCTGGAAATCCAGCTCCTAAAGAGTAATACTTCAAAAAAGGAACAAAACAAATGCGAGAGGGGAGAGAAACGCATGCAAAATTAATTACAGACTTCCATCCCTGTAAGGCAGCCTGAGACCCCCCCCCAACCCGATCCCACACACATCCTTCCCCCCCTCCATCCTCCCCGTTACCTCTGCAGTCACAACTCTGTCTCTGTCACTCCCTGAGCAAACCTCTCCGCCACCCTCTTTGCAGCAACAATCATCCAAACAAAGCGCACCGTAAAAATAACTGCTCTCCCCAGGCAGCCCGGCGATGATGTAAACAAATACAATCGTTTGATGGAAGAAAATGTCGAATCCAAAGTGCTTTCAGTATTCTGTATGTTTACACTAACATGTCTGCAGGCGAGGTCATCCAGTCCCTCATAAAAAGGCAGCATCCTTGGGTGTAATTGCAGGTTTTAAAGCACGTCCCAGGCTGCAGAGGTTCTTCAAGCATGCAGACAGCTTGGGCATTACATACTACCTTCGCTGGCAATTTGTACCTGTAGGCTGCCGGCTCTGGAGAACATGCACTACGCTGCTTCTCCAACATAAAACTGATTTAATCTGTTGCAACACTTTGGAATGAAATTTCTCTTCCCTGAGACACCAGTGGGACTGGAGGACTGCTGAAGAGCAGGAAGGATGAAGCAATAACAATCTCACCCTCATTTTTTATTTCTTTTTACTTCTTGATCTGACACATAGAAGTGTCCAGGGGGCAAAATAATAATGTTTTCACCCACAATTATTTAAAGGTTAACTCTGGTTATTTATAATGTAGATTCTGAATCTTGGTTTGGGTTTCGATCAGCAGTGAAAACATTACACACACCAGGCCGACAACATTCGAAGGGGCAGCAAACACTTAAAAGATGTTTTTCTCTCAGCAATTACTTTGAATGTAATATTACTACAGCCAAGCTGTAATAACCAGAAATGATCCTTTAATATTTTCTGTGTTGTCATAAATTAATCAGGAAGCGTTTTTAGCCCCAGATTTAAATCTTCGCTGTGATGCAGTGAACTGACAGGAAACATGTGCGTGCACAAACACTGCAGCACATACGGTGTCAGTAGTAACACCAGTCATGTACACATGTGAAATGACAGCCGTGCATTAACACTTTTTCACATAACAGATATTAAAGCTGATGGCGGGACATGTGGACTGTGTCTGACGTTGCCACTGTGTTGGAACAGAGCCTCCATCATGTCTGCCTGTTTATATGAGCTAGCATAGCACGCCTGTGTGCAGCAGCACAGCTCACTGAAGCACTGGCCTCATTCCAGATGCTCTTTTCTTCCCCCTCTCAGGTAATAACAACACAGTGTGGATGCCGGGGTAACATCATCTTTCTCTAATACCCAGCTCTGATCAAGACGAAGCAAAAACCTCAGAATTTCAATTGATTGCAGCTCCAGCCTCCCCCGGCTGCCTGAAGCTCGGAGGGAACGGCAGCGCTGCTCTGTCTCGCTTAATTTGACTCCTGTGTGCTGACAGTAGAGGGGCTACCATTTAGGGGAGGATGTGAGTGTGCTGTGGTAAACACATAAACAAGATGGGGGGAGAGAGAAAAACGGGCCTCTGTCAAGGATCTGGTGAAGGAGAGGTGCAGTCCACAGAGGGCTGATGAGGAAAAGAGAAAAACAGTAGACCGAACCGGCTCCCTCAGCAGGAAACCAGACAGCTTACACCAGTGCTTCTAAAAGCTGGGACCAAGGACCCTGAGGTGCTTGACAAAGTCTCCCACCCTCAATTTTGGCATTTTAATTACCAGCATGCGTGGCAGCAGAATTAGTACAGTGTATGGGCCTACAATGCTGCGAGGATCTCAAACACAACAGTCTCTGAAACACTTCTCATGAAGACAGGCAACCTCAGCGAGGGTAACTGCTAATGAGGGTATGAAAGGATCTGAACTGCCTTTTCTCCACACATCTGAAGCGTAATCGTCACGACAGATTAATTTACAAGAAAGCAGAGGTCATGCAGGAGGTCAAAAACATTTTAAACATTTGCCAAACTTTTACTTTCTTTAACTTTTCTTGTCACTTCAGCCTTTCAGAAGTTCAGTGGAAACGTCCAGGAAAGAAAAACGCTCAGCAGCTCAAAGGGGAGGATGAGAATATGCAAGAGTGTGTGTGTGTGTGTGTGTGTGTGTGTGCTCACATTTGCACACATAAGAGAATAGAGAGGAAGGAAGAGAGTTGGGAATAAGTCACCCTCGTATGCAGACAAGCAGAAAATTACATCCCCCCACCTTCCATTCATTTATTAGACAAGAGGTAGTTAGCGTTTTGTTGGTCAGCATTAGTGTACTGCACCACAATATTCAACTATAATAGCAAGTGGGTTTGAACTGGACTGGTTTTAAACCACTGTATGAATAAATACAACAGATATTTTTCACTCATTCTCCTCAAAGAACATTTGTCACCATCAGCAGAAGTTCTGCCTCCACATCACTTTTAATGTTCTTGTCATTCGGGCTCAGTCAGCCCACAGGGGAGGCACTCCCTGTGGGTCAGCCACACGGCAGCATGGGAACCGTCTCTGCTTAATGTTCCAGACAGGAGCCTTGGGCAGAACAAGAGGTTCAGATCGTCCCTCAGCCACAGGACATCTCCCTGTCTTTTATTCTACTCCTCTTTTCTTGAACAGTGAAAGAAAGAAAAATCAATGGAGGTGCGGAGGTGCAGAAGTGTCTGTGCCCTACAGTGTCAGTTCCTCAGGAGAATTTCTTCTGTTCATTTGATCCCCAGAGCGCAGCACAGACGGCTGGTTTGCTGTGTGCGAACAGGTCCTGGAGCTTTGATCCCAGGCGGCTCACACAGGTGTCCGGCTGCTCCCACTCGAACAATAGACGTGACCCGTCACAGTCTCAGTCCGGAGCTACTGAAAACTGTTAAAAACCTTCTTCAACCAGTTGCTCGGTATCACTAAAGTACGTCCAAATTAAACACACCGTATGGAAAAACACTTTGCTGACTGACTCTCACTGATTGCATTAAGTGTTTGGATTCAGTCAATAAAATATCTGGTTCTAGTTTTTTTGTGGCTTTTATGAAGCCGGTGAAGAGCTGATCATAATAATATAGGAAAATGTCAGGCTGAATAGCCGTATCTACTGAGCAGCTCCATTCCTTTCAGGAAATGAGAGTGGAATTAATTTCAGTGCGTAAACTGGGTGGTCTAAGAGGGACTTGGGCCCGGTCTGCAGTGGGCCATGTATATTTAACGAGTATCAAAGAGCCCCTCGTTGAACTTTGCATGGACTAATAGCTTTGGGCCTGATATGCTTACTGAAAAGATAATTAAAGACATCTCCCTGCTCAAGCAAAACAAGAGTGGGTGGACCTCAACAAGTGCCCAACCAAAGGACTAATGAGCTGGTAAATGTGGAAAGTAGCCCATTTTCATATGTTAATGTTTGTAGTGCAGACTTGTGGAAGCCTGCATGAGCTGCCACTCTCAGAAGTAAAAAGGGGTTTTGTTAGGAAGAGAGGGTCAGTGTTTGATAGCTGCAGCTTTCTTTGCTATGAGATGGAACACTGTCTGACAATCTGAGCCAATTAAAGAGCACTGAGCTGTGACCTGCAGGCTGGGGAGACAAAAACAAGTCTGCTCAATAAACACTGTGACCGCCCCTCTCAACTGCTATCCTCCTGAAAAGCCAAGAGTCTTCATTAATATTCCGCCTTTCTTCTCCCTAAGAAAAGGCCGCCGGCTTGTGGACACTAAGCAGCATTGTGCTCCCTGCGGGTTTGGGTAACCTTGCAGTGGTGGCTTCGGTGGGGCGGCTCCACGTCGGGTCAGGGAGCTCTAACCGGACTGAAAAGGCCCGAGCTCATTACACGGGCCGGGGCCATGCTTGACAAGATGAGAAAACACAGAGTGCTTTGAATGACTGAAAGGAGGACGGGACACATCTGCTTTGGGGTTAAGCTACGACTCAGAGAAAGTGAAGATGATTAGAAGGCAGAGAGAGAAGAGGCAGCACTGTTGACAACGTACGCTGCACCAGCTGAAGGGAGAATGACCACTGGCGAACGTTTGATAAGACACAACAAGGTTCGAAAGCTGAGAAACACCAGCAAAAATGTTGTCTCCGCTGACAACGGCTCACACTCCTGATCTCTCTTTTTACTCCTTTTTCTTCCCCCTCTTTGTCCGAGGTAGCGTGAGAGCGTCACAGTGGTCTGTCTGAAGACTAAACAGAGCGAGAACACTGATAGCCGGAGATGAAAGGAGTAAGTGAATAACTGATTAAGTGAAGATGTGAGAGAGGGAGACAACACAAAAATAGACACGGAAGGAAAAAATGCAAAAGAGGCCTCCCCCTGTGTGACCTACATACCTGCTAAACCTGCTGTCAGCGGTGGCCTGCTCCTCTCTCATCACTCGCTGAATTACTTTACATAATCTTTAGACTCTCCCTGTGCTGCTTGTGGCCTGCTGCAGGAGGCTGCCCACCTCTGCCTTCACTACCTATTGTGCTTTACTATATCAAGGCGCAGGCAGACAGTGTTGGACTGGTGAATCTGACACAAGGTCACCCGGCTAACCCCCGCCATACATGAAAATGGGGCAGACCACAGCCGAGGGAGGTGTAGAGGCAGCACGTTCAGAGAGAAAGGGCTGGATGTTTGTGGGTCATCGAGGACACGGCTCAGGCCAGCGGACTGATTTGCAGTTATGAAGCGATGCCTCTTCTGGGCAGCTCAAGATTTTCGGCAGCAGATCATGGATCGGACTGATCAATATAATCGAAGTGATCGTCTAGACTGCAGTGAAACCAGGAGCCCTGGCAGAGCGGCTGTCTGTCATCCAAAGGTCAGCAAGAGTGCAGCCTGAGAGTTAGAGCCAGTATATGTGTCAGCAGGGCAGAGAGGGACTGAGGGAGACGTAATTACAGCGAATGAAGATGTCGAATCAGATATTACTACTGTGGCAATTAATTCTGATTTTACTTCACTGCTGGTTGTTTTTTTGCCTAATGTCCAATGAAGTGTGTGTGTGCGCAACTGCAACTAACAACAGTTTGTGTTAACGATTATTGTCCAGTATCTTTTTGGATTAATTACATCTTGTTCTTTTTTCATTAAGAGAGAGAAAAGGGGGTGAAATGTCTGAGGAACAGAAGTGAATTTAGCGCACAGCGACATTGACAATCCAAAGGGTTAAAGACTTAAAATCCCAACGGTCATGTTTGAGTCTCAAAGGCCTTTGTTGTCGGTATCCACCTCGTGTTTTTAACTGAACCGGCTCTACCATCAAACCTCCCTCCCTCCCTGCCTCCAGGAGACAGGCAGCCCATACAGAGATCACTCCTCACTCAAACACTGTCTCCGTGTGTTTGTGTGTGTTTTTTAAAGGATGTGTGTGACTGAGGCTGAAATGTATTCCACACCTTTCAAACACACATTTGTTGCATCTCTGCTGGCTGACAAATTCTCACTCTGCTCTGAGTTGATTCATTTGCCTTTTTTGTGAAGCAAACAGAGGGGTGGAGACAGAATAAGAGCGCTGATCAAAAGAGGAGCTTCAAAGGAGGACAGAAAAAGTGTGTCCCTTGCAGCCTGTTAGAAGCGGCGCCCTCTCTTTGAAGCTGGCTCCTGGGCTAGAGGTGACCGTTATAATGGACATTGTGCACATTGTTGGTCCATCTCCAGCTAAATGACCGGGGTCGGGGATTTCTCATCAATAATGAGACACTACAAAATGATGGAGGGCGCCGAGGAATGATGGCAAAGAACCAACTCCGCTCAGACGGCGAGGGATCAACAGACTGTGAAAAAATGTCATTATTTTGAAAAGTGAAACTTTTTCAAATTGAAATCACCAGGAAACAGACTCGCTTTGATTTCCAGCGACCTACAATTAACAAAGCAAGTCAAACCAAGGAGTTAAATGGACTTTAAGAACGAGGGGCAAAGCCAAATGGAATTCAATGATAAAAGCGGCATTAATACGGATAAAGATAAGACTGCGGGGAGTCACACACAATAGCTCCGCAGGGCCGTGATTGGTGTAGCTGCAGTTCCTGGACTTTCACAGTCAGTGTGAAAAGCTATAAAACACAAGCGTAGCCTAATGTCTTCAGCCAGTGGCAGCTTGTTCCCCGAGGAGCCACTCAGTGTTGCAGTATACAATGTTATGCCAAAAGTTAATTGTGTACTGACAACTCTTAGCCACAGGAAAGACCGCATTGCTCTCCAGAATTAGATTTACATCACCAGTATCCCATTGTTCACAAAAGACCAAGACAAAAGGGCACAAAACATCCAATTAAGCAAAGCCTCAAATCCTTTTTGCTACTGCAGATGAAGGAACATGAATGCAAAGCACACTTCAGCAACAACAAATTCTGAGAGGAACATAGCAATGAATTCAGGGGTAAATTATTCAAGCTGCTTTAAAGAGGAAAAAAGAACTCGCTTTTGATTTGCAATGGATTACTAAGAAATCACACTGTTTCTACTTGATGCTTTAACATAAAAGAGTGGCCTCACAGGGTCACTGTGCTGTGATAGTTTTGTGTGTGTGTGTGTGTCTTAATATTGCCAATGGCAAGTCCGCTGGATATCAGAGAGGCCATTTGTGTCCGCTTGTTGATCTGTTACACTCAAGCAGAACCACTGGGGGAGTAAAACACACAGAAATCAATAACATCCCCCAAATACAACTTGCAAACAAGAGAATAAAACCAATTCTCATGACAATTTTTAGAAGGGGATTTATTCTGCCTCCATTTTGATGCCTTTTGATTTTTAGTGTCTTCCAAGGCAGAGTGGTGGGTGCATGATGTGCATGTGGCTTTTGGGCACCATATGGCACTAGTGGGGGCAGCTGGGCTTCCTGCTCAGAGCCTCACATACAGTGAACTGAGTCTAATAAAGTAGTGGGAGCTAAATAAAGTAGCTACAGCCGTCTATAGTCACCGTCTCCTGGCCACCGTGTGAAAAAACATCTGGAGACAGAAAGTCATGAAACAATAAAGGCGCCGAAAACAAGAACTTGTTGATAATGAGGACGAACTAGAGTTGACTTCAGCTGCTGTGATGTTTTTTTAAACAACATAACAGGTCCAAGGAGGGAAAACGAAACAAAGGAAAAGTGAAGGGAGAGCTGAGCGGTGGGGGTGTCGGCTCCAGCAGCCTCTGGGCCTCTGGGCTGATGTCTGTTGTGATAGCCTGCTGGCTCTGTCTGTCTCTCCATCCTCTCTCTCTCTCCGTCTCCCCTGCAGGGTCCCTCCTGCCTGGCTTTAGTATGCCATTACAGTCTGTCCCTTACTCACCCGTCTGCTCTGCACCTAGCCACGCTCAGGTAGAGCCCCCCCCCCCTCTAAAGTATTCTCTTTAGCATCCTTCCATAGTCAAGGAGCTGCTTTCATCTCACAGCCAGCCTCCAGCAGAGGTCAGCTTCAGCGAAGGCAGGAGAGTGAGAGGACCATGGACAGAAGATTGAGGCTCCCTCAATGCTACGCTGTCTGTGCTTTATGTTCAGGGATACACTGAGGAGCAGAGCTATAGGAGCAGCGCCGTATCAATAACAGGCACATGCTAGACTGACAGCAGTCTGGTAGGAAACACTGTCACAGAGAAGTCTATTGTAATGCACCAACACAAACCTTATTCAGCTTCGTCTTGGTGCAGTGCATGATATGCAAATGTTTCACAGGCAAAACTCCCTCAAAGTTTGATTGGAAAGAAGGATGAGCTGCTGTTCACTCGGTGGCACTGAATCCGTGCAGCTATTAAATCTTACCTTTGGAGCTAAGACAATAGCTATCGACTCCTGTAGGAGAATCACACTGCATGAAAGAAAAACAATTTCTGTTCACAATTCAGATTTATTTATTCCTAGCTTTAGGCAAAGACAGTCTTATTTTAATTTATGGATGTTCCGTGAGCTTACTGAAGCGGGTGCCCACTCTCACAAGTCACCAGAACAAGGCTTGCTGGATACATATTTCAAACACAATAACAATATAGCCTCTATTTCCATTTTAAAGTATGTTATGAATATTCATAAATAAAGGCGGCTTGGATTCTGATTTAATTTGAGGAGCCTTTATAACATCCAAAATATCAGACTGAGAATCTCATTGCCTGTGCAGGGAGATATCTAATACATATGATTGATACTGTGGAGCTCGCAGCCTAATTTAAAATCCTCTGCTTACCTCCTTACATATCTCCACTCACACAGATATTCTAGAGAGCTAAATCAAATCCACGGAATATATTATTTCTATATATTGTTTGGATCCTATAGCTCTTGGTTGCTCATTATTGTATGAAGCTGAAGCCATTTGTAGAGCCAGAGACGACACATAGCTGCATGTGTATAAGAACAAACCTGTAATTAACCACAGACGTCTTTCTGGTAATAACTGCTAATACGAGCCGATAAGGCATCAACAAATGACCTGGGCAGTGACATAATTCCTTATCGACTACAAGGGACTGTGTGTAGACTAAATAAATAATGATATTAACAAGTTACAATGACGACAGGAGTGACAATGAAACGAGCACAAAGCTGTTTTCTTTAGCTCTGCTATCATTTAGTGCGACTGAGCTGTGATACACACTCCCATATGTGTAAGATTGAGCAATGTGAGAACAGCAGGGTGTAAACAGATCGCTGACAGCTGGGAGAAGGAAATATAGAGGATGGTATTTGCAAATGCTGCAGCGACACGACTGCCTATAATACATCCTGCTATGTGGCGGTGATCACTAATGCTCAGAGAGTGACCGTGTGTCCATTATGGCGTTACGAGGATGCTCAGAGGACGAGCAGGTATCAAGCTGCTAATTCTGAAATCAAAGACACGCACAGCCACAGGTGCAGCATAGCTGATGAGCTACAGTACTGCCACTGCTCAGAGGCCAACGAGTCCATTAACAATTAAGCTGACAACATTAGAAAGCAGTGCAGCCGTGCGGCCGCTCCTGTAGGATCAAAGAGAAAAGACTGCCACTAGCAGCAAATTCCTTTTTTCTACATTTTTCCTCGCTCTCGTGTTCAGGAGCATCAGATATATCTGTCCTTTTGGCAAATTAGCACCGATGAGTCATTTCTAAAATGAGTCTGACACTCAGAGCTCAGCAAACATAAACACGGCTGCAGCAGTAACTCGTCCATTTGCTCAAGATTTGGCTTAAATGTGTGTTTTTATCTCGTGGTTACACAAATTTACCACAAAGCTTAACAATCCTCCTTCGTGTCGAGGTGAGAGCAAACTCTCCTGGTTTAGTCTGAACACACAGACATAAAGAAAGATTAAACACAAGATATTATATCACCACCTCCATCAGTGTTGTGCTCTCAAATTACTGTTTGATTGTGAATGTGAGACAATGTCAAAAACATAAAAAACAAAGTACACACACACACACACACACACACACACACACACACACACACACACACACTGACTCATGAGTGGGTGTGTGCGTATGTGAAGCAACCTCATATTCAGCCGTCCTCAGATTGTTTGATTCATTACTGATTCCTCCTTATTATGAGTCATTGTATTATTCCTTTCAATGAAGCAGATTTAACCTCTGTGGCCACGAGCAGGTAGCTTGATTACAGTTATTATTTTTAATAAAGGGTATTGGCTCAGGAATCATTTGGTCTTGTCCTGCGAATAGCTGGTTACACATGGCTAAGCCGGGCTGCGTTGGCCTGCGTGAGATTCAATATCCGAGACATTTCAGGTCGGCACTCTGTCCAAGGCTCTGCTCCTCTGCACAAAATGCAATCTGCCTGCAATCAGGAATGACACCACTGTTTACTGCTTGACAGAGCCACCACACAGCACACAGCCCGTGGTAACCCGAGACAGTGACAGACTCTGGTGGGCTCAGGCGAGACACAATCAACAGTCTGGAGTGAAGCTTTCCAGTGATGGAAAGCCTCCAGTGTTTGCAGGACGTATTCCAATGGCTTTTCAGAGAGGATGGAGAAGGCTATCTCAGATAGATCTATCAGGAATGTTCACTCTCACACTAAATTAATTGAATGTCAGTCAAACAGAAAGTGAAATGGAGGTGAGAGAGTGACTCAGACCTTTGTGTTGGTGGGAGGGGGCCTGGCTGGGGCTCACAAATCTAACCCTCGGCTTCTCCAGAGAATACCCTTCATCAATGAAAATGTGAGCCAGAACAGAACGGGCATAAATAAAGACAGATTATCCTGATTGGATAAAGGGTTTGTTAATGATAGAAACATTCAGCCTTCTCTTCCACAGAGTGACTGCTGTGAAGCACAAACAGCTCCTCCTAGTCGCTACGCTAAACTAACGGACGTGCAAATCAGATGCATTCAGCAGTAACTGCACACTAGAGTTTGACAGGAAGAAAACCATCATGAGTTCTTGGGTTAAAAGGAAACGTGACCGCTCTCTGCTGTGATGTAACAGAATGATCCGTTCTGAATGTGCCCAGAAAAGAGCAACACCTGCTCCATGTAGCTGAGCACCAGACAGCTATGGCACCTGCACCTCCATCATGGCCTCCGCCTGCTGCTCCACACAGTGCCTAGTGCTTCCTGTACGAAGGGACATGGGGGCTGCAGTAGATTGATTCTGGGGGAAAACTAGTTTGACTAACAACCCCGACGTATTAATTCATGACACAAGCATTCAGATGCAGCGGACCGGAGAGGACAACCACGCTGACAGACAGTCTGTGGGTCACATCACATCTTACCTTCCATCTCCACGGAGGGCTTCGCTGCGTCGTCGTCCTCTTTCTTGGCGGCCGGCTGCTCTTCTTCTGCTGCAAAAGGGAAGCAAGGCTCTGATGTTTGTTACACAGCATCTTCACGTCACCAGTGTCTCTGCAGACAGGTGACGGGACCCGTGTGTCTGTGTGTGTGTGTGTGTGTGTGTGTGTGTGGACTGTGAGGCTCCAGAGATTCTATGTCTAATCTGTAATACTGCACACAATCTGAGCCCCAAATCCTCCTCACTCGGTTCTGCTTATTCTGCACCGACAGATACATTTGCATTGATTCATACACCAGCAGCAAGAAATCACATTGTGCATATTTTGTGTTCTGGCTCCAAACCATGTAATTTTAGACTGCTGGTAAACCAAAAATGTAAACATCTATGTTTCCATTGCGCCACGCTGTCATTATGTCAGCCGTCAGGCTTCCGTGTCCTGACCTGACTTATTCATATCTGTCATATCTGTCTGCTGCATACAGTGACACAGATACAGATGCTGTAAGGAAGCCAGACGATCACCTGGACCTTTTTCAGTCTGGTATTGATATCTGACTGACTGACTTGTACATCTTTTCAGATAAAAGCATGAAAACACACACATGTACCCTTATGTGCATACCTTTGTCTTCATCTTTGTCCTCATCTTTTTCTTTATTGTCGCTGATGTCTTTTTCTTCATCCTTGTCTTTGTCGTCGTCACTGCCGACGTCTTCATCCTTCTCTTTGTTTTCATTTTCAGCGCTGCTCTTTTCTTGATTTGGCTCCTCGCTTCCTGAATTCTCATCTGAAGGCAAACATTGAATTATATAAAGAGGTTGAAGTTTTGAAGGATTAATTCAGGCACAGGGAATCGAAGCCTTCACATTAAATCCTGTAACACATGGCAGAAAACAAGCCAATACATCATTATTTCTGACAGAAATCTCTCAGAAAGGTTTTCACATCAACAGGTTGCTCTTCTCCGGCTTGAAAGGCATGGAGGCTGACAGAGAGGAAGGCAAAACTATCAGAAACTAAAAAAAGGCACCTTTCTGAAGAAAAACAGCTTCTTTACGCTCTATGAGCTGGTTTCAATCTAGCTTTCTAAAACATTTAGAAAGCTTCCAGTTCAGGATAGAAATCTTCATCATTAGATGTGTTGGTACGAACTATACAAACACAGAAACAGAGCACGTAGTGAACGTCTGCACACACGATCTACTTTACAAAGTAACCAAGAACACATAACTGAACAAAATATTGATCTGTGGTCTCTCATTTTCACCTGCACACACACACACACACACACACACACACACACACACACACACTCTCTCTCTAATTAAAGAGTTTGGTCTAGACCTGCTCTTTATGTAAAGCGTCTTGAGATAACGCTGTTGTGAATTGGCGCTATATAAATAAAGATGGATTGATTGAATGATTGATTGACACACACACACACACACACACACACACACACACACACACTCACACAGGTGTTGCTGTACTGTACATGGTTGCTCCTCCTAGGTCCTACCTCTGTCTGTGTCTCGTGAGAAAGTAATTACATATCTCAGGTCTTGGACAGGATCCCACGGCTGCATTTGCTGTAACTCTCTCATGGAATATCTACCAACACATGCTCAGAGAGGCTCTATCTGTCAAATCTTTTCAATGGGATTGGATTTGAATAAAACAAAAACAGAAGAGAGGCGAGGCGCTGCACACTGCCAGTATGCAAATGCAGAATCTTAATTATATAGCAGCAGCACAGAGGATATTTGGAGGAAGAGAAATGGTTCGAGCTCAAAGTTAATGGTTACCCCTTTGAAACACACACACACACACACACACACACACACACACACACACACTCTCAATTCACTTAAGGCTCCCGCTTGAGTCTCGGGGTCTGTTCATCCAGCCTTGTACAGATGCGTTTAGAGCTTTGTTTACGAGTTATTCCTCCGCCGCTAACCAGACTGATCAGGTTAGACCTTTAATCAGCCTCAGCGCTGAAGTGAACACCAGAGCATGTCGGTCAGCTCGTGCACTTCCCATCTCATCTGGAGATAGAAGTCAGACTAAAGTGCGTTCCTTTCTTCTCAATGAGTGATGTGGAAAGTAGAGACAATCTGCACAATGACAACAGCGTGTGTTCGTGCTGGAGCCCAGAGTCGTTACTGTACCTGGGTTTTGACTCGCCATCTCCACGTCTTCATTTCCTGCTGCTTCTAGAAAGGGAAGAGGGATTCAAAAGAGTGGAAAACATTTGAGTTCAGTGCTAGTGCCTGGAGTTGAATTGACTTGGCTTTCGATATCACCTCAAACAGCCTTTTCATTCCATCTCTTTGTGTAGCTTTGTCTTTGTACTGCGGTATGAGAGCAATGGAACCACAAAGACGTGCATAAATTAAGTGACAAAAAAGAAGGGGAAAAGAATGTCACTTCCAAAGCCATACATAATTGAAGGATTTCTTTGTTCCAAGCTTCTGTGATAAGAGAACTTTTTTTGCTAGAGTGGTGGCACACAGGATGGAAAGACTGAACTGGAGCGAACAGAAAATACAATTTTTGATGACAAATGACATCAAGACGCGTTGGTAGAGCCGAAGGGGGCTCAAAACATGTGTTAATGGTCCGTAGAGCTACATTACCGTTGTCAGCCTCTTCTTCATCACCTGTTTCCTCTTTACCTGAAAAGGAAGGGAGAGAAATCATCAGCCGAGCACATGCATGAGTGGGAATAATGCCAGCCATTCATTGTGAAAAACAAAGCTAGCTGTCATTGTGATGATCACAAACTGTTCATCTCTAGGCGAAGGATTCATCTTGTGAGAGCTGCTATTCCATTTCAAAACGTCCTGCCTGGCTGCTGCTTTGCTGGTGTCACTTCCACACTGTGTTTTACGTGGAGGGTTGATAATTGAGTTCTAGCTTATTCATAAGGAAACCTATGCTACACTTGCTAATAACATTAGAACAACTCTCTTTCTTTATTTGAAACAGAACAGTTGCTTTGTTAGCTGCGACAGAGACGCTTTTCAGCTTCAGCTCTTACAAACAGTTCATATCAAAGAAAGAGTCTACAGACGTCTCCGAGGTTCTGTCAGGGGGGAGGACGCTAACTGTAGCATGCTAACATGCATTAAAAGGTTTAACATTGTAATTAACTTTAGCTGATTAGAACAGCTGAGGTCAAAGGTAATTACAGGTCATTAGTTTTGCATGATTAAAAATAGGATCACTATAGTGTATTAGTCTATTAGCATATATAACAATATATGAATACATATATTTTCTGTTTCAATCACAGGAACACACAGACCTCATATATTTGCTAATAAATGTACATTTTCTATGCACAGATTTTAGCAGTGACATAACCTTATGTATCATATCTGTCGCCCCCACCCTCCTTACCCCTTCTCTCACTCTCCTACATTCTTATGCACACACAGACACACACATAAACCAATGACATTTGGGACAAATTGAGTAAATGAAAGCCATGACACCAATAAGAGAACATGCTCTACAATGGCTATTGTGCAGCTTCTATAATTGCTTTTTTAACAAGCTGTAGAGAGAAACCATTTTTTCATATCTATGCAATTTTGCCCTGCACTCAGAACAATAAAAATGCCAGCCTCTATTAAATGGGGAAAAGGCCAGCTGTACCAGTGCTGCATGTTTGTCTCAAGTGCCTCTGTCCATCACGGAGAATGCTGGTGACACACAGTGGATGGCAATCCTTTCTATTAATCATGACTGGCATTTTGAGATGGAGCCACAGACAGGGGGCTGAAAAGAATACTTCACTGGTAAAAGCAGGTTAAGACGAGTGCTTCACTGGCCATGAGGTCACCCTGGACCTTTCCTCTGCATGTAAGAATTATGCATGGCCGTGGTATCTGTCTAAAGTGATGCCAAACAACAATATATCAGATACGACAAAAAGGCTGAATGTAATTTCCTCCCTGTTATTTGATCATTCGTATCGAATGGAACAGTATTCAATTTGTGCTAACGGATGCTAAGGGACAGATTGTGGATAAACACACACACACACACACACACACACAAACTGGACAACAAAAGATCCTATGTAGGGCAGATGTGATTTATAATGGCTCAGAGTTAAGTTCAATTAGAGCACTGCCTCTCCCAACCAGCACCTCTCACTCATGAGCTCCAAACAGCAGGTGGCAGCATTGTCACAGCGTTCCTGCACCGAGCTGCCCTCCCTGAGAATCACAGTCTGACGTGCTTCACACTCAGGGGCTGCAGCCAAAGTCCACACCTCGAGACCTCCAGTGTCAATACTCCTGAGGATTCCTCTTTCAGACACATGGCGACAGGAAGGCCGTTTCAGACATGTTTGCTCTGGTGTTGAATAAGCAGCGCTACTGTAGTGCTTTTTTTCTTTTCTTTTTTGAATAAAATGTTAGTCTCACACACACTTAGATGATTTATTTATGTCAACATCAGATTCCGGGTACAGTATCACAAGTGCATAAACTATTTAGAAGCTGATATGCAACCTTCCTTGTGTGTCCTACTTGCATGGCTGAAGATCAACTACATCAACTTCAGACGATATTTCCTCTGAAGTGGAAGCAGTATCTCATATCCAGGAATGAACAGAGAGTTAACTCACACACACTCTAGCTACTCTCTGTGTCCTCCCCCAGTCCTGTTTCCTTTTGCCTCCATTAAAGCCAACTGGAGCAAAGGACAGAAAAGATTTAAAAAAGGGGGAGGATTTAAAAAATGCATGAGACGTGTGAAGGAAGAAGAGCTGAGATGACCAACAGCTATCATTCAAGGACCTTCTGCATGTGAAATGTGTGGGTGCAGGCAAAGTGCAAGTGTCTTTGCGTGCGGTGCTTGACGGGGTGCCACGGTGGAAAAGATGGCATCCTGCGGAGAGGCTTACTGTCTGTCCGCGTACTGTTATTAATCTGTATGTTCATCCACGCTCGCCTCCGTCTCTCCTTCTCCGCTCCTTCCCAGAAAGCTCAAGCACGCCAGGCAAACAGACCCAGCCAGGCATCGACTTCTGGCTCAGTGTCCACATTTTACTGTGCCCTGTGACATCCACTAATCTCACTAATACCAATCTGATACCAAATAATAGACAGCGTGGGGCTGTTTGCCAGCTCAGGTGCGCCGTGGAGAGGCTCTGCTTCGCCCTGGACCTCTTGGCTGGCGTTTGCCTCTGTGTCTCACTCACCCTTCCCCACTCTGGCTCTGTGTCTTTCTATAGCTCACAGCATCTGCGTGCTGTGCTTCTGTTTCATGTGGATTACATCACAACACACACACACACACACACACTTAATCTGTGACCCTTTTTTGCAAATACGCAGGGTTACTTGTAGTTGACGAGGGATCGTGGGTTGGCTTCTTTTGAAGAAGAGTTGAAACACTTTTTTATCAAATCTGATCTTCCCACTTGTGTTGGTCTTAAAGTAAATATATTTCAACTTTATTTATTTAGCACTTTAACAGTGAAAAGTCATGTGAAGGTAAAACATCCATTAGAATATTATGGCAGATTAAGCAGTTAGAAAAGAGACAAAATGATAAATATGAAAATATAATAAGATGTTTATCTAATACCATAATACACAGTGATGATGTGAGGCTTGCTGTGTGGCGTTCATGATGCTTATGTGTACTCCAGGTTATGTGCTCTTTCTTACAGTGTTAACTTCTTATTGTTGTCTCCACTCAGTCCACTGAGACTAAGAAACGTTTTGCTCGTTCGGTGACAAAGCAACTGTAAATGTAGCCGTTAGTGGGACAGAGCAGCCCTATAATTACCTTCAGCCCACTAACCAGTGTATTTATCATGGAAAAACACTGGAGAAGAGCCTTAATGTTTTCTCCTCATCAGTCCTGTGGCTAAAAGCCCCTCCTGTCTGACCCACACACTGGGGGGAGCGAATCCCCCCGGGGAGTGTGATGGATGGAATGGATCACACTGAGGCATATTGACAGACACACTCCACCAACTATGCTGCAGAGTGTAATTTATTCTAAAATGTGCTCCATATATTGACTATACCAAATAGGTGACCTGCTTCGCCGGCTCTGTAGACAAGATGTAGAAATCCAGGGTGTTTTTGTAGGAGGAAGATCTTATACAGCAGCGGTCTGAAACTCTCAAGCATCTTAAAATGTCTGTCTCACACAGCTGACAGTCTGTTTTTGCAGCTTGCATTTCCTCCGCTCGCTGCTATCTTGACATCTGAGAGTTTCCTATGATTAATCCTTCCTATGTGCTGCATCGAACCAGACCTAACCTTTAGAGCGCAGGCAGTACAAAATCATTTCATTCTCTTCCTGTGAGAGAGGTTGTCTCAAGGACTGAGTGTTCCCATGCTAGAAAGCTGTGCCAAGGCCTTTTGTGAATGGATTAGTTACTATTAAGCTGCCGGGCCTGATAAATTAGGATTTATAAAGATTATTACAAAATACTTATGCCCTCCTAATGCTGGTGATTGAATTTGTGAATCATATTGAATTACTGCTGTGGATTATGGAAAGGTATGTTGAATAGGCGGGGAGAAATGACTTATTGTGCTTTGTTTAACAACACAAAATGTATTGACGCCCTTGAAATGTCTGCACTATCTGGTCCAGCCTTTCACAATCAGCGAGAGGAACCGTTTCCCCAAAGAAAACAAGCGTGCCTGCTATCTTCAAAAAATTCCCTGCAACCTTAAGGCTTGAAGACAAATGGATGGTGTACGATTTTAATTGCCTACTAACACCCTCCAGTGTAAGAATCTAATTATCTTTGGTCCATCGTATCGGAGAAGCCTATAACTGTTTCAATATTACACATCCAAAGGGGCTGAAACTGCAGAATAGCCAGATAATGGCTTCTTAAACAAGTTTGCCTCTAAGAAAACATTCTTTTAAAAAAGACCAAGCTTCATCTTGTATTCATTTCCCCAAAGAGGAAGTTGGCACCAGAGAGCAGGAGATTACTGACCAAGAACACACTCCATTACTAATGTTTCTGTAAACACGTATCAACACACAGTGTTTCCCCTCCCAGTAATGTTACTTAACGTGTCCACAACATGCAGTCAAATGAACAGAGTTACAATGCCAAACACACACACACACACACACACACACACACTTACCGTCACCAACAGGCATACCTCTGCTGCCGTCTTCACTTTCTTCCTTGGTTGTGGATTTGGTAGATGGGGGTGTGGTATCTACAAATAAGCAGAAATAAATGGTGATTTACAGATGTGGGAGTGACACATTGTTATCCCCCAACAGCATCGGGGTGCAGAGGGTGTGACATCTTGCCAATTTGCACAGTTACATGAGAGATGGTGTGAGTAAAGATGGCTTTTGGCAAGCTGAAATCACCACTGCAGTGATTATTCTAACTTTGCCGCTCTGTCTCGGCTGACCACGCTTCAGGAGCCTGTGGGAGAACTCAGTGGCTCTTACGCTGTTTTGTTTTATACCTGTGCGACAGAAAAAATGACTCCTGTGGGAGAGCAGAGAAGAATGTGAGGCTTTGAGACCAACTCCAGAGCGCAGTGTGGGAGACAAAAGCACCGTTCCATGTGAGAACGACGGTCATTTGAACCTTTGAATCGGCTCCAGGCTGCACTGATTCAAACTCTGGCTGATGGAGCAGAATAAAAGGCCAGTCCTTGGCACTCATGCAGAGGCCCATCAAACAAGGCCAAACTGGACCAGGGCAGGGCTGGCATGATGATACAACAGAGCTAGGAATTATCAGGGGTTATTTCTGTTGGCTTGGTATGGTCTGCTGCTATGTTATTATACAGTGTGAAATAACTGGTGAGGAAAACAACGTAGTTACTCAGGCGCTAACAATAAGACAAACTCCTGAATGCAGCGTCTCTCGGCCAAGTCTTTATGATGTGGCCATTACGTGCACATTGTTTCAGTCTGGGATATCACATTTTACAGTGCACTTATAAAGCAGCCCTTTTATGTTCACCCAAAATGGAATCTCATTGAAAACACAGATGCGTGTAATTGGCAAATCATGGGGGTGACTTTGGGAGGAAAAACATTTGGATAGCACCCTGGGTTCTACATCTACGGTAATCTGAACACTTCCTTCCACAGACAGTAAAACTAACATTGTTCTCTGCTTAGTTAGTTGCACGTGTACTTTGAGGGACACAGCAGAGAGACCTGCTCTGAACCCCCCCGTACTCGTAAAGAAAACCTGCCATCGGGTGCTTTGTGCGGCCCACTCTTCCTCGGAGGAGAGCTGCTGGAGGCGGGGCGCTTCATCAAACATTTCATAAAAATGATTTTGTTTTGTCTACCAAGGTGAAATAAAAAACTCTATTGGATCTATTGTTCCTGCTATTCAAACAATATACACACTTCCATGGGGCTTTCTGTTCATGTCATTGCTTATTCAGTACATCAGTGCACAGACAAATGTCAATAGTTTAACCTGATAAGCAGTATCTGGGAGTTTCAGGCCGTGTGCCAAGATGGTGCTGTGATAAAAGCATTATGCACTGACAGTGTTTGCGCTATCGCTCGGAGCACGTTGTGGAGGGATGTTGCTCCGCTGTTCCTTTGTCACTTGCTTTAGGTGGTCTGAAGGCATTGTGCCCCTAAGCCGGATGGAGAGAATGGTGTTGGGAATTAGCTGTGGATATAAGCTCTTGTAATGTAATGTAGCTGACATGGAGTATTTTTACCTACAATGTGTCAGGATCCAACTTGTCACCAAATGAGTAAACATTCAATTTCATCTGCTGCATAAAACCTGGCGAATCACTGTCATGAGATGAAGCTACGCCACTCACTCAGCCTTTGTGTGCTTTAATGGAGGTGTTGAGGTGAAAAGGCAACCGTGAAATATTCTGTCACTCACCTCCCTTCAGCTGCTTCTCTGTAACCTCCATGTCATTGTCTGGCAGAGGGGGAAAAAGACAGCATGTCAAACTATGCTATTTTATAATGTACGATACAGTGAGTCATCACGACTTGTCTGCTTGATTATAATGTTGGAGCACAGTATTTTGATGCCATATTACTGTGCGCTCTGTCTGCTTAAACCGTCCAAGCAGTAAAGCTGGAAGCTGCAGTGTTTCCTCACAATGTGACTGTAATATGATTTTCTTTTGGTATGCAAAGAAAAACCCCGTCCCATTCACGTGTCCAAAAGCCGGCAGTTGAAACTCTTTCACCTCCTCCGTCCTCACCAGCTGCCATGTTCCCAAACCTTACCAACAGCCCTTCACAGCTCTCCGTTCCCCCACCAGACGGCCTTGGATCTAGTGAGTTATTACACCAAATGACTGTGTTTGTGGGTGGGTGGGTGCTGGGGAGGCACATTCATGAGACATTCTTTTTCAATTAAATCTATACTGGTAGGCTCAGCACAAATGACACAAAACCTCCCATTTCCTCAAATTACAAGGACTGCAGGCTTGGGTGGACAACTGTGCCTTAAAGAGAAAAACCTTTGATTTTCTCCTCTTCTTTTCTCTACTTCTATTGTGTGAGACAGACTGAGTGAGCTAGAGGTGTTTCTGGGTGGATGAGTTCAGCTGCATGGTGGAAGATGAGAAGGAGCCTTTGGATGCTGCTTCAGGAGAAACTGTATGAGACGAGTAGAGAGGAACTGTGGATGTGAGCTCACGGCTGCCATCCTACAAACACACACTCAGACAGACTCAGCAAGCCTCAAGATGCTTTGAGCTTATACATGCTTGTGTTTTAATGTGCACAGTTCATATGAGTGGCTTACTAAGTAAAGGCACATGTAAATGTCTATATGTATATCTATATATATCTACTGCTGTGCATGAATCTGAGCAATGATTGCACTGTGGTTAACAAGCCAAAGCAAGCGTTAGCTTTGATGAAAGGCTTGTCATCTTTCCTGTAGAAGTGTAACCATCAGAGCTCCCTGTGGATCCAGCGACAGACTTTTCTTTTGTATAACACTGAATCTAAGGGTGCAGTGCATTAATCTAACCCTGCTTGGGGAAACAAAGGGAGGGCTCACTGATACAGTGTACAGTAACAATGGTGCAAGCAGGAAACATGTCTCAGCTCCGGCCACATGCTGTAACATTATTACCACTACTCAGCACTGCTGCCAACACAGGGGATGTATGTGCCCGAGTCTACAGTAATGACGTATGACACCTTTATTTTATCCGTCTCTCTTTGGGTAAAGACGGCACAGTTGCACGCTCACTGACTTCTTTCACTCAAGGGATGCCTTGCTTGATTCTTGATGGTGAACAAAAGCTATAATGATATGAAACAGATGAGAAACAATCCTCTGTTCAATAGTTTGGGAAACATGCTTGGTTGCATTCTCAGTGAGATGTAAAGGATCAGTGCCACTCTTATTCCTGTGCACTGAATATGAAAGTACAGCAGGGAGCTCTGGTTGTTCTGTATTTGAGTTTATGTACGAATAAAACAAACGATATAATGTGTTCATTAGTTCACTTCAGAGGTGCTGGTGGGAGGAGAGGTTCTTACTTTGGCCAGAGCTAGGCTACCCTACTTTATGCTAAGCTAAGTGTCTCCTGGCTGCAGCTTAGTGTAAATGAAAAGACGTGAGAGTGGAGCTGATCCTCTCATCTAACTCTTGGAAAGACGTATTAATCTTTTCATCAGATTTTTGAGTGAAGGAATTATTCCTCTTATAACACTTTTCCACTCACATGTTGTTGGAATAGATTACAATTATGTGTGTATGTGTTGGAGCCACAGTCGGATTTGAAGTTTTAAACTGATCCGTATTACAGCCGAGCAGGTTAGAAACCTCTAACCACGTGGATAAGCGGGCAGCCGGGATGTGTATTCTTACACTTTCTACATGTCTGCGGTTTCTGCACATCTTCACGTACGATGAGCTGAGCTGAATCCTCATATCTGCCAAAGCTGACTCTGAACCATGGAGCTTTCTGGCAATCACATCACTAACACACCATGGTCTCCTCATGTCCCTGCCCCGAGGGACAGCCCTGTGAAACCAACACAGACTGCATGTTCACCCCTCACAGGGTTCCTGTAGCCCCTCATATCCTCTCTCCACAAATCACATGTGTGTGATAGAAGCTAGTGCATACACCAGCTTTACTTCTTCCACAGCAGAGTGGGGTTGAGGGATGGGGGGGGATGCTCCCCATTTGGACATTTTGGGGTCTGTGGGGTTGGAGTATGGATACGGAGTGTATTAAGAACCACGTAAATAAATGTCAATTGGAAAGTCAGTGAAACAGTTTGAGAGAATGCAGCAGCCCCTGCAGATCTGTGGGCTGTGTTAATATTGTCAGCACTGTGGCTGATTGAGGAGAAGAAGAGATGGAGCCCAGCTTGTGGGCAGCCACCCGGATCATATTAGTAGCGGAGTGTACCCAGAATCAATTTCAACATGCTTTTACTCTCTTCAACCACAGCTGCCTGACTGCTCCCATGCTCGCAAATAATACGTGCCAAAGCAAGCATGTGGTCGATCATGATCTGTGGAGCAATGTGAATACTTAATGGAATCATGTCGTATGATTAATTGCATTGATTAAGTTCTGTATGTTAATCAATCAAAGGTTATACTTACTTTATAAAAAATACGATTATGTTAAATCCCTAAAACCCTCTGGTTGCTGTTTCTAAGTGTGTGTGTTCCTTCACACTATGCAAACACTGACGGCCCTGTTGGTCACCAGGACGGTCTGATTTAGCTTCAGAGCCATGAATGGGACTTTATATCACAGGTTATGGGTTCAGCTGGGGAGGTGGCTAACGGAGGCTAAAAGCTTTACTTGTGGTCGCTGTGTGTTTTAGTCTGTTTGTCTATTTACATTTTTCAGTTATTTCTCTGTTCAAGAGGTCTGCTTCTCAAAACATATGAGTCTACACGACTGAAGAGCTCCTTGAGCCGCTGCAACATAAAAAGACCTTCATGCGTTCGTAAGAACTCCATCATCATTCCTCATCAAACAGCAGCTCCTCTGGTGAGCCTATTCAACCACAGGGCACATGCCACTGCAAAGAAAATCCTCAGTCTAATGTTTGGCTGTGATGTCGATGTGCTAACATTCAATTCGACGATGTGCAACTCTGCTGTTATGTATGTGTTTGTGTTGAGGCTGCTGTGCCTGTACTGTATGCAGGTGTGCACGAGTATTCTTGTCAGCACGGGCTATTTTTCAGTTTCCTCCTTCTGCAGAGATGTAACATATTTCGGATCTCTCATGGTGACAGCTTGTGGGAATGCACATTGTAATAAAGCAATTTCCTGTATGCAAATGTCCTGTTTACACGTTCCGACTCCAGTCATTGTCACTTGACAGATTGCCCGAATATGAGGACAGCAGCTATACGATGAAAAATGAGAATAGTAAGACTTCAATAAAAAATCCATTGTGCCTACTCTCAACTCCAGACATGCTTGAAACTGATGTCACCGGGAAGATCCTGAGTTTCACACGACCACACATACAAATTACAGAAAGATCAAGGCCACCATTCACAACGTCTCCATAACAGCTTACTGATGGAGGAGGCAGTGGAGAAGCTCCTCCTTGATATAACGAGGAAGCGTCACAGTAAGTGGAGGGATGAGGTAATGGGCAAGTGGCATGGGAACAATGAGAGGTCTAAGTGAGAATTAGTGAGGGAGAGGGAGAGAGAATTGGGAGAGTCAGCGCCACAGAGGGTTACTGAAAGCAAGAGGATGTTGCAGGAGACAGAACGGTCTCAGGCCTCTGTGTGATGCATTCAGTGTTCACCTGACTGTCTGTCTCTGGCAGGGAGGATGATGGCAAGTGCTGAAAGTGCTCGAGCACACCTGCAGAGCTAATTCACAGCATCTGATTCACTACTGCCATTCTGTGCAGGCTAAGTGCATGTTTTCCACACTACGGGGTTATGCATACCCTACATGATGCAATCATACCAATCAGCACTTCTTTCTTTACAGCACACTTATCAGCCACTGTTAAACTACATGGTGCAGTCTGGCTGGAGAAAGTATTTGAATTCAGTACCTTAACTGTCTAGTCTACAATCACAGCACATGAAATTACGTTATCTCCTCCTTGTGTGAGCATCTTAAAAGAGCTGTTGTTTTCACAGAGAGTATGCTAACAGCTTTGAACAAGCATGTGAGCTGAAAGACTGGAGCAGGTGTAGGTGAGCGTGGGCTAAAAATATGTATCTGCCTCACTCCAGACAATGACCCTGAGCGGGAATGTCATACCCATCCAGCCACTTGGTCTATAATGGAATTAGCGTCCTCTGTGGCCCACGCATACACAAAGAGCTGTGATAGGGAGGTCTGACCCCGGAGGTCAAAGGGCACATGACAGCTGAGACACTGTGATGAGGAAAAGCACTTGGTGTGGCATCACGGCGTGCTGTGGGAGCCGTCTGCAATGACCCCGCATTTAATCCCAGACTGACCTCTGCCTCCCTCATTAGCAACTCATTGCATGATGGTAAACAATAGTTTTTAAAAAGTTATCTTCTGATTATGTAGCTCTCAAAATCTTTCTTTTCTCCCTCTGTGACATGCACAGAGCCCGTCGTTGTGTTTCCTCTCTGTTCCCAGTCACGGCGAGATATAGGGCATTTATCCACTGACAGCACTTGTAAATGGCGAGAGTGATAACTGGAGAACAACAGCTCCAGATTCTCATCTCACAGCACTAATATGATGAGACGGGTGCTGGGTGCATGGGGGCAGGCAATATAATTAAGGTCTCTCCCCAGAATGTAATCTTTCAGGGAAGAGCCTGGGCGGGGAACAGGATAGATGACGGGAGCGCAGGGGGAACAAAACACTCTCCATCTGGGAGCAGCGAGATGAAGGCCTGAGAGCCGTTATTCCGTTGGGGAGGTGGGGAACGAAAAGTGAGGTAAAAGGGAGGTAATGCTAGGCTGGTGCAGCCAGCCAGCCTCTTTCAGCTCCCCAGCTATTAAACTCAATCCTCCATGGAGCCCCCATCAGAGCTGGTGACTGCTCCTGGCCCCCGAAGAAAGATGATGGCATGAAAGGGGGGAGGGAATTGAAAGAGGGACAGAAAAGAGAGTGGGAGTAGAAGATAATGGATGTTTGTTTATTTCACATACAGAATTGAGGAGCGGTAACCATGGACGGTCAGTGGTTACTATGCATCCCTGGATTTTTAAGTTCTTGTGGGAGACTTTCACTGCCGGGGACCATTATTACAGTCAATCAAATCTGACATTAAAGTCTCATCAGAATATCAACAATTATGTAAAATGTCAGCTTGCTGGATCACTGACAAGAAGTCTAACTATTCCAGTC
Source organism: Pempheris klunzingeri (assembly GCF_042242105.1). Classification (NCBI taxonomy): domain Eukaryota; kingdom Metazoa; phylum Chordata; class Actinopteri; order Acropomatiformes; family Pempheridae; genus Pempheris; species Pempheris klunzingeri. The sequence continues at coordinate 1,052,345 of NC_092023.1, read as the reverse complement.
CTATTAAGCCAATCCAGAGAGAACCTGACACTTGTTTAACCAACTGTCAGCACTCTTAATCACTGTCACTCTTAATCTCCCAAATGGCCGTATGGATGCATTGAATTTGTTTACATATGAAGATGTCACCAAAGCCTGACAGGCCCTTAGACCGCTGTTTCCAGGAACAGCATATCTCTAGCTGCAGATGTTTCTTAGGAAACAAAAGGTAGCAAAGCTACTCATGTCTATACAGATGGTCAGCCAGGTAGGTGGTGGCATCGCATGAGCCTCCGAAAAACACAGTATCGTTATCAGTCATCAATACATTAGCTAGTTCAACTCAAGGTGACAGATGAAACCTAATGATTAATACAATACTAATCAGGTGGCAGTAAACACACGTACCTTGAAAAGTCTCAGACATGTTCTTCTTGTAGATGGTGAAGTCGGTCTCGAGGAAGACACAGAAAATGACCCGTGTGATCTGCACAGGACGAAAGAGAGACAGAGGAGCAGTGAGTGCACGAGCTCATGGCAACAAAGTCTCTGGTGAATTACACGACGGGTAAAATTAAGTGGACAAGTTTAGATCTGACAACAGAAGTCACAGCCATTCAGAAGTCTAATTAGTTACCCTGACGATCCAGACCACCCAAACTAGACCTTCAGAGACAGCTTTTAGAGAATATTACAGTACATTACATCATAATAAGCATTATTGGACGGGTGACTGGTTAGAGCGGAGCAACGCAGCATCAGACAAAGTGCAAAGATATGAAATTGCAGTATTAAATACGAGCAATGGAAAGTACTTTAACCCAAAATGGAAATTACAAGAGAAAATGGCAAATAAATGATTGTGCTGTGCTACTAAGAATCATAAAGACTTAATTAAATATTGAGAAGAAAAACAACATGCAAATAAGCACACTGAAGACGTTCAGTAGAAAACAAGATCTTTTTCTTGTTTTCTGTTTTCACGTCATAAAAACAATACAGACAATGGACATAATGTATACGTCCGTCTCTGAAGCCAGATATAAGCTATAAAAAATATTTGACTGGGGTTCATAAAAAGCAACAAAAACAGCCCAGAAATAACCGTTAGCTGCTCTTTTTCTTTCTCTGGATCTGTATCTTTATTACTGTGCTGTTCTGGAGCACGGACGTGTTTCAGTGACCACTTTGGAACAGTTTAGTGGTTTACACACTAAACAATGACCTCCATGTGATATATATTCTCAACAATGATGAAAATAAATCTACTGCATGGAAGTAAAAGCCTGTCTGCTGATGATCAATGCTGCATACTGAGATTTCAGACTGAACACCATGAATGAGCTGGTGTTCTGTATCTGTTCCTCATGCTTCCAGGCTGCCTGAGCTGTGCACTCTGTACAGTCAGAGACAGTCTTTGTTCATTATTTGAAAAGAGGAGCTTCACACTCAAGAACAGTGTTGGCATTATATTTTTATATATATATATCAATCAATCAATCAATCTTTATTTATATAGCGCCAATTCACAACAACGCTTTCCATAAAGAGCAGGTCTAAACCAAACTCTTTAATTAGAGAGAGACCCAAAGATTCAGGAATTCAACATTAAAGATTCAAGAATCCCCACATGAGCAGCATCAGATGTTATATAGAGCAACAGTGGAGGAAGAACTCCCCTTTAACAGGAAGAGACCTGGAACAGACCAGATAATGAACCTCTGATGTGGCTTACAAAGTTCACATCGGTTTCCTGTTGATGCAGAGCAGCAATGGCTGCCGTACCATGATGATAAAGAGCTTCCACCAGCATGGAAGAGGGGAGGAGATTAGAAAGCCGAGAGCTTCCTTTCTGTTTGATGAATAGAACAAACTGTGATGTCAAACAAAACCCTGAATGAGCTCACAGGCTCTTAACCCTGACAGGGAGTCTATAACGACAAATTATTACATATTAATTAACTTCAAGCATATTTGAGTTATCTTACTTCCATTTGATAGTTAAGTAGGAAGCTGACTTGTTTTTCACCCTCAGGGAAAGTAAATCCTGAATACTTGATTAATTCTGGTCCAAATGCAGGAGAGGATGATGGAGCTGGAGAGCACCATGGTGCCCAGACATACACCACATAACTGGTCATCCATTCATTATCTGTGCAGCTTGTCGTGGGGGGGGGGGCAATCCCAGCTGACACTGGGCGAAAGGTGGGGCCCATCCTGGTCAACAGAGACACCAGTAAACCTAACCTGCACGTCTTTAGAGGAAGCCAGAGTGCTCTGAGAGAGAGCACAAACACACACAACCACCAGAAGCTTCTTGCTGTGAGGCGACGGAGCTAAACAGCAAACAGCCCTCACAGAACGGTGTGTGACTTCACATTACACAGACAGCGTGGTTCTCATGGACTGTGCGTGCTGTGGACTACTTCTGCTTTATAAGCACTGATATAGTGTAAAGCTATCTGTGACAATGTGTTTAAAACAAGAGAAAGACAAAGAGGTCACCTCTTTGTCTTTCCCCCTCAGTCTCAGATGTGCAGGCATCAGTCACAGTCACAGAGACGCCTTCCTCACCACGGCAGGAGATAATCGCTTGACTGAATAATGGCAATTTTACACAACAGCCATAATGGTGGTTATCCACTCCCATCCTCCTCTGTGCAGGGTAGTGAGGTGATGGGGGACTAAAGGACGCTCAGCAGCTTTAGCCCATCTCTAACCCTGCCCGACACAAGGATCCGATTGAGAGAGGCACCCTTCTGGTGGTCATACTGACATATATCTATTAATACTTTATGATCTATGCTTTGGAGTAAATGTTAGGAGCTGCATCCAGGATGGTAACATTTCACTTTGCCAGATGTCTGGGTGGTGGGGGGGGGCGTTGTTTGTAAAATGTAGACTCACTCTGTCAACCCCTCAACCCCTACAGAAAATGAAAGAAAGCTTTAAGCCTCCTTTGAAGTCATGGGCTCGCTGACAAACAGATTGTGCAGAAACTGATAATATGCCAAGATAGAGCATACCACTGGGTGCTGGGGGGCCACAGGACGGCAGCTCCCCAGGATTTTCCATTACTCTTTTATGGAGCTCAATTCTAAAACTGACTGCCCACTGTGAAACAGGATGAATCATCAATTCACGCCCTGCATTGAAACCCACAGAAATACCGGTGAGTGAACACACACACACACACACACACACACACACACAGACACACACAAACACACACACACACACCGCTGATGTTGTGTTTGATGGAGGAGTTAAAAAAATGGAGACTCTTAGTATCCATGTCATGCAGACTCTTCTTTCTGCCTCTCCCTCTCTTTCAGTCTCTGTTTCTGTTACAGCATGTCCACATTCAGCAGAAGGCTTGGGCAACTTCTTTTATTCTATAGATCAGAAGCACATCGTATGGTCTTTGACAGATATTAGCCAGACCAGGATGCCAAACAAAAACCAGAAATACCAGTATGGAACACTGACACCCCGTCTGTATCCAAACAAACACTGTCAGCCAAGTCTTTTTAAAAGTAAAAATGAATCAAATACAACAGAGAAGGTGATCTATGACTTTTTCTTTGAAAAGTAAATTCAACCAGTCCGTACTTGAAACACTTAAAACAGCTTGTTCTTTCAAAGTCAACCAGAGACGGCTTATCTCCTGGCTGCACACACACAGGCCTGGATAGTCATAGAAAAGAACCCATTAATAGTTGGAGAGCATTTTCCTGAATGGTCGTCTCAACCAAAATCACATGCATCAGTTTTTTTTTGTTTTTGTGTGGATTATGTGATGAAGACATCGTCTGCTGCATACTGATGTCTTCCTGCATGATAACACATAGAAACAAGAGTACGGCTGGTAGAGGAAGAGCTATGGCTGCATTCGTATTCAAAGGACGGGACATACAATTAGTATCACAGGAAAAAAACATCCTCTTCTGAGTGACTGCAGAGTATTAAATGTTACTAAGTACGTCTCTTCATATTTTCTATTTTGGAGAAGAAGCCCAATATTTTGGTCTGAGGCAGCGAGGTGTGTGTGTGTGTGTGTGTACGTGTGTGCATAGGTGTGTGTGTGTGTTCTGAGTGTGCACCCTGCAGCCGCCAAGGTTGAAAAAGTTAATGGAAGACTAATTAGAAAGCTGGGATCACGGCATGCTAGCCTGCCTAGCCATTACTCATCCCTGATTGGAGGGCCTTTGCCAAAGGGTGAGCACAATATGATTGGGTCCCCCGGTTGCATATGGCATGGATGGCCGTCTTGACAGAAATGTGTTCGGCACAATAAGGTGCGAGGCTGCTGCTCTTGACCTGCTGCTCTTTGAGGTGTACTTGGTGGAGACCAAGCCAGCTCGGGCTGGAGCTGAGAATCCAGCTAGAAGAAGGTATTTATACAGAGTGCATTTTTCAGGCATTCTTTTAATTAAAGTCAAATCAAAGTGATATTTTCAATTAATTAGAAAATATGTTGAACAAGTTGAGCCACTCAGTTTCAACAGTGTAGCATGGGGATCCTTAATTTTCTATTACACCATAAAGACATTCATTTATGATGCTGCACTGTAAAATATTTAATGATGGAGGTTATAGATCTTTCAATTATTTTAATCCTCTACAGGACACCTCATTCATTTAGTCTAATCGATTCAAAAACAATGCCTCCTCGTTGTAATCAAGTCATGAATATACACTAAGAGGAGACTAATTAAAATGATAATGCCGAGGTGCAACCTACCACATTGTAGCTCATTTGCATGGCGCATCAAATGCAGAGGAACAAGATTTTGCTCTGTCAGTTTGTGTTCCACCGTGTTAATAAGTAGCACGACACACGATGGAAGCGTCCTTTACTCACATCTCTAGTTTCATGAAAAGCTGTACGTATGAGTTTTAATTTGTGAGTATATGTGGCTCATCAGTCTGGTACAGGGCTCACCAGGTGCCCCAGACTCCTACTGGCTGGCTAACAGATGAGCTGTCATAGCTGGCCACCCATGCCCATAATTACATTGGGGGCACTGCCAGCAGAATCTGACGTGCAGGCACAACGCGCGCACTTTTGCTACTTGCATTTCCTTCTTGATTCTGTCACAAACAATAATAGGGACAGGTTGCCCTAGCATGTCTGCTCCAGCTGGAGCCCGAACCCAAGGGAGATCTGTGCCTCTGTGTGCTGTGCCGCCTCGTTACCGGGGCACCAGCTCAGACACAATCCTGAACGGTCGCATCCAGATGGACGACAGCGACAGGAGACTGATGTACAGTATCAACGCTGTCTGTCTGTCTGGCTGAAATAATTCATTCATTTGTCTTATTTGCTTATTTCCAAGGTCATAGTGAGTAAACAGCAGCATGCACTGTGTGGAGGAGAACCTGAGCAGGTTACAATACATCAGACACACACACACAGTAAATACATATTGTGTTTCCTTTGTTTACCATTTATTCATCTCCGACATGACATATGAGTGCTGTGCTTGTGATCATGCCCTGATAGTACATGCCGTTGTTTGAGACAGATTGAATAATTCCAACGAATTATTTCTGAGCCAGAAATATCCCCTCATACAACACATCCTTCTAGCTGCATCATCAAAGCCATAATCAGCGAGCGCTTGTCTGCTTTGTTGTCAGCCGCGCTGGATAGGATAGAGGGTTTACTTTGAGGCAGGTGGACCATATCCAGGCCTTATTACTGATGTAATTACACACACCTGCGTCCCTCTCACTGCTGCTACACAGAGCCTGCAGCTTGGAAAAGCACAGGAAATCTCAGCTAGGCTCTGACAGGCATCCATATTCAAAGCTGTGTAAACAGTCTGACAAACAGAAACATTCCCAGATCTTTCATGACCATGACAGCACAACTACTGGGTCCACGCTGACGCTTAAAATCTGCTCATCACTGAGACACCACTCGTGTCCACTCCCTTTACCAGCGGTGGGGATTATGTTGGTGGCAGGACTGACAGCGGCAGCCAGGCACTGGCACCGGCTATTCAGGTGAATCTGTGAGCAGCTCCTCCATTTGACTTTGATTGACTCTGTCTGCCGAGAGAGCTGCAGCTCCACCTGCAGCAAGCTGGTGAATTATCATTTCAAAGAGGTGCCCAGAAAAGGTTATCCCTTTGAACAAAACGCCTCCATCCATACATCAAAGAGAAGCCTGACATTGGTCTTTGAGGAGGCACAGTCCCGACCAAAGCCTGGAAAAAAGTGCTGGGCTCAAATTCTTATTTTCCAAAGCCGCTCGACATTAGATGCCCACTATATCACGATAAGGGCAATAGGATAGTCAATGGAGTCAGCTCAATAATGCTAAACAGACGACAGATTTTGGTAAATGCTTATGTACACAATTATGCACGAGTGCTCAGCACAGTGTGACTAAATAGGAGTGATAACATTCTCGTTTAACTGCCTGGTTATTTCATCAGCGTACAACATCATCGTGCTGCTTCTGAGGCTGTACGCAGTGCAGAATATAAAACATTTTGACAGGAAAATGCTGTCTTGCTAGATTCAGAAAAAAATCCATGAGATAATATATCAGCAATTTGTATGTTAATTCAACAAATGCTGTGTGCGCCTCACTTTTTCTACACATAAGAGCTGAACAAATAGTTCTCACTGTATTATTCAGCCTTCATTGCAGCATAGCACTGTAGACAAAAATTGGAGTACAGCATGCTTGAGGCATCTAGCATTTTAGCTCACATTTTCAAAAATTGTTCTCTCAAAGTGAAAGAGACAGCATTTGACTTTCAGAGGCTTTGAGCCGTTGCTGCCGGCTCGCACTGCCAGCAGCAGCAGCACAGCACTATCTGATTTAAAAAAAAAGAAAAAGCAGGCATGATTTTAGCAGGAAAAACTCTCAATTCATTTCTTTATATTTCATATTTAATCTCTCTGAAAGAGGAGGGCAGGCTTTATGGATTTTACATTCTCCAAATTTTGCCAATAAGAACACCAAACACAGTGGCTGCAGATATTCTGTGGTGGCTTCTGCACCTCTGTGGATTTGTTCCACCGGAGTAAAAGAAAATGTCAATAACCTCCCACAGGCCACTGACTGACATCACCTGACTGCAGCTATATGTTAAGTAGTATATAACGACGACAGTAATGGAAATCCTTCCCCAGCAACCAGAGGACCGATAAGCACCTTCAGGGAAAAGTCAGGGCTCCCAGTGGCCACAGAGGTTCGAGGTTCACAATACCACAGCTTCTTTTTGGCTCGTGACCAATGGTACAATAGATCCACTGGACAATCTGTCAATTAATATGGATGGTTAAATAATTATAATGATGGAATACATGTGTTGTTGAGTCTCTACAGAATAGTGTGAGGGTGAAGAATTGGACCATTTTCTAATCATAAAGATGAGACGGAGTGCAGCTGTGGACGAGGTCAGAGGGGAATTATGAAGGAAAGACTAATATGAAGGCTGTATCTATGATCCATGGCTGCATTAGTAATGATCTGACCTCTGGACAGCCACTGGCCTAGAACAACCTCTGCTGATGAGGAGTGTGAGTGTGTGTGTGTGTGTGTGGAAGGTGGAGGAAGGGTTCCTACAATAACTTGTTTAAATGTACAAGGAATATATGAAGCTAAACTTTAGTGTTGGGCTTAAAAATAGAAATGGAGTATTTTGCCTCTGGCTCAGGTAAACTCACGGATGTCTCATGTCTAAAGGTGTGCTGAGCCTAATTAAGTCATCTATCAAGAGCTCAGATGATGGATGCCTGTAGAGCAATCCTCTAAAAGGACAAGAAACAGTAGACCTCAGTTTGTAAAGAAGAACTACTCTTGGGGGGGGGGGGCGTGTATATCCTCCTGCATTTGCTGACAAATCTAAAAATACAAGCAACATGATGACCAGCTCATCAAAACGCTCCACATTGCTACTAGTGATGAAAAACAGGGCACAAAGTGCAATTTCTCAGGAACTGAACTGAACCTAGGAGCTTAGATTTATTGTGTTTCTCCAAAAATGCTCTTTACTCATAGCAGAAGTAGTGTACGCCATTGGCCCACAATGTTTTCTTCTTCCTAGGATCTTGCAATCTTCCACTGCATGAGTTCATCTCTCCTGTTGAGCTCCTTTAAAGCGATGACTGGCCTCTGACACCTCTGCTATGCTCCCAAGTCCCATATTGACCACCAATAGGCAGTATTACATGTCAAGTTGAGGGATTGGTGCTTTGTGCGGATGTGTCAGGCTCTGTGTCTGCTCATCTGCTCTGCAGGATCACACAGGGGTTATCCTGCTTGGTTGTCAGATCCACTAATATTTTCATTTTTCCTGTTTCTATTTAGTCAATACCTGCCCACTCTCTGGGAGGAGGCCAACAAGAGCCCGCTCAGCCCTCTCTGAGGGAGGCTGGTGTGTGCAGCCAGGTACAGACATCCTCTGAGCTGAGCCCGTTACGCCACGCTCATGTTGGTGGAGTCATTACACGACGTGTTTCTTGTCAAATGGAAACAGTTTTCCCCCTTTTGGGTCAAGTCTGTTCAGGGAAAACATCGTCTCAGACAAATGAAATCTACTGATGTGCACTAAAGAAAATAAAACAATACAAATGTCTCTTTTCTGTTTTTCAGCTAACTTGTTTTTGATGTTTCCCTGCAGGATTTGAAGAAGTCAATGTTTGTCTCTGTGTAATGTTTGGCACGTCGGGCCTCTCCTTTTCAATTGCATGTTTGCCCTCTCTGGGCCTGACTGGTTCTGAGGGGGTTTCCAGGGAGGAAATATGTAGTGTGATCCAGCCAGGTCCTCTCCAGTTTGAGTATCACACAAAAGCTGCCAGACAAATGGGAAACCAATCACAGCTCCCCATGGCAAAACCGCCTGAGCTGCATACAAGCCTGGATCTAGAAAGGCACGGAGGAGGCACCAGTGACCTGTAATTTATCTAACAAACATGTCCGCGTTTCTTTGGCAAGAACGGATGAGCTACAGCTGCTAGCACTCAAGCTGTGTCTTCGTCCTGTGCATTCTTATTAGCGATGATCTCCAGCCTTGTAACGCACTTAAATATGATGATGCAGATGAGTGTGTGGGTTGTGCGATCTCTTGCTGCATGGAAATGCTAATAACGTTTCCATTTCTCTGAGGTTTAACTTATATGTGGCGTATTTTTTTTCTTCCTGTGGAGGTTAATGCCAGAAGGTCAGGAAGAACACTCATTAGAAAGTACTCTGCTTCACGTACACTTTCTCCCAGCAAAAGCTATTACCCCTTTGTTACTTTTATAACACAGCCCATACAGGATGCCAACACAATGTTCTGGCTGAAATATTAATATTCTTTCCTTTTCTTCCTGCTCATTTACCACCTGCATTAGAGCTGGCACTGAACCCTCAAAGAAAAGGTTCATTAAAACCCTTTCTGCACTCAAAGCCAAACAGCAATACAATCGGTTGGGTAATACTCATTATTCCATCTCAAATCTAGAGACGGACCTCCCATATGGAAAACCTAAATCTAAATCCACTCATTATACTACTGAAACCATCCTGTGACAACATTAATAGTTACTGGAGGTTTAAAGAAGGATAAAGAAACACGCCCCAGAAATTAAAAGACAACTGAAAGTGAACATGTGTTACAACAGAGGTGATCCTTTCACATTAAAATGCCATGATAGCAACTGTGAGGTTATGGCAGATTTACACACTGCTGAACGGAGCACAGGATGGGTGTAATGGCAGGAAATAAAAAACAGAAGAGCCGATCCTGAGAGCAATACCATATGGCCGTGTGGGCGACATCAAACGGTGAAGCGAGCCTCAGACCTGAGGTGCTGTTTGACATGACTTACAAAGTGGAATGAAGATCTGATCTGGACTTTGTCAGATGTGTCAAGCAAAGTTACAACCTCTTGTTGAATGTGAGCTGTAGAGAGCGTCAGGGCTGTTTATTTACAGGGACGGGATGGCAGGAGGTAAAATGCTTTTGGAAAGGCCAGCGGATTAGGATTACCTCGGAAGTAGAGAAAACAGTTTAACATTACAAGACACATAAATCATTAATAACTAGATCAAATATGTACATGTCGCACTGTTAATACTGGGCTCTAATAGAAAGACAGGAAAACAATATAAAAACAGTGCTAACGGGCACAAATGTTGTGAGATTGTCTGGTTGTGATGTCCTCTCCCTCTGTGTTGCTCCACCTGACAGCAGCAGAGGGACAGGAGGCGTCTGACGGTGTTTGCTCTGGAAATAGGAGGCTGATTATGTATCATATATCAACTAGGAGAGAGTTAAACCGTAGAGATTTGTGTTAAACCACTGTAGGTTTTCTTTGGTGACACACAGCTGTGCAGTAGTCTCTCAAAGGAACAGTTTTATTATCACGACACATCGGTTACCTTTACAGCTGGCCTGAACACGCACATCTCACATCTGGATATCTGTTCTCCATTCAAAGAAAATGTGAAATCAAAAAACATCTGATCCATCTTTCCCTTCCCAGAACACAGGCTTGTGATTCCTTGTGTCTTTCTGGCTTCCTCCTGTTCTGTGTGTGTCCCTGTGATGTTTCTACGACCACACCACTGTCTGTCTGCTTGATTTACATGTGAGAGCATCATTTCATTTAAATGTAATTTGGAGATTCTTATCATCTTGTGTTGGGTGTTAATGTCACCTGACGTGTCACTGGCAGCCTCTAGATCAACCTTCATCTAATCGCAATCGGATTTTCTGCACCTTGGCTCTATCCAGCAATAATCCAACCAGATCGCCCTCTTTGGTGCTGATGCGTGGTGTGACGGGGATCAGAAATCATGTACAGAGGAACACCATCTAAATAAGGATTAGGGTCTGTGGTGAAGGAAAGAATTCTTCTAATTAGCCAAGTCCTGCTTTGACACAAGTTTTGTTATATGCTGAGAAAAAAAGAGTTTTGCCAAGATGAATCTCTTTCTAGTTAAATAAAAGACCACAGAACACAAAACACTGTTGGTTTGATGAAACTAATGGGAACAAAATTCCTCACTGAATCACATGACATCACATGTGGAAGAGTTTGAATTTTAAAAACTGAAAAGTTTAAAGCTCAATGCAAAGAAACCCTCTTACAAATAATCTATAAAAAGGCAAAATGAAGGCAAGAGTTTGTCATCGTCTGCAGTCGTATCAGTGCAGCGAGGCCAGAGAGAGAAAGCTAATCCTCTCTGGTCTCCCTGATTTGCATGATTTCTCTCAGAGAGACTGTAATATATCTATATTAGTGTCAGTGTCCTTACGCATGTTTGCCGTGCTGCACCACAGGGTATAGAGCCGCATGCCACTAACCCACAGGCCACTCAGAAACGAGGAGGGATCCCAATAAGGGCCTTAGAGGACACTGGCACAAGAGACACAATTCAGATCACAGTGGAGTGTTACTAAAATAGGCAGCACCGTGTTTTCCACACACCAAAGTACAAGAAAGAAAATATTCAAAAGATCCCCAGAGTAGCAATGAAATTGCTAAAGTGGGTCTTATTAGCATGATTAGTGGAAGAAAGCTCTGTGCTCAACTCTTGAATATGAATCAAACCCTTTCACTTGTTGGTGAATCAAAAAAATATCTACATGAGCTACAGTTAGCAAGGTGCTCCTACTGAGGGGAGAAGGGCTGCAGAGCAGGAGAAGAGTTCATTTCTATGCAACCGCCACATTATGTGACGGTGCTGAGGTAATCTGTGTCACACAGATAAAGGGTCATTCCACACAGCTCGACAGGCTGATGTTTCCCAGCCTCCCAACTCTCCTCCAGCTTTCCACAACCATCCCAAGGAAGTCTCCAATCAATACAGTATCTGTTACGGTCTAGCTGTCGCTTAGAAAATCAATGACTTCCCATTTCTAGCACTGTTTTCCATGCTCTCTCTCGTGAGCTGCCTTAAACCTGACTAGAACCAAAGCAAGAGCTAGTTATCCCCCAGCCTCCTACCCCAGTGACTATACACAGGAGTGACATTTTGTTAATGCAACAACTGTGTAACACAGGGCACACAGTGTTGCTGTAATTAATAATGCTAATCCAACATCATTTCATATGTGCACTTAGGAAAAGACAAACAAGGATAAGTAGGAGAAGAAAACACAGTGCAGAGAGGGCATGATGAATGAGCAGGCTCACTAAATGACTAATACCAGGGGACAGGACAGAGTATTTCCCCCCCGCTGTTAATACTTTAATAAACAAGGACAACCACTAGTAAAAGTAAAATATCCAGTCTAGGTACTAATTAATGTCCCTGATAAATATGGACCGTTAAAGACGTGTCGAGGGACTAATTAGATCAGTGGAAGAAGAGTCGCTAGCGATGCACTTATATCACATGGGACCGCGGTATAACGAGGGAGAGCGCCCACTCTGTCATGTGGCGGAGACCCAGTTGACTCAGTCTTGAGGAAATCCTCCCTGCTCCATCAGGAGGAAATCATGGCCTAATATAATATCTGGAGATCCGTGAGCAACAACCAACAGATAAACCAGTGGCAAAACAATGAAATGTGATTCGTCTTTACGGCCACTTAAAACAACGTCTGAGCTGTAAAGAGGAGCGAGGATGGGGCTTTTAAGGGAGGGAGGAAAAACATCAGGGTGGTGTGCTGGAGCAGACCAGCCCCCCCCAGTCAGCCTGCCTTAACCACACCTCTAACCAGGTCCAGGTGGGAGCTCCTCACTCAGAATCTCTGCTCACTGCCAGATCCTCAGAAGTGGGTCAAGGCGACACCAGAGAGGAAAAAAAGAATCTCAAGCAGATGCAGAAGTGAAGCGGCGGACAAAGATGCTGCTGTATTTGTAACACTGCTAAAAGGAACCTGTGGGTCTTAATGTATTCCATAAAGCCATCTCCCCGGGATGACAGCAACATGGAGGAATACAGCCCACATGACCCGTGACCTCTGGAAGCACACTCCCGTATTGCTATTCTGCATGCCTGTGCTTTGACCTTTTCAAATCCCTCTTTAAAGGTTGCGTGTTCCTGTGTCTGTGGGCTGACCAGGCTTTGCAGGAGCAGCCGGTTGAGTGAGCGCACCTCTCCAAAGAGTGACCTACAAAGCTATTGTATTAAAAGAACCGTATTTATCACCGCTCTCCACACCAATCTGTTCTACCTGCTGCATGGAAAACATCCGGCAAACTCAAGTGCTCCTCCACTCAACGGTTGGAAAAGCTTTTTAGGCACGACTGGTTAGAGGGATCTCTGAAAAGGAAGCCTATCGCTTGGCTGCTTTGAGAGGTGGAAATGCTATTCAGGAGCCCCTGAAAGTTTAATCAGTCTGTGATATGTCTGTGCTGGGCCCACTGAAACAGGGCTGAGCTCCAGCAGGTCGCTGTGTTTTAGAAACACCACTGTTCCTACATCTGCATGCGTTTATCATTTCATATCTAAAATTAATGAAACTAAATGAATGATTGCCCAAACACTGTTGTTGAGAGGCATTAAGTCTCTAGAGGTACGTGTTTTAAAACCTGCATCAAACAAATACAGACAGAGCGCTGACATCAAGGATGTTAACCCTTAAAGCCAGCAGGAAGGCCTGAGAGTGAAGGTTAACCTGAGGATCTCCACTCGGACCGAAGCCCTTCAGCCTACAGTTTCTTATTTCTGACAACTAAAGCTGTGAAGGCCTTCAGAATAACAGGCTCCAGAGAAGGCTGTAAAGCAGAGGCAACAATAAATTGATTACCAAACAGACTAGGATGGATCTGTTTTGACGTGTGTATTAACCATCCCAAGTAGCTTCTGTGCTGTCAGCCATCAGCCTGCATCCTGAGCTGTGGACAAATACAGTCAGTGGTGTATATGTGTAGCATCGGAGCCTGTGCAACAGAGCGTCAGCGTCTGAGTTGTACATCACAGTAGTGCTGTCATATAAGTAAATAAAACTATTAAAATGAAATAGTTTTCAGGCTACAGTCGACCACAGAAGAGTCCACGTCATATCAGCGGCTCTGATTTAGCAACAAAACAAAACAATTGGCTGCAAACACTCTGTAACCATGAGCAAAGAAGCCCGAGGCAAACAGAGCCACAAGTTCCCCATAATTCCTCCAATAATCTAATTAAGATACTGGAGCCATGGCAAGCTAATGCGAGGGCTATGACACATTTGTACTCTAAATACTGTGGCGCTTTATCTTTGTTGGGAAAATGGAATTATTTCCACAAATGCATCTCAAATCTGATATCCTTCTCTCCTGAAATGGTTTTGTTTTGCCTGCCCTATCTCATCTGCTCATCTCCACTCCAATCTTATTGCTAATTCTTCCAAGACAGGGACACAATGCAATTCCATTTTAATGATTAAAAATAGAGGTTTCTAGAAAACGTAACTAGGTTAAATAAACAGTGGAACTCCGACGGGCATAAAATCACGGCAGCATAGTTGTTAATCAGATATTTATAGCTGGGAGTAACAATGTTGTGCTGTGATCCGTCTCTCTCCACAGGGATGTGTCTGTGGCTCTGTTCTGACGTTCAGTGTATCAGTGTCCTGCCGTCTCAGCCACCTAAACATACAGAGGCACATGGTGACAGGAGTGCACAACACGCTGTCCTGTGTCCTGCAACTACATCTTTAATTCATGCACCGTGCCTGTGACGGGCTCTCGCCTTGTTTTGGCCGATGGCTGCAGGTCCAACAGAGGTGTGGAGGGGCGGGGGTGCTAATACGGAGGTGTACGATGGGCGGGTGGGATTGCATTTACAAATAAAGGCAGAATGTGAGAATTTCAAATAGAGATCACTTCCTGCTTTGCCGTGGCCGCAGGTCAGCAGGGTGAACGGGCAGCTTTGGCGTCACAGCCCCGCTGATCACACAGGAAGGGAACAGGTCGCCGTTTTATCACCAGATTTATATTGAAAAAGCAGCTGAGAAAAGATCACAGCGGCACGGGGGGGACCCCAGACGTATACCTCCCCTGCTTTCACTCACTGATAAGGTGCCGAGCCCGACAGCACTTTCATTTCTTCCACTTGCTTATTTCATATGATTGAGCTTTAATTGGTTTTTGTGGGTAACATCCCTTTGTTTTCACTGTATTTTTATCATCAAGATTCAGTGTGACACGTTGAAGTCCTCCTGTTTTTGTAGCACCAATCTACTGCAAAATGAAACTGAGCTTTTGTGAACAGGAGGGTAACCATCAGGAAGGAATTTAGTTTCTCATTGATCTTAAAAATTACAAACACAACGTCTCCCTTCTTCCCCCGTGCTGCTCAGCAGACATTCAAAAACTCTTGTTGTTGTTAGAATATTCACTTTGAAGAAGTAAAAACCATATGAAACAGTAGACAAAGAAGCGTGTGAGGTGGTATTTGTAAAAGCAAAAGAAAAGGGATAAAAGTAACCTCTGCCATGTTACATCCAGCAGGCGCTGTGGGGGTGCAAAAGAGACTTCACTACGTCATTAACATGGAAATGCTGTGAAAGTGCTGAAGCAGTGTACATTATCACTACCTAGAATGATAACACAGATTTACATTTTCTACTTAAACTCATCTTTCCTCGATGGTGTGCAATAATTGGCACAATTTAGTAATCTGTATGAATATGAATGGATGAAGCTACCATAGTATATATTATATTTCAAATCAGCAGGCGCATCTATCTTTCAGCACGCCCCAATTAAATTTGACATTTTGTATGAGGCAGCTTTCAGCAGTCAGTGGTGTGTGTTTATGAATATGTATTCCTTTTACGGTGTCAATTAAGCATTGGATAAACGTCCATGATATGCTTTTCACGAGCTTAAGTGTAGTCAAACTAATTCTAATTAGCTGGTTTATGTGAGAGGCTCAGATTAAGCGTAAAGAGCTGCGGATGTCCCACCGGCACAAGGCTACGAGCCCATATGTGTGGCTGTGTGTGTTTTGTAGGAATAATAAATTGTCTCACATGTTTTACACTTCAGAGTTGTTCAGCCTCAGTGCTTAGTGGATTTGCTTGCCAAATTTCCTATGAAAAAAAAAAAAAAAACCACACACATCTGTGATACATTTCCAGAGCCGGTGGTTGATGTGCTTTGGACAGTGTCATTAAAACATCCCAGGTTACGGCCGGTTATAAAAATGCTCCGCCGTCCAGGTGTCAGGAGACATTTACTGGACTTCCTGAGGCTTTGTGAGGGAAAAGAGGATTTGGACATTTCATGAAAAGACAAGAAAGCGTGCATAAAAACCTCTTCACCTAAAACTGCAGGAAAGCTTCCAGAATGAGGATTAAGGGTTCAACTTCCATCTGTGTGACGGACAGACGAGTACTTAGCAGACAATTATAATCCGTTAAAAGCTAATAAAAGCACCATCGTGCTGTTTCGGCATGAGGTGAGCCAGGCTGGGGCTGATGCCGGCTCTTTCCCTCTGATTGGCTGTCTGTTGATGAGAGCTAGACGTCCTATCTACAGCTCCGGTCCCAACAACAGCCGCAGGCTTAGGAGGGCAGAGGTCAGGCCTGGGATCACATCAATCACACATTCACTGTGAACTCTACTTGGGTTAATTTGGTAACTAATTTATCTGAGATGGGCACATATCTGCCTCGCATCAGTGTGTGTGTACGCCTCGTGGATGTAACACTCTTCTCTATTGCTCTGTTGAGGGGAAAGCAACTCCCGTGTGCCTGCTTCAGTGTGCCGCTGCAGTCGGCATGAGATCAAAATGGGACTACGTTTTGATGTTTCTCTATCTGATAAAAAAAATACTAATAGGCTGAACACCCCTCAATATGCACAGTCCTGAAAATAGAACTCTGACTGTGAGTGCCAGTTTGAATTTGGGTATGTGCCACTGCAGGACAACCTGAGGTGTCACCACTTTCATCTGCTTGCACTCAAGTACATCAGGGAACTCATTAGTGCGCCGGTCTTGAAACCAAAAACTCAGCATCCCTGTTATTTAGTCAGGGAAACATCTGCACGGTATCCATCCCTCCATGCTCCGCCCAGCGGCCGAGGTTAACGGGTTAACTGGTATCCACGACACACTAATCACATGTGTATGAAATCAATTGATTTATTGACTTCAGCGGTGTGTTTGGCAATATCCTGCTCTGTGTATAACGTATGTAAGCAGCTATGAATCTGTCTGTATCATTCAGTGGATAATCGCAAAAATACAGTATTTAGGAGAAACTGGTAGATTCTTTGATCTTGGCATGTGGCTCTAAAGCCTTTAGCACAGACATGTTGGGGAAGCTTTGTGAGCAGGACTACAAGACACCTCCGTAGCCATGAATAATGCTGAAAGGTAAACGGAAATGAGACATCTTATCGCTATTCTCCAGTGAGGGAGGTAGGGAGAGGGCCACAATGAGTCAAAGGTTCAAGATGCATTTAGAAGGTGCCAAATGCAGGTTTGTTTTATTATCAGTTTTGGTCCACAGCTATATAAACCTATCACAAATGTTATGCCTTTATCTCTGCTGTTTGGATGTACATGTGAGCCCAGAGGATGGAAATATTTATTCTCTTGCTAGCAATGGATAATAGGTCGTACCTTTGAGCCAATGGGCTTTCAGGAGAGGCACAAAGACACACAGTGGAGATGAATCAATACTAATGATAACATGAGCTGGGTGCAGTGAATCAGCCTGAGTCCGGGCTTTGTGACCTGTCACATTCAGACGTAAGCCAGTGACTCCAAAGATTAAGAGGAGATCTTGGCTGCGTGTCTGTTCTTGGCCTGTAGCTGAAATGTTTTAGTGGTCCTTTAGATCCCTCCTGTATGCTTCGAATCACAAGCCAGTTCCTTGAGAGATGGCCGTGAGCACAGTCCTCAGAAGTGGATTGTGTGGAGACCTGATGTAAATATGTGCAGCTGGCAGCTCATGTGGTTTTGTTCATTCAGCTCGGCTCGTGAGTCTCGAGCTGAAAGGTACAGTATAGATTTCTATGAAAATATCTTTGTTTTACAGTTGGTTTTTTTCCCCTTACTTGGTTTGAAAGGTAACCTCTTGAAAAGTACATCCACCATCTGAAAAACATTTAAATGAGTGCTCTCTATATGAACTCACATGAGTGCTCTTCAACAAAATGAAGTGACTGAAATGGTGTCACCCAATAAGACTTTCATAATCACAGCCTCTGTGTGGTTTCTGGATGCAGTCGTTACTCCATGTGACAGGCTGCAACATATCTGACTATCTAGACCACTTGTGAAGACTCTGACTGACATGTCTGACATCACCAACATTTACAAATCCTGCAGAGTGCAAAATGAGGCTGCAGCAATAGAAAAGAATAAACGCCTTTCTTCATGGAAGCTGAATCCACGGTCTCTCCAGGTTACAGCAACTGTGCCAATTTAAAAATAACAAACAGAGACACGCTGCCTTCAGGGACCCAAAGCTTTTACTGCAAACTGTAACAGCCTCAGCAGTGATATCACACAGTTGATAGATACTTCCAAATAAGATATGAGACATGGGTTCTCTTGTGTGTTACCTCATAACCTTTCAATTATATATCGTGATAACACTTTGACTTTTATTGTAGATATGATGTTGATAAATGTCACATAAACTGTGAAAAAACATAATGCTGTCGCTCAGGCTCTGCAGGAACCACGGAGCATCTGACAGGATGAGATGGTGCCAGAGCACAAGTTAACGGAGGCACTGCTACATGCGTTTTTACAATCCACAGTTTAAATCTATATATTTTTAATGACCACGTCACTGTTTCTCTGAATGTGAATTATGCATAGGGCAAATGCTATCTGGTTCACGCTAGTTCGATACTTTCAATGCCTGTTTTTCATCGCATTCCAGCCAGGGATGGAGATGATATCCAATGAGTCAGGCACTCTTACATCAGGACTATTCCAACCACTTTATGCTTTTGGAAATTACATTAACCTTTTTAGACACAATTTTCAGAGGAATTTGAATGCGGCTAAGTATTGCGTCACTAATTGACTACTTTGTAAAAGAAATGTGGTGGAAAATGACAAGATTATTAGATACACAGAGAGAGACAGAGAGAGAGAGAGAGAGAGAGGAGGGGGGGGATGTAATGAGGTGGCAAAGAAAAGGGCTTGCTGATAACACCTACAAAAATGCCAGGAAATAACAGGACCGCCACACTGAAAGAAACAAACTTGGCTAACATATGCTCACACACACACACACACATTCAGACTCGAGCAAAGTCATAAATGCACAACCACACAAGGAAAGTCACATTTTGCATGAGAATGTGAACAAAGATGGCGATCACAGTTTAACTCCCACAGGCCGCCAATGTTGCCCCCACCATAAACATGTTAAATTCAATAAAAGCTTGATACTATTTTAATAAGAGGAAAGGCTTGAGGCTTAAATAACTTTGCTTTTCTTTCACTGAGCCCCCCCCCAAGATCACATTTCTCAATTTCAGGCCTTTTTCTAATATCCCCCATCCCCTGCAGGAACACTTGTATGTTTCAGTCAGTGTTCAGTAAGCCGCACGGGTTCACTCCTCTAACTCTTACCACATGTGCTCTGACTGGGGGCCAGATAAAGCCTCGGAAAACACAGCCATGCTTATCTCCCCACTCAATTCTCCCAATTATTACTAAATAAAAGATCAATCCAAACGTACTGCTGACATACTGCGTGACAGGCTTGACACAACACACTCTCACGACTTTAAAGCAAAATCTACATCAATTTAGATGGAGCATTGATAAGGATTGGGTTGGGAGAAAAAAGAGGTGACTGATATATAGAGGGCATATGAAAGTATCACAGTAGATGAAGAAGAGATGTTTTTCATCTCCTGACACAAAGGAATCTATGAAAGTCTGCTGCGACTCCCCTTAGACAGACAGAAAGATCTAAACGCCGCGTCTGAATTCTTTATGAGGAACCGATTCATTAATTTTTTGTCTCTGGCATCTGGCTGTCACAGATTGCCACACATTCATTTCTATACTTAACTTTTATTTACACTACATCATAATCCTCATCACAATTTGACTGAAGTTTAGTGATCTTGTTTAGACTTAAAGAAAATTAGACATAATTCTCATTAAATTCAGCCACATTTTCTCTCACAGCACATTACTGCAGCTACCCAAATGTTAAACAGTAAAACTACGAGGAATGAGTGTGATTACAACTGTTCACAGCTCCAGCCTCATTGTTTTACATGGTACGCTGCACAGAAACACAGAGGCAACACTTATTACACAGCACAAACACTGCCGCAGGTGTAGATTGGCTTGAACATATAAAGATGTACTAATCCTGAAATGGGCCATGAAATACTCAGGACTGTAGATTATTGCTGGTCGCACAGAGGAGCTAATCAGCTCGCCAAATGAATGATGAGGAGAGCAGCAGAGAGGACTCCCTCTCGCTCTCCCCATTATCCGGCGACGTGCAGAGAGGCTGCCTGGTGTGAACACACAGACGTCATGCCTGTGCAGTGGGCAGCGGCTCACGCTGGGCGTCCCGCACGCATCAGATAATTGGTAGAGCGCCGCCACGTGAAGCAGCGTGCCAAGGGGACAGCGTGCAGAGAAAAACACACAACTTCAGCAGATGGTTTGACTGATGAACAAACAGCATGCGGACAGAGAGGTAGAAATAACCAACCGCCTCCTGAAAATATATGAAAAGCTGTGGAGTCAGAGAGAGGAAACGTCGAAGCGTGTGTGTGTGTGTGTGTGTGTGTGTCTACACACACCTTGACTGACATACACGACAACAAAAGTAGAAAGATCTAACGCTGACTGACAGCAGATTCATTCATTATCACAAAACACTGGTTTCTATCAGTATTTCCTAACAATCCCAGGTGTCAGGAAATCAAAAGGCAGTTAAGCAGCCATGCAGGAGGAGAGAATCAGATGTGTCACAGTAATAACAGAACACCATATATTGGGCATTTGATGACACAATAAACAAGCACTCTGAGCCAAAGAGAGTACTGCAGCAATAGCAAAAAGGATATCATTATAGCCCTTCAGCCGCTTTATTCCACAGTGTGGGTCAGAAGAAACAAACTAACAGCGCTGAATCAATGTGACAGGGTTAATGACTGTTTCTCTCTTCTAAACTCTGGCTGTGGAGCAGCTGGGCCGCAGGGAGCCCAGGTGACACTTACACTTTCTGTCATATCCGCCCAGTCACACTCCATTTCTTCACCTCACTTCACCGCCACGACGCCATGACGCTCCCTCCCCAGACACCAGCGCTCAGCCACAGCGCCTGGGCTCCTCACCTGCAGGCCTCACCGGACCCCAGCGAGCGCAAACCAAAGCAGGAGGATAATTACACCCACATCACTTTATTGATAGAGAGACAATCAGACTCCGGTAAAATAGAACTCACAGCTTTTTTGGTTAGTTTAATTCTAATTATGTGCCAGATGGGTGAGGCTTGACACACAACATGACGATACTAAAAGCTCAGCTTGGAGCGCTTCAGGATGTTATTCACACTACCGGTCACTGGCTGTATCCACATCCTCTGGTGCAAATAAATGAAGGAAACACTCTGTATTACTAAATATGCACTAGTATCATAGTATCACCTGGATGTCCATAACCTACAATGGACAAATACAACAACGACACATTTATGTCGCTGAGATGCATTAAGTAGATTTAATTCAATATTACAGACACCTGCCAACATATGAGAATAATAATCTGCTGGAAAGACAAAAATTCATGTTGGTTTCTTCTATTTAAGAAGGAACAATGCACATTAATTAACATCATTAGCCACACAGGCTAATCCTGATACTCAACATTAAAAGAAGCCACAGAAGAGCAGAAAAGCACGACCACAATAGTTCAAACATAAATCATCCAGGCCTCAAACACATTTCTGTAAGCTAACCTGATCTGTAAAGTCAATACTAATCCACAGTTAATTCATTCTCTTAAATCCATAGTTAAAATTAAACTCTTGCAATGACGTCCAATCAAAACTGTCCGTGTGTGAATCTGATTATACAAACATGAGGGGATTCAGAGAGCCACAGGCTACGACGCTGTGTCCATGTGTGTGTGTGTGTCCGTGTGTCTGTACATGACGCTGGGGGAACAAAGTGTAAGTGGGTTAGTGTGTGAATCAACTCCATGTGTGAGTGTTTGACCACACTTTGGAAAAGTTGCTGATTTAGTGCAAAAGGCCATCTGTGCCATTTTCCCTGACCTTCATGGGGCTGTGACTGTGACAACGAGCAATTCCCTCTCTGTAGGATGGCTTCGTGTTTATAGTGTGTGTGTGTGTGTGTGTGTGTGTGTATATATATATATACACACACACACACACAGAAGATATATATATAAATATCAGAACACATTTTTGTGAGGCTCTCAGTGTTTCACATTTCACCATGATATCTTTACTTTGGTTCTGATCTTCACTCCTTAGTCTTTACTCTTTACACAAGAGGCCAAATATAACAGCCACCATAAACAAAGTGATTATCAATTAGCAATCAGAAAGACTGCTGCTGAATTGAACAAGAGCAGAAACAGCTCCTGTGAGTGTGTTGCTCCCCATGAGCCAGTGGTCTAGTGTCCCCCCACACTGACGGTGACCTCCTGATTTACTCCTTTTTGCCCCGGTCACAGCACTCTGTCAGTACAGAGTCCACCATCCAGGAACACATCAGCACCCAAGGACAGCACACAGGCCTGGCTGGTCAGCCCGAACAAAATCCAAACAAATAACCTTCCCCGCTGTCACAGATTTACAACCCTCTGACAGGACCGCCCGCCAGAGAACGACGACAGCTCGGCACAACAGGGATGAATCATCCGCACCTTTTCCTCCCCACCTTCGAGTCGGTGAAGCGCTGATGAGAGCGCCGTGACATCACAGAGCTCGAGATGGAGCAGATGAGCCTGATGTCTCTGAGCTTTCTTTACAAATTGGTATTGAATGCCTGCTGTTTAATTCTCTGGGCTGTTGGAGCTATCGTCCTGATACTGAGCTGCGATCAGCCCTGGAGGAGAGGATAAACATGAGACATTAGAGGCAGAGGGACTCTTGCAGATGTGACCAAGTTGCCCCACTTTCTGCCACATGCTCCTTGGAGCTCATCCCGCCTGAGGAGCCTCTTTCTTTTCTCTCCTTCCCTTCTGAGGGTGAGGGCAGTGCCAACCACTAGTATGGCTTGTCCAGGGGACGGCGGGCAGACTGGTTCCCAGCTGGGCTGCTGCTGCTGAAGGGGCTGTCATCGCTGCCACGTCGCCCTGGGCACCGCAGCAGGACCGAGCTGCTGGTCCCTTGATCGCTGTGCTAAAAGCTCATCTGTAAATGTGCAGGGCCAAAGAGGCCACTCGTGTCTAACTGCTAACGTGGAAGCAGACCAGAGAAGACGGAGTTTATCTCCGACATTAGCCAGCTGAAAGAAAAATGATATTTAAAAATGTGAGGCTCCCGCCCCACATCACTTTGCTTTTCACAGGATGTCACTTTAAACAAGCGCCTGCAGCACGGCTCGTTTATTCTAACAGTCAGCTCACAATGTCCACTGGTATTTAACGCTGTAATCAGTTAAGGCAGCGAAAACGCATTCTCGAGTGGAAAACAGCCAAATAAACATTCAGACTAACTGACAACATGTAGAAACATGCACATATCTATGCTCTGTGCTCAGCAGAATATTAGGTTCAACTGGAGATGCTGTCTGCTTGTAAATGTCTTGCAGCTGTGAGAGTTAGTGTTCTGGGTCTGAAGCATTGTTACATAACTGCTCTTAGTTAACGGCTTCATCTCTTCATTGTTTCTGCTGGGATATGTTTCGGCTTTCTGTCACTAGAACAATGACAATTTGTGTTTTTGCACTCAACTACTAACTACTACTATGTGTTTAGTAGTTGAGGTTGAGATAAAGAACTATTTTATTCCCCTTTTCTCTGCCAGCACAGCACAAATAAATAGTCAAACTGGCCGGTTGAAGCAGGAAAAGTATCTCAGTGCAGAAAGAAAAAAACGGACCAAAGTGGATGTTTAGTTAATGTTTTTGGCAGTTATGATTTCATGTCTATCTAGATGGAAAAGGAAAAACATCTGTATCCTGTCACCTGCAGCAGATGAGACTCGTCTACTTTATATCAGACTTTCTGCAGCTATAAAGGGGGGCAGTGAAAAATGTCGTCTGTCACTCCATCTCTGATATTGCAATGATTAAGAAGCTCTTGTGGCTCTGATACAGTTATCAGCAGTAATGCTGGAAGCTGACTGAACAGGCTCTCCTGCTCGGGGAGCGGTGTACCGGCTGATGGAGTGGCTCCCGAGGCAGCTGAATTGATGTTACATTAACACTCTGTCAAGGCACCGGAAGGGGCTCAGAGGTAAACAACAACAGTGTGAAACGTATCAGCTCGGTCAAGTTACAATAAGCGAAAGAAACTTTGGGAATAAAATGACATTCACGGGAAAAAGCATTTAGTGCGATGAAAGCAGGAGATGATATTTGAAATCACATTGGTCACTCTTGACATTAAACTCAGTCTCTGCATATTATACAGTGTGGATCCCATTTGGCCCATTAAATGAAGTGAAGGTGGAACGACTCATCAGGAGGACTATTGTCAGAGTAGTTGGCCATCATGTCCACAGACATGTTCTGTCCATGTCCACAGAGAAGTGATTGATAGATCAGTGCACATTATCATGGACGCACACACACACACACATACAAGAGACGCAGTAATGTGGGTGTTTGCTGTATCTTAAACAGGACTTAACACACACACACACACCATGTCTGACAGGGACACATCCATCAAACAGTCTGCTGTCACATTTACTTCAAAATTATTTATGCTAAATCATTGTCATGCAGAGAACTTGGTAAGAGCTGTGCTGAATGTGTTGTTGTATGTGTGACGTGCTTTCAGAAATGAAACCTGTGTCAAGAAATAAATCTTGCTGTAATTTGTCTGCTTCTTCTTTTGTCTTTGCTTTGGACTCCTAATGTTAAAGAAGTGACTCTAGTTTTAGTCATTAAGTTAGAAATGCACCTTATTGTGTTTTATTTCAGAGATTCATTATAACCAAAGAGGAATCTTTTTTAAAGATAGCACCTCCATTATTTCCATCATTATCTTTGAGTAAAGTGTGTATAGCACGCTTCTTCCTTTCTACAGGCAGCGATAACAAAGCTGTGAAGCTTCTCTGGATGAAGCACAGAGGCTGGATGAGGAAAGGATGGTGCACACCGACTGAGTGCAAGCTTTTACCAAACACTTGCTTTGTTGAGATATTTGTGTAGTCTGTATAGTTTCAGCTTGTTGTCCCAGGTGTATACAAACCGTGTAAACTAATAGCTTTCAGATAGCATTATTCTGCCCTGTGGCCTGGAGACAGTGCGAGTAACAAGGACAGTACGAGGACAAGACAAGAGCAGGCCTCCAGGTCCTGCTGTCATGGTGGCCGTTCTCTCTTTATCTCAGTCTCACCTGTGTCCTGCACAATTTAATCCATCCAGTTCCTCGTGGCTCTCCAGAGTGACATTCGATTAGTGGCCCAATTAGAAACAGCATTGCCTCAAGGCCTCTTTTTCCCCCTTATGTCAGGGTGAGAGACCAAGATGTAGTCTGAGCAAGTTCAAGGCCGGCGAAAAGGCAACAAGTAACCGTGGTGCCATTGCCGGGCTGATGATTCATTTTAGGTATACACACACACCAACACACTCCTGAGACCGACGTGGGAATAACCTCCGTCAGCTCTTAATGGTCTGTCTGCACACACAACGGGAGACGTCATGGGATGTTTCACACCAAACACGAGTTCAAAAGAATTGTCTGTAAATTAGTCATTAGCAGCTGTTGTTGAGTCCTTGTGGAGTCTATACACAGATGCTTCTCCTAAAACGCGCGGAGAAAAAAAAGCTGACGCCACACTATTGATCAAAGACATGGTTGCCTTAACCCATTTCCTCTGATAGTTGTATAGATTTTCTTCAAAGAGGGGTTAATGCTTATGTTAGCTGGATCCGTGCCTTTTAACAATGCAATTAGCGAGGCAAAGGTAGCAACAAATCACTTTCATTTGCGTTAATTGATTTCTAGTTGTTGTAATAATGACTATCAATGGTGAATCACATCAAGGAGGGCACTCTGGCTCCAGTTTAATTCAGTCATGCTTAGTGGAGAAAGGGCCAACCCAAGATGGTTTCTCTCTCTCTCACACACACACACACACACACACACACACACACACACACACACACACACACACACACACACACACACACACACACACACACACACACACACACACACACACACACACACACACACACACACACACACACACACACACACACACACCTCCTGACTGGTTCAGTTTCTCACCGATTTTGCAAGGATATGATTTGGCATATGCTCCTGCTATGGCCAGGCGTGTGAACAGGTGGAGCCGAAGATGGTGTGAATGGCTTGATATGCAGCGAGGCAGAGGCAGCACCTTCTGTCACCATCTTGGTGACTCTGCTGACGTCGGGTTTATATTGATGAGAAGCTGGGGATGGTTAATCAGGTAGCTTTCAATGGCAGCCCAACAAACTTTTTCATCTGCCTCAGCTCTGTCTTTGAGGTGAAGACGGGCCGAGGGCCGCTCGTGTCATGCAAATGCAGTGATTCAATTGGAAAAGACAGACTGGTTGATGCAAACACGGTGCCTTTCCCCTGACTTTTTCCTTTTGGAAGAAAGATTTAATTGTGAAGTGATGAAACAATTGTCCTCTGCAGTTAGCGTCACTTCCATTAAATAGAGCCAGAATGAGCAGGTGGAAATCACTTCTTATAATGACAGAAAATAGAAATGAAAGCAGCGCTGAGGGCAGGATTCAGCCATCAGTATTTTACTCCATCCAGCATTTCTGTGATGTGGTGAAGGGCCTGTAAGAAGCAGGGGAATTGATCTTTTCCTTCCACAGGCAACAGTAGCTGTCTCTAATTGTCTACCAGAGCGTAGTGGGGCCCAGGCAGAGGCTCTGCATAGGGAGCCCCCTGTGCACTGTGGGAGAGCACCTTGGGCCCTCATGGAGTGACAGGAGCTAACACACACTTATGCAGCATGCTCTGAATAATGCAAATCATGTCAGCCCTCACACAACTCTACCTAACAAGACTCTGGTGGTTTCACACAGCATCATCTGTAACAGTGACAAATCCCAGCGTGATGCAAATTAAAACAGTGTATGAGATTATTTTCACTATAGTGTACCACCTCCTCTGAATTATCAACCAATAAATTTAGCTTAACAGAAACAGCTCCGAGCTACTGTACTGATGGATGCTCGGAGAGACGCCTGTTAATAGGATTGTTGGTCTAATAGCAAACATTACCACACATTTTCTAACACTCCATCACATGGAAATGACTTCCTGATTTGAATTTGCGAACACAGACACACTCTCACTCTGTGCTCGCATTTCATAGATTTCTCAGCGGGTGCTGGAATCACAGCAGCAGGTCCAGAGCAGCGTCCCCGGTCTTGGTCACTACTGAGGTCTGGGGCCTCGGGCATCATTCATCACAGCTGCTTCTGTCTCCAGCTCTGGATCACAACAGGGCTTTTTTTTTCTGCAGACTCTGCATTTTAAGTTGCCCACGGGGAGGGGAGGTGGTGATGGACACACCAGTCAGGGCATCTGAGGCAAACACACTGTGAGCCATCCAGTCCGGGTTAGTCTCCCTGACAGTACCGCTCAGACACACAAACTCTGACGAACACACTGCGCCCATCTGGCTGTAGTTGTCGGTAGAGAGAGCAGTGCCAGAGGGGCCAGTCTCTCTACTGTCCCGAGACAGATGCATGTGTACCTCTGGTATTGTTCCTGCAGATAGGCCAAAGACTGTCAAATAAATATCAAGGTGTAATTCCATCTCATACAGCTACCTTTAAAAGAACTGCTTGCCATAAATTCTTTGCAGTGACAGATATGTCTGAAAATATCCCATCATGCTGCTGAATGTGAGGCTGGCTTGTCCCTAAACCATACACAGTGGCTGTGGGTGATAGGTAAACATAACAAGATGATGTATTGTGTTGGACAGTAATTCTACTTCCTCTCCATCTCCCTTGGGGCAAATGGGAAGTCTCAGCCTCTCTGCTGTGACTCACCCAAAGCCATTTTTACACCTCGACACCTTGGCCTGATGAGACAAACCATGCATGATAATTATGTGTGACTCAACAAGCTGCAGGGACACTATTAAGTAAGCACGGCGCTTCCTCATGCATGTTGGTGCGTCTATGCTGATGTGTCCGTCATTACTCAATTCCCATTTAGCCGTCTGATGACTTTTTTTGACCCCTGAAATAGGCATAGCAATGACAAACTGGGTGGCACTGGTATTAATAAAGTATGAAAAAGGCAGCGTTTGAATCTAATTATTAGTCTAATGCATTAGATGTGATCACACAGGCTCTTCAGTGATGAGGAAATCATCTCCCGTAAGACACCACACTGATAATTACAATAACATTAACCTTTGCCTTGTTAATTCAGGTCCTCGTAGCAATTCATCTCAGGTCAGAGCCCTCTTAGAGCATTTTTTTCACACTACTTTGTGGGGTGGTGAGAACACTGAAGTGGTGTGGACAGAAATCAAGCATTCACTTTTTTTTTTTTTTATGAATAAATGAATAGCACTGTGTTGCCTGCTGGAGCATATTTTCTCATTACGCTGTCAACTGGAGATAAGTGCAAGAGAGTGCACGTGTCATAACCACGCACATCTAAGTTATTTATTGTAGGAAAGAAAACAAAATGTGGATGTGAGGGGTATTATTCGGTGTCATCAATAGTGTAATTGAGGATGTGTGTATAATACAGCTTGAGGTGTTGCGGGCCAAAAAAAAATGAACCCAGCCAAAGCAAAAGGCACAGATGCAGCTGGCAGAGAGGAGAGCGAGCTCTGCTAGGAGCCGGGACTTAGAGCTCTGGAGAACAATATCCCAGAATGCTCGGCTCCGCGAGACAATATACCGTAGGTAAACATACAATAACTGACACTGCTCACACTCACTCATCCATTCATGTCTCGCACTTAATGACTGCCTTCTCTGCACTCATGTTGTGCTGTTTGAATGCTTCTAATGATGTGTGTGCTCAACACACACACACACACACACACACACACACACACACACACTTGAAGCTTCTCTCCTGCTACAAACTCATCTCAAATGAGCTGCAATAACAGCTACCAAAAATTAATATGGATCCAGCAGACAGTAAACACTTGATAAGGCAGACACAAGAATAAGAATATAAAACAAGTGTGCGTACACACACACACACACACACACACACACACACACACACACACACACACACACACACACACACACACACACACACACACACACACACACACACACACACACACACACACACACACACACACACACACACACACACCAGGGGAGATACAGATCACACAATAACCTCTCATATTCAGGTAACAGCGACTATATTGGACTGTGAACACTGGAGAAGCTCGAGGTCTCTTTTCCCCAGACTGCATTATTACATCATGAGCAGGGAAATCAATTATTTTTCTTTTTATTACAAGAATAGCTTTCACATAAAAATAAGAAAGTATCAAATTAAAGTTTTAAAATATCATAAATGACCTCCTAACATTGCTGCGGTGAGAGCGCTGTATGTCTGCATTGTTCAGTACTGCTGTAAACAGTCTCCCATCAACATGCTGGTCAGCACACATTGTTTTGCACTGATGTGGAAGCTGAAAATGGGGCTGTCGCTTCAAAAGGGGGAACGTAACTGAAAAGGCATATGTTCTCATGTGAGAAAAACACAGTGAAATAGAGCTGGTGTGACAAAGCTGTGACATACAGCATGGCGAGGGTTTTATTATCCATTAGACAGGCATAAACATATCAGTGGGAAAAAGATGCACTTGTCAAAGTAATCAATCACGTTTGGGATTGACACAATCACATGATTTGGCACAGGGGCCGTTACTACTGGCCACGAGGTTGTTTATGGTGTTTATGGTGTTTATGGTGTTGTGCTCATTCTTCAGTGCACACATCAATCACACAGGACGTGTATTTCTGTTAAGAAGTCAGAATCAACCTAGAACATGATGGACAAACTGTTTTATATGGGCACTAATCAACACACAAATGAGTGAGAAAAATGGAACACTGGCCTAAAAAGTGATCACATTAACATTTGTAATTTCTATTGGAGGTTTGGTGGATTCAGAGCCACTAGATGTCGCAGGAAAGCGCCGGCATCTCAGACCAAAACAAATGTTAAATTAAGTCTTAATCAGCTCTGTAAGGTAAAGACTGCATCTGTATGTGGGCATGTGTATGTTTTATCACTTTGTGTTTGAAAAAAAGATTAAAGATGCATCTTTGGATACTAAGGCTCAATATGCATATGGCTCAATATGCCCTCTGACTTTCCCTGATTTGCATCTAGATAGCTTTAATTATGAATAAAAGTCAAGTTACCCGATTGGATGGGATAGTGGAGAATCGATTGGGAGGCGTGAATAATGACAAAAGGATCGGCGCTGCGTCTTATCACAGTTCAAACACCGTACCAATCTCAATATGTGGCACAGCAAATAACCACTCTGCTGCACCACATGCTGGAACACTATTAACACCACGCACGACTGTTTTAAAACATTTGAAGCCATTTAATGGCCTTGTCCAATCCAGATCATCAGAGGTCATTTCTGAATTCACAAATAAATTCTCCCATGTAATGTGGCCTCAAATCACTTTACTGAAGAGGAAAAGAGGCGTTAATGTGGAACAGTAACTGTGAGTCAGCACCACACCACAAAGAAGTAGAGGCTAAAATAATCCAGATTTTATCTTAATTCATTGGACTTTTACTTCACAGCTGACCCAGTAGACTCGTCTAGGAATGAAATCTGGACTCCTTTGGCTCATTGTAGGCAAATGTAAAGTAAAAGTATGTTTATAACTTTATTTGTGTCTTAAAAAGTGCTAATATTTGCAGATTAAAACATTAACAGTTAAAAAAGATCCATCCAGTGAGCTTGACAGTAAGGCTGGATTGTAATAATTACAACAAATAATATGAAAAAGGAATATTAGTGAACAGTTTGTTGGGTTCTGTAGGTTTCCACAAACACCAATGATTTGTTGCTACAGAGTTAATGAAGAGCATTTGATTAATCTGTTTCCACCCACTCAGACCTAATTAATCTGAAAATCTATACAACAGTGAAAAAGCCGGAGAGGTTAAGCGCGGCTCCACAGCACATTTCTAACCATCACTACTACACCACCGTAACAGCACAGAGGCTTCAACACAACCGATGAGCCAGACGAAGCAAATTTCACTCTGTCTCGACAGCCTTGACCAGAATCTCTCAGTTAAAGGCATTCTTTGTGATCAGCTGTAAAAAGTAAAATCGAAGGGTAAGATTATTCTATTTCACGGTCACACAAGATAAGCTCTGACAAAAGAAGGCATCTTTAGTAGAAGAGCTGCCATAAACAAATGTGTTCTGCTCTGCACACTCAGTTATGTAAACAGCTGCTGAATGTTCATGAGATGAGAACACTTTCTTTGAGTCATCACACAGACTGCTTTATCACTTCCTGTGTGACCTGAATGAAGCAGCCTTTTTTCATAAAACACCTCCTCAATTATTCAGCCCTAAAACTAAAAAGGAGTGGATGTGTGTCGTAGCTGGCAAGTCAGCGTGCATCATCTGAAGCATTTTGAAGTTTGTGTGCTCATCTATTGAAATCATAGGAGGGAATCAAACGTGCTGAGTGCACATCCAAAACAAAGAAGACTCACACACAGTCTGTCTGTGGAGGCAAGAGCTGCATTAATAACATTTAAAAAAGCAGGTTTTGCTTTTTACTGCAGGCGATAAGGCTGAAGTGTGCTGGCCCACAAAGCGGCACAGAGCTCCAGATATAAACAGGATCACACCGTGCAGGAGGGGGTGCTGAAAGTGAGTCGAACATCACACTGACCCAGGTTGGAGCCTTTGATGTCTTCGGCACTTTGTAATTACATGAACAGTGTTTGCATCATCAGCATCTCCATCAGGACTCCATAAGGTTTTAGAAAGACTTTCTCCTGACTGTAAAGCTCTAACAGCATCTGCTCCTTTCCTCTAGTGTCCATCACAAATCACTGTTACTTTTCCTCTGCTCTGTTTATATCTATAGGACATACCACACTACTGTTTTACAGCTGGGGGCCGTGTGGCACTGAACACCACATTTAGTGAGAGTTTCTCTTTGTGCTCTGAGCTATTGTCTTACAGTCGTGTCTTTTTCACTCAGACAGATGATTCAGTGCCTCTCCAGCTCTAGCAATCCTCCACTAATAACATTGTAGTGATGCAAACAGCTTGACATAGATGGCACTGAGGCCATGCCTCCTCTCACAGGCAGAGAAACTAGACTTTTCTTAGCACGGTTTTTATTTTTCCATCCTGGCTGCAGGCCTTTTGACCTCCAAACAGCCACATTAGGCATTTTGTGAGCAATCTTTCTCCGTCTCTAACTGGGCTGTAGCATCATCACAAGGGCCTGATTGTACTTTGATTGTTTCCAGCTCACTTCATGGGCGTATGGTGTGCCTGCCAGTCCTGGTGGACTGAATCAGGCCATAATGGGTTCATTAAAAATCGCCAGGACGGCTGGCATTGGGAGGAATGATTAGTGAGATAAGCAGGGGATATGAGCTTAATGGAAGAAGAGGTGGTTCACCAAGATTAAAAGCCTTTTCCACATCACTGCCATTTTCCCTCCAATTCAGCAAACCACTTAATTGAAATTCTTTTAATTTTCTTTTTAATTTTCTCCCCAAACCCCTCCTGGAATTGCAACCCCAAGATGAATGGTAGACTGGGGTATGACTGTGAGAGAGATTCAGTGTGTCATGCTTCAGCCCCTCTGTGACCCGATTATAAGGAGTTTTTAACAGATCCAGTGTTTGGTCTATCATGGAACACTTGATGTTTCTGCAAACACAGAATCACACATTGTGACAGCAAAATACTGCTTTTACAATGCTGGTGTTTCTGTTTCCCTCCTTGCTGTAAATCAACATGAGATGAAAACTAAAATTAAAATCAAAGTCAAATTAGAGAGAAATATCCCCTGCTGATGTGTGGAGCCATTTCTACAGTCAAGGGCACAAACTGAAACATTAGTTCCCAATAGTTGCAGACTAATAATAAACCATAAAATCCCTACATCAAACATGTCAGGAGCCTGCTAAGAGCCTGATTTCATGGCAGGAGAAACACGGAAATCGGAGGTTGGCTGCTGCCAGTCAAAATGAGCGTGAGGGCTTTGTAGTGTGATACCCTGTCAAGAGCTGTGCAGTCTCTGTGGTTTGTAGCACGAGCCTTCAGAGAAGCTGCATAGAGGATGAGAGACATAAATAAGTTTACTCTGTCAGAAGAAACCACAAAGCTGTCAGATGACACAGCCCTCTCAGGCCTACAATGCACGGCCCAGCACGCACCCAGAGAGAAGCGACCTGTTTGTACGACTCAAATTGATGCTACGCTAGCATGAACTAAATAACAATCGACTCCTATTGCAAATGGAGATTTATAAAGGGCATGTAATGGAATACAACAGCTTCCTGCTGCACTGTGCACAAACAAGCAGAGGTGCACACACATGCACATACTGTACATGCAGGCACAGGTCATCACTACCCCTGAGCTGTACAGTTGGCTTTGTTAGCTCCATTAAGAAATCATCTCCCTGCTAAGCCAGACCGTGAGCTGCCACTAAGCACTCTGTCAGCAGCACGGTTAGACAATAGCACGTCTGGAGTCTCCGTGATGATGTGACGGGCTGATCTTGGTTGCGGTCCAACCCGTAGGTTGGCTAATGAAGGGAGAGGGGGGGAGGATGGGGCCTCATCAGGTCGTGTTGAGAGAACTCGAACAGCAAAAAGGCTCAAAGCCTTCCAGAGATCTCTGTCGATCTGCCTGTCAGATGAGGATGAAGAGGGCCTGTGCTGAAGCTTCCCAGTGCTCACACTTTAATGTCATTCAGTTCGCCTTGACAGCAGCAGACAAAAAGTGGGTAATTACTTTGCATTGTAGTTTTTAAACGGGGCTTGTGTAAATAGTTTCTGTACAGTCTGGAGCCAGTGCAACATAAACAGCGTGCTAGGAAAACATCTGAGGAGACTAGACGCAAAGAGGATGTGTCAGAGACGGAGAGAGGAGCTCTTCTAAACACAGTGTTTGGAGAGGGAGGCGAGCTCAGGTGTGCTCTGTGTGCTCCGAAGGTCGTGACTCAGACAGTCTGTCTATCTTCATTCCTTTCCATCTTGTTTTATGATATACAGGACGACTGAGGCCGGCAGCTCGGCTCTGAGTGTGAGAGCCAAGCTGACAGCGTGTTTAATAATTGTTGTGCTTTGAACTCCAGCTCAGGCTGCAGATCCCAAACTGAGCTAAACCTACATATAGAGCGTCCCTGTAGACAACAACACTGTGATTACACGCGTCTGCATTCTCTCTTATGAGTCACTATAATGCAGCATTGATGGCTGGTGGTAGTACCAGCCTGACCTGCTGACGATGAGTACAGCCGTCACTAAATCAATAATTTCATTTGTCAGTATCAGTGAGATTATCAGAGCATCAAAGGTAACTCATTATCCTATTTGGCTCAGTGGACTCGTCAGGATGAACCTGCTTAATCTGAAGCTTGTTACTCTGTACCTGCAGTGCAGCACAGTCCTGTCTCCTCACACACAAAACAATGGACGCAGAATATGGAAATGTCTCCTTCACTGCTTCGACTGGTCTTCAAATAAATGTAGTTATGATCATATATGAAAATACAATCAGAACTCTAATGAACACACAAACATCACTTAAAGCTTCCACATTGCAATTAAAAGAATATTTTTCTTTGAAGATAATTTCACTAAGGTTGTGATTTCTCATATTAAGGCCTTTTTATTCTCATTAAAGCAGCTAAAGGGAATTAATCTCATTTACATTTTATGTTTTGTTACATTTCCAACATTGATGAGACAGTTGGATAAAAGTATGGTTATGTGCCATCTTGAATTAATGCCCCCCCCCCAACAATAAGGAAAAGGAAATCAACATTTAACAACTTTACATGAATTTTCTGGGTTTTAAGAGCAAGGATACACTGTGAAACTCCCACAGCCAGGCAGACGTGAGATAATCAATAGTTCCCATTGGAGGATGACTGTCTGCTGTATAACCTCATTCTTTGAGAAAATCTTGTCTGCTCAGTTTGAGGTTTGCCCTCTTCAGATGAGAAAGCAGAATTACTGTACATCAAAGGCAGAAAACCGGACCAGATTTGCCAGAATACTTTGGCTCTGTATCCTTCAGATTAGATTTGATGTCCATCAAAGCTTTTATATGAAAAACTCTATCTGTGGTGTTCACATTACAGACTGAGTGCTTTTTATCCCATAACTGTGAACAAATCTAATGCGATAACTTCATGAAAGGATACATTTTCATTTCAGCACTCAGGAGAGGCTGTTAGGAGTGATTAAAAATAGGCACAAATCCCATTGATTTGTTTCAGTTGAGGAAACAAGCTGGTGCTGGACATCAGATTTAAAGATCAACTAAGCTCAGAGGCGGAATTGGGAAAAAAGTTGAGGGTGCATCAAAAGTAGATGTTTTTTTTTTGTCTTCCTTGTGCAGCTTCTGCCACAGACTTTGATAAGCGCACAGTTTGCACAGACTTAACTCGACCCCACTCCACTCCAGTTCACCTTTTGCTCAGCCAAGAGGAAGTCACAAAAGCTGAAGACAAGTAAAACTTCATAGCAACGCTGCTTTAGCTATGCTGGTTGAGCAGGGACAGACTCTGGTGTACTGTCAGAGTTCAGCACATAAATAGTAATTCAGTGCTCCAGGCGAGGAGAACACAGGAGCATGCTAGGGACCACTCTACAGGACGACAGCTTCTCAACGGCCTCCGCTGAATAGAAAATAGGAAACACAGCGAATACAGAGTGGAAAGTCTGGCTGCATCATATGCTTTCTTTAATATGTCTGGGGTAAGGAAACCTTTGTCAGCCTATTAAATGAGAAAAGAGGAATTTAGGCAGTTACAGATCGAAGAACCTTGAGCTCTGCACCGTAGTCTGCTTGTAATGAGAAAGCAGGTGAGTGGACGAGATTTATGTAGACCTGTTCATCGATTTAAAACTGACATACAGTTTATTACCAGATTAAGATATTTCACACTGAAATATAGGCTTAACAATAAATACGCAACACAGGTCCAGCTCATAGTTATTTAGAAAGAATGAGGGGAGCAGCTCCGCAGTCAATACATTACTGACACAGTAATGCCCAAATTCGGTTAGGTTCACACTGATTATGGTCCAGAGAGGGAAGCCCTGCAATATGGAATCCACCAGTGCAAACAACTGAAATAAACAACATTACGGCGGAGCAGAGAGGCAATATCAGAGATTGCCCTGAGAGAGTGTAATGGAAAAGGACTTGTTCTGTCACAGCCTCTCATGGTGATAGAATGCCACATGCTCCCCTCTGACAGTGTGATATTGGCTTGGCACAAGCTTGATGAATGTATCAGCCATAAGTCAGACAAACCCCTGCCCTTCCTGGAACAGCACCTTCTAAGATGTTTATGCCGGGGTATAGAGACAGACATTGTGTAATAGGAATGGGACCATTGTCTGAAATAGGTTTATGGAAAGCGGGCAGGCCCTATTCCAATCCCAGCTATTATTTCAAATGGAATCTTATTACTCTTTGAGGTTAGATGCATTGCTGCTTGGTAAATAAGACGGGTATTTGGCTGCCATGACTTTGCGGTACCCCTCGAGAGGATGGACCGTAACTTCCTGGTGCTCGGTTGTGGCAGAAGGTGAAGGGAAAGAAAGGAGGGAAGGATGTGCGATGAGAGGAAGAGGGGTAACCTTTCCCCAGGCAGGTGATGACCTATCCCAGACCACCTGGCTTCCTGCCAGGGTCAACCAATTAATGCTGCCCTCCTTTGATTACCTCAGACAGCCTGGGGATAGAGCGCACCAGCAGATAGCGTCTGGTACGAGAACGCTGCACAAGGTAAAGAGGAGACAGCTCTGACGAAGGTTCAAGCTTGGGTCACATTGTTAACATACACAGCC
This sequence comes from Pempheris klunzingeri, assembly GCF_042242105.1. Classification (NCBI taxonomy): domain Eukaryota; kingdom Metazoa; phylum Chordata; class Actinopteri; order Acropomatiformes; family Pempheridae; genus Pempheris; species Pempheris klunzingeri. The sequence continues at coordinate 1,015,210 of NC_092023.1, read as the reverse complement.
GTTATAAACATCAGAAGAAGTAAGCCGCTTTGCTTAGTTATTTCTGCATTTGCATAGTAATGTGGAAAAAACACACTTAGCTGTCTGTGGGCCTCGTCACCCTGCCGACAGCTTCACCAACCTCAGCTCATCTGTACAGTTAAAATTACAATTCACAGAGATCAAAAGGGTCTAAAACTTTTCATACCTGAGATGTTATCACGAGCCGGGCTGCAAGAAAAGGATCTTTTTTCCCCCAATTATGTTCACAGACAGCACACAGGTTTAGAGGAGAATACTAGTAGAGGTGTTATACACTAAAGCATCTGCTATCTAAATTCTAGCCAAACAGCCCTCACACAGCGAGTGCCTCCTGTTCTATCCATCACCCTTCCCTGCCATGTAGCCGACCTCAGTGCCCAGCTTCATCTCTGAAGCCCTGTTGAGTTACAACATGTACAGTTCCTACTGTGCTAGCCTTGCTGCCTCTGTCCCACAGAGACAGACGCCCTTGTCAATCAGCACTGCGAGGATCATTTGTCTGTGAAGGTAACAGTCAAACAATGACATAATTTAAGGGCAAGGCGTATGGGCGTTAAGGCAAAGGCTGCAGAGAGTCTGTCCACGATCACACCTGGTAATGAGACACACTGGCACACAGATTTAAACATCTCCTTTCCTGCAGGTCAATAGGAAGCTCTCTTAAAAAGGCAAACTGCATGAGGGATAAGCTCTTCAGAACTCAGCATGACTTGAACTGAACCACGGCTTCGACCTTTAACACAACTTTGAAGAGCATTTACACCCTTTTACGGTTCACCGAATCAATTGGACATCACTGGAAATATGAGCATCTTCATCTCGTCTTGAATAGCTTTCAGTTTTCAGTGCTGCTGGTTTGCACAAAGACTATGAGGAAGTTTAATAACTTAGTTTAATGTAGGTTTATTAGAGGAATTTCCAGGGAAAGCGAGTGACTATGAGCATGGCTAAACGTGTGTGTGTGTCAGTAATTCTGGATATAAATATAAATATAATAAAAATATGACCTATCGACACGATGGGGACATGCGTTACATGACATATGCAAACACTAGAGCTGCTTTCACCCCTCTAACCATTTTTTTCTGAATACAACCTTGGGCAAAAAAATGCCCTGATCAAGTAATTTATGCTTCGAAATAAAACATTGACTTTCAAATGCACCACTGCCTGGAGGCAGGCTTTGAGGCTGATTTGATCCCCCTTTGAGATGGTGAGAGATACGGCCCATTCCCCCTAATCACATGCCAGAGACCGCGCAATCACACAGCAACAGCTAAAGTGATCACTGTGGTGGTCTCCACCCCTCCTCCCTGAACCAAGCCTCAACCCTTCAGTGTTGGTCGTCCTGCAGATGTGCTCCCCATTCAGAAACCTGTAGCACTGTAGCCGAACTTCACACTGCAAACATGCTTGTTGATGGGGTGGCTGATAAAGACCAACTGTGACAGAGGCTGCCTCTGCATGGATGGTGACCTCACGCAGCTTCAAATATCTGAACAACAACAACATTTTGCTGCTGTCTAGGTTCCTTCATTCATTGTGTTACAGCACATGTACATTTACATCTTATATGATCTCCAGCTTTCTTCGTGGAAGTTTTCAAACTAAACTTGTAGAGAATTAGAATGCTGGGACTGTGTTCAGCCCCTCATTCATTTTGCAGGTTGCTGGCAGAGTTTTTATTTTTGGAAAATAACACACTGGTCAGGAAACAAGAGGGAATCTGATGACGGCAAAGTTTAAGCCGTAGCAATCTTCAGCTGTAGTAAACTACACACCGACCAACTTCTCCTGGTCAGCTGGTGATTTAACGGTGAGTTCATGTTGCTTACTGTGAGAATGCAGGATAAATACCTGTGCGTTAACAGAATATGCCCAATAAGTACTTGCTCTGCTAAATGTTAAAACAGTTTCTCTCTCTGCCAAGAGCTCCCTGTCAGCTGCTAACATGTTTAACATTCATAGCTTCTGCCACTTATGGCTTAGAGGATTCACACTTGATAGTGGTTTCAGGTGTGATAACATGCTGGAGAGAGATTTACTAAAAACCGATAATGCCACAGAGTCACTTCACAAACGACTGTGTACGTTTCTTTAGCCGTATGCAATAATCAGTTCATTACACTGGTATCGCTCACCAAGGTTATTTGTGAGTCCCAGACTTTATGACCTAATGCCAGCACAATGTAGTGGTCATAATGTTTTTCATCCACTATCTGTCTCTGCAGGCCGTAGATAGACGACATAATTAATGACAACACTGCACAGTTTGTTTGTGTACGTCGTCTTAAAATAAGCTTATGAGGTAATGTACTGTACGCACCAAAGCAGTCCCACACACAGCACCTCTGCAGTAAAGGTCTCCATGCTTCAGCGTGGGGTACCACAGTGTAAAATTGTGTTCAAATAGAGTGAATGAGCTAGCTGGAGTTTGATGAGTCTCCTGTCCTCTTCTGAACCAATAGCTCGACGCACTCTTGCTTTATCACGGTGTGCCAGCCTACCGCTATCTGTGCTACACTAAATCAATTAGCATGTCATTAAGATAGCTTGTTCCAGCACAGTAAGCATGGAGGTGGGACAACAGTATCAGCACAGACGGGGAGAGCTACACTCTGAGGGCATCATATCTCACTGTTCATGTGTTAGAGTGAAGTAGGCTGTATTTATTGGTGGGCTCGGTGCATGTGTGCAAGGATAAGGAGGAAACATCAGTCCCTACGACCAAACGTCGAGGCCCTTCTCCCCGTGAAAAAGCCGTTTTAGTTACCTAAACATGTACCGACGATCTGTGTTACCCATAAACAGGAATTATGCATGCCTCATATTTCCTGTGGTATTTGTTACTTGTTAGCTGGCTTTGTAATCCTCAATAACACTCACAGTAATTACACTCAAAGCTTTATTCTAGTACCTTGTTATCACAAACAGCTTTTGAATTATTTACTTATTTCTGAGAGAGAGATGTAATCAATCCTATTTCAGTTTGATTCATTCCTTTATTAGTTATTGTCATTCTAAGCAGGGACACAGCATTAACAGAGCATTTATTCCCATTCAAAGTCAACTCACATCAGAGAATAAGGTGTTCGTTCTGCAATTACCACCACTACAGTACCACGTTGGTCTTTGGACAAGATGGAGAGACGATAGGCTTAATCCCCATTCATGCAGAGAACATTTCTCTCTGAAGGCTCAATCACACCATTCAGATAAACACTGAAAATACTGTAGCATTTGCTGCTTATGATAAACTTTTCTTTATCTTTGACAGCAAAAGTGCTTAATCAAAACTGCTCTTCCCTCCGCAGATAACAAAGTGCTAAAAGTAAAACATTTGAGAAATAACTTCCTCTTGTGTCAATTCAGAAATTGGATCCACATCATCTAAAACCTATTCAAACACTGAAACTAGTAGTATTTAACTACACCAATCTGAGGTCAGGGGAACCAAAGAGCACACATCATATTATCCAGAGTGAGCCAGATAATAAAATCCTCAGATCATAAAAGCCATAAAATCCCCATTCTACTGCTTTGGGCCAAATTGCTGCCACTAATGTATTAGACTACATGGCATGCATTAACACTGCTGCCAGACACGTACTGCTCTGACAGAGAAAACTAATAAGGCATTTACACACTCCACCTAAAGCACGTCTGCAGCCAAATCTGCAGGTATTTGATGGACAGGCTGAAGAGAGGATACAGTTATTTCAGGTCAAACTGTACGTCTCCATCCACACGAGACTATTTAGTCACACTCTCAGCTTCTGATCACAGTATATCTCCCTGATGCTCTCAGTCACAGCAAACGATTCAAAGGGGCTAGACACTGACTTCAAAAGACCAGTGCTGGCTTTGAACACCATGCCAGTTACACAAACCATCGGCGGCACATCAGCATCCTCGAGGCACGCGCAGAGCAAATTTGTGACACTATCAGCCGCAGATGCAACACTTGGCAAAGTCTCTTCACTGGATACTAGACAATAAAAACACTATGAAGTGGTAATGCGGCAACAGAGAGCTGAAGTAGCGCCCCACTTAATGTTAGCTTCTGTTGCAGTGGCTCTCTGTTCTCTAAGTGTTTTCCCACAGAGGGCTTCTTTTATCATTTTAACCTGAACTTACTGAGGTTCCGGTCCACACTGTGATCTAATTGGGGACCCACCACTGAACTGGACAGACACATTACACATGTTGTCACCACGGTAACACAATTACCTCTTTTTTTTTTTCATTGCTATCTTATTTGAACCTTTTTGACATAACAGATGAAGGGAGGAGGAAACATATGTGCATGCAAGAAAAATAAGCAACAGCACTAGTATTAATAAAATAGATGACCAATTAATCTCTGAACATGTGTGAAATGATCACTAAAGGTAAAAGAATGAATTAACCAAGAACTATTTTGATTACAGATAAATCCTTCAAATCTCTGCTGAGCAAAAATGATTTTCAGATGTGATTATTTTCTCTCTTCCTATGATGTCTAGCTAAATATCTTTGAAATCTGAAAACCATATGTGAATGGGGCATATTTTAAAAAAACTATTTTCTCATCTTATGGAGAAAAACAAACAACAATTAATCCATGAATCAAGACCTGACAAATTAACTGACAATCAGATCCAAAGGTCTCCACAGATCCTTTTACCAGCCTCCATCTCTGACAGTCTTCAGCCCTTCTCACTGCCCAGAGTGACAAGAGCTGATGAAAAAGGCTCAACTGGAATAGTACTTGTTAAAGTTTGCAGCTATTCATTCAGAAGGTGTTTCAGTCGCAGTGAGAATATGTTCTAAGATTCTGTGGTAACTCATCATTAATACCCAGCACTCGTCTTTGCCCCCAGAAGATACGAGCATTTAAAGATTTTGTCTCGCTGTGAAAGAATCTAAGACCAGAAATGCTGCATTTGAGGACATGCAAAAACATGAGTGGGCCGTTCGCATACATCTCATCAGTCTACTATATCTGTTATAGTGACAAACCTCCATTCTATCACATTTCTATCAAAACCTCAGGAGACGCATTGTTGAATATGAACAAAGTAGTCACTTTCATTTCAGAAATAATGAAGAGATGCTCAAATTCTGCTGCTGTCCTTTACAGCAGAAGATATCACTTTAACTCGCATTATCATGTTTGAGCCTTTCAGAGAAACTGATGAAAGAAACCTTCTATTGAAAATTCACTGTCTGGACGAAGCTAATGGAACAGAGAATAGCCTGAAAAAAGGGATGGGACTCCGACTCAGTATCCTCTTTGTGTTCTCCGAGGCAATTCATCATCATTTTAAACACCACGTGTCGTAGGTGATAAACAAGCAGAGCAGCACACGTGTCTGTGCTTTACTGTCTGCTTGCTATGCCTGTCAGACAAAGCTGGTCACAATACTCAGAAATGTAATCCGCATTTTGTAAAGGTTGAACCGTACAATATAGCCATGATAACGGCAACCATCCATCTTATTCAGCTGATTGACAACGAATGCCTCAATGTTGTCGTGTTAAAGCTCCGTCTGCCAGAAGCCAGAGAGCCTCCTTAACTGATACCCATTCACACAGAAAACACAATCACACAAAACATACACCTACAAATGCTGTATTTATTCCTAATAGGCACTTGACATTTGTCACAAATCACCGTTAGGTCTCCACCCCCGGCCTGAAATGGCATTTATTATCAGGTGTCTTAAATGACAAATGATACTAAGGTAAAGGGATCACTCACAGAAAAGGGAAAAAGGATGTAAACACCTGTTTGGGGAGCGTCATCGGCACAGTGCAGCGCTTAATACTGAAGCCCAAACCAGAGAGATGTTGAAAGGTGAAATCTCTCCACATCAATTTTGTCCTGAGCAGCACAGCAGAGTTCATTACAGACTACTCCCAGTCTCTCTCAAGTGTTCAGACTGTGTCGGTGATGCTCGACTGTTGGGCCCCTGAAAAGCTTCATTAAAAAGCTTGGCCATCCAGAGAACATCCGTCGCAGCCAAATAAAGTGTCAGACCACATTTTTCATCTGCAGATTAAACCTATGTAGGCCTGAATTAAACCAAATTAGATCTGAAAATGAGAAATAAACCGGAGCCAGATGAGTGGAGGGGGGGCGTGCTGCTGTAAGCTGGAGGAAAATGCTGCTGTACCATATGGAGAACCGGTGGTGTTGGGTTGCCACTGCCTTTATGTCTGCAATCCCTTCTGCATTTTTGAAGGGATTAGAGCCCTCTGGTTTGTTGTTTACACATGGCCACATATTCTATTTCATTTATTCCTGTGGATACAGGGAAATAGTGAGAGACCTCCCTTATTCTTTCATCTATTGTGATCTGAAGAATCATTCCTGCACTCAAGTCTCTCTAGATTAAAGGATCTGTACTCCCTGACCACGGAGAGGCTGTTTATTCTTCCACAATGGAAGTCTAGGTGCTTTTAAGAGTGAATTTCACGCTGGCATTGGGGCCCTTTGTATGCTGGTGAGTGCATCAGGGCTACAGTGTGCTGGCCTGGGAGATAAACTCACTGCTAATCAATCACACAGTCTTCTCTCTTTCTCTCTCTTTCTTTTTTTAATTCTGTCCTCTCTCTGCTTGTGCGCGTACACACACACACACACACACACACAGTATCCACAAAAAGGCTGCGGTTGTTTGATGTAACAGTGTCCTCAGACCTCAGACCCCCCCTGTGTGCACATTTCAATCAGTGGACAATTACAGTCCAGTTGCTGTATGTGACTACAACAACCTGACAGATACACCGTGGTCTCGACTGGATAACCAGCGGTGGAAGAAGTACCTCGACCTTTAGCTTAAGTGTGTATTTTGATGCTAATACTCAAAGTAACGGCAGTAAACACACTCATTATATAGAATGGCTGGTTGCAGAGTATTGTATATTATATTACTGGATTATAATCATTGATGCACAAATGTGTACATTTGATGCTACAGCAGTATGTTTTTAATACATAGTATGACTTTACTGATCATATTTTGTATTATTAATCTGAATCTGCAAAGTAACAAGTAACTAAAGCTGTCAAATACATGTGCTGGAGTAAAAATGCAATATTTGGAACATAAATATAAAACAGCAGTAAGTGAAATATTCCAGCAGAAGAATCTACAGTACTAGAATAAATGTACTCGGTTACTTTTCACCACTTTGGATGAAACACATTCACAAACATAAACAGCTGGACATGCACAGACAATGCAATCAAGTCAGGGTGTAGGGGGGGTGTGGTGGGGGGGCTGTGGGGCCTGTACTCTGCCACCCCAGTGTGTTAGATCCTCAGCCAGCCTATTGTACTGAAATTCAGTCACAATAGCGCAGTATCTTCCCCAAAGCAGAGCCCTTATCACGGCCCTGAAATGACTCGTCTCTGCGGACGCCCACAACACAGGCTCCTCCGGGCCGAGCGCGCAGAGCTGGAGGTGAGCGAGCAGAGCAATCTAGTCCTATTGTTCCATGCATGATAAACTAGGATTCAAACCTCTCTTTCTATCTCTGGAAAGCTGTGTGCAATCTGTGATATGAGCTACTGTAGCAACGCTGGATTTTTGCAAATCTTTGATAGTATATTGCACAACATGGCATCACTTTGTGACTGCCTTCAAGGGTTTGACTCACTGAATCATGCCAGATATGAATCAGACTGACACTGGGTGTGTCAACCCAGTAAATAATGCACTTTGCATGCATTTCTAAACATATCAGCCCAGGCGGGGGGGTGGGGGGCATCGTCTTAACAAAACTTTAACACAGCTAACAGGAAAGGCACCATGCTGTTCCTCCAGGCGTTATGAAATTCCATCAGACATTTATTTAAATTCTGCTTAAATTCTCTAATTCAGTGTGGTGAAAAAGGACTGACATAATTACTTGAGTTAAGTTTTTCATCATTTTTTAAATCATGTATCCTTGTTAAAAGCACATCAAGAGGAGCTAAACACCAATCAGTGGTGAATGAATTGAAAATGGGAGGGAGGACCTCCTGCTTCAGCACATGTTGTTCTGTGGTCTGACTGGAAGACTTTCCAATGCAAAGAAAATACTGCTGTGCTTCTGGGTAGAATGCATCCCTTTATTCTCTCTGATCTCGTTAAAAGCTTACTCACTCTTGGTCTAGTTAGTGTTGAGGATCCACGGCTTGTGCTCGCAAAGCTTTGCCAAACAGTGTCCTGAAAAGACTCCACAGACGTGTGCCCCTATCCATAAATTGTAATATTTTCCACTTGAGCTACCCACACCAGAGAGAGCCATCAGTCGATACATCACAAAATTGTCTCTCATGTGTGACAGCCTTTTACAACAAGTAGCTACCCTGGATACAGAACTAAACCACCACAACCACAGTCAGCTTTGCTCACTAGCTTGTTATTTACAGTCAACAATATGTTATAAAAAAGCTTCTTTACACCAGAGTGTTGATGGATTCCCCAAGAACATGTTACAGCAATAACCAGACAGAGAACAAGTGCCGCAAACACAGCACATCAACTGCGAAGTAATGCAGCAGCTCGGGATCATTTAGCTGCTTTTTCACAACATCCATAACAGCAGCTGAGGAATGTTGTAGCACGTCAAGCTGTGAGCTTTATGTAACACCTCCATCCACAGTGACAGATATAAACACTGGCACAGTAAACACAGATGACCCCCGAAGGTTACCATCGCTCACTGACTCACAAACTGATAGATGCTCTGTACAGCCTAAACCGCCTCCTGACAACTGAACAAAACTCTGTCATCACGAACTTAAAATGATAAAATATTGAGGTGCATTTTAATGCACGTCACATACAGTAAGCCTGCTCCTGTGTGTTAGAACTGGTCCCAGACTGTTGTGATGTGGTCATTATGTCACGTGTATTCATATACATTCACTCACTGAGCTAAGCATTAGCATTACTCATTTCTAATCTGACGTGAAGGCCTCATAGAAATGTTCTATAGTTGGAGCTTTGAACACCTGTTTCCCACAGGGGGGCTGGTAGATTACGTCTCTTTGCTTCTAACCTAAATACTAAAATTGAAGATGATGGTCTGTTTGTCTGATTGAACCATTGCTTGTGGTTTTCACTTAGGATGGCTGTGTTATAGATGTTTTCTAGTGGTGGCACAATGGATGAGATCATGAATCTGGTATTACCAGACCAGATCAATCTTTAAAAGGCATGATTATAATTGATCTAATACAAAAACAAGTTTCAGATTATTTCATCCAATGTATTTATGTTGTGCTGAGTTTAATAGCTCTCCCCAGCATAGACCAATTAAACAGTCAACAGACCATTTAAGGCCTGATTAGTCTCAGACTGGCTTTTAATTTGATATGCATACAGACCACAAACTAAATGCTTGATCAAGCGGGGAAGGTGGATAAGATGTTTGTCTGATACAGAGATGCATAAGAATTAGTGTTCTGTGTTCCTGAGGTGGTCCAATCATCTCCACTCGCAGCAAATCAACAGAAACACAAGACAGACTGCACAAATGGATAGTCGGCTTCAGATTGACAGCTATTTGTTTTGAATATGCATCACCCTGCATGTCCTACCTTATCAGGATTCTCTTCGATCCAGCTCTTAACTGTTTTCAGAGCGATGTCAGCTGCAGGCTCATTAGGAAAGCCTAGAAGAGAAAAGAACGGTGTCAATACCAGTTGTATCCAACATGCAGATGCAAGAGGGGGCAACACAGACAGGTGAACAGACAGACAGACCGATATCTCCACAGCATTTCTCCTAAATCAATGGAAAGCTGCACAAGCTGCTCGTCTCTGGCAGACGAGACCAGCTGTCTGATAAACTGTGATATATGTGTGTTTCCAGATGCAGCGATAGGAAAACACATACACATGCAGACCTATTCTGGGCACAAACTACATACATACACATCTGTAATCACACCCTCACTCATCGCCACCTCAGGTACAACTGATTAATGTTTTGTCTTTATGGGAAGAATTACACTTAAATGTGTGATCATTCACACCACTCTTTTAACAGTTTGCCAGAACACATCAAGTGAAGCCAGTGTGGCTAAGAAACAGCGTCACTAGCTAACATTTAAATCACAACAGTTGTGCCTGCTCGGGGAGCCTAACACTGCATTACCGCTGTTAAAACAACATATCGTCAGCCAACACAGATTGCGATTTGATTAATATTTAATAAGGCCGGCTAAGGGAGGACTCTGCTGGATGCTGATCTCAAGATCATTTGCTGCCACTGTAGAGAACTTGTAGAAACCCAACACTTAGAGTGAGCTATTGCCTATAAAAGCCTTTGGACCAGCCTCACCAGCAAATACACCATTACTAAAAGTGCTGACAATCTGCTACTCTGTCACAGAGGAGTGTTTCAGTTGTCTTCATTTCAAGGTAATTACAGTGCTTTCAAAAGTGTTTGGGACACAGAGACAATTTTTATTTTAGCTGCACCAAAACATAGTCAAGTTACAGCACTAAATATCGGCTTAAAACGCACACTCTCAGCCTTAATTTGAGGGTATTCACATTTAAATTAGAGGAAGGAATTACAGCTCTTTAAAATGTAACCCCCTCCTTCTCAAGGGACCGAAAGTAATTAGACAACTGACTCAGAATCTGTTTCATGGACAGTTGTGGGCTATTCCTTTGTTATTTCTTTTTAACAATTAAATAAAAGGTCTGGAGTTGATTCTAAGTGTTTGTATTTAGACGCTGTTGCTGTGAACCCACATGGTTAAAACAGGCTGTGAAAGCAAACATAGAAATGAGCAGAGAGATAACAGGAGCATTAAGAGTGGCCGAACCAACAGCTCTGGTGCGTTCTGAGGAACAAAACATGCACCGGTGAGCTCAGCAACACAAAAAGGCGTGGACATCCACCGCAGACAACAGTGGTGGATGATCGCAGGGTCCTTTCCGTGGTAAAGAAAAACTCCTTCATAATATTCAGCCAAGTGAATGCTACTCTACAGGAGGTAATTAACAAAGCTTACCATAAAGGGAAGACTTCACAAGAGCAAATACAGAAGGTTCCCCACAAGGTGCAAACCACTGATAAGCCTCAAAAATAGAAAGGCCAGATTAGACTTTGCCAAGAAACATCTAAAAAAAAACCAGCCCAGTTCTGGAAAATGAAACTGAATGAAAGACCAACCTGTACCAGAACAATCAGAGGAACAAAGTCTGGAGGCTCGGAACAGCTCATGATCATCAGAACACATTATTTGTAAAACACTGTGGAGGCAGTATGAAGCAGGGCCATGAACGGCTTCCAGTGACACTGAGTCACTTGTGCATATTTTGTTTATTGGTGATTTGACAGAGGACAGAAGCAGCAGGATGAATTTTGAGGTGCACAGAGATCCTGTCTGCTCAAATTCAACCCAAATCTAATTGGGCAGCGCTTCACACTGCAGCAGGACAATGACCCAAAGGACACTGCCAAAGCCACCAAAGACGTTTTCATGACCAAATAGTGGAATGTTTTAAAGGGCCAAGTCAATCACCTGATTTGAATCGTCCAACAGAATATGCATATCACTTGCTGGAGGCAAAACGCCCCCGAAACAAGCAGGAACTAAAGAACGCTGCAGTAGAGGCCTGGCAGACCATCACCAAGGAAGAAACCCAGTGTCCAGTGATGTCTATGGGCTCCAGACTTCAGTGAGTCATTGTCTCCAATGGATTTGCAACCAAATGTTAAATATGACTACTTTATTTGATATTATGGGGGTTCGTGTATAAAGATGGTTGTATTTCTTGCATGGTTCACCTAATATTGCTGTCGATACCCTAAAAATGAAGCTGAAAGTCTGCACTGAAAGCTTATACTAATTGCTTTATTTCAAATCAATTGTGGGGGTGTGGTCTGTGTGCCAAACGTTATTGATGACACTGTATATTTGAGTTTGTTCTTCTGTGCTGAACACAAAAGCTGACTAAAGCATTTTACTATAATGCCTATGTACAAATCCTAAAGCCAAGGTGCCCTGTGCCAAGTTAAGACAAAGCCATTACACAAATATGACCCAGTTTTTCCTGAGTGACCCGTCTCATGATTTCTAACTAGACGCTCTTCAATATTATAACCTCTCACCTCCATAAGGGACCACAGGTTGCAGCAGGCACTGTCTTCCTCTAACAACAGAGGTCAAGACCGCAATTTCAACCCACATCAACCGATACAAGGACCACGCCACTATCATAACCTGTTGGTTATTGCATCGGTCACATTCTCAGATATTTCTTTTCCTGGGCCATTGTCACGACTGCAACATTCTCTGACCTATGAAACAGGCTTACAACCACTACAACAACCTCTACCCCTTAAGTCGGATGTAAAGAAAAATGAAAAGCCACAATGATCTAGCCTTACATTTCCTGAATTCTCTCATCTCTCACTCAATAACACCTCCTGCCAAAGCCTCTCAATAACTATTCTGTAAATGCCCTAAATCAGCTGCCTCGACAGCCAAGATATACTGTATGTAGCTTCACCCCCACCTCTCTCACCTATCTGACTGCAGTTGATGTCTCTCTCCTTCTTTCTGTTTTTCTTCTCCTCCCCCTTCTCAGCCTGACAGGAGTGGCTGAGTTACACTGAGGAGAGGAGAGGGGCTGAAGTGCTGCCGAGCTCTTGCCGAGCTCCTATTCAAGCCCTGGGTGGAGCGAGATGTGAGCTGCATACCAGCCAGCAGTGACAGCCAGACTGCTCCTATGGCTCTGTTAGGCAGTGTCTGCAGACAGTGCATGGCCCGCTCACAGCTCCTGCCCTTCAAAAGCTGCCCCCAGAGCTGTGTGCTCAGAACCTAATCCAGCATGCCAAATCAGTTTGCAGGTCACCTGACTCCTCTTGTCCCCCAAACACACTTAACCTTTTCAGTGATATCACTTTGTCTGGTGATGTTTCCTTTTTGAAATCCGTTTCCACACATATGCAGGCGCACCGACAACTCACACATCAGGTAACGTGGGCAAACAGATGTGCAGAAGATAAGAAAGCTGAGAAAAATAGATCCAAAGAGATAAGACCAGCTGTTTAGGAAGAGCACACACAATGGGAGAGGTGTCACAGAGGTAAACACACAGACATAAACAAATGAGAGAATTATTATAAGAGGTGAGGGTCCGCCTTTGAGCTCTTACTGTGTCATCTTATGAGGCACTTTTCATTTCAAGCTAAAAACAGGTCTTAATCATAATAATAGGACATTCTGGTCATTGTGGTCACCAGCAGTGGGTGGATGGAATTGAATACATTTAATCTATTCAGTGAGGAGTTTCTACAAATGCTCTATTGATTGAGAGCTATACCTATTAATCATAGCACAGCTGAAAAGGGGAGAGAGGGAGAGAGGGAGAGAGGAGAGCAACAGAACAGGAGAAAAAATATAGCAGGAAAGTAAAATGTTAGATGTAAACAAACGTAGAAAGAAATGACAGAAACAGAGTCAGATGGAAAAGCTGGAAAAAGGGGTCAGTGCAGCTGGGGGCAGCCTGCCAGAAGAACTCTGCTCGACAGCAGCATCAACGGCCCAAGGTCAACGGCGGCAGTTGGAGTGCATCGGCAGCTCTCTTTCATCATTTGTCTCCTTCACAGTATCCACTAGCCTTACCTCTCCTCTCCTCTCTCTGTCTCTCTGTCCCTGTCAGCTTGACCAAGTATGTTTATACGCCGGAAAACCAATAGAATAAAATGCCTGCAATCATCACTTCCGTCACCTCTCTCAGCCACAGCAGTCACAGCACTGCGGGTAGGGCGGCTGACAAAATCCACTTACGGGCGTTGAAATGATGTTCAGAGGAGGATAGAGTGAGGTGACTGCTTTATATGCTCAAGTGGACACAACATGAAAAAGTTCAGTGTTTTACTTCTACACCCTCTCCGCTCAACACCTCCTTCTCATTCTCTTTTGCTCCATTTGCTGTGTGGAGGGTTCAGTGAAAGCTAATCTGTCAGGAGGTGGAGAGCTGGCGTCGGGCACAGTGATGGTGGGCCCTCCAGGGTCCCTGCGCTGCTTGGCTCGGCTCATCTCTCGCCTATGCTGGGAATATGGCCGACTCAGGGAGATTTGTCTTAGTGAGGCGCACTGATGGGATATGTGCAGCGCAGCGCCGCTGATGAGGACTCAGGTGGTGCAGTGTTATTTCTGCTGAAGGCTCCTCTACTTCATCACCAGGCGGAGCACAGCATCCAGACAGAGAGGGGAAGAGAGACTATGGTATGTGCCATGTGAACAAAGGGTTATGGAGGCACAGAGCGCTTACATAACATTTGCATAGTGCATCCAGTGAAGTTGACTGCAGTGGTAGCTACTAGCTCAGGGACCACAACCAATGTGTGCTGTTGACCAGGGAGAGTTAAGTTAGATCATCACTGAAGGCCAAGGCAGGTCTTTTCAGTCCGTGCTATTTCAGTCACTTCATCGCTTTGACTGCGCAACAATTAAAAAGCACGATCACACTACATGATGAAGACTACTTGGTTTCATTTCCTTTTAAATGAAAGGTACATTTTCATCCGTGCCTCCACGCCAGCCCAGTGTGTTACGCCAAAGGAAAGATCTATCTTAAAACAGAATTCACATATTTTATTCCTATGATCTTCAGCATGTAGGCCCTTTGTTAATATGAAGAAAAAGACAGCCCACTCTAATCTCTGATGCAACCAGGAGACACAGTCTCTGGTCCCTCTCTGGGGCGTATGTAAAACACCTTTATGAACACTTGTACAGGTCCCTGGGTGACTTTTAAGGACTCTGGTTTTATGAATTTTATACAAAACTAGAAAGCAGCGGCCACTGCTTTGGGTGTTGAAGTTGAAAAATACTCAGTCATGATGAAGTAGCTCTCAGTTTAGATCACACACAACGCTGTCTTGACTCTGTGAAAGTTGGAAAGAAAAGTCCATGTTCAAAAATATCCACTGAACTAGAACATTGGAAAAATAATACAAATTTGCATTCTGCTTTGGGGGAGTTTTTGCTTCAAGAACAAGCGAGCCCATTGCTCTCTCTTTTGCCAGCATGGCAACTCTTTCATATCCTAAATTTACAGAGTTAACTTCCAACAACAATCTTGTGTAGCTAAGGTGTTTTTCTCTGGTGGGAAGGAGTGAGAAGTAACTGCATCACCTCACGAAGAGAGTGGAGGTAAATCAACACGTTGAACACATGCCTGCGCTATGATGCATTCCCATTCTTTGTTTGCAAATGTATGGGTAGGCTGTAGCCACATACTGCAGACCACACCAGTTTTGTTTTTCCTGAGTGAGCTTATAATATAACAAGGATACCACAACCTGCTGTTATTTTGGGCTTTATAACTTCTAGTGTTGTCTTCCTTTTTGAACACACACTGATTCTTATAGAGGTGTGTGCTCTGGGTTTCATCACCATATGCTGACTGAACTTGAAAAAATTCAAAGTACAGCTTTTTGTTCCTCGGGGCAGGGTGCTATTGGTCCCATCCTGCTCTCCCTCAGTTGCGGTTGGTCAAGTTCCCGTCTCAACACTCATCATTCATTTTGATGAGCTGTCTACCTTGAAGCAGCATATATTGTAGCCTGAGGCTCAGAAATTCACTACGGGGGTTGAAATTGCAAACAGTAAACACAGGAAGTTAAGAATTATGATCTACATTTGTTCTTTTTATAAAGAATGCTTGTAAGTAGCATTTTTCCTTAATAAAATGTTGATAGGACACTGAGAATCTTCCTCGTTATAACAGAGAAGCAGTGAGGAATCAATTCACAATGCAAAAAGTAGATTAGCTGATTGTGGTTTGAACAGCAGGAGGAAATCATTAAGTGCAGCACAGACTAGGGTTGCTCTAGTTGAGGGCAGCAGTCCTGTGTGTTCATCTGGAAAGTGAGGGGGGGAGAGAGGTTTGTCACCCCATCAGGGCCCAGAGGAGAGGTGAGGTGACCCGAGGTGGAGGACACAGTAGCGCCCCAGGACTCTAGACGCCAAAGCGTGGGTGTCAAATGGCCTGGAGCTCCTCTCTACACCAACAGTGGGACACGGCAGGGCTGTGACCATGACCGACTTTGCAGCCCACAGAAGGAGACAGAGACAAAGAGGGATGGGAGGGTGCTATGTGAAAAAGACGGGCAGAAAAAGAGGTAGGAAGAAGGAGAGCAGCCTCCGTGGCACAACAGATGATGACCTTCCTTGGAAGCATTCCATATAGGTGACGCCATGCTTTGTCCTATATGCTAAAATTAACACCTGACATTTCACTTTTTAAAAACATTCTAAAGAATGTATGATATGCAAAAGTTTAATGCTCAACCACATTTCTCAAAGGCATGAATCTGTTGTCCTGTGGGTGGGAAGTATTTTTACATTTGGCTTATCATCCATGAAAATGGTAGAGCAAGGCTAGTGTTGAGTACAATGCACACTGTGTGACTCAGTTAAATGGACTACGAAGCTCCCGTTCCCTCTGAGCACACACTCTGCTACCCACTGATACAGCACGTTGCTCCTATGTACCTTGAAATTCCCAACCCAGCTGGGCTAAGCTCCCTGCAGTAAACCTGAGGTTTCAAGAGAAGGGGAGGGGGACTTGCCCAGGCCATCTCTGGCAAGCTAGCAGCAAGCCATCACTGTCGAGAGATAAGGCGCCATGAATGTCTCCAACCTTCCTAATCCCAGACAGGGATGAAGACAGCCAGAGCACGATGCTGGCTGGAGGAAAAAAATCTTAGCTGCTTGACACCTTTGATCTGGACAGTAAGGTAGGACAGCAGTGTGGACATACCAGTAGAGCTTGGGTGGATTACATCCGCATATCTCTCGTAGCCACCAGTGAGTGCTAAAACTCCTCTGTCAACAATCCTCGGATCAGTCACAGAGACACATGAGCCAAAGGTTGAGGGTGAGCAGTAAACAGGGAGATATTTGTCCTAAGCAGAGTGCCTGTGACTGTTTTGATAGGGTTATAAATGCATGTGCGCGATGGCATCTGTCAGGTTTGTAGTAGACTTAATGTTCATGTCCTTGCTTTCGCGTTCTGCCAGTGAGCCCTTTGCACCGTGCTAAGATTGATCTTAGCGGATGCCGCCTAAACTGTACAGCTCATTACAGGGCTGCCGGAAAGTGCTCTTTCAGCGTCAGCTAAGATGAGATCTCCACAAGGCTAAATTGTCCACAATGCATCTTGAAATGGGGTTTTTATGTACGTGGCTTTCCTTGAGCAAGATCTCTGCCTTTGTGTGAGCACGGATGTCTATGTGTAAGGAAGACTTGTGAGGGAGAAAAGGACTACAATGACAAGAGAATGTATGGGAGGGAGGACAGGAGAGCAAGGGAAACAAAAAAAGAAAATGACCTCTCTAAGTCGAGGTAGTTGGACTCTTGGCACTGATCTTGTGAGACATTGAGAGGTGTCTCCTCCTTGGAAGGAATAATCCATTTAAACCCGGGTCGCATGGCTGTGATTGATGTGCAAACAGGAGCAACACTTAATAACCTCTATCATGCTGGGTGACCTCGTGGCCCACGGTGGGCACCAGTTTGTTTATGGGTGGTACCTCCGACACACTATCCGTGCAGAAATTCTGTTGTGGCTAATGGGCCGGACTGAGGGATTGGACTGTCAGCGCAGTGTGAGCCCTCATTTTTCTTTCCAAGCGTCTAAGGTACCCCCTGCGCACCCCTGCTACACCCAACCTCCCTGTTCTGCCATCATCTGTCAATGGTGACTGAGTCTCCTGGAATATGGAGGCGTGAGAGAGGGTGTCAATTAGCATTAGCTTTCCTGACAAATCTGTTTTTCTCACCACAAAGGCCTTGGATAACTTGTTCCTGATTCCTGTTGGGCACACAGGATTTGTTTTTCTTCCACAATTCAAGTGTGAAAATGGGTCAAGCACATGTGCATAAGTTTCTCACATGAAACTGGCTATATCTGTGTGTATTCTACAGAGACAGAGAAAGATAGAAAGAGACACACACACAGAAAGACAGATAGCGAGAACGTGAGAGATGGGGAAGATGTGCCTTTCACACTAAAAAGCTTTTGTTTACATTGCAGGAATGGAAGTTGACCTTAAAGGTTATCTAAAATGTACAGAAAATGTCAAAACGCCTGACAAGAGTGCAGGGCCTCTTTCAGAACATGGCAGTACTCAGGGGGCACAGGGAGGAGTCGGAGAGAACAACACCGCAGCACTGTACTATACTGTAGCTCCTCTGAAAGTCCCTCCTCTATTTGCCCTCTGCTGTGTGAAGATCTTCAGTCCTAATCAGCTGCATTGTTCTGTGGAGATGCAGTTAAGGGAAGCGCTAAGCTGTTTATTTATTGAATAGGCTATTTAATTCCCCCCTCCGTGGCATGCTTGGCTCTGCACAACCTATTTCTTTGATGTGGGGGGCTGCTTGCGGAGTGCTACGATGGTGAACAGCAATAAGCAGTGGCCTCATCAGCAGCGTACAGTAACGACCGCGACCCTGTTTCTCCTTCATGCATCACTACAACGGAGCTGTTTTACTCCTAAATAGACCGGTTTCTATTATTTATATCCATTTTATTTCACTTTAAGTCTTCAAGTCACAAACTCTAGATTAATTTTATGTTCTTACAGTAATACTAACAGTTTTTCAGTCAAATTAAGTCAAATTAAGACACCAATGAGTCACGACCACAAGTTTGCTGAGGATTGGCTGCATTATTCTAGGAATTAACGAGAAACTACCAAGTTCCCGTGTTAAGTTTAGCAAAATAAGAGCAAAGTGGTACTGGAACATAAGGCAGGTTCAGATTAATGCCCAATATGTTGTAGAAATTTCCCGTACGAGACCGGAAAGTATGAGATGGGAACGAATTCTACAGAAAAGTCTGTTGAAGTTATCGTCACTGACTGTAAAATTTGCAGTGAAATAACCAGCGACGGATGGAGAGAGAGAATGAGGGAAAGAAAGAGTGAGAAAGAAATTATGTTCGTCCTTCTTATCATTAACACCTCGGTAATAGCCATTTTGAGATGCACGCATAGACGGGTGGCAGAAAACAGCCAATATTGCAGAGAGAGGCTGTGAGAGGAAATGATGAGAAGTTGTTGTGCAGTAAACTGTGTGAATTGCAGAAGTGATGGGTGGAAAGTGTTCAATATCCCAAGAGGGAAGAGTTCTATCCAGCACAGAGTATAATTATAAACATCTAGTGATTTACAGGCATGAAGGCTCTCTTTAGTGCACACACTGGGCTTCACTAACAAGTGGATGCTATGCTGTACATCAGGATGCTTAACCACTTGGACGATCTCACACTCATTCAAATGCAGATCGGTTTAACTGTGACTTGTTAACTTGGCAAGTACGCACAGACCTGCAGCTGTGTGCTTTTCAATTGTCAGTTGCTGTTGAATAAATGGACAGCTTGTTTCACCACAATTAGCTATTCATTTTTTTTAATCCATAGTGTGTCTCTGCTATTTCTCCCATCGTTGTTAAATCAGATCAGATCAGCATCCAGAAATTTAATAATGCGGTAGGGCTTTTAGCCTGAAAATAACCAGTTTATGGGATGTTATTCTGTTACTGTGCTTATGGCTGGCTTGATGAGCACGCTAACAGTTTGTCAGGCTCTATAATCAGTGATTTGCAGTAAGTACATGTTTTGGATGTTAAGTATTTGAGTGTGCATTGTACCCCTTGAATCCTGCATACACAGCTACAAGTACGTGAAACATAAACCTACATACATGCCAGGCAACTAACAGTATGGATTTCTACATCAAATATCTGGCATGTCTATTTTCATAATACTACCAGTGGTGAGGTTTGGGGTTTCATGCTCCTAACTAATTCTCCCAGTCATGATCTGGGATTGTGTTATTAGTCCATATCCTCTTTTTGAGCTGAGCGTCTTGTTTAACTGCCTTCTTGTGGGAAGAGGATTTTATGTTTGCATATCCAAATTATGTTTCTTCAACCAACATATAATATTTGGCAGAAGAACACTTTTTTTGCTCCTTAAACGAGGCACATCTTTCAGCATGATACTTTCAGCATGCTTTAAGGAAAATCTGCGACAGCTGATGCTTCACTTGCATTTTGCAACTCAGCTGCAAATGTCTGCATGTACGGTTAAACAGCCAAGCATCAGGTTTTAATTAGCGGCAGCATATTCAAGTAACTCAACTGTGGCTGTGGTCATTTACACCATCGGTGTTAGAAAGGACTCCACTGAACTGAAAACATGCAGCAATGATGCAAAAAAACTGCAGCCATGACAGTAATTTGCAAAAGGTTTAAATCAACCCCTTGGTACTATGTTTTTTAAAAGATTGTCAGCTTTTATGAGAACAAAACTGTGACACAGTTACTGTAGGACGTCAAAAAATATGTCTGACAGGAATAAATATGAGGAGAATGAGGGCGACGTCTAGAGCAGAAGCACCTTCCTTCAGTTCCCAACACATCTTAGAGCTCTGTCATGATGGTGGAGACGTAGAGCCACGAAGGATTATTGTTTAGTTTTAGGGAACAGAGACGCCTTTGGTGAGGCCATTTTTTAATTTGTCTCACACTGGGCCCAGAGGTGTTATCATTCTTGTAAATGTATATGGAACACCTTGTGGGAGCAGCGTTAGCGCCACAGGAAGCACCTGGACTTCTAAAATGGTCTTAATTTCCTTGGTGTTTATATGATCACAGACAGCGACTCTCACGAGGTGTCTGCCCAACAATTACAGATCCCCAATCAGGGTTCACAGTGTGGCTCACACGGCCCTTTAACCAGCACTGTGGTACACAAAACAGACTTCATGGCCATTTGAAGTTATTTACAAGCTACTTGTTGACTTGAGCTCTGACTGCTTTTATGGAGCCACATTGGTGCTGACTTGTTGTTAGTGACAGCAAATGAAAATTAGCATGTTAATTAATCCTTACACATTTGGCACCCACTGTTATTTGAGGCTTTGTACAAATTCAATGGATAGCATATATTCCTCCAGTGGGTTCCCCGCATCTAACGTCTTCAGTAACAACTTCAAACCCTGTTTGTATCAACAAGTTTGGCACGTTTTCAATGTGACTTTGTTTAAGTCTAATGAGCACAGCCGCTCTGTGCCAGCGATGCCTTGCTGCATCAGGTCCCGTCCCATGAGGGAGCACAAGCATTGTTCAGGGTCTACATTTTGCTCACCTCTTGCTAGGCAGTGTCTTTGTGTAACATGGTGTAAGGTAACTTGTTGGTATAATTTAATATACTGTGTTCTCCTTAAAAGACAAAGCCTTTAGATACACAAAGCATTGAATACACAGCCACTGACAATATGTTTGCACGAGGCACATCCAGAGTGTTAATGTGTTAATGTATGTAAGGCAAAACATGAAAAGTCAATCAAACACAGTAAGAGAGGTTGAGCTTACCATAGATGCCTGTGGATATACACGGGAAGGCCTGCGCAGAAACAGACAGAGAAACAGAGGTCAAACATTGGCTGCACATCCATCGAGTGAATAGGACATTTCATTAAGCAAAAATATCAAATATACCAGTAAAATATCTTTCACTGAAGCTTTTTGTCAGTCCTTTATTTCATTTGAACAAGCTACAATAAGAACTAGAGCAGAGAACAAGTGTGGATCAGACTCATGTGAATTCATAGGTGCATGTCGAGCTCACTGCTTAATAACATTCAGCACATGAATATCCAAAAGACGCTGATTGATCTTGTCTGTTGCCTACAGCCCAAACCCTGGCCCTCTCTTCCATCGATGCTTATGGAACGTACCCGACAGCCTGCTGACTTATATCTTTAGTGAATCTAAATAGCTAGATATTGTTGTGGGCAATCGTCTGATATAATGCACAAAAAAACAGAGGAGACAAACCTCGTTCACAAGGAACCTGAACAGCATCGATCTCACTGAAGACAGACATAAAGCTTCTTTTATAGCCTCCTACAAAGGACCCCCTGTGGGGAACAACACCTTACAGTGGGCACACGAGCTCCTGGACTGATCACATGAGTCAACACATCCATAAAAGTACCAGATACATAGAGCTTCAACAGGAAGACACACAGGGGTCAAATACAGTTCAGTACAAGGCCCACTTTGACTCACTGTGACGCTTTCTTGCTGATTTATTTTCTTTCTGAGCAAATCTGACACAAAAAGCAAACTGTGACAGCGTCTCAACAACAGGGAGAACATTACAGCAGGAGGCTTTTCAGCACATCTGATTCAACTGATGAGAAAACTGAAGACAAAATCACAAAGTCATTGTTGCCACATTTGGATCAATAGCTGGAATCAATAATATCCCACCAAGCATAAAGTGTGGACACACACACACACACACACACACACACACACACACAGACATGCTGAGAATCAGAATAAACATTAGAAATCTAAATATTTTCATAAGCTAAGGAGCAAAAACCTAAATGTATTTATGGCTGTCTTTTCCAAAAAGATTATAAAAAGTAACCACCTTGTAATAGTTCTTGCTTTGTAGCACTTTGCAGCAGACATATTATTCAGGCACGGCTTTATAGCTGAAAATAGTTTCATTATTCTTTACTTCTGTGAGCAAATATATGATGATACATAGGCTTCGCTGTAAGCTTCCCTATTTCACATTCATCTTTTTAAGTATATTAATAAACAGTAAAGAGAAAGGATTTTTTTCAAAGGTCCCATTTGTCCTCAAAAGCAGCTGAATACGTGCTTTAGTTCCTGCATTCATCAAAAGGCGTGGCCACAACATTAATATAATAAGATGTCAAATGAAGAAAAAAAAAAACATTTCCAGCAGCGGCTCAAACCTGGATGAATATAGAACAACAAAACATTACTGAGATTCATCAAAGGAAAACACCCATATGTCAAATTCTCCCTTTGCCAAAACTAAGCCAACAGTTTGCTTTGCCACACTGACCCTGTCAAGTCGGATTTAGAAACACGCTGTTGCTGGCAGCCGAGTCGAGATCACTTCATTTTAGAACTAAACACTAAATGAATAGATCTGAAGGGAAAGATAGCAAATACACGTCTCCTCGCATAATAATTATACAAACAAGCAGTCAAGGTTTTAATCTTTTCAGTCTTTTCAACTGAGGGAAGAAATAAACACAGTTCACATATTAAGACGGGAAATAATTGATTGTAAAGGCTGATGAAATACAGAATGTGGGCTTCTTTCTCTACAGCATCACAACCTATGACTCGTGCTTTGAAATGCAATGGTCTGCTTGTCCTTGCTTTAAGCGAAGAGGAATGAGTCTCTGTTTGTATTCTTATTTACCAGTTTTCAGGTTCCGCCTGTCAAGGTGAATCTTTCTTTTGTGGGGTGATTTAAATCTTTTATCGAAGCGTTGACCTTTCCAGATGACTGTCTGGGTCTGACACAAACCACAGATGATGAAGCGTGGAAAAGCATGGCCATTTTTAGTCCTATGCCAAGCTGTGCCCATGGCACACACACACAGAGGATATTCAGATTGAGGACACAAAATGGTCAGATATGAAATGCAGACCGATGCTGTCAGAAAGAAGCTATAACGGTGTTCGTATTGGACTTCAGGTGGGAACATCTTTGTGCTTGACAGGATGTCTAGATGAAGTGCTTGGTAGAGGTGTATTTATAATCCATGACCTCACTGGCAGCATCTTGGCATTTAGACCAGTGAAAATCTCAATACTTTGAGCTGCTCTCTCAATTATGCCAGTTTTTCATTTGACAACAGTCAATATAAGCAGCAATCGAGATTTACTTCTGCAGGAAGAATCCATTTGAAGCTGAGTAATAATAAGGAGAAAATAAAACAAATTTAATCTTGAGAGAAGATGAGCATTAGTGCCTGTCAGTGCCTCCAGCTCGTCTCTGCTGCCAAACTGATCCTGAGCCAGAAGGCTTGTTGCACTCTGTCAGCTGACGGGCCGCCACGCCACTCGTCAGCCTCAACTTCTGCTCTGACGGCAACTAAACCTCAACACAAGACGTACCATCAGCATAATCAATTAAAATAGTTTTTTATTAGTTCCCTGACTGATCCATTAAAACGTATTGATCTCTGAGGCGTGGAAACACACGGGGTAATCACTTAACGGGATGCTGTAAAGATCGGACACTTTTGTGGCACAAGCAGATGTCATTTTGTTGTTTGAAGGACGGTTATTGTAAAAAGTGACGAGAAGAATAAATCCAATAAAAAAGTGTGGAGAGCATTTGGGCAGGAACGTCTCCTCTGCATCCATAAATCAGCCAATAAATGACACTAAGGTGAACACAAACAATAACTCTCACTGATAATCAATATCTGTAAATGCCAGCATGCTCAGTGCTGCTCATAAGCTTCACGTTTTGTTAAAATAAAAACAGGGTTTAGCTGTTAGATAAAAGGTTGCTCATACAAAGGTGAGCGAGGGGAGAACTGTTTAGTGCAATAGTGCCTGTTTGAGAGCTGCAATTGTCCTCATGCAGAGTAGATGAGTGGTGATGGTCAGTCCTAATGGAACTGTTCATTATCAAATAGAGCCTTAGCTCTTCTGGAGACAGAAAACTAATGACTGCCGATGTCCTGTAATTTGTTAGAACAGCATGTAAGCCAAGAAGTCTATAATTGAACGCAATAAACAGCAAGAGATCTCAGAAGCAGCCACAGTGTGCACCACTGCGAGCAAAGCAAAGACTACTTCTCTTTTCTTTCCCGTCAACACGAGGCCACCGTAGAAGCTATTTCAATAGTTGTTAGCACACATCCCTGAACATCTCCATACACTGTATAAGGTCCCGTGTTAATTAGGACAGTCAGCGGTATATAAGCAGTCGTGACCTCTGATTCCTGGTTTCGGTTATTATTTCTATATGTGGCTGCTCATTAGAAGTGAGTCAGCATGTTGGCCTGCACCCTGGCATGAGGCTGCGCCTGACATGTTGGCTTGTTGCTGATTTTCTTTGCTTAGGGAGTGTTCAGAAATTGGTCACCAGGGAAATTATTGTGTTGCCAGGACTCCTCCCTAATCTATCACATCACTTTAAAGTGGAGCACCTTTCCTCTCAGCATCTCTGTGCATTTATTCAGCTCACAGTATATTAAGTACAGCGCAGAGTGCATCTCGCAACGAAGACGACATTAATTATACTTCACATGCATTTCCTTTCATATTTACATATGGAATTGGAGGTTAATTTTTTAACTGGCATAACCACAGCTTATTAAAACAATGATTCATTAACTTCAAAGTGTGACTGGAGTTTTTCAAAGACAGTGCTCATAAACTCACCGTTATTCCACTGAGAGCATGATAGCCTGCAGCTTTCAGTCATTTGTTAAGCAGCAGGAACTGACACAGTAAAGATGGCTCAACCTGTGGCAAAACGCGACCGCCCCGCTGTAGCTGTCACCTTCCCACGCTGCAGGCACTCCAGAGCAGCCACGAGCGGAGAGGTAAAGCTAAGAAAGCCGTGCGCGGGCACAGTGACTGCAGGATACTGCCGGGGGAGCACCTCGTCTCGGCTGGCTGAGTAAATAGCACTGGACCCAGGGTGCTGCCCCCATAGCTTGAAGCCTCCTAGCCTGTTTGCAGATGGAAGCTATGCTTATAAATCACAGCAGCAAGGGGAGACCTTGTGCAAATGCGACCACAAGTATGTTATTATTCACCACTGTTACCACAGTGTGGGCTCACATCAGTTACAGAACATGAATCCAAGAGAATCCTCTTTGTTGACTGCTGTAATTCTTTAAGCATGTAGGTCATGCCTGGTCTCTCTGTCTGAATCAGCTACCTGCTGCTGCTGGGAAGAGCATGTCGTGGTTACAGATCAGGATATTCAAATGTGCCACATTAACAGCCTTTTATTCTGCATAATACCACACTTCATATTCTAATATTAGCGCTGATTGTTTGAGTGCCACTATGCTAAATGGAGGATGGAGAAATGTAGAGGGTGAGAAACCTTGAACCTAATGGTCTGAGTCCTACCACCAGTTTTTATATCTCCCGTGATCAAGTGTAGCTATTATCACAAAAACATCCGAGTGTGCATTAAGGACTCGCTGG
Organism: Pempheris klunzingeri; assembly: GCF_042242105.1. Lineage (NCBI taxonomy): Eukaryota > Metazoa > Chordata > Actinopteri > Acropomatiformes > Pempheridae > Pempheris > Pempheris klunzingeri. The sequence goes on along the minus strand of NC_092023.1, from coordinate 989,149 downwards.
CTGTGTTTACATGCAGGGAGTAACTTCCTGGCCATGATACTCCGGGAAACAGCTTATTAAGGATTTGCAGTTTGCATCCACCTTTGCTATCGTGTAATGGAGAATCCATGTTGTTATGAATAAACCAAAACAGAACATTCCTGTGCTTCTCAAGGGTCCTGCCAGCAGTAAAGTATGAAAATGTGTCATCAACAAGTAAATCCTTCTCCTAAGCAGCAGTGGGTAATGTCTGATACTGAGGGATAGAACGACAATCCAGACTACAGAAACTGTAAATGGTGTTTGCCATGATGGGTTTGTTGACATCAGCATGTCTGCAGCGTGCTGCGCCACTGTGATTCTGCAGCAGCAACGAAAACAAACAGTGAGCGGGTAAAACGTCTCCACCTCACAGGAAAATATTTAATATTGAAATATGCCAACCATCTTAACGTGCTCTTTTATAATCACTGTGTGAGGATTACGGGGCTATTCTAATCCAAACACAAAGTTTAATATGAATCATTTCAAAGCAAGATTATATAAGGATTATCTGAGTGCTTTGTACATATTATCAAACATTGCATGTATTGGAAATTTGTGCAAATAGATAATAAAGGACACTATTTTTATGGTCCTCCCTAATTTTCCACTTCATGTTACATCACAGCATAATATTACAGGTTGTTCAGCCCAGACATGAGGGGGGGGGGGGCATGAAGGATCACTGCTGGAAAAAACCCAGAGTCTCTGATCACTTATCAGAAATGCACATTTTTGAAGGGGCTGCTGGGATTGGACCAAAGATAGATGTAGCACAGACACCATAGCTGGACTTTCTTTGACCATAATGAAGCTCTGTGATTGCATTCATCACACAGCACTGATTCCATCTGCACATGCGATGGATGCAGCGTAACAGGGGAAGAAAGCCAGGCTGCAGCATGTCTGCTCGCCAAACGTATGACGGAGGTGACATGAATAGGCAGAAAAGAGTGAATGCTGCAGCCTGTGGATAGGGCAGAGCAGTGGAGCAGATACAAGCAGATACTGAACTGATGGCTGCTTGATTCATTGGTCCATAACCAGCTGTATGGTTGATCAGGCACAGTTCACCCTGACGGTGCACAGGTACACTTCAATACAACGTGGTCGTTACAGTCGAACTGGAAACAACCTAAAACACAACACTGTGCCTAAATGTTAACATATATATTACAAACCAATACGCTGAATGCACATGGTGCCTGTTCTGAGAGGAAATCGTTCCCTTTTATTATTCATATCACTGTGATTTCCCTCCGAGGTCTGCTGGTGACAACGATTCCCTCACTGTTAAAGAGGGAGCATTTAGAGAGGCATAAAAATGATACCACTCTGAACTGAGGGCACATGCAAGCAGACGTCTGCTCATGTTTATGTATGAGGACTCCTGCTCAGTAGCAGTTGAAATTATATCACTGACCACTGAGCAAGAGAGAGGCAAAGACAAAAGAAAGGAATTCACATCGGTGAGACAAACTGACTGGCCTCTACGTGACCCGCACATGATTGACAGAATTCAAATGAGCAGGCGAGGAACATGTCAGATAAACTCAATAGCACAATGTATTCCTACTATTCCACTGTACCACTGCTCTGCACAGCTGTGGGCATACTATGCTTTTAAAATCTAACTTATTGATTAGATTAAGATGCTTGTGGTGGGTGTAATCTAGACTTCTCTGCAGGCTGATCCGTGGAATGGAGAGAGACTCAGACTGACAGTAAACCTGTTGTTTGTGATTAAGAGTCATGATAAAATACAGTCAAATCTCAAACAGTGACCGGGACGTCTGGGACTTCTCTGGAGGCCGGTTGTTATCAGAGAAGGACCTTTAGGACTACTTTCCCCCCTGTTATACTTTAGTAAGGAGCCTCCCTGTTTCTGACCTGCTTCCCGCTGGTTGTGTTAATCTGCTGTAGTCTATGGTTTGGCTGTGAGACACAGCTGCTAAATATCATCCTGAATTTACCACGTACTGTACAGGTGATTTATTTTTATTCCCTTTATTAGTGACCAGACATTATTTGTTCCAACACACCACAGCCACCAGCTTTTATTTCACAATTTATTGTATCTAAAACCTGCCTCCTTTAAAGCCTTGAACTTTACTTTGATTGCGCTCCTCAGCCTGACATGATTATAAAGGTCTTGTGAAATCTGTAATGTTATTTATAATACCAGGGCTCCTGTGATAAACTGTAGGATGCTTTTTATTTGAATTCTGAGATGGAAGCAAAGTAAGGAGGAAAATGTTTATGTGCTAATTCTGAGCAAAATGTTTGATTTGAATATTGAATATCTGAACCATAACACATCATTCAACATGCTTGAGGGCCTCTAAAGCCTGTGATTATTCCAATGAGTGCTTAAAAAATGTGTGCATGCTGTATAGCATTAGGAGACATTTACATTTTGGAAGCCTAAATTACAGGTGGGCATAAAGCAAATGATCAAAGACAGGAAAAGGAGGATTCTGTCTCAATCCATCAAACTGCTGTTTCATAAGGTATCTCAAAGTGAGAAAGCCCTCTGAAATGCTGGAGATAAAACGGAGCCAAGCCAAATATCCCTCGATGGAGAGTAAAACCAGGGCATATGTGGATTGTCAAACAGCCCATGTCAAACTGTCTCAGTAGAGATTAGCAGCATATGAAGCTGGGAGGTTAGAATTATCAGTAATCCTAAAATATGTACCACAAGAGCAGATGATTCCCTGAGTGGTTGATCTAAATGAATTGTAAAATAATAATTCTGGAGCATTTTTCATGAGACATTACTTTAATTTTCCATTCAACAGCACATTTAATCAGAGGTTTTTTTGGTGTTGCAGTGTGAAAGGCAGCCTATGGTACCCCTCTAACGTAAGGCTACTAATTAAACATTTTTTCCTTTCAAGGAGTCCTTCAACATTTCAAAAGCACCATATCAAAGTGGCTTCAAAGTCAAAACCCTACTCTGAATTCTGAAGTGACAGAACAGCATACATATGAAGACAAGTGACTAGCTGCATGGCCCCTGCCTTTGTGGCAGGACCAGTACGAGACTAAAATCACGTCTGCTGCACGCTGCATACTAATGACAGTAAAACCTGACTAATAACGGCTGCGCTGCACCAACACCTTGCTGTTATGTCCCAACTGACCAAAGCATTTGAACCAAGCTACAGAGTGTTGCCCTACAATATTCACAGATTAAAGGTTTATTACGGAGGAATCAGGGCACCAAGGTAAAGAGAGAAAGGCCAACGTGGCACGTGGGTCAGCAGGGTGGCTAAATGAATATGGTAGATGTGAAAGTAGAGATTCTACTAAGTTATTCTGATTATACACAGCAGCAGCACAGGTTTCATGAGATAAGATGTTTGTTTGTATAAAACGATTCAGGAGTTAAGTTGCTATATGAACATTACAGACACCATATGTTCTTTATGCTGGACTCTTTATTTAGTGTCTAATTGTATAAAAAGGAAACTCTACGTTACATACTACCCAAATTAATGTAGATGGGAGATCTGCACAGAATCATAACAGATGATAAAATAGGCCATAACCACATTTCCCAAAGCACTACATACAAAATAAAAACTAACATTCGTTAAGAGACCCAACCTCATTAACAGCAAATCGAATTCATCTCTCTGTGCTGGTGTAGCAGTGACCCCTTGGAAGCATGGTAAGTACATAATTATTATTGAATCATAGGAACACATTTCCCAATTAGAAGAGTGAGAGTGAATGTTTGTCTTTTTCCTGTACACTGCAAGGCAAAATGTACAGTGTACCACTGGGTGAGTCTGTTTCTTCTGATTTCTTACTCGGCCTTGTATTTTAGGAATAATTACTCCAAGACTTGAAGCTTGGGATGTTTTTGTCAACTGGGAATTTAATGGACTTAATGAACTCTTTGTTAGCGGAAGCTCAGGGTGCTCTGTGATTGCCTTCATCGCACTCAGTTCCGCAACACTGATGATAGCTCATCCCATTTGCACAACTCCAGTGATACATAGCCTGTGTGAACTCCTGTGGTGCAATATTGGGGAGGAATAAAAGGCAGGATGCAGCATATTTATGAGCCAAGGTAGACTTGGGTGAGATGAATGGGCATGAGAAAAAATAGTGCAGCTACTGTAGGCAGACAGAGAATCCTGGATAACTGGAAGGCTTTTTTTCCGTTGGAGGCTATCTATTTCCCCCTGCTGCCAGTGTTTGTGCTAGGGTAGGCCAAACACGTGACTGATATATCTCTGTACTGAATGTGCAGGGAAGAAATTGATATTGATCTTCTTATGCTTGGTAAATCAGCCAATAGTCTCAAAATGTCCCCGTATCCCTTTAAAGTTTGAATAAATCATTCTATAGATTATGTTCTGTTAAAATTTAGGGGCTTGGATTGTCAATTACAGCACATGAAAGTCAGACAAAAGCAATGATGCTACCTTATCTATTAAATCTATGCTGTACTACAACACCAGGACGGGATCATATAGTTAATGTCAAGATTCACGAGCTCATTTGAGACCTACATGCTAAACTGTGGGTGGATGTCAGTGCCACACAGCATACATGCATACATGCATGCAGTTAAGGAATCTGCATGTAAATGTATACGAGAATTTGATTCAAAATGCGAAAGCCTGTTTATCCGTGTAGTCTGTGGGCAGACTCGGCCCCGGCAGCACACTTTCACTTTAAAGCTCCCCACAACATAAAGCCATAAATCTGAGCTTGCCCAGAGGTAAGAGCAACCAACACTAATTAACGGTCGCGGGATGAGAGGTCAAGGCCTGTGTCGTATTAGCGTGAGAAAACACTATTTTTCAATTTATAGTATATACTGGCCTGCTGTGCTTTAAATAATACAGATTCTAGGCTTGCAGTACCACGGGCATGAATACAAATACGGTTACAGTACACACAATAACGTGTGTTTGTGACCTCATTTTATTCCAGCTGTATGAACATAAGGGTTTTCAAATGAGTCTTTACACAACTGTCACTTCAGATAGGACGACTGCCTCGGGGAACGTCCACAAAGCAAGATCGCTGATCCAAAGTAAAGCTCAATTTAGGCGCACAGCACAGAATCGGTTTTCAATGAATATGTCTAGCTCTTAAAAGGACTTTGGTCCAAGGACATGCTAAGCTCTGAGGAGGTCAGCTCTCCCTCTGTGCAGACCTGTGGGCCGTTCGCTCCCACTTTGATCTGAGCTCTGATGATGGTGTGGCAGGCACAGACTCAGGAGTGAGAGGATTAGGGACAGGAGGGACACGGGGAGTGACAGCTCCTTTTGTATTCATTTTATCCTCATTTTGGGTAGAACGGTTGACAGCATGCAAACCGCTGGCTTCTCTGAGGTGCCTCTTTTTTGGAGTATAAAATCCTAAACTCTTAAAGGAGAGATCAAAGGCGAAGCAGGCTCATTGATAACTGTATAATGGCTCACTTAAACAGAACAGGCGTTTTGCTGAGATGTGCGCATGGTTCAAACTGCAACCTATTAGTCATGCTGTCGGCTCATTTCCATATGCGTTTTATTGTCTCCTGGGCAAAGGCTACTGCACCTACTCGCATTTATTGCATTCATGGTAGATTTAATGATATTCACACCTAAGGCAAAAACAAAGGGCCTTGTACATTTTCGTCTCCTTATGAAAAGACTGTTGAAAGGTGACAATATTAGTGCTCCTCACACAGTGCACACAGTTTTGTGCGCCTGTCTTTGATGAGCCTTTAGTCTTACTTGTCTAGAACCACACGAAGCTGCACAGAAGCACAGCTGTCTCAGAAATCACAGTTGTTACAGACTGAAAATTAATTCAGAAATGCATATACATATTTGATGTGAGGGGACGAGGAATGTCACAAAAACAAATACTTGGTAAAAAAAAAAGATGCTTGTTTGGGTGCTTTTGTTAGTTCTGACATGCTGCTCCTCAGCAACTCTGAAACTACTTATGAACAAATAAAAACCAACAGAAAAAATAAAATTACACACCGTTAGCCTGTTGTGGCTATTTGGTCGATGCTGCAGAGTTAATGTTAGCTGTGGCACCGGCTGTGTAGCTATCAGCCATGTGGACTGTGCCTTTATTCGTCTATAAGCTCATATTGGAGTATATATTTCACAAAGCTGGGACAGGGGCTTATTCTGGTTTCTGAGTCTGGTTCATTTCATCTTTTAAGGTTTACACAATTTAAGAAGACACATTTATCACATTTATAAAGGAGCAAGTCATCCTTCATCATACCTACAATTTTAAAACAAATGTTGGAGATGTGTGATTTTCACAGGAGGGTGATGAAATGATAAATGAAAAGATGAAAAGCCAGTTATATTCTACAGTACTGAGACTGCTACTTGTGAAATTACATAGAAATGCATGTTTTGGCTGCAGTACATAGGGATGCACTGTAGAATTGGATTACGAATGAAGAGACAGTGATTTCACTGGCTGTGCTAAGCACGTTCACCTTTCTGTGGACTACAACATCACTAAGGCAGCAGTGTTGCCCTTTTTGTCCCTGCTCCTAATCCACAGCATCTAGACTCCCAGTGGTCACCGGATGTAAACACTGCATAAAGGTAATTATGATGGGATGAACTGCGCCGAGGACGCCCTAGGAGACCTACTGCCATCCCCCGTCCCCACATTTTCAGTCATCTGAAAACGTACACACACCAAACCCAGCAGCTGCCATCTGAACCACACGGTCTGTCCTTGCCAACCCCAACGGGAGAGTGCATAACACACCTATCTTGTCACAAAGCAAACTTCCCTTATTCACGGCAGATACAGTGATATGGAGGATCAACAGATGTGAAAGCAGTGGTAGGAGTGCTCCCCAAGGCTCGCTGCCATCTTCAGTAGGCCTGTCACTTTTACACCACGGAGCAGAATGTGGATGTTAAGTACGAGGCTGTAAAAGCAGCGTTTTGAAACATTGGGGCGTTAGTGGATTTATTGAGTGTAAAAGCCTTCTGAAGGATTGCCTGTTCAAAGCACCCACCTTTAAATCCCACAGGAGATTTATTTCACCAAATGTCCAGGCCTAATCAAAATCTCCCCCCAGACACTACCTGAAGAAGTTGGACTCCTTTTTACACGGATACAGAGAAAGTACACACTTACATACATTAAGCATTAACAATATATGCACAGAGATGATGGAGTAAGGGTCTACTGTGAGCGCATGAGGCTGTGGTCATCATTAAGCTGCTTAATAGACCATGTCGCCTGTAGGACCTGACAGGCAAGCTGGGCAGAGTGGAGGATCCAGAGAGAGGGTCACCTTCACGTAGAGACAGCTCTGTCACACTGGGGCCATGAAGGGAGACACTCTGCTACTTTGGCTTGGCCCAAACAATACATGTCTATGGGCAACCAAGCAGAACAACAAATCCCCCACCTCCTCTAGACTTCACCAAAAAACAAAAAGGAAACAGACTACTGGAGTATTTAGGCATTAACTTTAGAACTGCTTATATTCCTGCAAAATAATCATTATTATTATTGTTATTAGGAAAATGAAGGCTCAGACTTATATGAACATTTCTACATGTAAGTACAGACGTACTCACCAAAAACCAAGACTCTCTTTTTAGTCTGAGTGGCATTTTGAGATGGTAGAAAAACATTTTGAGTCCATGCAAGTAGCAAAAAGAGCAGGCAGGGCCTGCGCTCTCTGTATATGAGGGTTTTGTTAAATGCATTCCACAGTGGAGCTATCTTGGTCTGAGCACAGGTGCGTCTCTGAATGAGGAGGAATGAGTAGGGACCCAAAGCAACCCAACATCCCAAGCGAAAGAGAGGGGACGTGCCACTCAAGGTTATGGTGAATTGCAGGAGCACTGGCACTGCAGATTGATTGGGCATACAGGGAGCAGCTGGCTGAAAGGAAACAGAAAGGTGACTGGGGGAATCACCAGGTGGCTCCAGTAAATTATGACACTGCCCATCCAGCTCTGTCGATCTCCCACGCAGACTAAGTGCTGTTTTCGAGCGGTCCTGTCATGTGCTGCTTGCCTCTGGACTGATATCTGATTTCCATGCGAGGTAATACCTCACCGTGCAGCGTACCTTTTGGTCAGAAACTAGAGTTGTTGCTGTGGTTTGATTTGAAGTATATGGATGATTTTTTTCACAAATGGCCAGAGGATAATACAGCTAATTACAGTTTTCTAAATGTGGAGTTCATCATGAATATTGATAAAGCATTAATTAGTTGCTAAAACTGGAAAACCATTTTCTCTGCACCAAATACATCACATGTTTTTGGAGCAAAAACGTACTGCATCACTTTATAGGGGCGAAGATTTATATTCTACTGCAATAAATAATGTAACCAAACAATTCTCTCGGTCAGGAAATGGCTTTTCCTTGGAAAAAACAGAAAACAGTAAAGCAGCCTATGGTATGTTTCATCTCTTTATCAATTATTTAATGTTAGCACAAAACAACCCACAGACGCCTGAGAAGTATTTAGTCTGCATCATAATTATACTTGGATAAGAGGCCATCATTTAAGCCATCATCTTTAAGCCTGATGGAGTTCGGTGCCAAACATACACATTTCCTTATGACTCAGCCTCCTCTGGTACAGCCAAGGACTATTGTGTACGGAGCTCAGGTGGGGAGCCAATAGCTCCCTGCATTAGGAATCTGGAGCCATGAAGGCCTTGATTAAGCCAGAGCGATCTGATGTGTATATTTATCTCAAATCACTTCTCTCCAATTTCATGACAGAGCCTCTTAACTGCATCACTGAGTGGGAAATGGTGTAGTGCACTTGTTCCTTTAATTGCTCACTGACTTAGCATTCTACTACATATCTAAAAATTAGTGTATACGCACTAATTTTGATCCAGGTTTTCCATCTCGTGCTCTTCGCTCTCCTGTGAGGGGGTTAAAGGCTTAACGGTAAAGAGCCAGCCCAGGTTTGATTCCATGCATATACTCATTACCAGGGGTTTATGGATGTGACAGTAGACATTAAAGTGAGTGAGATTTGGAGGCTATCTGGCATCCAGAGCTCTGTGCAAAAAGTCAAACCATGAAACAAGATTCCCACCTGTGCTCGCTCCACAGGCACTTCATGCAGCATATGGCGTGGTGACTAAACCTTTGGGCTTTCTAGATTCATCTGCACTGTAGGTGAAATGAAAAAGGTGGCTATAGATACATTAATGGCTGATTTAAATTTAAATCTGTTCTACGGTCCTGACAGTTGCGGCATCATTCATAAAAGGCGAGTGTGACATTTACAATATCAAGGTCACTGCTTGACAATGAAAGAAATGAGTAATCTGCTAAATTACCCCATGAAATGATTACTTCAGCAGGCCTACTACATAATGATTTAATGCTAACATGTCGTATAATTTTTAATTAACTTGGAACAGGAGAGAACGTGAAGTGGAAGGTGGGGCTGTAACTCAAGGACTAGCTGCACATTCACAATCAGGTGTCCGATATTCTGCTGTTAAATGATTTCTGCGGCACAAACTAAGTCACAGAGATAATAATAAAGTGTCCACAGAGAAACGACCCGCTTCTGCACACTGCAGATCATTCAGGTAAATGTTGAGTGCAGGGTCAACAACAAGGGCACGTGCTTTGTCTCTCCAAACATCATTAATGAGGAAAATAATCTCGGTGAATCTGAATTCTCAGTCGGAACATAAATGCCGCCGCCAGTTGATGGGACACATCAGCTGGACCAGAAATAAGTATCTTACATCTCTGTGCCAATCTCCAGCATCAAAGCAAGGCAATCCAGCAGTGTTAGAGCTAATATATCTCCCTCATAAACCTGCACAAGGTGCTGCATTGCCTCCTGAATTGCTGAGTAGGCCTGGATTGAGCCAGTTTACAATAGTGAGTCAATCAGCTCAGGCCAGACACAGTGCGTCAGCCCTCGTTAGCTGTGACCTTGGGAGATAATAATGGCACTAAAGTGGATGTATGTGAGGGGTAATAGCGCCATGATTAAAGAATTATGTAGGAGAGTATAAACATTGGCATGTCTGCCAATGCACACACTCCCTCACCTGAGCCGGCGGGAGGACCGCTGTGGTTCTGATAACAAAACGATGAGAGGGCAACACTTGAACTGTCCATTAGTGAATAAAAGTCAAATCATAAGAATTTTCTATTAACTTTGTCCTGATGTTGTAGTGTATTGTGAAGTGTATGTATGGACCCTCCAATGGGTCAGCACAACATGCACTGTTCCCAGTTTGCTGTCACCAAACCAAACAATGCTAATCAGAAATATGTGCCAAGCAGATGGGGACTATTTTATAAATATTCATATCTGACTTTATACATATCCTGGATGTAGACATGCAATTGTGCACTTCTGAACCACACAAAGAACTACAAACATTCCCAAGGCTCCCAATAGCTGTCAGCTCTCTGCCTTATGCATTCTCTTTGATAAAACACATGGGAACCAATGCATTAACAAAACACAGGAAAGAGTTGTGCTCAGTGTGTTTTAAGGTTAGGAAGAGGCTTGCTATGAAAAGTCAGAAGAGAGCCTGCTGTGAATAACTGTAAATAATCTCAGAGCAGAGACAAGATGTGGCTGTGTGACACTAGGATTCAAGTCTCACAAAAAATAAGTTAAGAAAGAGAAAGAAAAATAAAAAAAACAGCCCCAAAATAAGTTAGAAATAAAACAATGTCAAATAAAAGATCATATCCAAGAAGATTAACATGTATTTAAGGTGATATAATTGAGCAAAATGTTACCTTCTCACTCTTTGTGAACCGACGACTTCAGTCTGTATTTGACTGTATGACAGCAGCGTACAGTCCATACAGGCCGTCTAAGAAATATCAGAGTGGAGCAGCTAGAAGCCTTTTAGCAGCCCGACAGATTCATTTGTATGTCTAAAGGTGTTACTGTAATAATCTCTGCTGTATCTTCATGTCATCATTTCTACCTAGTCAGTCTAAAAGCTACATGTAACCAAATAAATAATTATTTGGGTGACATCCATCTTAATCTGAGATGCCATCTGATTTCTCCCCTTGAAAGCATTTCATGTGTACAGGCGGTGGGAGAGAGAAGGTCCCCTGTGTGTCAGCCACGATAGAGAGACCTTGTACTTCCACCAAACACATCTGTAAGACCGGGGACTATGATTGAAGGATAATTGGGTGCGAGCTTGTTGAAATGGAACTCTGTGATAGACCAGGAAATTCCAGTTTCATGGACACAGCCCTGGCAAGGTCAACACTGGGTTCAACACTTAGCTTCATAAAAGCCACAAATGAAAGACTGTGAGAAAGAGCTTTGGGGGCAAGGAGCTGTACACAAGACTGACAGAACCCAAACTGCTGCATCACACGTTCATAATGAGTGCTTTCTTTATCATATTGTTTCTTTCTTAACACATAACATCCACGAGGCCTATTTTCTGATGCAAACGTCTCACTGTGTGACTTTAATTAAGTGCATTAAGAGGAAAGCACAGATTCAGCATTCTCATTACTATTCACTCAATAATAATTAAAATATCCATCTGTGAGTGTTAAATTGAAAATGATGCCATGCGTATCACAATTGTGGCATGTGTCACCAAGATCTGTGGATCTGTTAGGAGAAGCTAATTATTGCACCTGGTTCTTCATCTATATATGATGTTTGGATAGTCCCGGCAAAGACTCACGGGGATGACCAAACACACCAGAGCAGCACAAGTCAGCACCTTAGGGCTAGTGCTGCATTAGTAATGAGATAAGGCGGAGTGTGACAGCTCTGTCCGGCTCCAGACACAGCACAGGCGCCGGTGGCTGCACCGATTCTACATGCTAATTAACCATAATGATGTAAACAAGACCTCATTCCGCCAAGATTTGCTGCCCATGAACGGCAGTCTGTTACAGTATCTGTGAGATTGCTGAAATGTACTCAGCTGAGGAGCAACTGTCAGGCTATGAGAAAGGCCTGGCTTTGCATGTAATGTATTTCACATCCTCGCTTCCTGCTCAGCTCCTTTGATCAAAGGAGAAGCATTTATCAGGTGGTGGAGGAAACGTTTGATGACTCCAGTGTTTCAGATTCAAGTGCGGCTCTAAACAGATGGGAGCCTACAAGAGGAAAAACAGGCTTTCAGGTGTACAGCAAGGTGTACGGCTTATTTTGGTTGTAATTACGTTTGTACTGGTTTAGCTGAGGAGGCTTCAAAGCAAAAAAAGATGCCACCGTCCATGTACAGTCTCTACTTAACGCTTCTCCTGTTGGAAACAACGAGATTCAAAAGCAGCCTCCCTAAGACAAATATCAGCATTGTTGCAGTATTTGTCCTTTGGGTAGATCTCCAAGCCTTTGTCCTGTTGGTATTCTCTGTAAGTCAAACCAGAGGGAAGAAAGGAAAAGCTTTCTCACACCACTGTGAAGCAGAGACAAAGACAGACGGAGCTGCTTTTTGCTCTCCTGTATTGTCCACATTCTTCAGGTATGTTTGATTAATGCATGCATATTGTGGTGTTCTTGTCTCAAAGCATATGGCACAAACGACATCTGTTTAATCAACAACTTCCTCTGACAGTCCCTCAGTTGGGCATGAGCTGTCTCTTCTATTCTCAGATGGCACCACAGAGGAATATGAGCCTTATAGAAATTCAGGAGACCAACTCCAGGAGCTCCTCACAGAAAGGTACAGCAGCAGAGAAAAACATGAAGCGAAGCCAGCCTCAGTGCTGAGCCTGAGTCTTATACTGCCTGACTGTGCTTTAGTACTTAAAGTATTTGAAGAGCCTTTACTATTGTCAGAGCACGTTAATCTAGAACAGCACTGCTGCCATTTCCCTCACAGAGCATCCAGGTTGAGTAGCCTTTGTAGGAGACAGGGTTTAGTCTTCCTGATGATGGCTGTGGGCTTCCTGTGCTTGGAATCAAGATGCTAGCATGCTCACATTAGCTCGCTCTACATAGAGACTCTGGAGATTACCTCTCCCGTGCCCATCACCTGTGATTACCCCTCTCCAGGTGTCTGGAAATGTCACATTTTACATATCCTAATATTTCACCTCACATAAAGTTCTGCAGTCTTTCCTGGACTGAGGGGAAAGTCTAGGGAAGGTGATGTGGCAGGGCTGTCCCATTTACCTGATGCTCCTCCTGCGGCGGTCACCTCCTTCTGAATTCTGGGGTAATTGGGGTTCCAATGGCCATTAACTTAGACTAGGTGGGAGACTAGCACAACCACTAGCGGTGTAATTGGATCTAATTGGCCCAGTGTTGCCAATGATTCAGATCAGACAAATAGCAATGGCTAATTTAAATGGTGGTGTGACCTTTTGAAAGCTTCAGTCTAATTAACCTTTGGAGATGCATGCAGGTACTGTATGTGGAAGTGGGCTATGAGCTACGACTGGCTGGCTGGCTGGCCGCAGAGGGAGCTGGGTTATCATCACATCTTGTAGCTAATTGCTGATTGGGGGACATCCTGTAAAATCCTCTGCGACACATATATACATACTCTATACTCACATTTGAGCTACGTGTCTGGCTCTGCTCTAGATCTTCCATTGGTTTAACCACATGATAATCATGATAATCATGCTAGAAAACAAACAGAGGGACTAAAGCACAACATCCAGATAGAGCAGAACAAAAATGGAGAAGCTAAATTCACCTATTCTGCCAACATAGACACGGGCATTAACAAACAGTGTGGCCAATATTCTTGTTTTCACACGTGAGACAAAAAAAATGGGTCGCAGACAAACGTATTCACCTGACACTAGAGGGAAAAAGCTTTAGCATTGTCTCTTTCTTTAACAGCATTCAGCCTTCACACTCTTCAGTGACATGGGGGCCTTTATCTTCATAAAGCACAGGTACACGCTGCACAGTGCAGCAGTCTAAGGTACACGGCAGAAATGCACAGAATGCTTAAAACAGATATTTGGTAGAATGCTGGAAATCCATGAACAATTGACCTAGTCTGTGTGGAGCATCAGACAAATCACCTTTTAATTCTCTTAGAATCCTGAGCTAACTAACTGCAACACAGGCACATTCAGTCCACAGTTCATCTGCAATTAACTATTATTATTATTACTGAGTAAATATTGCTGTAAAGAACATAGCCTTGGTTTCTATTGTGCAGGAATTTAGTAGGAAGTAAATGGAATACTGGGTAACATGGAGACAAAGACCAGTGCGTTGTGTAAGAAGATCAGCAGTAAACCTCTCATTCTTCCAGTCCAATTAATGGCACAGTTTACTTTCCTGTGATCAGAAGCCAACACATTCAAGCCTCTAAACTTCTCGCAGCCATTATATAATTAAATCTGAAGTCGCTTGCACTTGCGGACAATAATTTACGAGAAAGGGTAGAGAAGCCAATAGAGGAAAAGTTTGTGCGCGATCTGTTCAGTGCATAAATGAAAATTAATTAATCACTTGGGGGGTCGGTGCACCAAAATGGAATAGGGTGGAGTACAAAGTCGTTAAGTTTGATATGATAGTATTTGGAAACATAAATAATGAAAAAGACCCTCCAGTGCACTTAAATACAGCAGTGAAAACACATTTTCAAATATCAGTGACCTACATTAAAGGTGGAACAGTAAAAGTTATTTACAGCGTATTTCATATTGTCCCTGAGAACAGAGGAGATGCTTTTAAAACTGGTCGGTCAAAACAGAATCTTAGACGAGGTTAAAGTCAGCTTGCCCTCAAAACTCCAGTGTGCCGTCTGTCCCGAAGACACCTTGGCCACTTATCCCACTGATACAGTGTTTGTTAGTTCTTCCCTTGCTGCTCCTGTCATGTTAAACAGATTATCTAGTGGAGTATCAGCTATCAGCTGTCATCTTCAAGCAGGGTGTGCGTGTTGATGTGTCACTATAAGATATCATTTGCAGAAATGCATTTTGGGAACACTGTCGGGCAAAATGAATGGGAGTTAATGCTCATAGCAGCCTTGGAATGAGCCCACAGAGAAGGGTGGCTAATCCTATCATTCTACACCATTCATCTCCAATCCACTTGGCTTTCAGCATTTTTCTCAACGGGCAATTTGTGGCTTCCCTGCTGGATCTCCTCAAAGCCAGTGTGTTATGACTACAAAACACTTCCAGGGCCGCCTGGGAGTCAGAGAGGAGGCCACTAAATGCAGTCTGCGACCCTGTCACTGTCCACGCTGACAGCTGAAAGCCCACTGCACGCTGCCAGAAATAGCTTAATGACAGACACTTTCGGAAAACATCAAATTGTGGCCCGTCAACGTCAAATTAGGAACAAAAAGGAGGCTCAGTTACCCACAAGATCATTAGCCAACAACCAAATGATCAATGTATCTTCATGACACATTTCTTCAGTTGATGCTGTCTCACCAGGACACCCCCCACAGAAAGCTAATCTAAATGAAATGAAACAATAATGTTGTTTTGGGTAAACATGGCTATTCTCTTTTATTCTGAAAGGTCACATTGTAAGGGTGTTTAATATTGTCAGAGTGGAAGGCTGAATGGCTTCCAGATGGTGGCGTCCCCCTCCACACAGCCTGTCTGTTTCTGCCTGACAGATGCTTCGCTTGCTTCCAGGGAAGAATCTGAGCAGCCTTCCATGACTAACCAAGACAGGGGACCACCATTAACCGTCTCCTCAGCTCCATGTACTGTACGGCTCTCCCTTCGGAGGGAAGACCCCCCAGGGCCCGACTGTACACAAGCACAGGACAAACATGCCCATGAGTGCACTGTCAAAACGCACATACACACAGGTGAAAACTCTTTTTCCACCAGATATAAAAACCTAACCTTGATTGCAAGAAATTATTCTCGGAGTTAGAAGATGTGATTGACACGTCTCAGTCAGTGGTTAAAAATATTATGCACCACACGGCACCATAACACGCAAATTAGAGAAAATCTATTTTTGCCTGTTGTCTTCTGAACATTCAGTCGGTGCAGTAGTGTGGTATCGCTGAGTTGTGAGTTTCCCAAACAATCTCAGCTGTTTCCAAATAGACCATAATAATATCCCATCCTCTGTGTATCAGAGCGACCATGATGAGACATCATTTAATACTGGCTCAAGCAAATATTGATAGCCTGCTAAAGCATCTCCACTCTTATCGACCAGCCAGGCAGTGTTATTATCACAATTCATGTCTTGAATCAATCCACCAAAAATCCATACTTCTAGCTATATTTCCTCTTCGGCTCCTCACCTGAGCCTCCTTTGGAAGCAAACAACATACTGTAGTGTACCAAGCACTGAGCAGAGGAGGGGGCTGTTTGACAATGTGCTGCTCATCCGCCCAGAGCTGCAACTCTGCACACAGGCTACACAGCTCCCACGACTCCCCTGTGTGATGTCGCACAGCCCAGCCGGCAACGCTGGCATCCTGGCTGTGGGCTGTGGTCAGTTGGAGCCCAGAGGGCTGTGACAGCCTGCTGCTCTTTCAGCTGCAGCAAAAAAGAGGCTAAAAAGCACTGAAGCATATGAGTCTTCTAGGCAGAGACGAAATGAGCAGCGAGCATTACAACAACACGGGCACATTCACATATGCCGCAGGAAGAAGCCCGTAGAAGAGACAGCACATGTAAGCACGTGGGCAGATACATGCTATCACTTTCCAGCAAATGATTCAGAAAAAAACGGCTCAATGAGGCCAGCCAGGCATCAGATATCCATCCAGAGACGGTGACAGAGTGAAAGGCTTAATGGCAGGTTTCTTGGCTCAGGGTGATCGTTGTTTTTCATCTGAATGCCATCAGTGAGGCTTAGAACTGCAGTTTTCCCTCTGTGGGGCAGGGGGGGGGGGGGTCATACAAACATCATGTGCAACTCTGCCTTCACATAATGAGTTTTAAACATTTAGACAGAAAATACACGATTACAATGTTCACTTTATCTGAAGAAACACTTACTGCCAAACATATTAAGCATCATCAGAAACATAGATGAATAAAAATGTCCCTGTCTGTCTGTCTGTCTGTCTGTCTGTCTGTCTGTCTGTCTGTCTGTCTGTCTGTCTGTCTGTCTGGGACATGTTACATAATGTTGAGAATTTAACACTGAAAAATGAAATGATGAAACAAGGGTCTAATTCTAATGCTGACATGATGGCTGGCCCCTAAGTAAGGGCTTTATGACTTTATGGACTAAAGGATATTCATTTACGCTGTTACTTTCCAATTAGCTTCAATAATTATACAACTTAGGACCTCAGAAACAAACCTCTACACTCAGTCAGGAACTGCCTCAGGTAGCCAAAGAGTCACATTTTCCTTCTTCCCCAGTGCCGTCCCAGTAGAGCTGTAGATCAGTGCTATCTGAACACTTCGGGACAGGAAAAGCTCTTCTATCTAATTTCGGACATCTGGGGATACCAGTAAATGTTCAGTAATACACACTGAGCTGCCCTACGGTAAAGGAAATGCATTTTCAGTTCTGAAATTCAGCAGTATTCCCAGTAAACTGCCTGTCTTGACATGCTACAGTCACAAAAAGAATTTGATGAGATGACTGTGGTAGCCTCACTGTTTTGTAGCCTAAAGGGTGGCTTTGAGTTCTAAGAAACAGGGATTAACTACCAAGCCCTGCTCCTTTTTAATCTTTCATGCTCAAGTTTATTTTGTGTTAGGCTTTGTTTTGACTCCTATTCCTTTGTAATGCCCTGGAATCCCCATTAGGGAGCCAGCCGTCTAGGATTCCCAAATGTGGCCCCCCCCCTACACCGTAGACCCACTTGGCGGGGTGCCCGTCTTCGGTGGGATCTCTCGTTTCTCTCACACAGCAAAGCTCATAGTGAGACCCTTTCAGATGAGTCAAAATGAGCTTAGTGCTGATCAGCTAACCAAAAACTTGGACACATTGTTCTCTGCACCAAGAGGCTGCAAGACTGTCTGTTAGCAAAGACTTAGGACCAGAGAACCCTTAGAGCCTCTCTTCAAGTAAGTCTAGCATGTCAAAGCAGGCTAGAGTTAAACTAAATCAAGGGCACAGTGTTGCTTAAAGAAACAGCTCTTTTTTTTTTTCTTTTGCTAAAAAGGATTTCTGTTGTCCTTGCAGCAAGGAGAGACGAAATATACTGTGGCTAACATAATGTAATGACTAGGCTCATCCAACGAGGCCAGTCAATCACAGAACACCACTGTTTTCACTGAAGGGCTGCTCAAAGGAACAGCTGTATAAATACATTAGACAGCATCCAGGCAGTTCCCACTAAAAACAGAAACTGTGTTTCTTATAAATATATGGATTATTGGATAAATAAATCAAGAGATAGGCCTAAACTAAATAAACCTTTGGAATGTGCCAGAAAAACAAGGGTTGGAACATTTGTGGAAGAAAATAGACAAGCTGGTGGTGGCCCAGTGCTGTAGGGAAGGCCGTCCCTCTGCCCACGAAGCCTCGAGCGAACCGCGGTGCTTTATTCTATTGTGACACTCTAATGTTATGTCATGCTTGTGGACGATCATATTTTAGTGGATGCAGCTGTCATTAGGAGAATTTAAAGATCAGCAGACATGCCGTTGATTTTCATATAACTTCAAAACACTTACCATAATGACTTCAGTCATTTGGCTTCACAATCCATTTAATTGCTACCTAGAGGTGTCTGCCACACTCACAAGAAGTCATCAACAGAGCATGAATTCGTCACAATCACGTTAAATGAAACTAGCGCTTGTCACCGCTCTTGGTCGGTACTTCCATTGATTGGCCTCTGATGAGGCTGCGGGGCAGTACGCCGGTGCTGGAGATGTGATTTGTGGTTATTTGGTGTGATACTGTTTTGTTTACCCTCTGTAGGCCGGACAAATCCATATATCACACGGACCAGACGAACACAAGCGCTCGAGGCTGAGGTGGCGTGCAGCGATCGGCTGCTGCCAGCTGTGGATTGTGTGGGCACGGTCACATCTAAAGCCCTCGTGATTCAGCCACATTCTTGTGAACTAAATCTTGTGCATTTGCAGTGTTTTAAAGAAGAATATGCTTCTTGGAGAGGTGGCACAGATTATATCAATATTACTCTTTGGGATTTGTGTTTTCTGGGAGACAGAAAATGATAAATTGCAAATGTTCATCAAAAGCCTTCAGAAAGGTCACAGCTCTGTAGCCTCACAGTGAGGAACTGTAACTGTTAACTGTGTCAGTATGGAGAGGTGTATACAAAGGCCTGCCTTTCATTTAATCACAAGCCAAAGTAGTCTACATGAAAAGCCCTCATTTGACAAACATGAAACATTACCATTCTGTTGTGTTCTCTGTTGCTTTTGTTTAAATAAAGACGATTAAGGCTTTTCAGAACTGTATCTAAAATGAAAGATGCTAAATCCTTTTGTCCTTGTACCTTTTCCAAATTTCCCCAAATTTTCAAACGCAGCTTTTTTCACTGAAGGCTTACTCACTGTCAAACAAAAACACAAAAGGATGTGATTTCTTTCTCTCTGGCTGTGCAGGGCTGAGACTAATTTCTCCTCAGATGAGTGTGTACTGTACTCACCACAGTTCTCAAGCCATGCTCCTTCATCAGCCTGAGGGAGTTCTGGTAGCAGGAGGTGAGGTCATTGGTCTCGGTAGGGCCCACGTGACCTCTGGCCACCGGGCCCACGGTGTGGATCACATCTGTCGGGAGGGGACGACACACAAAGCTCATTTCAGCACAGTCTACTTCTACCAAGGTTACATGGCCGGCAGTATTTCTAGCAGCGTAGCATAAGTGCAGTGCTGGAAAAGCTTTCTGTTTGCAATGCAGCTGAGCGGTCGAGCGAAAGTTTTTAGAGTCTGCAAAATCACCAACAAACCCAAATATTATAACGTTTGTCTTCACAATGAGACAATGGGGACAGCAACGAGCCGCTGCCTGGAATGAATGCATTTATTCAGTAAATGAAACAGCAGCTTACAAAGAAAATCAATTACAAGATTCTTTTATGCCATCTACTCAAATATTCATATCTCCTCCTGTACTCTCTTTCCCTTCGCATAGTAATGTCTTTACCTGTCAATCACTGGTCTCCTTGTCTAGCCCGGCCAGACTGGGGAATGCAGCTTCTTAATTGAATCATAGGAGTGATGACAGGAAAATAAGAGAATCTAAGCAGTGACTTGACAGAAACATAATCTCCCGCATTCTGCCTGACTACCCTTGGTCTTCTCAATGTGGAGCAGGGCAGGTCAACATCAATATACAAGAAGTATCTTTGTATCTCCCCCACAGAGTCCCAGAGAGGTTCGCCACAGGTGTTTACGCAGATTAACAGGAAGAATTTCAATGACAGTTAAAAGGCACTTTACTAAACATGACTTCTCTGTGCATATTAAAAATGCACAAACTGCATAAACCTGAAATTTCCTCCAAGAGATCATCGAGGTTTGGTATGCAGCCCCTGAAGCCACGGTGGAAGAATGTTTTCCTGTTTATTCAAACACTGTTGTGCTGCTTCAGACTGTCAGACAGCCGTCTGTGACTTCATTCAGCAGGACTGACCTGTAAGTCCCAATTCATAGCTCATTAAATATAGATCAACCATGACGCATACATTTGCAATTTAATGCATCAAGTTCCCTTTTCTGAGCACTAAAATATTAAACCCTGCTGGAGTCAGAATTCGGAGAGTTCAGACCTGGTTCAGGTGAGGGCACGGCAGCCTGTTTGTTCACCTCGTGTGTTTTCTTACACCTAACCTCGGCGTTTACTTCTAATATAAAACATTTAGCCTCACTTTCCCACTGAATAAATGAAGCCTATATTACTACTCTACTTGACCATAAATCATTTATAGATTAAATTTAGGTCTCAGTTGTATGTCTGGTAGCTTAATAGGTCAGGATGATAAAATGCACGGGGAAACACTATAATCAAGTGGCTTTCATTGGTGTTGCTTAAGCGGTGAGATTTTGTATTTGGGAGAGTCAAGAAACGAGAGGTCTGGGTGATCCCCAGCTCGGCTGAGGTTGGGCTGTAATGAGAACAGAACTGTCTGAAGTATTGTCTTTTTCCAGAATAGCAGGCTGAAAATTGCATAGCACAATGTGGTTATAATGGGACACGTGGCAAGTTGTTTTTCGTGCATAATTCATGAATTTCTTCACTACAAGAACGGCAACATGCCAATTAGAGTGTGGGCAAGCGCCAAAAACCAGACTACTGGTGAATTCATGAAAATTTAAACAGTTCTTATCTCACCAGTACCGATGTCTGCAGTCATACCCTCAACACTTCCACATCAAATAAATATTTATACAGCTGTGTTTCTGTAAGGTGAAAGACATATTTCACTTTGTAACTCGGGAGGTATATTACAGGAAGGACAGTTAGTTGCTGTAGAGCTCTGACAGCTGCTTCAATATCTCCGTAAACTAATACACATCCGACCTCTCCACCCTCGCTCTTGGAGGAACTGATGTTGTTTCGTTTAAAGGGAAAGTGACAGTTTTTCTTTACATTTTATTTGCAAAGAGCTGTTGGAAAACCATTAAGCTGCTGTAAAATTATAGTGACTTTATTGAATCATAATTTATAAAAGGCTTGTGAGCATGTACAGAAAAAAAGTGGGGTCTTCTGCATGGACACTGAAATCTAAATATTAATTTGAATTAGTTAACATTTGGCAATGTTAATAGTGTGGTGAATCAGCTATGGGCAATTTAACTGTGAAGATACTCTTGCTTAAAGGTTACGACACCCTCTAAGTATATGAAAATACTTTATTTTTTCTATGTGTGACTTTGGAAATGGTTATTTATGACTGCGGCGTTTTTCAATACATAAATTACACAAAGACGGTCTTCACAATAAGAGTTTGGCAGACAATCCATCCAGCATGGGTTTCTATCATCACTATTCTTTCTCTCCTGCTAGAACCCTCAGCTTTTATCGTTTCTTTGCATTCATTAGCTGACAGACACATTTCAGTGCCTCAGTGTGCACATTCCTACACATGTATGCCATTATCTCTGTGCAACATTTGGACAAGAGCACATAAATCTCTATAGTTGAAGAGATTACTAGTCGTCCTCTTGTACTTCGGGGGCATTGGGCTTGATTGCGGGGGCGATAACTGATGCAGAAAACATCAAGAGAAATGTCCTGATGAAATACATTAAAGGGAAGCTCTTGTTTGGTGTGTTGAAAGGAAAATAACCAGTGAATATCAGAACATTTTAAATGTTCACACCAAAAGTAACATTCTGTAACCCCGAATTGTTAAAAAAAGATTAACTCATTCACCAAAAAAATAAAATACGCCACAGCCCATCCTTTCAAAACATACCTGTGAAGAGACAGAACAGGACAACAAAGGCTAAATCATTAGACCCGGCCGAGCCTCGTTTGCTCTCAGCATACAAAATAAGTCATTAAGGAATTTAACAGAACTCTTCCTTATCACACAAACCCTAAAATCCCTGCTGCACACACCTCCTTCAAGACCCTCACCTTACCAATGCCACAAGTGTTCGGTGTGCTTCCATTCCCAGCTATGTTTTTTAACAGTTTTCCCTCCCAATATCTCTCCTGGAATTGTTCATTGTGGTCTGTAGCTTGGGGCTACAAGGTCAGTAACACAATTGAACCAGCAAAGACTGATGATTGCCATTCAAAACGTGCTTTCTTTCCACACGAGCCCACCGGCTCTGCAAAGAGAAACAAACAAACACAAACACGACAGACGGAAACAAACCAAAAGACGCTGCTGCAGCTTCGTCGCATTTATAAGAGCCAAAGGATAATTATGTGTTAAACTCTTAACTCAATGTGTGAGGACCAAATTGAAAACCGTAACGAGGACCGATACCGTCTATAGTGCTCCACACTTTGTATTCTACACCAACACTGACTATTTACTTTCCTCGGCACATGTCTGATATGTGTCCTCTCTGTTACTACGACCACTCAGGATGGTTCTTGAAAGTCAATTTAAAAAACACATGTAGCAATCAAGACTATCATGCCATTAAATTATTTGGTCCCATTTACTTAAATCCTATTCAAGCAAAAACCAACTTCATGCATATGTATGGAAGTTACTTAAAGAGGAATTATAGGGAACTTAGAATGCACATAGGGTTTCTCTGAATCCCCTCAGAAGCACAGTGAGTAGAAGTTATACATCCTGTGGTTTGTTGGGGAAAGTGTCTCTATCACAGGAGGGACCCTGGAGATTAATGGAGCAAGTATCAAGACAGAATGCTCCTAAATGTTCACTCATCAGGTACAAAGTGTATTCATTAATTAGCAGGAGTGCCAGACATAATTCTCATGAGCACTTGTGACATCAGACTGAACATAATCTTTATTTGTACCAGGAAGAATGTGAATTCAGGAAGTGATAGTGTGACAGTGTCTTAATCTGATCCATTTTCAATGAGCAGCCATCGGTTTCACTAAAGAGACGCCAGCAAACACATCAGATTCTGGTTTTGGTTGGAAAAAGAAGCTTGTTTTGCCTCCATAGAGACATTCAGCAGGTGCTCCACACCTCAAGGTGTTGGTTCATTTAAAACGGGACTAAAACTCTTTAGTTTGTGCTGGAGATGTTAAAAGAGGATGTCCAGACCGACACAGATATAGAATACTAAAGCACACCATACGGGGAAAACTGTGACGCAGGATATGTTTTCTTAATGCAGACTATTCAGACGTCAAGACTAATCTTGACACATTCCTCTAAACTGCATGGGCTTTACAGGGCGCGCTGTGCAGCTGCATTATGTAAGAAAACATAAATATCAGATGGGAACTCAATATTGGCACATTCTCGATACTAAAAGATTCAGATCAGGAGCAAAAAAAAATAAAACTACATCCTGATCTAGACATTCCTGGTGGTGAGTGACCTTCGATGAGCCCGGTCTTCCCGGGATAGACTGGGCATGAAATGACCCCTTAACGCGCCAACTGTGGAGCATGTGTGAACATCTTAAGACAAGCCTGCTAAAATATTCCTCAGCTGAATAACTACCAAGGGGACATGCTCACTTCAAAGACGCCACTTTTTTAGCTACTAAAAAATCTTTTGAAATATCTAGACTTCATTTAGAGGAGAAGTGCTGTGCTATTTCAGAGAGGGAACAGCACTTCACAGCCTAATCAATCTTTCATTTTTACTTGCCTGTACTGACTTTGAGGCTGCTTTACTATTCCACATAATAACACTTCCATAAGGCTGAAAATACTTGAGCACTGTTACTGTAGTGTGACTGCTCCTGAAAGGTCCCATTCTCGCCAACACCCGTTACAACCGTTTGTACCAAAGAGATATGCGGATATGGGAGCCTCATTTAGATCTATTATAATTCATAAGAGCCAGCAGACAATGATCAAACCACTTCTGTGTTGCCCATGGCAATTATCTTTCATGCTTAAGAATCAACAAAGCACATAATGACTCACAGCCCATTAAGAAATTCAGCCAAAATTGAAATTAAATGCAGTCACTCTTTTTATGGCTTCAGCCAGGTTTTGTATGGAGAGTGGACTGAAGGCTTATTAGTACACGAGGACCTTGCTAACAGAATTAAGAGTCTCTGTAAAGTGCTATGACTGACGCTGAAAGTCAGTGACTGCATTTTATGTTCCGCTGTCTTGATCTCGCTGTGGCAGCTGAGCTGTTTTCTAATTACTTTAAAGTCAAGATGCAGCTCAGAGACGGTCTGACTCTAATTGTTAAGGGTGGACCAGCACAATGAAGAGGCACATATATATCATTCCCAACAAAAGGTTGCATAAAGATTCCTGGTTGTATGAAAACGGTCTGTGACAGAGGTGGCTGCAGCATGAAGCCATGTGATTTGTTAAATGTAGGAGCAGATGCTTGGTGTTGTGCAACAACTGCCTGTCTCATGTTCTCAGACTTTAAGAAAGACTGTACAGTATAATGTTTCCTCTGATGCATTATAAGGAGAAGAAGAAGGAGGAAGATCAATAGCATAACACAGCACTCACTGAAATCTCTCTTCTGAGCTTCATTAATATTGAATTTCTTTTGTTGCTCTTTTCCCCAAAACATAAACAAACCAAAAAGGAAAGTAAGACGCAGGAGAGCAGGAGAGGACCAGCACTTAAAGGGTAATTCACCAATACGGCACGCTGGGTACAAATCAATGGCCGAACTAGTCTTTATAGGTTGAACCCTCTCAATAATGTTGCACTTGAAGGCAGCACCTTGATCTGTGAGGCCAACGCAGGTGTTTTAAACATCTCAGTGGTCCATCGACTGTCCATCATCATCAGAACCAGAGCGCAGTGAGTTCAGGGCTGTTAGTGGGTTCAATCTATCATTACAATCATTATCGCTGTAATGATTGTAATTATCATTAATAACAGCAGTGGTAGAGGGTATTAAGCAAACTTCCATTAATGCCATAAGAAGTAAACTCTCTCTCACTTTCCACTCACACATTGTTTAGCTTTGCCATCCGATCAAAATAAAGCATCAATTCTTTCATTTATCTATAATATCAGCGACCGCTTCCACACCAGTGGCTGCGAAGTAAGAAGACGAGTCTATCTGTTGTCAATCATGACGCCGTCTGATTGAAGCGTTCAATGACCCATGACAAAGAAAAAAATAGAGGGAGAACTGACATCCTGCTTGAAAGGGCTCTCAAACGTTTCCCCTTCTTTCATCTCTACATATATCTCACTGTCAGTGTGTCAGAGGGGCTCACAGCTTGTTACAGATTTGGCAGGTGAGGATCCACCTCACCTGTGTAGCCAGGAGCTCCAGCTGGGGAGAACATTTACAGATAAATCCAGCACATACTTTAGCTTCCTCTTCCCCTACTGTGCACCTTAGAACTACTAAACAGCCTGAGTAGTGGGGGGCATGTCGTTGGGCCATTAACAACAGAACTGGTTAGAATATATAAAGATGAATATGTCACTGAAACACTTCACATGTTCCCAAAAAGAACTGCAAACAGCTGAAAGAGGAACTTCGGTCCAGAGCCACAAATTACACCTCATGACAGACTGGGGGAGGCGGCTGGGTGTGAAGAGTGTGTGTGTGTGTGTGTGTGTGTGTGTGTGTGTGTGTGTGTGTGTGTGTGTGTGTGTGTGTGTGTGTGTGTGTGTGTGTGTGTGTGTGTGTGTGTGTTTCATGGCCGGTTTTGTGGGTGACGGGGTCGAACTCTCGGCACCTAAAGCAGGTTACCGCGGCTCCCTGGTGGTTCTTTGATGGCTCAGGGGCCATAGATTTCAACATTAATCAGGTTGGTGTATTTGCACTTCTCATTCCCACACAAGTCAGTAAACACGCTGCTCCTTGTATGAGCTGGAAAAGGTTCAGATAAAGGCTGAATTATATCCAAATAAAACAGTATGTATTGTATATAGTAGATGGCAGCCACTGCCACTCCACTCTGTATTCCATAATACCCTCAAGAGTGACCACATTCCCAGTAATTAAGTATATTTTAGAGTGATTGCTAGTCTGGACCCTCGCAGCATGCACACAGCTGTTCCCATGTTGGTCGCTGAGGATTACTAAATGAAGTGTGTACACCCACTCGGACATGGAACTGGTGTTGTCATGGTGACAGAGAGAGCAGAGTGATCCCAAAACACTCGCCGGAGCTCCTGTCTGAAAGACGGGGGCTCTTTGCAGACCTGCAATCGTCTGCCGCATGCCGAGCAGATACAGTTGTTAGTGCATTAATATTCCCTTCTTTAAAAATGGATTAAGGGTGTCTCAGTGATTATTCATACACTTGGCTTTCAAAGAGCTTTTCCATTGTGACTGTCATTGAGATTCTGTCACACTTAAACAGACTAAGGGGTAAAGAGCAAGAGAGCGAGGAAGGATGATGACAGAGCATCACGCACACGTGCAATATCACAGGACTGTTACTGCTGATCATGAACAATAACTATTTAATACAAGAGTTCACACGGAGCTGGAACAGTTCAAACTTCAATGACATGTTTAATGCATGACGCTTACTGTACGTTACATAATTAATCACTTGTGATGTACTGTATATCACGCCGAGGCCCCTTCGCTACCATTTCCTCCACTGTGAGAGCAGGTGTCCCTCTGAGAGCATGACATTTTCATGAAGCACCGATCAGCACTTCTCCATACTGTCAATCATTACACCGACACACTACAGACATGTGCAGAACACAAGAACAGCACGATAACGTCCACGCTGCCTTCAAATGTCAAGAAGCTCTTGGAGTGAAAGAAAAGACCACTTAATTGGAAAGCCATCTCTCAACCTGCTGGCACACATTCTTACTACTTTACTGTACCGAACAGAAGGTGAGGTGTGTGTGTGTGTGTGTGTGTGCACTGGCCTCACACTGAAGGACAAGAACACTGGGGGTGTGTTGATTGTTTTGCTGTACACATGCTGTAAGAAAGGCCCTGGTAGAGTCTACAGGGACGACGGGCCCCGAGTTAAAACAGAGGGAGAAAGTCACTGAGCAGCACCACCAGCTGTTTCCACTGCTCTGGGCTTTCTATAACATTCCTCTAAGCTTGAATGAGCTGCCAGGTGACTCTGCTCTCAACAGCACTCACTACTTCTGCTGCTCGCTCTTTTTCCTGTTTTTCAAAGCATTTTCTGTTTTGTTTTGTTTTTTTTCTCTTTTGGAATAAAATAGGAATATGAGAGTAGGTTTCCCTGCACGAGGAGAGACCGGTGATGTACTAAACAAATCATGCACCCACAATTTGTAGACATAAACACCAAGACGATAGCAAAGTGAATACACAGCATGTTATACCGTGCTGATGTGGTCCCAACAGACACAGACACAAGCACATGACCTATATATGTAACAGGGAAATCACTTCTAATAACTAACATATAACCACAGGATTTGTTGAACAAATGTAGTTCATTTCAGCTGCTCCGTCACATGAACTCCATCCATGTTTGTCTGTAGTGTGTCTGCAGGCGTGACGTGGCTATGTGGTGATGGAGCTCAGAGCCAGCCAGCATGCACTGGAGCTGTTGTGTGAAAGAGGAAGCAGCCCTGCTGGGCAGCATCAGGAAAATACAATTTTGATGTTCTTGTACGACATGGGACCCCCCCGGAAACACCTGAGAGAGACACTGTTGATGAGTCTGAGAGGGCTGGCAGACTATGGGCAGGTCACCTAAATCTGAATTCAATGGGCAGATGTAATCCATTCAAACACATACAGTTGGGAGCTACAATATTTATTGTTCACTTACTGGTTCGCCTGCAGCAAGGTGCCCTGCTATGACAGAGCTTCAAAAGAAACCCAGTTTTAAAGGACTGTTTGCTTTGTAGTGGATGTACAGAACAAAGCTCATGCGTCGTGCAGCCAGTGATGCTGTCACCTGACTTCAGCCGCATCTCATCACTTTTCTGAGCAGGGCACCAAACAGCCGGGGCAGTACATCATAATTCTACGTGGGTCTGTGCAAGCAGGTCCTTGAGCTGGTGAGTTGAGCTTCATGAATCTTTCAAATGTCAGTAAGGTTTACACACACACACACACACACACACACACACAGAGTTGTGGAGGCACAGCTGCAGGGAGACTGAAAGTGACGTGGCCTTCACAGACGCTCTTACCCGTCATTTCAATTAAGACATATGCACCTGTGGACGTGGAAGTGATGAAGAAAGACACTGCGGGTGGAGAGATTAAGCACGCTCTCGTTCAAGCAACATGTGCCGCATGTTTCTAAATGATCCAAATGACATTAATTACAAAGGCTGTGTTTGGTAAGTAAGGTCAGCAAAGGGGAGAACATAGTATTGAGTGATAATCCTGTATTTGACCAGCACCCTCTAATTGTTTGAATTCTCCTGAAGTGATATTTACTGAATCAATGGACAGAACAGTAACGTATAATCAGAAACCTTTTACTTGATATTTTGATATTGTGCTTTGTGAAGCCAACTGTTAATGAAATCTAAGGTTAATAAAAATATCCAATTTAAAATTCTATCCAAGTTAAAGTGTGGTTCTAAATCTTAATAACAACTGAAAATCACCTGTCAACTGTGTTTGGAGCTCAAAATTATGAAAATGATTCGCTGTCTTCATTCTGCTTTCAAGTTTCGCTGCTTCTCTGCTCCTGTTTCCTTCTAAAAGACTTGACAAAGTGAGCTACTGTATATTACAGCCCAGAGCAAATAAATATTTTTGTTAATCAGATAATAACTTTTGGCCTTTTGCTCTTTCAAATGAATGACGAACTCTATAATTTTGGCAAGTGGAGACGTAGCTGTGGCCCCGAGGCAGGACATTTTTTTTTTTCCTCCCTCTTATTTTTGGAGTTCAAAGTAATATGATAATGCCACAAGGCCTTTGAAAATCTTGTTACTACATATCAAAAAAATTGTCAGACAGTTGCTAACATGCTGACATTCACAAGGCTGCAATAAGAAAAAACTGCAGGGGGCTGCATCATCTCATGCTTAAAGAGCCGCTCCCCCCGAGGCTGGACCGAGGCCTGTCGTCATCTGAATGTGAAGCAGTTATTTCATCTGGCCTCATTCCAGGACGGACTTGTGCATCTTCTCTGTATACATAACAAAGCTTTTTACACTTACATACCAGTTGTGTGTGAGTCAGCAGAGAGGGAAGCGTTAGCACTCATTTAGAAGACGCTGACTTGATTTATGAATAGATTCATTTATTCCGTTGAATCAGTTAGTGCTGTTAATATATCTGTACTAACACAAGCCTCCTGAATTTTGTAAAATAAAATGTCCTTTGCACACTTTAAAAAACATCGTACAGATAAAGATAAAGACGGGTCAGCCCTTTTCCTTTTTCCTGCTCTCCGTCTGGCAGGAACGAGCGACGCTGAGGTTCGTCTCAGCCCAAAGCTCCTACAAATAGACAGCCCACTTATCAACTCCTTTCACATGCAGGGTGCCACTCATTACTCACGTATTCATAGCCTGTGCAGTTCAATTACTAGGCTAATCACAACAAACTATCTCCTTCACTACTGAACCAGCTGCCTGGGTAATGTGGGCCTGAGGGATTCAATGAAGCTAATCAGTTCGATGTTCACTGTTTTCTCCAAGATTACCACTGCGGCTACATGCTATTTTCTCTGCATTATCTCATTTTGACCAACAATTTCATGACACATTAAAAGAAGCAAAAACCACTCGTGCATATTCGATAAAAATGTGAACATGAGACCCTCATTGGTTTATTAATAACCACTCATTTTCACAGCAGTGGTCCGTGTGAGGGGAAATAACAGTACGATAACAGTGCTGACTTCACTCTGATTCAAGTCATGGAGCCACAGTAGTCCGTCCGCAGCACACAGCAGCATTCAGAGAAACCTTCTATCTTTCTCTGCATCACCTGTGGGCACTTTGCTAGTTTAGAGTATGACCTCCCTCAAATGACAGGAGAATGACTATGGTGGTCCTGTTTTTCCCAGAGACTGCTGCTGGTGGATCTGGGGTATGGCCCCATTACTGCTCCACCTATGAGGGCCACCAGAGCAGCCTCTCAAACTGGGCTTGTTTCAGGTGCCCCCCCCTGAAAAAGCTGTGACAAGGACCCATCCAGCTAGTGCTGTCTCACAAGACCTGGACCCTGAAAGATGCACTCTGCCATCCACTCCCACGCTTACTGTACAGAGACGGATTATCTACAGCAGCGTCAGAACTCGCCCATCAGTGTGAAGCACTTCTGTGAGAGGTCCACATAGAAATAAATGGAGGTCATTCTCACACTCCTCTCCTCCATCAACGCTCCTCGCCCCTCCCTCCTGACACCCACAGAGACAGTTTCAGGGCCCCATGTGGATGAAGAAGTACTGTGACCAAACTCCTCCAGGGAGGGAGGCTCGACATAAAGAAGGCACCCACCTTGCAGTGGTACACCTGCCACACGATGCTTCAAAGTACAGAGAACACACATACACAGAGTGCTGTTTCTGCAAGAGCTGAGAGAAACATGCTCTTATGGGAATACGTGACTCCTAGTATAACATATGGCCACATAGCGCAGCACAGATCAAACATGTTGGAATAGAAGGTACCACACAGCGGGCTCACGTGCGCTGGATGCTGATGCTTTGGATTGATGCTATAGTAAAATCTCATTAGCTGCTGTAGTGGAGCCTGGCCTGCTGCTGTCTTTTTTCAATTCTGCTTCTTTTTTGTCTTCTTCTCTGTGCCTCTGTCAATCTCTTTTCACATCGTCTTGTATCTCTCTGTCTCTCTGTGGTGTCGTAAATGATATCTGTTGGATGGACTGGTGGATTTAGCGGAGGTTTATGTCTAGAAAACACAAGGTCATGCGTAGCAGCGGCCGGCTCCCCACCTGCTTCACTGCTATTTGTTTGCCGTGTGTATTTATCACAGATGCAGCCATTTCTGCACAGAGGGCTGTGCCACGCTGTGCATACGCTCACTTTGTTACCCCCGACAGAAATGCCTCACCAGGGAGAAGCCTTTAGTAGAGCACATATAAACTCTTGCCTTTTAGTAGCTTGGGAAATGCTGCAATACATACATTTATGGGGTCTGTTTCTGAGCGCGATACTAAACTCAGAGTTTGACCTTGCCACTGCTTTGTACAGGCTTTTCAAAAATGCTGACGTGGCCGTTTTAAACAATGGATAATTAATGCTCTATTTCCCATTCCTAGGAGTGGTTCAGATATCTGGTCATGTCATCAGAGAGGGTACATTAACAAACGGTGGGGCTTTTACACAACACAAAAAGGGAGTTTGGGTGGGAAGTTTAGATGTAAAAATGGAAACATTTGCTGGAGTGGTCCCATTTTTGGTTAAGAGAAGTGGAGCAGCAACATGTTGGCCTTCCAGCTGCCCCCATCTGAGCCATTAGATAATGAAAGCAAACAGGAGATAACAGAGTGCTGCTAGATGTCTCAGCAGGACGGCATTAATGCGACTAATGGCACCGTGCACTTTAGGGTGAGCTTTTGATGGCACGGGCTGATGTTTCCATATGTTCAACAAACAAGGGAGGCCCCACATAGCTGAGTCAAACTGGTACTACGAGCAGCGTTGGCCCCGGTGCAGCATGATGGACGGGAGGCTATCCCTGTTCCCTCCCCCTGCACCCATAATTCATAACAGTCCGGCCGTTTGCACAACAGTCTCTTGTTCTTCAGAGTATTTTGGCAATCAGAGCCACATGCTGCATGACCATTTATCTTACTTTTACAAAAATGTGGGCTTAATGAGATAATTTGGGGCACGATGCTAGATTGACGTGGCAGAAGAGCTTCAATGTGTGGTCTCTACACAAGCAGAGTACAGGTCAGGGGTATGAGAACTTGTTAGTTGTGAGCAATAAATGGTGCAGGCGGACTCTTTCGGCTGACACATACTCTAGAGAGCAAGAGAAATTACCGGGGGACCTTAGTGCTGGATGGAAGGCACAGTAGGACTAAAGGGAAATGTTTCTTAGCTCCAAGTTGCACAAGGTGAGCTGAGCAATCAGCCGTCAGTTTCACCCCGGCTAAGAGAAACTATTTACCCTGAAGGCTGGAAGTACACAAGCAGGTCTCCCTTTCTGCCAGATCCAGCAGATGCCTACTACCACCATGGTGACCTTTAAAATATGCCTCACCATCTGATTTCAGTTTGGAGCCCAATGTAAGGAGGGGCCGGCAGTGAAACAGTACAGAGAAATAAAAAGACCGTAGAGATGCACAAAACTCACAAAATAACACGGTGATACTTAGCATTCACTGCTTTTCTCATAGAGGGAGAATCAATTGAAATTCCTGTTATCAAAAACTTTTCCTTCCAAACAGTA
Organism: Pempheris klunzingeri; assembly: GCF_042242105.1. Taxonomy (NCBI): domain Eukaryota; kingdom Metazoa; phylum Chordata; class Actinopteri; order Acropomatiformes; family Pempheridae; genus Pempheris; species Pempheris klunzingeri. The sequence goes on along the minus strand of NC_092023.1, from coordinate 956,390 downwards.
CCACAGAACTTTATAAAAACCTTTATTTTTTTCAGGTATCAAAGACAAGTCGAGCAAACACTGTTTTCCATTCAGGTACGTCTGGGCAGCGGGACCGTGTGGAACAGAAGGCTTGTAAAAGCCAAGAGGATTCTCTTTTAACAGAGAGACAAAAAATAAAAACAACCTCTTAAATCCACCAAAAGCATCCAAAAACACACAGACACATCAGTCAGATAGCACTTCTTCAAAGTAAACCCGCTCAGGATATGAAATGAAATGATGAAGAGCAGGTGAAAAACATTGCACACATCAGTGCTGCCGCTCAGACAGAGCTGAAAATAGTTCTCCACACCTGAGTGGAGAGACAGACAGAATCTAAAGGATGGACAGCAATTCAAGGCTGCTGTCGGCCTGCCTGTACACTTCAGGGTAAATGATAGAAACAGATGAGTTTTACACTCCAAAGCCCCACAGCTGACAATTATATAACTGGGTAAGGTGAGGAAAGATGACGCAAGCACTAAGATATGGATACATTTATAACTTCATTACACTCTAAGAGTTCCTGACAGTTTAAATTGTCTGTAGGATATCCGGAGCATATCCCAAAGCTCAGGCTGTTGAAGCATCTGTCTACTTATGGGGAATATTTTTGGTTTTCTGTAGTCGGCCACATTTTTCACTCGCTCGAGCGGCAAAATCTTAAAATCATTCCCAAAACTCTGTTAACCAGAAGGTGAGGACTGGAGTGATAGTTTCTCTTAGAATGTGTTAAAAGCCTGGCAGCAGAGTTTTGTGTAGGAAGCAGTCTTGCATGTTTTACCTGCTTAGACCAGAATAAAGTGCATTGTAATAGTGAACTCTGGAGGAGATAAAAGCATAGATGACCTTTTCTAGATCTGCAAATATAGCAGATCTCCAGTGAGATCTCCAAAGAGACATGCAGATGGTGTTAAAAAGATCCTATTCCACATGATTCATTGGGATACTGTGGAAGTTGGCCTTAAGCACTTAAATAATGACACAGAATGTGCCTCCTACAAAAAGCTGCAGGCAGCTTTCATCACTCAGTACAGCAGCAGCTGAGGACGGAGTCGCTGCGTCCTCTTTCCTTTGAGCAGCAAACGCTGTTAATAAAGTGGATGGATACATCAAGAAAAATAGTGCATGTCAATGTATACCTGCTTAGCATTAAACTGCATGATCTCCCTCACACTGATTACCATGTTGTCATAGAAACAGTGGCCACAAATCAGTCTGCCAACACACAGCTAAGGAGAGGATTCATACCTCATGTGAGCCGCTGCACAATACAGCCTAATCATTCATTTGTAACTGTATGTAGCTGGAAGATGCACCTGTACACATGTAATCATTAATGTAGGAATCGTACAGAATGTTCAGCATTTGCAGGTTGAACAAGTGTAAACAGTATTTCTATTAATATGCAGCATCTGATAAAGTATACAGTAACAAATGAGGAATTACAGCCCTATGTAGATCTAATCTTATTGGTTGTTTACAAAGTGCAGTTCCTCTGAGACACTTGATCAAAGACTGCTTCTTCTGCACTGCCAGTGACATCATGTGTAAACACTGAGTGCTGCAGTGTGTGTGTGTGTGTGTGTGTGTGTGTGTGTGTGTGAAAGAGAGAGTCTCTGGAAAATAAAAGACTGGAGGCAGGGGCCTTCTCCCATGTTGAGACTTGGATGAAAATTTTGTGCGAATACAGCAAAAAGCCTGTGACAGCGTGCTTAATTATTTTTGGCTGTAGCAGGCCCTGCCACTGCCTGGTTTTGCCCAGCGGTGCCTGCCTCTCAGGGGGGCAGAGACATGCTGCCATCTGGGGGTGTGTCTACCCCAGCCTCGTTAGCATAAACCTAACTACAGATTCATGAAATTACCTCAGAGACGTCTTCAGAATACACACAGATCTGTGGCTATGGTAAACACTCTGCCCTTACTGCAGTTCTCATAAATAAACAGATAACATACCATTTCACCTTGCAGTATCTGCAGTGAAGAAGAAAATGGAAAGGTAACCTCAGTGGACGTGAAAATGAAATATGAGAGTGTAAAATGGGGGTAAATGCGCTTGCTGGTGTTTTCTTTAAGCATCTGCTAAGGTGGGGTGTGACATTGCTGAGGTAGGCTACTGGAAGGGCACAATGTCTCCCAGATGACTTAAGGAGGAAGTTTCTCTCACTTGCACGTTGCTCTCCACACACTGAGAGAAGAGCAGTGGGAAACAATATATTCCTCGAACTTTCAACACCTCTCAAAATTTATGTCAAGACAAACGTTGTTTGTTTTCCTCAGTCTGCCTTCGCTGGAAGTCGCAGCCCCAAAGAGAAAAGGGGAAAACAAAGGCTCCTGCTTCAGTGAGTCACCACCTTCCCAGCCCCGCTCCTCTACTGGCCTCCCATTGAGCCAAGAGAAGAAGCAGGCTGCCGGACGATGGCAGGAACCCACCGCTGACCTGGGAAATAAATCCTTTAACAGGTGGCTAGCATGGAGGGGAAGGGCTAAATCAGCAGCCCACCTTCCTGCTGCCGGGGAGGCTGGCTGTTTTATGTGCCTTAATTACACAGTCCTCCAAAACCATCATCCCAATCCTCTCCTGCTCAGCACCCACTGCCCTTGATTCACCCTCTGACTCCAAGGAGCAGCACACACACACACACACACACACACACACACACACACACACACACACACACACACACAGATGCAGTCAAGCACATGCTAGCTTTCCACCATCTATGTGATCATTTCAATTCAAGAGTCACGTTGGGTTAACACACTGTAACATCGAGATGTGGGACAGTTTGTCGGCATATTAACTACAGAGCGTTTGCAACATGGCGATGGAAACACGCACAATGACATTTCACAGACAGGTAGAGGACGGTATGTCGGGATATCTATTCATTGATCCACTTTCTGAATGATACCACTGGTTTTTGGCCCTGGACTCCATGGGGAGAGCAGCCATGTGTAGTTTTGTCAGTCTCTGTAGCTAAGCAACTGAGCATTACAGTGAAAGAGACCAGTGCTTGCGGCGGTTGCTAGGGAACTGCTAGAGAGTGTTACCACTTGTGAATGGTGCTCCGATAGATCAGCCTCTAATGGTTCAGGTCTGATGGAGCTTCGCCTAGAAGGAGATGAGGGATCGGCAAGTCGGCAGCACGCTCCATCTCACCAGCTATACCATATGTCACAGCCGACAAGTCTCTGGAGTCCCACGCATCAGCACACATAACAACCACATGAAAATGATGGCAGGTTTCTCCTCAATAGGAAACCATTTGCATAGAAGTGGAGACTGAATAATTGAGAGGTGTGGGAGAGAGCAGGGTGGCTGAATTGGGATGAAGGGATGTATGCCTGCCAGCCAAATCCATTAGCCAGGCCTTGCTTGGCCAAGGCAGGCAGCTGATGGGAAGGCTCTGTTATCGGACACTAAAGGACACTAGGGCTGGCCATCACCACGCCTGCCCTCTCTACACTTTGCCGCAGGGGGAGAGAGAGAGAGAGAGACAGAGAGGAAAAGGACAGGAGGAAAAATGACAGGGACAAAAAGAGAAACTGAGGGAGAGACCAGAGAGGTTCAATAACAGAAAGACTGAGGAGGTGTTGCCCTGTTACAGCTTTATAATTGGCCTGCAAGGGCGGTCAAATGAGGGGCTACTTATCGCACATAGCAGTTCCACAAGAATACTTGTCCATCTCTATAGCTGCAGCCCATTTAAAAGAGCATTAGGACAAATGAAGCGTTGAAAAAGAGGACACCATCTCCCCATTTAAGCCAAGATAAAAAACAGAAGTGTTAGACAATTGTATCCCATGCAAAAAAGCAGCTCTGTTGGGTTCTGTTGGGAGCCTAATTGCCCAGGAGAATATCTCCAGTGGACAAGCCCCGAATAGCCTTCACAGAGGACATCACTGCATGACAATATCTGCTATAGTCACTACAGCACACACATCCATGGTCTAAAGATAGAAGCATCATATGGAGTACAGACTGTACAGCTGATATTGGCCTACATGAAATACATTCAGTGGACTGGACGTGACTATCAAACAAACTATAGACCAGAAAACAATCACATTTTGTCAGAGGCAGAGCAGGTGAATAAAGTAGACAGAAAACAAATGAATGCAGCAGTTAAAATGTTTATCTTAACTTCTGAATGAACTGACGGTTTCGTTAAGTTTGCTCGTGTTAAAATAATTAAAAGTGTTCCCTCTAAGTGGAAGAACTATCGAATTTGTCATCAAAATCTGGAGTTAAATTCAATTCAAGTGACAAGACAGTGGGCTAAAACCCTCTTTCACTATTTAGGGTTCAGAACTTCTTAATACAACATTAAAAACATATAATATACAACTAAAGTGAATGAAACAACTGCTGTTAAAAGATCCTTCTAACTCTTATCCCTTTCCTCACATGTGCCATGTCTCTGTTAGCAGTTTACACTTAGCGTCTCTGTGTGAAAGAAAAACACATTGCTGCAGTGATGCATTGCCAATCAGATTTATGCTGCACAGTCTGGTGATCCTGGAGAGGGAATCATCCAAACAAAGGGAAAGAGATAGAGACAAGCGCTACCCCAGGACCGAGGCTGCTTGTACAGAATCCAGTACGGCATGACAAAGTCCTGGCAGTGAATAAACAAGGAGAGGCAGAACTCAAAGTAATGAGAATCAAACAATAACCACTGACTGGGCTTTTCAATACAAGACATTGATTTGTGGGTCCTGCTCAATTCTTTGCTCCCTCAGCACGACAAATTTAAGGAGAAACAAAATATACTTAAAATAGAAACTATCACATTCACCACTGATGGTGTTTAAGATGTTTCTCCCTCAGCCAAACTAAGTACTGTAAACAGGGAGCGAGGCGCAGCAGAGAGGGCAGGAAGAGAGGAAACTGAAGAGCATAATTAATAATCGCTGTTTGAGCCCTGAGTTTCTTTGCCCCTTATCATGACAGAAGTACATGATAGCTTACACACAGAGAAGAAGCCGGGGCAGCCACGGGGCCTGCTTTAAGAGGATCCAGCTGTACGTGTTTACAAAGCTCGTGTCTCCTAAAGCTCCGTCTCCCACTCCTTCTCCCTCTTTTAAGCACACACTGAAAATGAAGCATGAACAGATATGCACAATTAAATTAGCTCCGAGCTCTGTTTAACCGCATCTGCCAAATAAAGGACATTACAAAACACGACCCGTAAAATTTCAACTTTACATCTCCCCGTCCTCATAAGATCACTGAATTGAAAATTTGGTTCAAGGGCATGCTGTTTGGAACAGAACTATGTGAGTGATCATATTGGGCATTGGTCTGTGGGATTACACTGAAAGAGCATAAATACTTAACATGCATGGACACAGCAGGAATCAAATTGCTAACCCATAGTGTGAATACTCCGATCCAGCTCCAGTCCACAGTGACACACATGCTGCCACGCTCATCACAGTTATCTTGTAATAAAAGAGTTTCTTCAAACAAACCTCATGAAATTTCAAATTATAATTGCATTTGAAATTTGCTATCTCAAGTTAAGCAGGTCTGGAGATCTCAGTATATACTGGAATAACATTTGGCAAGAATAAATAGGAGCCATCACATGCTAGTGGCACACATACGAGTGGAGCTTGTTATTGCAGTGCTACAGGGATTGCATCCCTACAAAGCACTGAAGTCTCATTTGCATGTTTTTATACTTAATTCTGGACAGCAGAGACGGGACTTGATGTGGCCTAATGTGATGCCTGACATCGTCTCAGCCCTGTAATTATTTTCCTGACCTGCCCAACAATCATCTTTCCTCCAGTTAATTGCTAACATAAACAAATCCTCAGGTGGTCTAAGTTCACATGAGCGCTCTGCATGCAGAGCAGCTCAGAGTGAAGCCTATACGACACAAACCCTCCGAGACACAACCGGTTCCATCGCTGCCACACGAAGTGCTCCACAGACGGACTGATCGGGAGAATTGTTGGTGATGTTTCTGTAAATATTTCATCCTTCCCAAGCAGAAACTAAGAAATCTGTTCAGAATGAACAATTAATATAATTCTGACTTGCATCATCCAGCTTACTGAGCTATGGAAGCCATTGTTGCCGACCGCTCGATATCTCATGAGGCACGGGGATGAGATGGTTGTGTTTTTCCTGGGATATGACTCAGTGTTCTGTCTGGATATCTGCACGGCAGCACTTTTACTGTGGTCCTTTTGTGTCTTGTCTGTGTGTGCTTAATGTTTGGTTGGTGTGTTGTCGATGTGAGTGAATATTTAATGAAGCCATGGCAGGCTCTCCACTGCTGTTCATCTGGGCATCGAGTCAGCGGAAAAACTCTCTCTCTGGTTCTGCCATCTGTTGGAATCAATGAGGGGGGCTTGAAACCCCCAGCCACCGTTCAGGGCTCCAGCATGTTGACGATTAAAGCTAACCCCTCTCTCTGTTCCTGCAAGTCCTGTTCACCACCAGCAAGGTTAAATGGCAGGTGCTGAAAGAAGTATATTATACCCTGCACAGTAATGCTAATCCCTCAATTAAATTATACCCCCTAAGCAGACAGGCCTTTCCTGGCGCTGCAGCTCTGAAAGCAAAGCCCTGCGACATGTTTGCGCACTACAGTCCACACTTCATGCTGGGGCTTTGGATGGATTTATGGAGGGAATGATACTCTGCAGAAAGACAACAGTACACAATGTGTTTGTGCAGAGTAACTAGACATTAAAAGCTTTGGGACGTGTTTGTTTAGAATGGCAGAGGCATTATGAAGCCTTCAAACAACAGGAACACTCAAAAATCCTCTTTGTCCTGTTTGTCTTCATCTGATGTTTACAGTACGCCGCTGTCATGAGAGCACAGTAATATTGTCTGTCTGCAGCAGATGGAAAAAGACTGAAGCAATGTCCTTCTTCTTCAGCCCAGAGGGGTTCTCCTCCACTAATGGGGAAAAATAAGGTTGTTTAATTGTAGTTTATTTCAGAGCCTGATTGCTTTTATTGAGCTCCATTATTCTTGTTAATGAGCCTGTAATGTGAATGCTGATAATGTGAGAGCGAGTCTTTTCCTCACCATGTGAGATGCTCGAGTTTTCTGCCCACTAAATCTTTGGCTACTTTTCTTGACCGAGCATCTGTTTGCTGCTCCGTGCATCACTGTCAATGACCTGGCAATCAGTCAGCGGTAAAACTTTATGTTCCATAGTTAACATTTCTTACTTGGAAACGGCTCCAGACAGAAGGAAAAGCAGTGAAGCCGGCGCTCTGACTCACATCATGGAATGCATAAACTAATAATTCATGCTGAACACTCTCAAAAGATGTGTCACACAAATTCAAATGAAGACAGAGTATAGTCAAGGATGTTTATTCTCGGGGAGAGTTTACCAAGGAATGTTAACAGATATTTAGTCAAAAGTACGTGATGTTTTTCTCCCAAATACACAAAGAAGAGCAGGCGCACACACACAAACACACACAAACACACACATGCATTAATGTTAGGAGAGAGAGCAACAACATTTTGACTACCTTTGAGTGTTGGGCAAGTGGGCTGGTATTAAAGTTGGTAATGCGTTGACAAGTGTGCTAGAATGCCACTGGCATCGGGAACAGGGAGAAGACATTAGCATTACACAAAGAGTGCATTATGAGTGAATAATGCACTGTGCTACCAGTTTGGACATGCAGCAAAGTGAATGTCAAAACTCATTCGAACACACATTCTTCAGCCCTTGCAGCTGCATATCACGCTTAAATAAGGATACAAGGAATCCTATCTTGTGCTTATTCCGTCATTATGATGAGAGACCGGAAACATCACCAAAGGGGGGAGACACCAGGACCAGAGAGGCAGATACAGTCAAGAGCCTTCCTCAGTATGAGCTGGGTGAAAGGCAGCAAAACACCCGGTCCATCACAAGGCAAGCACACAGACAAGGAAGCAGAGTGTACACATAGAAGCAGAGTGCACACATAGAAGCAGAGTGGACACATAGAAGCAGAGTGGACACATAGAAGCAGAGTGTAGAAGCAGAGTGTACACGTAGAAGCAGAGTGGACACGTAGAAGCAGAGTGGACACGTAGAAGCAGAGTGTACACATAGAAGCAGAGTGTACACATAGAAGCAGAGTGTACACATAGAAGCAGAGTGCACACATAGAAGCAGAGTGTAGAAGCAGAGTGCACACATAGAAGCAGAGTGCACACATAGAAGCAGAGTGCACACATAGAAGCAGAGTGCACACATAGAAGCAGAGTGCACACATAGAAGCAGAGTGTACACATAGAAGCAGAGTGCACACATAGAAGCAGAGTGCACACATAGAAGCAGAGTGGACACATAGAAGCAGAGTGCACACATAGAAGCAGAGTGGACACATAGAAGCAGAGTGGACACATAGAAGCAGAGTGCACACATAGAAGCAGTTCACCTGAGCCATACATTTCTGTATTGTGGGAGAAAACCACTGAAAACTCCACATTAAAAGAGCCACAACAAAAATCCAAAACCAAATCAAGGACTGTTTCTTGTGGCAAACATGCACACAAACCACAAGTTCTTCTGTTGATGCCACTAGCTCCAGTATGCAGAGGAGTGATACTGCTCTGAGGATGACTAATGACATCAAATCCTTGTAACATTAATTGCAGCTGACAACATTTGATCTTTGTAACACTGATCTGACTAGAATATAACATGTGTGATGTAATGTTTGCCGCACTTTACCAGCACAGCGTTGTGTTTGGCCATACGTGATACAGTGGATCATATCATCGGACAGTTTCTTAGGAAACCTGCCGACTGATAATGGCTTCATAATGTAATTACAGTTATTTCACAGACTTATGAGAACACATTTTGCTTCAAAAGGATCCTGTTCCATTCTCTGAATAAGCCATTAAACAGGCTTCAGACTGTCAGAACCATCAAGCTTAAATCTTCAAAATTATAATGATTAACTTGTCCTTGCAAACCATCAGAGAACACATAACACTAATACTACTCTGGTACATTCGGAGTGAAGGAGGATAAATGAAAGACGTAAAAAATTACTTTTAACAAACTAAATGAATTACTAGACTATTTTAAATCCCATCACTTCCACATACACCAAATCTTTTTATGCAGCTTTTCCATTTGCTATTACTTCTGCTGTGAAGGCCAAGACTGCACAATAACGCCCTTACAGACACACTGACAGCCTGTAAAAGGGAGGCACTTTCCTTTGTGCAGAGGCCTCTATGACTTCTGAGAAAATGTAATGGCTGATATTATCTCACATTGCTTCTGTATCAAGAAATAATGGGGTCCTCTCCATTAAAGACCACATCCACATGGTTCAGCATTTCTTGTTAATGTATGTTTTAGAAACACATGAGAGGAGAAAAGTAATCAGTGCCACCGTATGAAAATGCTCTAAATCTGGGCCTTTTCTTCTCTCATCTTGCCTCCATCACATTATCTGCTTCTCTCCCTGTGAACTAGACTGTATTGGTTTCCACAAAGTTATCAGCGATGACATGCTGTGTACTCGTGTTGACAGAGCGAAGATTTGTTGCTCTGCATGAGGCCAACAGGGTACGGCTATGCCCAGACAGACCCAAAATAAAGAAACTAAACTTTTCTTTACCCCTTTCCTGCGCCTTTCTTCACTTCCTGTCTCTTAACTGTACATGTGTCATGAGCTGCCATCTTTTCTTTGACTTCTTAGACACTCCTCTTCTCCACGGCATCACTTTCCCTCCGTGCCTGCACCCGCTTCCTCTTGTTTCTCTTTTTCTTCTTCATCCAACGTTCGTCCTGTTGGCACTCGCAATCCTCCAGAAGGGACTGTTCCATACTTTGGTACCAAGAAACATCTTGTACCACAGTACTTCACATTGTTGGTGCTGACATTCATTGTCCCACATTCTTTGCCGAGGGTATGAAGTATGTAAGAAAATAAAAAACCACACTGGAGTCGGAGTAACAATGGAGTGACTAAAAGGATTTGGCTGAAGTTGGGGTTCACAGGCCTGTGTGCATGTAAAATGATAATCACAAAAAATGGCATATCTTGCATTTCAATTTAAATACAAGAATAGTTTTAATCAGGACCCGTCATCATTTTAAAATGACTTCTTTGTGTTAGGGAATTGTAAAGCAGATGGAGAGCAAGGCATTAATAAAAAAGACCATCTTTCCTGGACGATTGGGTTTTTTTCATTTTGCTACTTCCTGTCAAAAGCATCACTCCATAAAACAGGAGGAATGAGATTCCATGAATAGATGAATGGTTTCTTCATACATGTTCAATCTAAATCAATCATTAATGAGTTAATTTGCCAAGGGGAAAGGATAAAGCTTCATCACGTAGCCCACAATGACAGGGCGAGAAGACAACTGGCTAACTGGGAGATGGTTCGGCAGCTTCAGCACATGTGCAGCACTTCAGGAGACATGCTGACACGTCGCACAGGCCGAAGCAGAGAAGCTGGAGTCGCTTCATATTCTCTTTCTGCTCTCAGTAAGATGATGGGTTGTGTGCCACAATAAGACAAATCACTGGGATTATTTCCACACTTGTTTTAGCAAACCTCGTACAAAGGTTCATAATTAGACATTACTTGATTAAAGGTAAAGTCAAAGAGCAGATTTGACTGAATGACTTTTCTCAAAAGATCAGCCATGGCATTTAACTCCCCCAACACAACATCTCATGTTATTACCTGCACAGTGCAAAGCAAAAACATGAAAATAAACTTTAGCAGCAGAATTTAATCATGTACGGTGGGAAAATAAAAATCTGCCAGTCAGAGGAGATGAGGAGAGGAGATTAACAGGAGGAGATGAGAAGGAATGAAAGTTGCTGGAGAGAAGGAGCTGATTTATCTGCAGTGGTTCATATGTGAATAGTGGAGGAGGCCCAAGTGTTCCAACAGGCTGCGGCTGTCTGCAGAGGCCTTGGACAGTGATTTATGGGTCAGTGTTGGATGTGTTAATGGACTGGGCCTATGGAGCATATCCATCCCAGGTATGGGGCTCCACACCTGGGATGGATATGCTCCATCGCAGCCTCTCAGAAGAGCACAACACATCATCACAGTGACTGACGGCGCTTTGGATGTATATAAACACAGGGTCTAACGTCAGCTTCTGTTAAAGGATGAAGAGGCTGCTGGTGACGCACATCACAAACAGAACAGGCACCGACAGGGGGAAGCTAACGGCAGGGTGTGTATCGCTGTTTTATTCCAAAAACGGTCAGAGTGAGAAATGGTGAGACATTTCACTTAGAAAGACTAGCAGGTGCCCCACACTTGATAAATATTGATATAATGAAGATTTTTCAAATATAGAGGTCATGTATTAACTTCTTCATGTGATACTACAGCCTTGCTACCCCCTGGCCACCCTCGGGCAAGAATAAATCAGGAGAGTAGCAAAGCTGTGAGAAATTAATATCCTGATAAAGTAGGGGCCATCAGAGTTGTTGACTATGGACAGCCAGTGGTCAGTAGACGTAACGCTCGGCTTCAGGTGTCATTAAAGACCAACGGTAGCTGAGGAAGAAGCTTTACATTAAACAAAGCCTGGAGGCATCACACCCGCTCTGATTTTGAAGCAAAATCTTACGTCTGAACAAATCATGGGGGCTTCAAAAGATATTTGGGTCGTCTTGACGAGTTTCTAAAAATATTTCATCTGTTCAGTTTTCTGTTTCATGGCTGCACAGTTCAAGATGCCCGTTTTTATGTGTTTGCTGCTATGACGTCGTCCATGACGTGACATGCTCTATTGCTAGGAAGCATCCCCTGAAAATGCAGCGCCAGTGAAGGATTAGTTTGGCCTGAAAACTAATATAAAGATGAATATGTCATGAGGCTGCATGAATATGGATAAAATGATTATTTTGATGATTATTCACAATAATACTGTGAATAAAACAAATCCAATCTTTTTCACATTAAATCAGCACGTTTCCTGAGAAAAACCTTTCTGGACTCAGTAATATTAATGACACTGCAGCTCAGCAAGCACTTAAACTGTTGGTCTCAGGTAGGCAATGCTTGGACAAACACTGCTCAGCAAACACGCTCAAACAGCAAAGAGCCTGTTGTGTGGTGTAAGTGAGTTAACCAGTGCCAGAAACTGTGGCAGCGTTATCTGTGTGTGCCGGCCGCACATTTATTTCCTGCCTTAAGTAAAGACCACAAAGCCCATACAGTACAAATACAGCTACACCTCTTGTGTCACCCTCTTCTCTGACCAGTCAGTCACATAATTATCAACTAGCAACAATTCTGTTGAAGGAAAGTCCTGCATATAATTAAAGTAACTGTACAGCTACAGCAAATATACATACACATATAGATAGATTATAAATAATTTAAAATGAGAGTGAGTCAAGATGATGACCCCCCTCTTAGACGTATTGGATCACAATGAATTGGTGCATTTCCCCAAAATGTGTTAGATGCAAATATTGTTTTCTATTGACTCAGAGCTAACGAACAAACAAAAGGAAAAAATAATAATTACTCACTTACAAACACAACACACATTACACAGAGTGGAATTCCAAGGGGAGACTGAAACCTTTTTGCCGTCAGTTTAACAAGTAAATAACACGCCTCCGTGGAACACAATTGAGAATGGATTGTAGAAGAACATATTTTAATTCATCACACCCCCACCTTACCACAGCTTCCTCACTGCTCCTTCTTGGCTGCAAACTCCCTCAAACTGCGCAATATGTGAATAATTGCTATGTCTTATCAAAGCACAAGTGTGCCAAAACTGCAAAGGCTCAGCAGCACCGGTCATGTGCTTCTGACAGAACGCTTGTAAACACCATTAAAAACATCAGGGACTATAAAACACTTTTATGAAGTAAAGAGGTAAGTTTACAGGATCTGTACAGATTCCAAAGTGTGTTCTGCTCCTACTGCTGATACCTGCATGAGAACAACTGGAGGGAAGGAGTCTGGGACGACCTTTAGTCCCAGTGTAAATACAGTAGAAGTCTGTTTGTAGAGGATGAAGGTTATGAAATATCCTCACGCTAATTAATGTGATAGACTCATAGATGTGTGTGATAATGTGATAATGTTGTAGTGTATGTTGCGTGTAGTGCTGTCCTCGCACGAGAGCAAAAAGAGCCTCTCTGCATTTAGTTATTGTGTTCGCCGTGAGCCAGAGCGTTTAACACAGCGTCTCCACACTCTACATTTTCCGTGTAATAGCTCTGGAGGAGTTTGCCAGGTGGCGGAGAGGGTCACTGTTTACACTTTACCAGTGCTGTTAGAGCCACTCTGATGGAAGCCAATATCCATTTGTAAAAGACCTATCACATGGGGTGAGTGTCCTTCGCTGCAGCTTTTTCTCCTCCTCTCCTCTCCCCATACGGTAGCCTCCTAATCAGATTGGTCAAAAACGGCCCCAATTTCAGCGAATATATAAATAAATAAAGTGGAGGAAATCACTTATACTGTATTTTGGAGCCAACATTCATCATTGTCAGCAGGCATATACAGTTCATATGCCCCTAGCACGTCCCATTTCCCCACCAGTAGCCATCCCGCCGTTTGATAGGACAGCATACTCGTTCATTTATAGGAGCGCCTGTCAGTTTTGTGCTATTTACTAATGTAAATGTCCCCTGGATGAAGCCATCTTCAGGCATACCCTTGCTGTGACAGGAAAACAGGCCTGCACACTGCAGCCATTTGGAGTCATATTCGTGTCTGTGCCGCATAGATTTGAATAGCTACTATGCAAAAGTAGTTGGAGGTCATGGCGACCTCCAGACGGTATAAAACACAGTGCTTACTTTACCTCAGGAGGACCGAGTCCATCACAAAGTTCAGCAGGAGGAGCACAAACAAGCTGACACGAGCACTGAAGCCTCTGTTCAGACTACGACAACAGTCAATGTAAAGTCTTCTATTTCATTCATGCCTAATCTAATAAACCGAGTTAAGGGAAATAATCTTGTGCTGCCTTACAAGTTTCAGACTCCACAGACTGGAAACTGTTCTGTATACACAAGCTACAAAGCCATGAGGTCAAAAACAAGAGACTAATGGCTTACATACATAAACAGAGCACCTATCCAGTAGCATAAAGCAGAGGAGGAACCGACTGTTGATCCAAGCAGCTGAGGTTACGAGTGAAAGCCCCACAGAGGGACGACTTTCCTTTTGTTTACAATGAAATTCCCTAAAAGCCATCATATCTGCTGCATTCCTATTGAGTTACAGGACAAATGAATTTCTGGGCGTTTAGTGTGGCAAACAGCAGCGTCTCTTAAAGCCGGGGGGATCTCAGGACTGAGCCTGAGAGAAATACCACTGCTGAGATCCATTTCCAGCTACGTAGGAGGGGAACTAAACAGCCCTCTTCCCCTCTCTACTGCTCTTTCAATTTATTCTCTGTTTGAATCCTTCTTGTGGTCTTCCCACTTGTTTCTGAGGCTGATAATCGGCTCAGGAAAATTAGCTTATCTACATTTAGCATTCAGGAACACAGAGGAGTCTCATAAACATAAATAAATAAAATACTGCGCTGCACAATAGTGTGTGTGTGTGTGTGTGTGTGTGTGTGTGTGTGTGTGTGTGTGTGTGTGTGTGTGTGTGTTTGCAGTACAGCACACAAGAAGACTCCAAAGGCATCTGCTAATACCAGGGATTTTAAAATTGCATGATTGACATTCATTGGTGTGTATGTGGAAACAGCCGTGTCCCGGGGGCAGGAGCAGCCCGCTCAGTGAGCTGTCCCTGTTTATTCTGCCTGTACCTCCACATCAGCGCATCTCTGCCAGTCAAAGTTCTGATGCCATGAGAGAAGCAGTCGGCGCTCTGCTGGGCTTCTGCGGGTGAATTACAGGGTGGGCAGGGCGCTAACCCACTCATGAAAGCCTGTTATTAGTGACCCATGCAGGTGAAGCACCAAAGCACTATTTAGGAACATGTTTCCTTCACTTTGATTGACAGGGTGCAAGAAGATGCCACAGGCGTGTGCGATGGAGCCTATTTCAGTGTTATAGCCTTCAGTAGCCTGACCTCGACCTGTGGCAGGAGACGCACCATTCTGGATAATGTGTGGGGGGGGCAGGTGTCCCGTCTTCTCTGGGCTTATGGAGCTCATCTAGGACTTTTTTCCACCCTGAGAGCAGGAAGCTCATGTGCCTTCATAGTCACATCACATTCAGGATGGACGAACGTCTAACACAGAGAGTTAGCCGCGGCACTACAATAAAGAAAGGCACGGGCAGGCGGTAGACACTGTAACCCCCCCCGGGCCAAATCACCATGCACAGACAGACCCAGGCTGTCACTACTAATAAGATGCTTTCATGACAACAAACAGTATCAGCCCGTTCCCGTCTGCAGAAAGGCAACAAGGCTGCTTAACCACAAAGAAAACAAGAGAGATAGGGAGCGTGGACAAGTGAGGGATTTCCACGTCAGCTGTTATCTGAACTCTTGCAGGCGGCTCTCTTACAAAACAGAGTAACCCTTTGGTTAGAAATATGTTGCCCATACCTATCAAATATCAACTTCATAAATCCCTCATAATGGCTAATGCACAAAATCCATTTAGGCAATTTCCACAGCAAGCTGATTTCCACTGACATAATAACAACCAGAAATCCCTGATGAGCTCTTGAACAAATAGTTTTATGTTGCCAGGCTAACTGACACCACTGAGCTACGTCAACACACTAAGTGTATGACTAAAATTAATTATGCCTTGGTAGGAACAGTTGCAGTCATTAATGCACTTAACTTTTAGCCCGTACCTCATAACTGCAATGTCCACCTCAACAGGACCACCACAGTGGGGTCAAGACACCACAAAATAACGGCTATGAAAAGAACTTCATAGGTGTTTTATGAATCTTGTCGAGAGGTGCTATTAAAGCCACGGGCTTGACAGCAGGAAGGTTTAAGAGGAGAGCCTTGAGGGGCTATTACATCACCTGTGGGTGATATCTCAATAAGAAGCATGTCCTACACAATACAGAAGGGTACATCAGTGTCTTGACCTATACAGCCTCTTGGAATGGATTAAGACCTGTGCAGTGAATCAAAACACCCACTCGTATAATTTTCATCCTAAAAGATATCAAGGAAAGGACATCCTGTGCCTGATCCCAAATGTCTCAGGTAGAGGTGGTATAAATACGAAGCTGCTTTCTTCCTTTCTGTGAGTGTGGGATGATGCTCTGGGTACAATGGCCACTTTTCTGCAAATACCTTCGATGATGGTAGTGATATAGTGGCAGTGACACTGTGAAAGGAATCTGCCAAAAATTAAAGATTAAATGATCGAAAGGGGTTTTAAAAAGTTTGATAACTACGGCTGTAAGTGCATGTGGAGTATCTCCAGCTACAGCGGAGACTGAAGTCTGATGCTGATAAATGTTGTCGGTGGGAAGTACTGATGGAGCGTCTTAGTTTTCACAGCTGATTGAAATTATACACTGAGCCATCCGACACCTTCAGATTAAACAAACACATGATCGTACCTCCTGAACACAATGACATCCCCAGCTGATGCAGAATCTCTTTACAGGTGATGGATATTTGTGGTACAAAAGACTTCCCTTCAGAATTTGATTTTAGAATGTGAGAGACCATCAAAAGGTTTTTCCCAAAAAATGAATAATTTAGTTTGAAAAAGTGAATTCGATTTTTACCAAAAGTGAAGCTTTAATAAAAATGCACTTTGCTTGCCACAGTATATTCTTTCCTGCCATTTATGGTGGACCTCTGATTGAAAAAGACGTCTCCATTAGCGGTGGAGCCGTCCACTAAGTGTACGTGTCCTCCTCTGCTTAAGAAGTCTTACTGTACATTGTGTGCTAATGATAAGTTAGTCACTTCCTGACAGGAAAAAAGTAGTTTCAAGCTCCATTTTGCTTTGCTTAGTCATTATGGGATTTTCTTAAGTCACTTCACATTGTACAGGAGAAACAGGGACATATTTCAGATGTGAAAGGGAACAACTACATTTAAATGGAGAGGAATTTATGCAGTCTGGCAATAACCTTAAATAAAGTATAACATCCATCAGCAGTCACAACCATGATACAAGTCTCACGACTGCATTCACAACACTGAAAGAACAACAACACACGTGTAGAATCAATACACATGTAGAATCAATACACATGTAACTGGTTACACTCATGTTGGCTCATAATTGTATAATAGACTAAATCTGATCCGATTGATTCTGACTCAGTGTTTCAGCGTTGTGTCACTGCAGGACCCCAGAGCGCCCAAATGCCTGCATAAACAGTCCTTTGACTGGGATTCAAGAATGGTGACACTGAGCACATCTCCTTGTATTCAACAGATGGCACATTTCATTTATTCAGCCAAAACTAACTCTGCAACTTAGTCAACAAAAGTTTTGCAAACAACAGATATTAAGACAGCGACACAAACTATTTAACACCGGCATGGTGGTATAAGAAGAGGAGGACATATTCAGCTGAAGCAAACCTCCTCGTTCATCCTTCCCTGTGTTTGGGGACGTGCACGCCACACAAGCCTTATTTGGAACGAAACGTGAAGTCTTTTCAGCAAGCATGATGGAGATAAATGGACCGGTCTCCTACTGAACAGTTCTGTGGAAATCACCTAACACCTAACTAAACACCTAACTGGAAATGCAAGTAGAAATGAAAGCACAAGTCAATTTAAATAAACAGTCAGAGCAATTCATGCAATATTTGGTGGTGTGTCTGCACAACCCAATTATAGCAAGAAATGTGTTACAGTCACAGGATAAAAACTCCTCACTGGCCAACTTAAACATAGTAAAACACTGAACTCCTTGTTTCAGGGAGCACTCGGGCAGTTAAGAAGAAGTATCTCATAGTTAACTAGAACTACTGCTTATACCAAGCAAACAATGAAAACATTCCCACGGTGATGTGTTATGAAGACACACTGGTACCGAGGGGCCAGTTTATTGCAATTTATCATCATCTCATATGAAAGGGGATCTGGAAACTGATGTCAAACCTTATATCAAGGGATGGTTAAGTTTCAAATGCTGGAGAGAACATACGATATAATATATGCTGCAAAGACAGCTGGGGCACATTTTGGCCAGAAAAAAACACATCAAAGTCATCCTCCAGTGTGCGTGACGTACAAGAATAACAGTGGGAAGCAGATGAGTCCCACAAGGGAAAAAAACCCGGTCCCTTGTTGGACTCTTAACGTCCCAGAAACTCTCTAATCAGTGACAAGGATGCTCTCAGGGAGCTGGGGAGAAATATTTGCGTTTGATTATTTTGGCATGAAAATTAATGGTAGGAAAAAAGAAAAAAGAAGAAGAATTAAACATGCAGTACAGAGTCACTTGGACAATTCAGGAAGAGTTTCTAAAAACACCACTAAGGGTCCTCTCACTCTTTTTGTCATGTTTTTATTGCTTTTGGAATGAATCCTGGTCTCTCAGGCCAAACTAGTACAGCACCTACCAGAGAGGAGAATAAACAGATGCCAGTCCCAACAAGCAATTCTTCACACCCTGCCTCCAAATCCAAAATTTAGGGGAAGAAAAAAAAACAAGCTTATACTCTCTGCATCCCTTTAATACCATTTTAAGGTGCTGTCAGATTGGATATCATTAAACCTTTTTATTTCTTTCATTTCTCTTTTCTTCTGTCGACAGCTAGTTGTCATAAACCGCCACCAAACCCCCACGAGGACCCCTAGTGCAGTCAGACGGAGTACAAAGCAATCATATCTGCTGATTAAAGCTCTAATGCATTCTGCTGCGTGGGGCTGGGCCCTGCATCATTAATGAAGAGCAGATATTATATCCTGTTTACAGGGCGAAGGGAGGCAGCTCATATTAAGCATTAGCACTCCCCTTGCACTACTTCCACCCACACACTGAGAGGGCAGCGTGCCCCTGGCTCAGCACCGACCTGCACACTTTGGCCAACGGGCTGTGGTAGGTGGAACAAGAATGACGCATACCAAGAAGGCTGCATCATGGCATCAGTGAGTAAATGCTGCTGGCAAAATCTGAGGCTTGTTTCACTGCATGTGTGTGTGTGTGTGTGTGTGTGCATATTTCACTGCAGGAATGGACGGTTCGAGAGGTCAGCCACAAGGTCATGTAACTTATCTGAGATCTGAGGTCCCTTCTCATCTTACTTCCCTATTATTACTCCCCTCTTTCTCCCTCTTTCTCTGCCTCTCCTGGCACTGGCCCAGTAGATGTGAGGCCAAGTGGTCAGTCTCTGAGGAGGGACGCCCGCTCGGCATAGTGTTCAGGACAAACACTGCAGCAGCGTTTCCTCTGCACTGCCCATCTGTTGGTTTTGGCCCACTCCTCTGGACCACAGCACAAATCTGGCCGGGCTTTAGCAAACACGCTTGTACAGCAGCCAGACCACTTTACACAGGACTTTTCTGTAAGTACTGTCGGCAGCAATTAAATGTGGGAATGGAACTGGAATTTGGAGCTTTGGACGGTGGGACGGTCAAAACATCGAGAGAAGATTATTCCCACGATGTTTGCGTCTATTTAGGACCTTCCTCTGGAGACCTTTGCTCCTGATGCTCCTCTAAAATAACAGGACATGAGCATGGATGTACTAGTAAGGACTTTTAGTTTAGTATACATAAGAGCCGCCTCATACTTGTAGAAATCGTGTGCTCTAGCACCATCCTTCATATCACAGTGATACATTATGTGTCCCACTGGCAATCAATTTAAGCATTGGAGTGCCATTGTGTCAGCGACTGATTAATATACAGAGAGTTAATCATTATTAGATGCTCTAATTGGATTATCTTCCAAGAACACAAAAAGGACTAATTATTCATCAGGAGCACTCTTGTGTACACACTTTTTATTTTTCTGTGATTTGCACTTCCCCCAAGCCTTTCCTGCCTCCTGAGCCACAACACTGTCACATCAACACAGTCAAAGTCAAGTAAACAGTGACAATGAAATCATGTGACAAATCATT
The DNA here is from genome assembly GCF_042242105.1 of Pempheris klunzingeri. Lineage (NCBI taxonomy): Eukaryota > Metazoa > Chordata > Actinopteri > Acropomatiformes > Pempheridae > Pempheris > Pempheris klunzingeri. The sequence goes on along the minus strand of NC_092023.1, from coordinate 936,392 downwards.
TGAGTCATCTGAATATAAAACAGTTGCAAGCCCAAGAGCAGTCTGTGCTATGACAACCTAATTACAAAACTTCACTGGAGCAGAAAAGAGGAGAGGAGAGAGGAGAGGAGAGGAGAGGAGAGGAGAGGAGAGGACTCTTCTCCATATTCCGAGCAGCTCTTTTCACCTGCAATTGCATTACTTTAAAAAGCCTGGCCTTTAATTTATCTGTATCTTCTAGCACAGGTAATTTCTGAGTGCAGAGCGGGGAATCATACAGACAGTCAATCGATAAAAAGGAGCCACAAGGAGGCAACAGGAGTGATTGCTTCAACCTACTAAAGACAGCCAGAGGATATGAGCTGTTCCTCTGATCATTTTCATGTGAAATTAAAAACACGGTAGCAGGCAGAGACAGTGCAGCTAGTGTACGACTTACCTGCACGGTGTTAGAACAGAAACAGTTGATTGGGTGAGAGCGTGACAAAGAAAGAGAATGACAGAGATTAGTGACACTGAAGAAGAATGTGGAGGAGGGGGTTTTCTGCCCATATGATCCTTTGCTGTCTCTGTCTATTACAGAACAGAGAACGGTGGGCTGTGAGTGGTTATTAGTGTGTATTAATGTGTGAACCACACTAAACCTGAGAGTAATGTTTGAACAAGCTCAGGGGGAAATATTTCAGTATTTACTGTACTGTTGGTATTTCAGGGCTCCACTGGCCAGATAAGAGCACTGACTGACGATCTACATTCCAGCCACAATTTGGTCAAAACCTCTGAAAATTGGCACCAGATGCCCGAAAGAGGAAAAACAAATCCCAAAATGAGCCTATCTGATTGAGTACCATCTACCCCACAATGTCTGGCCTGCACAGACACAGAGATCAACGTCCACTGTGTTCAATTCAACACAGATGGAGGAATAATCAGACGTTTTGCCCTTAATTTCCAATAGTTTCCTGTCACCTGAAACCAGCCTTGGTTCTATATATGGACTGGGGACTCCATGCACTCTTTCTGTGTTATACTGGCAAGAACATTCAATAGCAAAGTGTGTGTGGACCAAAGGTATTGTGGTAGTTATACAGTAAAATAAGCATTAAATATTGACTCTGGGCTGTTTAATGGACTCAACTTAGGTTGTTCTCTATTTTGTGAGCTCTGGTTTGTGGCAATGTTTTAAAGGTTAAATGTAAAAGTTATGAGGTGAACATGGAGAGCACGACTAGGCAGACTGCATTTCACTTAAAAAGATGAATCATCAGATTCTCTCTCATTCAATGTTACATGTACGTTTAACACCTACATCAGACTTCAGGTTATCAAAAATAACTTAGCAGCAGCAGCATACGTTTTTTTTTTTATTCAGAAATGTCTTCCTGAAATAATCAACATTTGTTCCTGTGGTTGTCACAGAGACAAGACAGAAGAATTAAGCACTGAATGCATTGTGCCGGCAGACTCGAGGAGGAACGACATGTCTTTTGTTTAGTTCTCCGTTGTGGAAACGTGCAGGGAAAGAGACCATACCGAGAAGACAGGTGTGAGCTACCCCTCAGCTCTGGCCAAGGGCAAGTTTTGTTTTCCGAGGATGTAGTGGTTACGCTTTGGAATGGATTAGGACAACGTGATCCAAGACCACAGTAGGGCTCGGAGGTATCTTTTCTCAAGAGTGTGGTCTCACAGCCTGAGGAGAGGTAGATACTGTTGCCCGTGATAGAGTACGGTTGGTGCACACATTGTAACTGGATTAGGCCCTCTGGCCACACGGTATTCTCTGGAGGTCGGCATGCAGAGAATTCATTGCCACAGAAATATGAGTCAAAGCTGTGAAACACTGGCATGGATGTTTCACACCTTCAAAGAAAACCTCTGAAAGAGGCCATTAGAAACTTTTGCACTTGTTCTTTAAAGTCAGATGCTCTTGTTTGAGGCACAACAGATGAGGCTCAGAAATGGATGCAAATGACCAAACCACAAATTAAAGTGTTGCCTTTGTCAAATAATTTGGCAGCTATTAACAGCTACCAGTAATTTACATCCAGTTGATGGGAACACATGCTAAAAGATGCTAAAAACTCTTTGTCTTCATTGAGAGTTTGTCACGGTTACATTTTTCAAATCGATATAAGCAGCTGTCTGTCGCCTTTGGAGACATTAGCATAGCTGTTCAGGATAAATGGACAAACTTCTGGTTCCATTTGGTCGGCTGGCAGGAGAGAAGCAGCAGTAACTGGACAATATAAAGGTCTGCTCCTGCCCTTTGCACTTATTGTACAGAGGAAAGGCTGATTTCTTAACACTATTCATCTGGTAAGTCCCATACAATTGCTATCTTAATTGGATATCAAGCGCTTGATAGATGATCCATTTAATAAATGTGAGGGATGTTGATAAGAGATGGACTAATTGTCATGCCTGGCACTAAAATAGTGAAGTTGAGAATAATGGATATGTTCTTGCAAGGGTACCATAAATACACTGGTTTTTAAAATAAAAAAGTGAAATGTAAAAAAAAAGAAATAATCGTTAGGGCTGCCTTTTCACCACAGCACTGACACTTGCCTTAATCCTGACAGCCAACAGGAAAAAAGCACATGTGCCACCAGTTGGTTGGGCTAAATCTATTCTTTGTAATGACCATGCAGGCAGCAGCTGAAGAGATACAAGCCCTGTCCGTTCCTGGGAGAGATAGTGAAACGCCAGAGGTAATTAACGGCAGCTGAGGGTGCTGAAGGTCTGCATGACATCCAGCACCAGATAGTATGTTCCTCTCCTCTGTCTTTTGTTAATTAGCAGTATTAAACTAATCCTAGCCTCATCCTTTCTTTTCTACCATCAAAGTCCACCAGGGTAATGCAACGGCACAGTGAAGCAGCGCAGACTAAAATGAGGAACTGTAACAATACCAATTTGCCACAGCGCTGAACACTGCAGCATTTCCTAAATATATGTGCTTGCGCTCGTCTCCTTTTTGTGGCTGATGCTTTGATAGTGTCCTCTGTGTAAGCCTGAGTGCTGCAGGGTAGAGGTTTGGAGTGAAATGAAAGAGATCATAGGGAACTGGGGCTTGCTACGTAGGTGTGTCTGGATCAACACTGGTGTTGTTATACCCCCGCCTGTGGCACGATGCTGTAGACTGCTATGTGATTTATTAGCCTGCACAGACAGTAGCAAGAGAGCATGGGAATAACAGATGCCACTGATGTAGACTATAGGTGTCTAATAATAGCCTTCAAAAGGCTTTCTACAACAGCAACAAAGCAGCAGTGTGTTTATTAAATCTGTATATCTAAAGTAATTACTCAGATAATGGAGACATCAGTACTTTCGCATCATTAGGAAACTGAGCGTAAAAAATGCTGAACATCATTTTGTTTGTAAGAGCTTTTCTCTAATGATGACACATCTGTGTCACATCAGCGTGACGAAGATACAAACTTAAATGTGAAGATGTGGAAGTCAAATTTTACTCCGATCGGGCCGCCATGCCAACGTGACTGATCACCCCAGCCATGAACTGGATAATCTAGGGAACCTGTTGGGAGCGTGAGGAAACAAAAACCCAAATCTTTATGTGAGTTTGTGAGTGTAGGTGTCTGAGGCAGCACAGCGTCTTCAGAATCTGCCAATGTATGCGTGAGCCATGACCCTTTACTCCCCGACTGGTTAAATTATTTACAGGTGCTCTCCTCCTGACAAACCTCTTACTGTCCTCACCTTCTGACACACAGGCACTCAGCCCCTCAGCTGAATATAAACCATGCGAGCACTGATGGTGAGACAGAATTCGAGCCAGAGTTGTGTGCAGTGCTCACATTTATATCGCTTCAGTTGGAAAGTGGCGTTCCATTCAAATAAGCCCAATTTTATTAACACTTACCAAATCCTGAATCAAAACACATACTGTGCTGCCGGTACAATATCTTTTATTATCACCATATGTTTTTTACACTGGCAGATGAGAGGCAGGAGTGGCTTTGTGATGAAACGTGAACTTACGCTGACCACAAAGAGAACGGATGGTTGGAAAAAAAAAAAAAAAATAGGGGAAATCACCTCCTCGTCTTTTCCCAACCTCTGTGTTTTACGCTTTGAATCTGACTTCAAAGCAACGTGGGGCTGAAAGTCACCCTGTTGTGTGGGTGTGAAGCTTTTACTTTCTTTGTTGGTAATACTGCAGTACACTGCACACCTGTTAGAACAAGACAAAAATGATAATCAGCCAGAGCATTTTGGTTGTTCTGGCGTATAGCAAACTGGCAAAGGCACAGCGTTCTGTAAATACAGATAAACACTGGAGGCGTGAATGGTATGAATGATGTGACATGCACTGGATGTTGACAGCAGCATGTATCTAAAGCATAATGTAATTGTCAAGGTGTCACTGCTCTCGTCATGCATTGCAGCTGCAGTGCTGCAGTGTTTAAAATACTGTATTTCTTTTATTACATCTGAAATGAAATCCATCCTGATTTGAAACGTCACCGACAATCTGTGATTCATCCAGCCAATTGATTGGCCGAGCAAGACTTGTTCTTCCAAAAAGCAAATAAAAAACATCTACTTTATCAACCAAAGCTTTTCTGACAACTAGCACTTTTGTGGCCGTGCATGAGTTTGGGTGTTTCATGTCACTGTCAAACCACAATGTTTTCCTTATTGATTTTCCTGTCTGATCTCATCACAGCCGGAGAGGAAGGGAGGCAGGGTGGACACGTTAGAAAGAAAACATCAGAAAAAGTAATGTAATACTGGAAGTGTTGAGGCTCAACAGAAGCAATTCTGTTAGTGTGTAGAGCAGGATGATTGCTTCATAAAGCTCTCTTATCTCTGTCAGGTCTGTCAGTATGTAAATGAAGGCGCTGCAGCAGTAGGAGGCAGCGTTGGCTGGCATCTGGCTGAGAAGGAGCCTCTCTTGGGGACTCACATCGCTCCACCAGGACATGTGGTGGGGAGGGGGGGGCCTGTTTGTGAGCTCCAGTGGGTGCCTGAAAGATCACAGTGACCTGCTCCAGGAGCATGTGTCCCACTGACAGAACTCCTAAAGCAAAAATAGACTCTTCAATCAGCGTCTGCAGTGGACTGCAGGCGATGTCATTACTATCACCAGTCTTGTATTTTTCTCAAAAGAAAACCACATCAGAAGTGCATCTTGTATATGCCTGGCAGGAAGCAGGACTCCTCTAATGAAACACACTGCAGATAGTGACCTTCAGGAGATAGAAAAGGTTTCCTGCGTGGTCCTTCATGATTAAAGCAAAAACGAGGTGGATGCTAAACAAATGCACGTGAAGAGAAGCAATGAGAAATAAAGCTATAAGATATGGAGCATGATTAGAAAGCCACATTTGTATTGAAAAGAGTTTTGTGCATCTCTGCTTCTCTGGCATCTATTTGCTCCTTGATATATAATAATGTGCAGAAGTCAACATTTATTCACTTCTATGTTTCCCTTTAAACCATCACATTACTCTACTGCACATGCTGAATGCCAATATTTAGTATTTGAATGGTGAAATAATATGATACGTTTGTTTTATGGTTTGTTTTAACCGTGATTTATTATACCCATCAGCATGAAATGCAAAAAAACACCTTAACAACCCTCATGAAATATTCTGTCCAAAAACAAAATTTCCTCAGCAAAGCAAGCGACGTGGGATGAGGCATGTTGCTGCACTCGCATCAACAAAATGACATTTCATTCTGCAGAGTTCTCAAAACAGCTTGATTCACATAGAAAACAGATCAAATTATTATTTTTCCACAACAACAGAGATGTAACTTTGTGGGAGAAAAATATTTCTGGAGGTTTTCAGACTGGTTAGAAAATATATTTCTGCAGTGTTCCAGTAGAAGAGCATCCCCTGGTATTCACAAACGTTACCATTTAGTCTGTCTGAGCAAGTGCTTTGAAAAGTAGTGCATTTCTATTCTCAGACTTTTCAAAGCACAACTTTAGCGTGAATGAACAATATGAGGAGCCTCAGGACAGTTTGGTGATTTGAATATTAAAATGGAACTTTATATCTGGACTACAGGGCTCAATTAGTTCACACAGGTTTTTGAGAAGACTTACAATAATTGAAAGCTTTTGATCCTATAGCCTAAACTGCAAACGGCATGACTGAAGAACTAATGAATGCCGGTATGTATGCAACATTGTAAGCAAGATTTTGTGCATTGAAAATATTCTAAATACAGTACTGTAGGAAAAACGTAAGAGGTTTTTTTCTCTACCATATATTCTTCCCTGCAGTTCCTTTCATGTGGATGTGAGCTTCATTCCCACCTTACTGCAACTCAAGAAATATGATTAATATGTTGGGCCAGAACCCAGGTCCATGGCACAGGCAGATAATTGAGTTCTAATCTTCACACTGTGGTGATATCATTAACTAACTCACCCCTACAGCTCCATAAAGAGGCAGAAACCAATTGACAGTTTGGTGGGCAAAGGTGCAAAAGCCACATTAAAATGAGACCTGGGAAAAGCTGGTTTTCATACAGCTATTGCCTGAATCGATAAAGGCTATTAGGTCCAAGTCCCTAAGGCATGTCTGACAGAACTCAGGCCAAGGAAAGACTAAAGAGGCCCAAAAAATGCCCAGGTAATTCATTCAGACTCAACACTGGATAAACAATGACACACACATATTCATCGTCTTGATGCCGACGTAGAGCGACCAGGCCAACAGCAGCAGTGTCTTTCCTCTTTGTTCACTACTGAACTATCTGCTGACAACAGCCAAACACGTGAACGTGTGCATGGTGCCATGAAACTTTTACATTTAATTTGTAATGAATTGCAGCAAAGACAGTGAAACTTATGTTACGTATATACACTGCAGCTGATTTCAAAGAGCCCATCACTGAGTTTACAGTAAGACCTTAAAAGCTTTACTTTTTTATTTTTCCATCATTCCATTTTAGACACATGACGCTGTGCCACCACTCATCTACTTCACTATTTATAAATCCTGTCAAATAACGTATTCTGATCACAGGTCTTCATATAATCAGCTATCTCATCTGCACCTCACTCCTCTGCCGTCTCACCATCACAAGGTGATTTGCGTCACAGTAATTTCAGATTGACAACTTCCTAATGTGGACAGCTAATGCAAACAGCATTGGCAGGCTGTGAAACAAGGCAGCCAGCACTGAAATATCTTCAGTGACGATACCTAAGCCCAGCTACCTGCCGGTCTTTACTTGTCCATCTTTCTACTCTAAAGCAGGGCAGAAACATTCAGAACACGTCTGCACGTACATGATGTGACAGTATGAAGCAGTGAATACAGAACGCAGGCTCATTCCACACAACATGCAACTTCAAACAAGTTTGAGTACCTTTTATTTCAAAGAGTGCAAATCTGCAATCTCAGTCAGTCCTCAAGCAACTCATTGAGCGCTAGGATACTTAAAGAATACTTCAGATGGAACAATATATCGAGGTACAGGTACACACACACACATACACACACATACACAAAATAATATTACAAAACAAGTTTTAAATCCAGCTAAAACTTGGTTGAAGCAGATAAAGTTTTAAATGTGGTGCTCATAAACATTCAACTGTTATGTCTGCTTAAATGGGGCCAGGTGTTCACTTGTCAAACTACCTTTTAAACAGAACAGGAACTTCAATTAAATGTCCAACACCACTTAATGAAGTGCTGATTGTGAGAACAGAACAGTGTCCAGAAACATAATGAAGTCATTAATGCTAATTTATACAAAGTCTAACATTTGAGCCCTTTGTTTATTTGTGAGAAGCCAGAAAACATCCTATGGGTTCATTATGATCTGGAGAGCTTCCGCTAGTTGTGTGTTGGACATGGGGGTCAGGACAGGCATGCAATCAGGCAAGTGCCTCATCTAGCGTATGCAGAGCCATTCCTGCTCTATGCTAATGTCATCTCGGTGGGCAGAAATGAGAAAGTAGTGATGCAAGATAATTACCAGGGCACACCAGAGACAGGTGGTGCCCTAACTGTGGTGATTTAGCATTTTGAATTCCTCATTCTCATTAGACCTGTACTATTCCTCAGTCAGGAAGTAAACTTTAAGGCACTCAGGCACTAAATCTTCACACAGAGCCACTGAGGAATGGCAGAGCCCAAATGCCTTGAGAACATGCTAATAGTCCTGGCTATTACTAGGAGTCACAAACAAAGCTGGTGTTTACCTGCAGTCAAGGTCAGCTTGCAGGTTATCAGTGGTTCTAGATGGCAGACCCATTTCTCAGGGCTATCCCTGTACACAGTTTCAAAAGGTCAGTCATTAACCATGCCATGAGAGCAAAACACTGCTTAAGTGGCCCTTTTTCACTGTTGGGTAAAGACCTATGTATGTCACTTCCAGTGGTGAAGCTCTAAAACACTTGAGTGCACAGTGGAGCACTGCTATTAAACTGGCTTTTTAAGGGGTTAATTTTGTACTGAAGAGGCTCAACCAGGTCGATATGATGCGACTTCATGATTTATGACCCCTGCTGATGCTTAATCGAACCACTAATTGTCTGCTTTTCACCTCAACACCGTGGAACAATGGGTGGCCGATACAGTGGAAAAACCATGGTTCTGGGTTCAGGTTGAAGTTTCTCTAATGACTCACTATTAGCTGCCTGACTTATGCCATGGACTTCTACCTGTTTAGCTCAATAGGAACTGTCTGGAGCTGCAGACAAAATGGTCTGTCATGGGGCGGAGAGCGCTTTGGTTCCAGCCTTGAAACAAATGGATTTCACACTCCACCTGCAGGGATGCTGCGGAAAGGTGTGAATGGGCGCTGAAGAACAGCCACAGGACAGGACTCGACAAACTATGGAGCGAGCCAATTAGACGTGGATCAGCAGGGAAGCTTACACTTTCTCCTCTGCACCAGAAAAGCAATATTGACACCACATGGAATTCCATTTTGTGGGCTATATTCAAAATACTATTCCTGTGCCATCAATGAATATTATACATCCGCAGGGCCTGGCACAGAAAATGGGGCTCTGAGCTTTTAATGATGGGCAGGAAAGTGTCCGCGGCTGAACCAAGCTGAGGTGAAAAGAAGGGGGCAGCAGAGTATTTTCTCACCATTCCACATCACCAGCAGTCGTCATGTGTTTCTGGTGCCAAGCGAGTCCTTTTGTGCAAACACAATACAAACCAGAGCCAGAGCCTATATTAAGACTCTTGTCCACAGATAGGCAGGACAGCTAAAGACTTTAATCATAATAATGCCTCCATGCCTGCCACTCTCCAAATCTCGCCTCTTCCATTCTTAGCGACAGTTGAAACTTGAACTTTTTCCAGATTGCAGTGGGAATTAGATGAAAAGACACTAAACACTGGAAGTGACTCAACATTTTCAGACAAGCCTCATTTTGCCCATCAAATGCCATTAAAGATAATTGATTGTGGAATACATTAAAGCATGCAAGAAAAGAAGAGGGAAGGAAAATGAAGAGTGAACGGGTAGGCAGGAGAAACTGTCTTTTGTCACATGGCAACAGAGTGGATGAATTTAAGCAGTCAGGAAATGGAGGTACTGTCAGCTCAGATGGTTAAAAGCTATGGACTCTCAAAATCCTGACACTAAGATGCTGTCAAGTCGTGCAGAGGAAAGAGAGCGACAGTAATGTGAAACAAAGAAGTCTTGCATGTTCCTCCCTTTCATCTGGTACAAACCCATCCCAGAGTAAAGAGATGCTTAATTCAATTAAGGGAACATTAGAATAGTTGATTTGGTGGATTTAGGAACAGTCTTTACACAAGATGGATATTTAACTTATGGGACATGAGCCCAGTCAAAAAACCTACACATATATACACCCATATATAGGTGACATCTAAATCCTGGAGAAATGCTCTATAAAACTTTATGACCTATAGTATGAAGAGGCTCTGCCACTTGGCAACACAAGATTAACATGGGGATCACTGCTGGTGCTGTGTCTGTTTTATTACTATAGGATTCCTCCTGTAAAGATTTACCATCACCTGACTGAATAAATTAGCATTTTATGGACAAACTAAATCTCAGGTATGCAAAGACAACAGCGTGGAAATCACACTCGTGTACTCATGTCAGATTTAAGATTTTATTTTTCTTCTCATAATGTGTTTCTAGATTTATTAGTTTTAGTTTAAAATTAGTTTAATTTGAGCAACCCTTTAAATGATGGCCAATAACATTGGATAATATTAGATAATACCAATGCCACAGACATATTTACAAGGTGCAGCTGCTGGATCTTATTGCATAGTGCCAGTCATGTATCATATAACAGCAACACTGCCTGATTAATTTAACAGCATAACGATTCCTACGCTCAGTCTGCGCTAAAGACAAACAACCATCATTATTTCCACAAATATGACCAGAAGCTGAAGCCACAGAGCTGTGAGTTATTTGGCAGAATATTGGATAATGTTCATTCCTGTGTTTGCTAGGATGATGGTGTTCGATGAATATGAAACGCTGTTTTGTTGGTAAATGCAATGCATGATAGCGTATGCTGTCGCTGCTGATTAGCAACAACACATGTTCACTCAGGTTCACATGCAATGGAATAATTCAGCTTTTTCCACAGTGCAGTGGTGGATAGAGTAATCTTCCTGACTACTGTATCTAATGAGTGGTGAGAGCTTTTGGATGCAGCTCCATTCTTACGTTCTAATCACTGTCTTCTGCTCAGATTCAGTCTTTCCTGATGAAGAGCATGAGTGAGGCTTCAGACGCCATGTTGACCTGTATACAGTATCCATGGCTCAGTGGAGAGACTTAAGAGACAACTGGGTTGACACTCCAGGGCCTTCCCACTGTCACTATGCTGCTACACAGACATGCGTGTATGTGTTGAGGTGAGGCGGGGCCACAAATTCCCCCCTCTCATCATTAGGCTTTGCTGTCTGCTTCCCCTTCGGGTCCCAGGTTCCTGACTGGGCTCCTTTGTGGCAAAACCAAATCTAAGGGACAGCCTGGGTATTGCTTCAGGCTACAGAAAACAGGGTCACTGAAAGAGGCACACGACACCACAGTTGTATACCTGACACATAAGCCAGCTGAGCATTAAAAGCTCCACAAACTTCTGTCAAACAAGTGCAATTTGCACTAAATGAAGCAGAGCTCAGTCAACACGATGTACATACTGCATATCATCTCATCTCTCTAGTATGCAGCTGGAAGCATCACAGAGTGACAAACACATACGGCAATGATTCAGCCAGAAGGAAAGTGTTCTTTCAGGGCATACCGAGTCTGTTTGTTGTGTTGAATTAGTAAATTAAGAAATAACTCTGCTGTTCTGTGCAGATGTGAAGAGTCCTGTGTTGTTTCTTTCTTGTGGTAATTGCACAGCTTGAGTCCTCTCGCCCCCCCCCCCTCCAGGATTATTACTGAATGCACACTCAATCCCCTCTCTGCCCATGTATCTTGTAGCAAAGTGTTACGTCCAATTGCAAATGGAATTATCCGACTCTCTTATTGTGTGCACAGCTCTCCGTTTCTCCACATGCCTAAACCATATGCTGGTCCAGCAGTGAGCTTCAAAAAGTGTACCCCTTGGTCCAATGAAGTCTTTTGTCCAGGGGGCACTTAAGTATATTTACCTTTAATCATGCCTCTGTGGAGAGAGGGCCCACATGTGAATTGCTGATAATCAAGCTTTTGTTAAGTGAGTGGTAGCCTGCACAAGTATATTAGGGATATCAAAGAAACTGGTTTAGCTGCATTGATATCTACACTTGGAAACAGTGGCGTTATTGTAATCAGTTTTCACCAGGTAATAATAACTTAAATTGCTTTCTTTTTTCTCACAGAAGCCCTCTAGGAAAGATAGCAGAGATACTGCAGTGCCAATCAATTGTACTCAGTTTCCTCAAATTTAACTTTTGGGCTCTCAGACTTAAATGTAGCATGAGGAAGTACGGATTCAGGTCCCAGGAGACATTCAGCCACAGCACAGCAGGAACCCAAGAAGAAAATTGCAGGAGGGATACATTCAAATTATTTCTGTGCAAAATCAACTTCACATGGCCGGTGCGTGACATCCCTGTTGATGTGGTTGAGCTCAGCAATGTCCAAATAGGCTCTATGACTGTGGAAGGACCTCTAGCAATATATTCAAGGTCCACTGTGTTTTCATTACCATGTGACTACAGCATCAGTGTGTGATTTTCCTTATGGAATCCAATGGTCAATAAAACAGAATGAATGACTTTAAGCCAGCACCCCTCCGCTCATTACAGAGGCCACCAAGATGGATTTGACATTTCCAATACGCTGAGTGATTCCAGAAAAAGACCCCATTGATTGAGGCCAGGACACTGCACTGAGACTAAATATTAATTTTCTAATAGCATTGTGTTTTAGCAAGAGGAGATGCACGCAGGTTAAAAGGGTCCACATATGAATAAGCTAAACCTTTCTGTATCCATGTGTTAATATGAAGCGCAGTAAGAATTATCTTCACAGTCTATTAGAAAGACAAGATAGTCGATACGGACAAACAGTGAAAATGAACACCTTATTCTTCGTCACTGGAGACGGGCCTAATAATACATTTCATCAGATGTCAGCTACTACAAATTATTTAGAAAATGACAGCCCTCTCGAGCTGCGGTCCAAAAGCCCCACTCACTCTGCTGGCAGTCAGAGTCAATATCTACTCATGAAGAACAACATTTGTGAGAGACCTCATTAATCTTGAACGGCCACCTGCAAAAGGAGAGAAGGTTCTCACTCCAAGAAGAGTCTGTCCTTTTACTGTGCAGCACATTAAAAAGTCAACGCTACATAAGTGTAATCACAGTTAGAACATCTTTCTATATGTTCACCCTGACGGCGAGATTTAAAAACATCCAGCTTTTCCCTTAATGCCGGATCCATTAATCGACAGAGCACTTGATCATACTGCCCGTCTCCCCCCCCCTTTTCTCTGACAGCATTCAATCACCCTCCATTCATCCCTTTCACTTAAGAGCATTTCCCTCTTGTCCCAAGGGCCTCTGCAACTGTCACAGGACTACAATGTTGTTTCAAAGGTGCTCTCTGTTTTGAGCAGTTGGTCTCCATCAGTCACACATATGTTGTTTCCAAAGATGTCTTTGTGATGCTGGTTAGTGCTGAGTGCTGTGGTCAGCAGCGTCCCACAGGGTTAGCAACGGGAGGTAGATTATTTCCTGTTCCTACTAAGCTGGACCAGAGGTAAGTGGGATGTACAAATTAGCGCATGAATAGGAAACACGACCACAGCAGAGCCGACCAGACAATGGGCTGTCCTTCATCTCCATTGTTTGCAAGGTTACAAGAGAAACTAATATTAATGGGGAATTGTTTTAACTTCCACCTGGTGTCCTCTTTCTTCCCATTCTGCCATTTGTCTTATTTGCAACTTGACTCGCCATGTGGAGACCACATAGAGTATAATGGAGAACGGTCGGAGGGACCGTGGGAGGCTGAGGCTCTGTAGCATGACCAAATGGCCTGACTCTGAGGTGATGGATACAGGGAGGAGAGAGTGATAAGCCCTTGGGAGAGAGCAGCTGAGGAAGACGTCCTCTATCATCAGTTACACTAGATTAGGAAGTTCCACGCCAATGTAGCAACAAAGAGCAATCTATGGATCTCCACCCCGCTGCTCCACTATTACTGTACTGAAGGCCCATCTGTTCCAGCAGCCCCAGTGATACCATTCATCAGCACCCTCCTGGCCCACGACACCAGGATCCAGCACCTCGGTTAGCTGAGGAACAAGACAATAATGTAGTCCAGCTGTATTTAGGGGAATCATTGTTTCACAAAATCAGTTAATATTGTGCTGAAATAAACATTTCCCTCTCAGAGATGAGGTATCGGAGCCATTAAAAAATGTTTATATCTAAGATTGCTCCATATCTCCTTTTGCCACAACAATTTCCTGTGGCTGTGGGGGTGCTGATACACCTGTACAGCAACAACTTCAGCCCACTAAACTACCAACGTTTCTACAGGAAATTACTACAAAATGAAGTCATTTAGTGTTAAAATTCAGCTCAATGTTTTCTAGAGTTTTTGATGAGAATCATAGTTTTGTAAGTGCTGCATGCAACTCAGCAACTATAGTACAAAAAACACCTGACAGACTTGACTTATGTTACTCACAGGAAATCTGGAGAGAGAGAGAGAGAGAGAGAGAGAGCGGGATGACATATGCCAAAGGTTCGTGTCCTGATTCAAACTCTGCACCTCACAGTGACAATGAATGCACCTCAGACCGCCATGGAAGCAGAGTGTCCCAGATTCATACCATTTGACAGATGGAGTAAACCATCCTCTCTGAAAAATACACATATTGCAACTGGCATCGCTCCATAATCGGAGTATTTCCAACTACGTACAACATGTACATACTTGTGCAAAGAGTGGAATTATATCAGCCAAAGTCAGGCAGCAGTGGAAAACAGTTCCATGTAGCTGCTCTATTTCTAACGATCAGTAAAATGCCGATCAAATCTCAGCATGAAAGATTTCAGAGCTGTTTTGCTGTTTTCTTTCACAAGAATAAAACAAACAGTTCCTATCACATTATCTACCACGAGCGGCCTAAAAACCAATGTAACATCCCTGCTTAGTGCAATAAATTGCTGTGATTTGTTATGAATGCATCGATTAAGCTGATTCACAATCTACGTCCGGAAACCTCGCTGCTCATTTTTAGTTACAATTGCAATTATGCCCATAGATGTGGAAAAATGTAACCAGCTCACTGCTAAATTCATTCATTTGTGCTGAGAGATTTGCAAAGTTATGCTTCATGAAGCAAGCTAAACTAAAAACACCACATGTGTCTGTCAGTCGCATGTGTGTCAACTGACACAGAGGCTGATTCTGCTTGTTGGTCACAGCCAGCGAGACTGAAACATATCTGTGTGGATGTTTGTTGTGTTTGCCTGTGGGAGGTTAAAAGAAGTGCATCTTAAGTCTGATGTAATGAGGCTGTAATGGCATTGTCTTTGATGACAGAACAATATTCCTCCTGGCGATGCATGCATTATACAGGTGAGTCAATGTGCACTGAAGGCATGTAGACAAGCCGACGTGTTATCCTACGAGTAAGAAGAGCATGTTTTCAGGAGGTTATCCTCCAACAAGCGTGAACATAGTTGTGAAAGGTGGCAGTGTTTAAATGGAAAGAGAAAATAACCAAACACAGAATGTGTGTATTGTGGTTTACAGCCCGATGAATGCGTCCTGTGTTTCTAACATAAGAGACACCCCTACTGTTAAGTCTGCCAAGACCGTGAATCAACCGTCTACCATATTTCCGTGTCGACATTTGATAGCAACAAAACACGAGTATTGTCTTTAACAAGCCAGTGACAATAAAAAGTGTGTTCCAAAGGCGAATCCCACTTATAACACTCGAGGTTACATTATTCACTGAGAGTAACACCTTTAATATTTAAGTGCAGCATCATGATTATAGTAACTCTACAGTAATAATGTCTCATGCCTTTAAATGAGAGAATTTTAATTGCATTTGAGAGCAATTTTAGCTTTTACCTGCATAATCATTTATATTTCATGAGCTACTAATTGACTCCTTCATATTGTCTGTGTCTTCCGGCATGCTAATCCTTCGGAGAGATCAGCACAGATGCATAGGGGCGGGTATGCATGAATCACCATGGTCTGCTATTGATCCCTGCTTCTCATTGAAAAACAACTTAATGAACATTCGCCAAGCCGTCACACAATGCATCAGCGTGTTCCAGCAGATAAGTGTTCTCGTGGATTGACAAGAGGAAAAATAAGAGGCTGGTGGACACCAGAGTCAAGTCAAGGCAGGATCCATGGATTTATTGATCCCATCTCTAGATAAGAGATGTGAGAATAATGATGCTCTGAACACTTGAGCTGGGATGGCCCGAATCCTGGGAGATTGGGCGGGGAAAGCATAGTGAGAGGGGGAGTTGAGGACTGGGCTGGAAGTTGAAAAGCCAATTTGTGGACTCTTCTCCTGATGCTAAGACGTCACTGTATTGAACACCGTTGACGACCACAGAGATCCTGAACAGACTCTTAAAAATGGCCTCGTGCATTTTGACCAGAGATACGTAGAGTTACAGCTCTCTTTGCAGCGCAAGCATTCATTAACAAGTGAAAGGGAAACTTAAATTGATGACCTTTGCAACCACACAAATGCAACTTCCCCAAGGAATACCCCAAAATAAAAAAGAATGAAAAAATAAGCATCTTTACCTAACTATTTCAGAGCACTTGGCTCTTCCCAGCTCCAGCCCTAAAGGCCAGGAGAGTTATCCTCTGTTCCCTCTAAAGTACACTTTGTCCCAGTTTCATCACCAGATGGGCACACTTTTTAACTACTGAGGCTTCTTTGCAATGATTATCATGGGCACAGCAAAAATCAGCACAAAGGAAGTTTTCTGCATTCTCTCTCTCTCTCTCTTTATCTGTAAAACTCAAAAAGCAAGAAAATAGAGTTTCTACATGGGGGGTAGAAATACCAACACTGACATTATGGGTCAAGGTAGAAAACAGTGGCTTCATCATATCACATTATTTACTTGTTGCTAAGTTGAAAGGGACCTTGACATGGCAGATCCCACTTATCTCCCTGTCGGCACAACGGTATATTAATCACGATAAGCCAACTGACTTGTCAAACTGTTGGAAGTGATCCCCTCATTCTTTAATCCTTGTGAAGGTCATATGGGCATGAGAACTATAAAAATATGATCCACAATGCTTCAATAATCCATGCTACGCTCTGAACATTTGCAAAGAATCTATATCTCATTTTCCGTGACGTGCCCTTTCTCTGTGTGCGCCTGAGGTGTCCAAAGGTCACATGGTGCAAAGCAGAAGGAACACTGGGACATTATCAATGGAGATCAATACAGTATAACCCCCATGAGCAACTGGGTGAAATGGTTGTCATATTCAAATAGCAAGTGGACTGTAGACAGCAATCAAATCAAACAGCCAGGAATTTATCCCCTGCAGCCTCCTCAGTCGTCTTTGTGAGCTCCTATTGTTCTTGTCAATGTGTCTCTGTGTGCCCACTAAGAAGGATTCTTGTGCATTCACTGGCATATCAAATGACTTTTATTCTGAAGCACTAATTTATGCTTTGGTTTCACAATGTGAAGCTAAATAAAACAACAAATGCATTTCTTTCTAAATGACTACGGAGGACAATGTATAAATAGATTCTAATTAAAATCCATGAGTGAAATGAGGACTTGTGCGTATGTGTGTCTGCTTTCAAAGTTCACTGACCGGCCTTCCTGCAGAGTCCGCTGCTCAGGGCTCTGCACTTTTCAATTACCAAGGGGTATTACTTTGCATTGAATCATTTTCTTCTCGTGATGTGCCCTCCCTGTGTTTAAAGCCTCCTCTTTAAAGAGAACAAGCTAGTCGACAGAATTTGGAGGCACGCTTGAAAAGGGCTAACCACAGTACAGCGGCGCACAGAGCCGCTCAGTGTGGAGGACGCAGGGGGGCGATATCTAAGCTCGACAGTAAACACCGGCATCTCCCTCCTAAACCGTCAACATCTTCTCCGGTAGGGCAGATCAAAGACGCATGCTCTCAAACTCTTATCGACACACAAAAGCAGTAGTGCTGCACTGTGGAGAACCAGGCCGTAAAGGGGATTGCTGCTTTACAGAAGCCAGTGTTTTGAGAATGGAAAAAAAAAATTCCGAATAATTTTCAATTCAAACATGTGGCTGTTAGAGATATCAGAAGACGGGAAAAGGCTTGCATTATGCTCCTCTTCCCTCTCCTCAGAAATCCTCAAGGGTGAAAGGATACTTTGCTTCCTCCGCTAAACTCCACTGCTGAGCACTTTAAGTGTGTGAATGTAGACAGTTAGCGTCAGGAAATAAACAACCTGCTGCGGCTCCGTGTCCTCCTAGAAAACTGCTAGAACATTCCTGAAAACAAGCTAATTATTCCCAGCTTTGATTTGTGTGCGACCTAACGTTAAACCGCACAAGTCAACATCAGTCCTGAGCCGCCTTAAATCTAAACTTCAGCTTGAGCACAGAGAGAAAAAGCACTAATAGAAAATGGAGATTAAACAGTGATTCAAGCAATGAAGGAAAAATTACAACATGATGAAACTAGTGTTTCTTCACCAATCCTCCAGTGGAAAATTAGTCTGCCGTGGACATTAGTGGAACACAAAATTATAAGAGCAAATATATAAACTTGCTATATTTCATCCGCTGAGGAATTTGAGCTCTTTCTTTGAACAGTTTGGGAGAAAGTGGAAGCATCCGTTTGTTCTCTGGAGACCGCGGCTCTCGGCAAACACAGTCTTCATCTGGATGGTGTCGCTCTAAGGATTCCACTCTTGTTTTAATTGACTGTCACTCATAGCATGCGGTCAACAATAACACGAGGATTTTGCAGATTCTTTTACAATATTCTTGACAACAAATCAATAAGCGAGAGGCTGAGCAGTAGGAGAGATTTCCTGTCATTAACTGTTGCTGTCAGTCCGTCTCTCTCCGTGCCCTGTTAATGATTCCTTCTGCTGGCGGAGGAAACAAGACAGATTTTGTTGTAGAAATTCAGTCCTGCTGCTTAAACTTCTCAGCATTCACTAAATAATAATGAGGCGTAGGACTACTTAAGGTAGTTAAAAGTTAGTTTGCTGTCTGTTTCTCACATATTTTATTCTACTATACATATTTTATGTGTCTGCTGAACAGACTCCCTTTAAAATAACCACAAGACAAAATCTGATTTGTTTTTAGTGTTTTTGTTCTGACTTTCAGGAAGAGACTGAGCCCCCACCCCCCCACCCCCCCAGACTAATCCTGGCCGACACGGTGCTCATGTCAACAGCCTCTGGGACACAAAAACATACAACTGATGTAGGAATTGAATGTAAAACTTAAGATGGTAGAAACAGATGGCATCAACTGTAATGTCTTGTATTACTGCACGTTATCTAACATCAGATTCATGGATTTTCTACATCACATCAGGTTCGAGCCAAAAAGCCGATAGCACCCAGACACAAAGTGCACTGTGACAGATTCTCCACACTGTCTTCATATCTGTTTTATTCCACAATGTGATGGACAGGAACCACTCAGATGATCAAATAAATACTTCAGGCTGTTTTCCTCTAATGACAAGCTGTTACCAATGTTAACCACGGTTCCTTCTGCTCTGTGCAAGGCTGCTGTGTGCAAAGCAGTAGCAGCATAAAGAACATGTCCACAGGCACCCTATGTCAGCCGGCTGACCTACTTTATTCTCTGTAAGGTCTCACAGCTCCCTCAAGAACCCCTCCACAACAAAGACACCATTTTGTCTTCATTAGATCTAGAAAATGTCATCGCATGCAGTTTGCCTCCAAATGATATTAGCTTTGTTTACAATGTGTTTACTATCTTAATTCCAAATGAGCAACACAAATAAACAAATGAGGAGTGATGAAACGAGCTTCAGCTAATGAGTGCTGCCGTCTCTGAAACAGAGGTAGTGCCATGTGCAGGACTACATACACATGTAATTGGAATAGTGTGCTGGTAACAAAGAGGGTGAAGCCCTATTAGACGTTTCCACTGACACTGTGTATCCCTCTGTTGGTCCCCATCCCTATTAACATTCACGGCACGCAGCTGCACCTTTTAATCATTAATACATTTCAAATTAAATACAATTACAAACCATGATCAATGATGGAGTTTTAATTACTGCTAATAACTGACCATCTGTCAGGCGGCCGAGGGCTAAGACAGAGGCACCGAGATGCACCCTGAACACTGCACCCAAAATGTTACGCTGAGCCATGAAACGCCTGTGTTAATTAAAAAGTCACATTAAAGTGGCCCACCCACGCCAAGGGGCTACAGGAGTGTCTGAATGGTAATTGTGACCCACAGACTGAAGAATGTCTTGGTGTGGCCTCACATCAAATGTTGGGGATGTGCCTCATGTTTCCCTGGTGAAACTGAAGTCATTTTCTTATGGTGTTTTCTAAAGGATGTTTTGTGGTTACAGCGTCCATATCTGTGAAATAACTTCTGACAAAGACACCAAAGCCCCTCTTGCTCTGAGGGCATGGCTCCTCGCTGCCTCTGCACTCTAATCTCTCCTGCCATTTCACTGTGAACTTAGTGTTTTCTTTGGCCCCACTTCTGTCTGGGAAATGTTAAAGCATGTGTTTCTCTGTGGCTGAAAGCACTGTAGTCACACCCTCTGCTATTTATTAGCCAGTCAACGTATATGCATCTAGAAGTGTGGTAATATAAATGTGGAGCAGAAGAAGACACAGAAGAACAACCCTGATGATGTCTATAAGCTGAGATGTGTTAATTAGCACCATTGTGCTGCTAAGGCATTAAGCATGATTGTAAACTAGACCATCCTTGAATGCCGGCGTCTCCTTCTACTCCTGCCTTCATCAAGGCTGCGCACTAGGTGGGAGCCTGCTCGGCTAAGTTTGTGGCTGTGCGCCATACATAATTACCTTGTCTAAACACTACAGCAGCAACCATAACAACCATCTACACAAACGCTTTGGACCAGTTCACAAGGCCAGAGACGAAGGAGTCATAATGATGTTGTTTACTTCAACTCTCTACTCCGGCTCTGAATGTTGCTCATTTTATGTTTCTTTTCCACTCCTTCTTGCATACACAGTCATTCCCTTTGTATTTTTCTCCCTCATTTTCAAACGTTGGAGTGGAAGACGACAGCTACGGCTCCATCAAGATCGCAGGGGGCTGAAGCAGCGGGGGATGTGCCAGGGGGTACGCTGCTGAAACATGTCTTGACGACTAAGGCCAGATTGGGCTCAGGGGGGGAAAGGAGATGGTTGCTCTTTGAAAGCCTCCACAGTGTCTGGAGATATGGTCCTTACGGCTGTGGAGCTTGTTATCTGTGGAAAAAACACAGCTCGGATGGGGCTACATGCCTCTTTCTACAGTAAACCCACGCACACTTCTGCTTGAATGGGCGCTGTTCATCCTCCCATGTCACTTACACTGGAAACACATTTAAAATGTGGCTACCGTTCATTAGTTCATCCTGTTTTTCAAAATGTTGCATCATTTCAAAAGCCATCAAGGAGCAGAGTTATATGTTAGAAAGTCAATAATTAATAGCTCTGCTTAGAAAAACAGGGATAATGCATAAAAATGCAAAAATGATTTCTGACTTTCTGTGAAAGCTCAGGCTTTGTTGATACATGATGGTAACAGATATTCATTTGTGCTCATCCAGCTCAAACAGCTTTAATTCCTGTGGGCTTTGGATTAGAGCGCTTCTATGCTAATGAATTACAGATGACACTGGGAAACATCTTGAATTTTGGTCGACTTGGGTGACTTAGTCTGCCAAGTTATTAGTACTTGCAACATAAGTGCATTCAAATATGCCCAGAAAAGGTTTTTGTGATGATGATGATGCTGATGATGATGATGATAATGTATTCTTGAGTGAGTATGCAGCCCCTGACATTTAGCTGTGGTGCTAAATTACCTTGTGCTTACATATTTAGGACACTGTTCTTCAGCCTTATTCTGCGGTGCAGAGGACTGGTGGTGAGCGACGCTGAAGATCGTCTGATAACGCTGACCTGGCACAAAGGATCCCGTCCATCAGCATCTGTGATTTTGATAATTCTTTCACAAATTATTGTCTTTCTGTCCATCAAGCGAGCGACTGCAGTAGAGGGGGAATCTGGGGCACCTCCTGAGGAAACCTACAGCACGAATCCTCTCGCACACAACACACAGACATTTATCCCTTCGCCACCTTCACATTGAAATATGGCTTCTGAGACAAATGTACATACCTGGAGGTCCCACTGATGTGACACAGAAAATCACACATTGGTGAGGTGATATTTTTAGCCCCGCTCCTCTGCTGGGCCGAACACAGAGGGATTTCTGAGTGATTGCCCATCTAAATAATGCAAAGTGTGTTCTCCTGCGCACCCGAGAGGCACCAGATGCAAAATGACTTGGATGACAGGGAACAGCTGATGAGATGTTTTGCCACAAAAGTCTTTCCATGTTTCCTTTCCCACATTGTGTTTTAGAGGTGACTGAGCTGTTGAGGGGTCTGTGCTTTCCACAGAAAGAGAACAGAGCCGCCGGATGTCTGGCCAAAACATTCAATAAAATAAAACTGTAAAACTATTAGTCCGTTCTTCTTTATTCCTCTAATCTCTCAGCTTCCCCTGACATATCTGAGTGATTCAGGAAATGAAAAGCTCATCCAAAAGAAAGGAAGGAGGATTTTTTTGGGAACGTGGATCTAAATTGCATCCATTTCTGGTCAGTTTTAATTAATTGCATGATACAAAAGCAGACTCTGATTTACAGCACACAAGCATAAAAAAGAAAAGTTTCATTAATTAACCAAGTGAGGGACAAAAGGAGACGAAAAGACTAGTCAAAGATTTGAAAAACAGAATCAAAAAGCTTCATCTAACAGAAGGTAAACAGGCTGGAGATTGGTAAGATACAGAAAAACACCCTCTCTGAATCCAAATCCTCATTTGTCTGAATAATGAGAAGATCCTGAGTGGAGCTGGTTGCATGAATCAAAACCAATGTTCTCATCTGTGATTAAAAATAGGGGCTTATGCATGCTCCGAATTTCTAACTAACTTTTGAAGGACATGAGATTATGGAGATGCAACAACAGAAGTGTTTTGTTGCTGAATGCAGCTCCTATCAAAGAGATCCTCTTAGGAAAATGCACAGGTATTTGACTGTTGAGCAGTCAGCCAGCGGATTTATACAATCACAAGGACGAGTCCAAAAAAGCTCTGAATAATCATCGATTGTAACATTTACATAGTATATTGAATTGCACACTGTGTGTACAGTGTAAATGGATTTGATGTAGAGAATTCATGTTGGCTGATTAACATTCTAACTCATTGCTGAGTGCAGTGGATGAGCTGCTCAGTATGATACTGAACAGTATATACTTCACTCCGTGATACTGATGAACAAAGGAGAATATGAATTCATTCCAGGACGGGCCGTATTGAGAGACATCAGAGTGCCACTCTAAAATAAGCTGCAAGTTGACAGTAGTTAATGAATCTTTAATGTTTCTGCTTAAGTTGTCAGAGAAAGAGAAAATGGCTTCACTTATACTCCTCATGCTGAAGCATTAATACAGAGTGCTCTTTTCTGCAGGAGGCTGTGCCATGGGTGCTAAAATGATGACCAAGGCACCAGTCGTGTTCTCCTCACCTTGAGCCCAGCTACCACACAGAGGCCTGCCTGAAAGTCCTGCAGGACACCGACAGCACACAGCCGAGCCCTTATTAATCAGGACCCGCTGACAGGGTGGTGCAGAGATGTAAGGTTTGCTGGATAGAATTCCACTTTAAATAGCACTCAGTTAAATAAAACAAAAAATAAATTACTTTAATGGGAAAACCCGCTATTAGCATTTGCATAATTTCACAGGTCACATGCAGAATAAACAGGAAGGCAGGAACAACTACAGCAACACAATCAGGACTGCAGACCGCCTGCTTTCCACAAAAATGCAGCTCCGTGAAAAAGCCGAAGGTTCTCCTGATAGTTTTCCCACGGGAGGCAGCCCGAGCTGCAGGAGGAACATTTCACCAGGGACGAGAGAAGGATTGAGTTCGGCCATGAGGGGAAGTGTAGTGAGAGTCTGTCTCTGAGCTGCCACAAACAATGTTCTCTGACATGACAGAGCTGATTCTGTGCACACATTACATCCACCCACAGGCTCGTCAGGAAATTTAGTATCTAAAAACAAACCATCACATCACGACTGACTGACTGACACACTTATCAGATTTCTAAACTATGCATACGATTAGATAAATACTGTGTTAAAGGCTCTAATCACATGCACATATCAAGCAGAAAAACATTCTTCCACTTCCACGATATAACAGATATTTGAAGGCCAAATGTGCTCAAATTAAAAATGCCACTCACAATCCTGCCTGTAATTCTATAATGCTATGACACTATACAGTATAGAGGACAGTTTAGCATTCAGTCAGGCAGAGCGGTAGTCTCCCAGGAGAGAGAGAGAGAGACCGTCATCCTGTTCAAGTGATGATGTGTTTATTATTATTACTACATATATCATCAGTGCAAACCTGATTCTGTGAAAGTAAGGATTATGGATGCAGAAGGCTACGATGCTAAAAGATGTAGGTAGAATAACGTAGGAGAGGAGCTGAAACCATGAAGTGGTGGAACCTAGCTGGGACTGATGTTCCTCTACGGTGTTTGTTCACTTCTGTTTATTTTTCACTCATTAGTAAAGTGAAGTAAAGATTGATCACATCAGCGAACAGGCAGCCCACACAAAACATCATACACTGGCTTGTTGTGATTACAGTTTACTGCAATTATTGAAAACACCGAGCTGAATTCAACAAACTAAACTATAAAACTGCATATCAACAGTTCAGAGAAGCAAAAAGAGCTTCCACCTTTCCACCAGGAGCATTTGTACACATGTGCATGATGTGTGTCTGACACATTAAAAACTGACACAATAACACAAGCAAACCGACCGGCCGAGGCCACAGCAGAGCTGAAACTGTGTTCTGCAGGTAAAAGGACTGTTCACCACCCAACAGGGCAGTGTGCCGCGAGGTAAGATGGTCAGACTATTTTAAATATAGCAGTAGAGTACTCTTACAGTGATAATGATCTGTTTGGGGGGGCCTTTTTTCAGGAGGCTAAAACATGTTTTTCTGCTGCCTCCTAACAGAACAGAACAGTCAGCCCGTCCTCCACTCCAGGACTCCTGCCTGCTCCTCCAAACTGGGAGCAAATCAACCACCAACCAACCTCCACAAATCCAAACTATCTACTATGTACTATCTACTGTACTATGTTACAGTATATTTTACCAGCAATTCCCCTGAAGGACCAAAACCAGCGATAGTTATTGTCTGCACGTCCACCTACTGATGTGCTGTAGCTTAAGCCTTTGTGCCAGAACTCCATCAACCAAAACACAATTAAAAACACAAAAGCATCACCAGAACTACAAATACTACTTCCCAACATTCCCAAGCTGCTACTCACTGACACAGACTCTCACTGAGACAAGGTTTTGTTAAGCAAAAGACAATCCAGCTCACGCCAGGAGCTTGATTTCCCCTGGAGGGTGGGAGTGCATAACACCATGGTTAGCTCAAGCTTAGTCTGGCTTTTAATTCATACACTGGACATAAAGTGACTAATCATCATGTGTAACCATAGCAACATGCTAAAAACAGTAGCAGATGGATCAGAGGCTTCCTGGTGTTTCCATTTAAAACATATTGGCTTTAATTGTAAATGTGTCCTCTGTAAGATCTTTGCATTTCAAAGGGACAATGTTCACTTTTATATATATTTTTCACTATGTATTTTCTCTGGTTGTTTCCCTCTCCAGGCCCGGGCTGATGCTGTGGTAACATGTGCCTTATTGTGATGCAAATACAAATGTAATTATACAAAAAAAACCAAACGTGTGCTTATTTTTGGCCAAATGACCAGGGTGTAAGCAGGATAATCCACGCTGAGACATGTGTTAGGGATTAAATAATGCACTCAAAGATGCAATACTGTATAACACACTCAAATAACAACACTCTGCTTCTCACTGGACGTTTAATTGCCTCTTTGCATTGTGCATTCAGTGTAAACCTTCTTGTGGATTATCCTTCTTTTCAAGCAGTAAACGCATATCCACTGTTTCAAATGACCAGAAAACAACTAAATCAAATAAATAAGTAGAAATAGATGTAAAATCAGATGCACTGCTGCTCCAAACGGTGTCAGCTGACCTGCAGTGGTAGAGACAGGAAATGAATCAAAACAGAAAATGTCAAAGAGCAAAGTTGTGCGTGTGATATCTGTGGTACACTGTGCATCATTCTGTTAGCCGGGTGAACACAACATGCTAATGCCCACATGAAAACACTTTGAGAGGGACGCACGTGTCAAAGAAAGAAAAAGTCAATATGTGGGAGCCACAGTGTAAAACACAACTGCTCGTGGCCGCGAGCACGATAACAACGGAGTGACACGAAAGCTGAAGCACAAAGTAATTAAAATTCTGTGGAAATATAAATATCAAAAGCGGAGCTGTCAGAACAGGCTCTGATAGCTGCCTGCTGCAGGAAGAAACAGTAGGGCCATGTTGGCGATAGTTGACAACCCTGGTAGAGCTTCATATGTGAGTGTGTGTGTGTGTGTGAGTGTGTGTGAGTGTGTGTTGTGCTGTCAAAGCAATGGAAGCTTGGGATGAAAAAAAAACACAACACATATAACCACTGCCAGCAGATAACGTCACTCAGTCTTTGTGTTTCAGCGCTGGGCTCAAACATATGAATATGGAGCATAAAAGCACTGTAGCATGGACAGAAGGAATGATGTCCACACACTGTCCCTCATGCAGCCTTTCCCTAATAAGCAGGAACAATAGAACCCGTCTCTGCCGTGCCCTGGTAACACACTGTCCATTAGACGCCTTTAGATGTGCCTTTTGATTCTGTTGTCATTCCTTTGATCAAAATCAAAGATCCAGATGAAGGACAGCAGATGATATTCACGATGATCAGTCCTATATCAAACCTATGGCAACATTAGGAGAGGTAACGGTCACGATGAGTCTTATTTCACTCTACTGAGAGGGTCAGTTCATAGCAGCTCTCTGACTGGCAGCTAAAACACAAACTGGACTGTCTGAAGCGTCACAATATGAAACAGACACAGAGATAGAGCAGATAGAGTGGACGTGCCTTCCATTCAATATAGATCTTCTTTATGTATGTGGGCAAACATCCACATTGTCATGTGACACACCAGGGTGCAACATGAAAGAAATCAACAGCACAGGTGAAACTATAAATGCAGCTTTCCATGCATTTAACCACCAGGGTCACACACACCCCCCCCCACACACACACACAGAGAGAGAGAGAGAGAGAGGATTCCAATCACCAAAATAAAACAGAAAACAGGGTTGAGAACGTAATTGAGCTGCCATGTACGCTTATCATCACTGTCAGAGCACAACCAGGTGCAACGAGTACCTAAGAGATGGCCATTTCTTCCCTTCTTTATGAAAATTAATCGTTTCACGGCCACAGCAAATGACATGCCACATTTGTTTATGGGCTTGGATTGAATTGATGGTGAGGCAAACATGTATGGGGAGGAGGGAGTGTGGCTACTGACCCATGCTAGTCTCGCACTGCATTTGCATTCATTAGCTCAATCAGGGAGCCTTCCTAACTCTCTCCATCATAAATGATAGATGACTGAAGAGGCTGAATAGCCACCGAGATCACTGAGACCCACAGAACAGATATATTTTACTGATATAAATTATTCATGTGATTTTCCTGCTGAAAAACAACATCTGATTGGTTCTTAAGGAGTAGCTGGGATAAAGATTATGCAAATGTTGATCTCCCATAATTGAGCATAATTGCATTGCATATGTTTGTGAAGCTCTTAACAGTCATTGCTCCCCCCTCAAAATTTGTTCTAGCACACAAGAGGGGTGATTCACTCTCAGGCACCTGCTCCAGCGACAAGAGACAGGAGCAGCATAAATGCAGCGGATGACATCTTTGTCCAGCTTGTCCTGGAAGCAGCAGCCAGGTTAGACGGGAGGAAGTTTTTAGGCTTTCCTGGAAAACAATATGAATCCTAAATATTTCAGAAGAGCCTAATTGGTGCTCTTTGATGTGCTGCTGTAGCTGCTCTGTCCTCTCTGTCAGCTGCCCCCCCCCCCCCTGCCCAAGGCTCTCTGACAGGCCAGCGCCAGTCAGGCTGTGAAGTTCAGCACAGGCACAACAGTGTGACAGCAACTCAATTACTATGATACCGGTCATAATCAGCTGGGCTGCAGGAAATATCGGCATCTGTCCAGCACAGGCAGAGAAGGCATTGTTGTCGATGCACCATATTCCATGCAGGTTACAGCAATTACACCAAATGTTTGAGTTATTTGGCTCGTTTGTGCTTGTTTGAGAGGGAAAGGCTGCAGAAAACAGTGTGACATTACGGTTCATTTGTAAAACACTTTAAAGTCATTTAGAGAAAATCAGAGTCCTGCGTATGGTTGTAGAACAAGTCTGCCGGACCAAAAAGACAATAATACCACCACCCTGTCACATGCCTCAGCCTCACTGCCTCAGTTACAGTGTAATCAATAGTCTTAATATAGAACTGAATAATGATACCACGCCTGGGCTACTGAATCCCACAGCATAAAGGCAGAGACATGGCCTGAGGTGCAAAAACACTGAATAAAACGCAGCACCAATCAATCTGTGTGCTTCCAAATCAGACATGGCCGATTATCTCTGCCGCACTAATGCTTGTGCGTGAGCAGAAGAACGAGATACGAGTTAACAAGGTCATATATTTAACACTCAAAGTCACATAGTGTGTGTCTGCGCCAGACTCACGAGCACAACACAAGCTCCACACACTTAATCCGAACATACAGAAAAAAGGGGGGAAAATAATTGAATCATCAAATTTTCCACACAATGGAACTTTTCTCCCATTAAAAATGCTAATAAGCTATTCTTTGAAGTGTCCTTATTTGCATTACAAACATTGCTCCCAAACTCAGAGGAAGCAAGAGAGAAAGCAACCCTTCTGTTCTCCATCCATCAGAGAACTGTGTTTGCCAAGAAGTGCAGAGTAAGAAACCTGCTGCAAAGATGCTGCATTTCAGGCAGACCTCACCTTCCCAGTCAGTGTCACGTTCACATGGTTCTGGTTCTGATCCTCACAAGACAAATCCCCTGATGAATATGTTTCTGGGGTTCAACAAAAGATAAGAGTAATCCCAACAGCACATCCATACATATTCAAAAAGTCTTTGTTCCGTTGGCTTTGTTGAGCCGTGTAGTATACCCAGAAGATCGATGAACCTCACACAATCACCAGGAGTTCACACAATAATCACTGTTTTACAATATGTTTAACTCACTGTGAACAAGGCATAATAGAGACACACCAAGGTAGGCTGAGGAGGATGGGTCCCAAGACAAAATGAAACTGCAGCCTAACTAGGCTATCTACAAGCCTGAGGAGATTTATGATTTTATCATTAGGGTATGCTGGATACATTTGATATACATAGCCTGTCTGCTGTGATTTTGATGTAGCAGAGCTTCTGCAGCGAGAGGTAGAAGAGATAAAAACACAGACTTCACGCCACAGTGGATTTCTGTGGTGAAAAGCTTCTTGTTAAATCCAAATACATGTTCATTCTTTGCTCCTCGGAATGGACGAGAGACCTGATAATCAAAATAAGTAGGACACGCTTTGCAAACAGACCGACTTGAGTCGTAGTTGCACTCTTGCTATACTAACTTTTGATCACAATCTCCATCATCAAATGATCTGAAATACATTGAAAGTATGTGAGAAAACAGAAAAGCTCATGCAAATGCATATGAGATGTTTAAAAAAAGAAAAGCATGATGTAGAGTGACATTTACAGCCAACTGTCGACTCAAATAAAAGACAGACATGGAAAGACTGTGCAGTAGTGTGATTAGTTTTTGTAACATTATGTGGATTTTTGTAACAGAGTGTAAAAAGCAGCACATTCAAAATGTCTCCGCTGTGCCAAAATATTCTTGCCAAAATTTCTATGAGAGATTTGAACCGCAGCCTGCATTTTGATCATTTTTTTCTTTCAACATCAATCCTTTGTGCCACAGACAACCCGTTAAGCATTTACAATGGTCCAGCTGCTTTTGGTGAGGGACAAAAAAGGCTCCGAGTTATGTCCATGTGACAAAGTATTACTCACTTTCTGGAGTGTCAAGTGATAAAGCTGAAAAAGGATCCATGTGGAGGGGATCACGTTCTCTTTCAATCAGAGATGAAGACATAACATTCTTTAGGTAGCGCGCAGAGGTCAGCTCTGACCACCTGTCGTAGCCAAAGCAAGCAGCTAATCACAGTTCAAGTGAATTCACCTGGTCTGCCTGCTAAGGCCTGGATACCATCATCAAAGAGAAGGACTTCAGCCAAACAATGACTCTAGGAAACTGAGATACGGTGTAAAAAACAACACTCAAGTACGAATACAATGAAGAGGCATTCCCGGGCAACGACACCGGAACAATGTGTGTGTGTTGTTCGCTTCACACTGACGGGAGCTGTCAGATCACTGTGACACAGAAGCACCCTTAAAGCTCACAGAAGTACACTCGGATTCTTGGAGACACATTCGACGGAATCGCACTTGTTTGGATGCTTTTTTTTCCTTTCTCTAAAGTGCTGGTACTCATGCATTGATAATCCAAAGGCCCTTCAATGATTCAGCAAGCAGTGTGGAGAGAGGCAGCCAAGAGCTCAAGCTCTTTGGGCCTTTTAAAGTTTCAGTAAACTAAAGCAGGACTGGGAGCAGCGGGGCTGCTGCAGACACTCTCTGACCTGATCTGCTGAAACACGTCTCTGTATCCAAAGTCATTCAAGTCACTGATAAGGGAGCAACACATGGATGTCTGGGTGGAGTATGTGGGTTTACCAAATGCTGAGTCCAGTATGTGCACACAGCCAGGCCTTTAGCCAGTACAAGGAAAAGTTTGGATCTTTTGGCAGAAGATGGTTGTGTAGCATCTGTCAGGAGAAGGAAATTAAAAGATGATTTAATATAAGATGACTGACAGCCACAGACGTCCACTGTGGTTCATCTTCTGATCACTCTGGCAACTGTTCTGTACTTGACTGATATACTAAATAACTGCAGTGGACATTTCAGGTTTCAAGTATTTCTTCACTCCTTAATTTAGCAACAAGAGCTGCCTTTGAGAGAAAAGGATTAAAGGATCCCTGATAAATGGACCGCCATTATTTAGCTGTTTTTTTGAGATTTCCTGTTTTTCTAAATGGAGTATGTGTCATACAGTTTAAAATGCCATGGCTGTTCTTGTAGTGTTATTAAGTGGCAATAGCTTGAGTGCTTTTCTGCTCTTTGAGTGGGACAGAGCATACTGGAACGTACGTCACATACAGTATGGAACAAAACATGAAAACTGATCTGAAATGTTCCATTGTAGGAGATTTTGCCTTCCACTGCTAAAATAATGGAAGCAGAGGTCCAATTAATCAGGCACTTGTTTACCATTCTCAAGGCTCTCGGTGTTCATTAGTCTGCCGAAGCTGCACTCTATGGGGCTGGAGACAACCACAGGAGAGGAGATCCATCTACACGCCGCGGGTGACATCCAGAGATTTACGAGCCAGCGCGTGCCACACGCCACATTTCCCATCCCCATAAGACAATAAACGCTTCATTATCATTCTAAATTGCTCCTTTTGTTTCTGGTGAGGAACGTTAGCAGCAGCAGCAGCAGCATAACTGAAAAGTAAACTGTGGGTCCATAAGGCCCTTAACACCACTGTCCAATCACCAGCTATGGGATCTGCCTCTGAACGTGACAGAGAGGATTCTCATTCATGTGAAGCCGCTCGTGACGCGCTGCAGGAAGAGCAGAGCAACAGAATGCGTGTTATATAAGAGTAACTAAGTTATTAGTAATTTGCTATGATTTGTGAAACGATCAATGAATTGTACATTTCTCTGAATGAGATATGAAACATGAAAACTATGAAAGCCTTGAGAGCGAATAAAAAGAACATGTATAAAGTGACCAAAGATGAAGAGAAAATCATAAAATCTTTAGAAATCTAAATAATTGCGGAGAGAACCACATAATGAATAAAAAGTACTATGAATCGCGCCGGGCCTGAATGAATGTTCCTTTTCTCGAGAGCAGAGGAGAAAATGCTCCTTTCTTGTCAGTGGGCCAGCTGCATTGATGATTATTTTCCACAGCCCATTTCCCCACTTAGTCATCTGAACAGTACAAAGGAGCAGCAGAAGGTGTGAATTATCAAAGAGAGGTAAAGAAGTGCAGTGAGACAGGGACCGGCAAAACAGCAACCTCACACTTAGTAAGCTTTCCTGTTTGTCTTGCAGAACAGGTAATTTTCTTCTGACTAAATAGAGTTCAGTGTGGGCTAAAGTCTGTGTGTGAATAATGAATAATTCAGATTGGAGGTGAGTGGGATCAGTTCCTAGTATGCAGGGGGGAGATTAGCCACTGGTGGCCCTGACAGATGGAGGCCTTACAGCCCCGTGCAACACAGACCCAAGAGAATATCAAGTGTCACCTCATTACACACTTCATAGACTTTTTCAGCTTCCAATGTTACCTTCTCTGATTGTGAGAAGTGGGGCGCCTCCACAACAGCTCACCAACACTGCCGTGACAATACGAATTTCACCAGTGAGCTTTTAATTTGACCCGTTTGCCAATATGTCAGCACTTGGTTGGGTTTTACTGTTGCATCAACTCTCTTTAATAAGTTAATTAGAAAGATTTTTTTTATGTTTTAGTGGTTTGGGTTCTCTTCAAGGGAACAGTACTAAAACAATAAAATATGTAACTTTATATTTATATTTTGTTCCTCCTGGATATCATCAACAGGGCTCCGCTTCATTCTTACAGGTCTGCAGTGAATACAGAATCCGTTTTAAGGTCTTTACCTGCTATTAAATGGGACTGGCTGCTTTAAAGAGGGAGTCATTTACTCAAGCTGAAATGTGAGATTCACAGAGATTCTGATTTTCCTCCTTCAAACTGCAACAAGAAGGTTTTACATCGGCTCTAAGACGGATGTTTTTTCATCAAATATTCACTGGTTAAATTGTTGTTTGTAACAAAAATCCCTCTCTTTCTCTGCCTGTCATGATGTCTCTACTTCCTCCTCCCTGCAGAGCTTCAGGGTAGATTTATGATGGCCTGCTAACCCAGAAAAAAATCTAAATGTAAAGGATTGACAGATTTTCACAGTTTACTTTGTCACCAGTGATGTCGACATGACAGAGATTAGCTAGCTAATGATAACATTTCTTATTATTCAGAATCTTCTGCCGTCATCATGTTTAGTGCAGAATGTCGTCAGTGGCTTCACTAACTGGTGGGATGCACATCGTCCCAGTGGATCAGTAATGAAGAGCCGTGGCTGCAGCTCAGCTATAAAACTATGAAGCTTTACAGTTAACCAGCTGTCTACTTGTTAAACACTGTTAACATTAGAGCCCAGAGTGAAAACAGCCAGATTTACTCTTCAATATGTACAAAGACCTCTTCTATCTGTGGCAGGATAATGTATCATGTTGTGCTTGGATGTCTGATGGAACGTAATCGGTTTTCTTAGAAAAATCAGACAAATGCAGCAGACAGGAGCTGTTTCACTTTTATGTCAGGGTTTGAAAATTCAAAGACAGCACCAGTCAGTCTTGATTCCTGCCTGGTAATTGACCCTGACTTCCACAAATTGGTAACAGACCAATAAAGTGTCACTTTAACTTCCGCATTAATTGTTTTGGTGGGATAAGAAGTCCTGAGTGATCAGCAGTCAATGTGACAGGCTGTCTGTATTAAACCAAGAGACTGGATGTACAAGTGAGAATTACCTTGCCTCAGTAGAATAACATTTTGTGGTGAGACACCCCGGGGGGCTCCAGTTAAAGTGGAAAGGACATTCAGCTTTATGCTTCTACCTTATCAGTATAAATGGGGCACATCCCAGGTGAATACGATGTGCAATAAGAGACTAAAATGTCTGATCTGGGAGAAGATTGAGCCTGATCCTTTAATTGTAGTTTATTAAAAATACATTTATGGGGCCAGTGGATGTTTGAGTGTACAGGACAACAGGAAACCAGCTCCTCATTTTCCAAAGTCACATGATACAACAGACAAAAAGCAAAGCAGATCCACGTTACCTGGACACTGTTGAGAGGTTTTCTCTCACATATCATAAAACATATTCCACAGCATTTACTGTCAGAACGTTAACCTGCAGAGGACTAAAACCTGCATTTCTTTTGTTGTAACTTTTGGGATCAACAACAGGACTCGTTCAAATTCTTTTTTTAGGATTTGCCAGTAAATGCTGGCATGTCTGCAGCATGGATACACTCAGGTAGAATGAGGTCACATGTGCAGCCTCACCTGTCTATGTCTATGGCAGGATCACACCCTAAATGTAACACAAGGGGCTGGAGGAGACTTACAGTAATGTGGGGGGGGTATGAAACCGTGTGGTATGGTACCTGATATTTAGACATGTGCATGTGGGAGGAAAACAGAGAGCAGAGAGGAAACATGGGAAAACATGCAAACTCCACACAGGGGGGAGGAGGGCTGAGATTAATTGCAGTTTCTCTGTAAGAGATGAGTTAGCGATGCCTCTCATGTTCATGAGTGTTAATGTAGATTACACTCACAGACAGGCTAACAGAGACCAGCTATTGTATCAAAGTTCCTCTTAGCAGCAGCCTGCGAGGAAAAATGCACAAATTATCTACTTAGTTGTTCAAACACGGTGATAGCTGCTGGTCTTTTCCAATTCCAATGGAAATCAGCCACTTCAACAAGCTTATCGGGCCACCAGCAGCACTTAATTGCTCCAGGTTTGTTTCATTCGGGCCTCTCTTTGTGTTTTGTTTCTTCCGACTTTGCTGATGGAAACTGAAAGAACCCGAATCAATTCAGCATCTGGCATGGTTTCAAGTTAGTGGGCAAAGGCAAAAAAAATCCTAAGTGTCTGATGTGTTGCTGAGTGTGTTGAGGTTAGAGAGAAAGAGACATTAAAGAAACAAGCTGGGTCCTAACAGGACTGAAGTTAGGACTGAACTCTGTTTAAATAATTAAGGGCACCAGAAGGGCATAAGACCTCAGATGCACTGTAAAATTCATTAAGCCTTGTGCTATCTAAACATGGCATTAATCAGAGCCATATTATAAAATTAATAGAAATCCTTTCAAGAGTCTTATCTGCTGAAAGTTAATGAAAGATATGCACAAGAAAAGAGGAGGAAAAGCTGCATCCATCACCAGGCATCTGCAATCCTCTCTGAACCTGCTGGTAAACTGTAAATGACCTCAGGACGATGACAGCGGGTGAGCTAAGAACAATATGGCTGCCGTGTTTACCTGCCTGTCTTTTCATGCCGTGTCAAGCCATGAGCTGCCACCGGAGGCCAGACTGACAAAGGCCCTGCGGGGAGGAGGGGGGGAGGAGGGCTACGCTGAGCGATGGATGCCTTATCCATCATGGCGGCCCTTGGTGGTGGGCTAAGGAGCCGACATGTGGTGGTGAGGGAGAGGTGGTCAGTGAGGAGTCAGCACTCTCTGACTGCTCCAGATCCATCATTCAGACAAGAGCAGCACAGAATCTATCTGTGTGGTGACAGCCAGCAGAATGGCTTCTTCCACCCTGGGCAAGGAGCAAAGTGCTGACCAGGAGGAAAGAGGTCGACAAAGGGGGCGTCAGGATGACACTGTTTGGAGCATTTGGGGAATCAACTCTATCAAAAAGAGGACTCCATGTTTCTAGATAGTAAGAGTAAGACAGCTTAGGAGATATGAGTCATGGGGATATTTTCTTTTTGGGAAGAAAGAAGGATCTATACAACAACGGCCTCCAGCACTGATCATTTAACTGCAGCTCCGAAAAGGGAAAAAGCTGAAATGAAAGATAAGTTTATACCTAAATGAGATGATCTTTTCATGCATATACAGGTCTACAGTTGGACACGTGATAAGTTCTTCTGACCACATAATGCAACCCATCTATGCATCTGTCTGTAAATGTGAGGGAGAAAGAGAACGATGATGCCACATACAGGTAAAGAGGAAAAGATCTAGAGAGATAGATGGAGGATGGAGGAATGAGGGGAGAGGGAGGCAGAGGATACAGGCGACAGAAAGCTCACATGCATGAGAGAGTTCACAGTGGGTACCCAGCTCCTGCAGATCTGAAGAATTAGAGTCATATGGAAAAATCAGCAGGGGCACAAGTGCCGGCCTTGTTGTGAATTACATATCCCCACTTGGTAAAGGAAAAAAGAAAATGTTTTTGCAAGTTCAGGTGGAGAATGACAACTCCAGTCATGTTGCTGTGCTGTAGATCAGTAAAGACACAACGCTTTCATCCAATAGCCAAAGCTGGAGCCACAAAACCGCTATGCAGGTGAAGTAAAACCCTCTGAAGACTCTTAAAAACAGTTGACTTTATATCATCAGTAATGTCTTGTCATCAGCTATTTTCAGAGTGATATTCAAGTGTCTA
The DNA here is from genome assembly GCF_042242105.1 of Pempheris klunzingeri. NCBI lineage: Eukaryota > Metazoa > Chordata > Actinopteri > Acropomatiformes > Pempheridae > Pempheris > Pempheris klunzingeri. Next base: position 900,237 of record NC_092023.1, on the reverse strand, counting down.
ATCTCTGCACACTGATGTAGTCGCTGACCCTGCAGCGCCCTGACGAAGCACTTTGTCTTTTTAACTGCACTTCTTCTTGGCACTGGAGTTGGATTTGTGCCCCAACATGCAGAGAATACTAAAAAACAGCTAAACTCTGAAGACCCATTAGGACATGAGCTAGTTAAACTCTGACACTGAGCCCCTCTGCCCTGACCTCCTCTAGCAGGATGCTTCTGGTGACACTCCAGCCCATTGTTAGGGGTGTAAGGGTGCAGGGGAGTGGGGGAAAAGCTATAGTGAGTTTTATGTGTGTTATCTGTCCGACCCAAACCAAAAATTCACACATTGTCAACTCTATATTTTTACTAAAAGAGAGCGAATAATGTGCTCCTGAGATGCCTGCTTTACTAAAAACGTCACCACATCTGGTGTCAGCTCATTAGGTGGAACAAGCAGCTTGCACGTACAGGTATTTTATCGGCAGTCCTCTCCTGCAAAAGAACAGAGGCCACAGAGAATACAAACCTAATTGCATCACTCCACCATGACAAGAGGCAGATACAGAAGCCTGCAGTCATACAACTCATCAGAGGAGAAAGAGAGAGGAAAAATGGAGAGTGAAATCATTTTTATGCACAAGACGCACGGGGACCTAGCATTCATGAACAGAGATTACCTTATGCTCTGTCATTGTGGAGTGATAGCAGCAGAGATGTGTTTTCATTTTTCAGTGCACAGAGCAGGCAGGGATGAGACGACCGCTGGGATGCTGCTTGTGTTTTGCAGACAGAGATGCAGGTCATACACTACACCCTTTGACAAAATGAATAAAAAAACACCCCCAAACATACCTGTATCCAATACAGAGAAACATGGCTGGATGCCAGGAGTAAACAATGACACACACACTCACACACTGACACACACACACACACACACACACACACACACACACACTGACACAACACATGCAAAATGCAGTTTTGTGTTTGAGCACGAAAGCAGCAAAGAAAAGCTTCTAGAAAAGCTCATCGATAAAACGCAGTAAGAGCAGAAGAAGGGAATGTAAAGATTCATATTGCACCATTTAATTTCCCCATGACTTCTAATGGAGCACACAGGTGTGTGTAATATGAACCACAGCATTAGTCTAATCTAAATCAACAGATCCAATCATGCCGCAGGTATCATTTGGCAACGAGGGTATTGTGCTTTTGAGATGTGCACTCTTCTGTTGATTGGATCGCGATGAGAAGTGGTTGCCAAGTCGCTCACATAAACTTCAAACCAACTCCCAGCACTGCCTAAACAGACAGGACTCAGAGACGCTGCTGCTGCCTTTTTCCACTTTTCAACCAAAGATTAGTTGATCCGCACAACAGAGATGAGTCACATCAAACCGTGACGGTTATTAACTGAGTGACAATTAAGGGGGAGGCAGTCTGTATCAGTCATTTTTCACAGTACAATTGAGAATCAGAATCTTTTTTACTCCGTGTTAATACATCATGTGCTGCGCTGCTTTGTTGTATCTGCAGCAAAGGGTTTTCATTCCATCCCTGTTTAGTACCATCTACCACGGTTAAACTAACCATGTTGCAAGAATGCATTCAGGCACCAGACAAAAGAAGTAAATGCTAAAGTGCCAATGCTCCTACTTCCACTGCCAGATCAGTGAAGTGTTAATGAACGCTGTCCTACACTGCAACACATTTGAAAAAAGCAAAAAAAGACTGTGCCAATATCTTCTTGGCGGCTAACTTAGCCAGTTCATCAGCAAATGTACTAAATCACTTAAATCCACCAATTGTGGCAGGACAGATGATTATTTTGTGCTCATGCTGAAACATCGTTTCCTGTTATAGGTTAATTTCTGGGATACTAACTGCTAAAATGGAGATTAGCTCAAAGTGTGATGATACTTTATAGTATTAGTTAATGACAGAGTTGGGACACACTCATTGTCTTCCTCAGTGTAGACTTGTAGCCTTTTGTTCTCTTTTTTTAATAAGCGACTTAGACAAAGAAAAAAACCTCAGGCTAAACCTGGAAATAAATGAGTTGGCTCCCACTAATTGAGCAGTAATCGTGATGTGCCGTTTGTTTCTGTTGAAGAAACATCATTTGCTGATAAACATTTTTCTAATCACAGCTGCTGCAGGCGCTGCTTCCCCGGTTAGCGCCAAGGTGACCCGAACAAAACACGAAATAATGTGACATGAAATAGGGATGCTGCCAGGGGCAAAATGGCCTGTCACGCTTCCTCAATATGAGGAAATGATGAGTGCTATTTTGCAAATAAATCTGGCACAACTACTATTAAAAAGGTGGAAAATAATCAATAGCTGTCCTGTAATGCATTTGTGTCATCGCTAAGTAGCAACTGGTCTCTGAACAGATGAGCGAGCAGATGTAAACTTTCCCGTCGTGGTGATTATGAGGTGAGCACATCTCATAAAACTTGTCTTGACAACCTAATTGATCACAGCAGGAGGAATAATAAATACTTTACACAAAGTGAGAAATATATCAAGGGACCTTTGCATTATGATTTAATTTAATTGCAAAGCATAATCAAATTAGACCTGAAAAGTTACTCATCTTATTACAATCACTCATGTCCAACGTTCGGTCGTGCAGCGAAGTTAACTTCTCCCTGAGGGTAAAAATAACTTACTTGACTTCTCAGAAAGCAAGTTGAAGCTATTTACCAGGTGGAAAACAGATTACTAGACAACAAAGGCACCAGCATGTAAAGTTTGCTGTCTGGTCCTACTTCACAATACCCTTCATGCAATCTGCTGTTTACTTCTTCAGAACATCCACACATCCAGCTCACAGCCCGTCTCCACCCATCCACCTGCTGTGTTTACTATTTTGACTAATGGCTTTATTCAGTGTGAGTGAAGGGGAGATTATTGGACAGATTTATGACTCTATAAGTGAGAGGAAAAGCTAGTCAGAACTCAGTCATCAGACGCCTCATTTACACAAGCGATCTGGGCCTCCAGATCCCCAGGCCCTGAGCCGTCGTGGCTTTGGTGGAAACCAAATGAGAAATGTCATTAAGTGGGTCTCATCAAGTGATGCCATTCTCTCTCCTACACACACACACACACACACACACACTCAGAGACAACCATAGACTTTACTGCCCCTAACAGGATGCACTTTGACAGACAGTAATGAAAGTGTCTCTTTCGCGATTCCAATCAAAAGCTCATCAATCACAACATGCATCTGAAAAAGCCTCACGTGCTCCCCGCTCGCGGTGAAAAAGGTGAAAGGAGGGAGCCTCGGTGCAGACCTGAGCTAAATTTAATCATGTGCTATCAAAAATAAACAGGCTGCCAGGATAAAGACAGAGCTCCACAGAACAACTACAGTTTACTGAAGCGTATCGCTGCGATGAAGCTGTTCAGATGACGGAGCCACACGTTTCTACACCTCTGCTCAACGTTTCAGGTTATCAGCACTTTAATAAGACCCGTGTAGTAACATATCCATCCATTATCTACACCGCTGATCCTTAAGGGTCGCGGGGGGGCTGGAACCAATCCCAGCTGACATTGGGCAAGAGGCGGGGTCACCCTGGACCAACCAGAGGCCATGTGTGTGTGTGTGTGTGTGTATGTGCTGCTAATCACTCTGCTGACTGTAGGTGAAGCACATATGCTGCCACATATAACTCTGTGCATCCTGACAGCAGCTTGGTTTTGTTTACTTCTTCAGACTTCACAGTGGGGGGGCATTAGGAGGGAGGCAACCGTAGGCAACAAGTAATGGTGAACAACAACAAACAACAATATTGGCTGTGTGGAATAATGAGCAGCAGGATGCAGAAGCTCCTTCACAGCTTTAGAGAAGCCACTGAACCAGAATATCACGACACAAGCAGTTATGTCAGAGTTTCAGCTGATCGTCGATGGTCACACGGGGGGGGGGGGGCTGTTGAGCAAAACATTTAATTAAATGGTCTTTTTTCCATTAACTTAGTTAAAAGCAGCTGCTGATCATCAGTAGAGTCAGTGTAGAATCTAGTTTATTATTTTATAATCAACATTTTGTAAAACACAGTTGTTCTATATCTGACGTACATTAAATAAACTCAATGTCCAGTTAAAACTGTTGTGATATTAACAGCTGACATGATGTCGATAATCTTCTCTGTTGTTCATGAAACTATATAGTTTAGAATTAGAAACACGTCCCAACATGTTGCACGGCAGTAGACTACATATATTTAGCAGTATTTATGACAGCGTCAGTTAATTGTGAGCCTTGTGAAGACGGATGTATGGGATGTTCTGATGAAGGAGCATCACGTACTGACGGTGAGTTCAGTGAAAGGCTCATTTCAAAGAGACTCAGATGATTTTCTGCATGTATGATTTCTGATTTCCATTTGTGTGGAAGAAAGGCTCAGTGTTTAGTTGATGGGAAAGTAGTTCAGCACCACTGTTGCTTAAAGTGGCTATTATAACAATTACCATGTATAAAGCTCCAGTGTGAAGAAGATTGGGGGCAAGCTCAGGCAAAGGTCTGCAATAATGGTTTAGACAAGAGCACTGTGCTGTATGACTGTTTTTCTGCTCCTCTTGCTCCCAGCATTTGAAAACATATTGTGGGCAACACTTTCTCTATTTTGACTTCTGATCTTGTACAAGAGTGGTAAAAAAATCAAACAAAAAAGTGAAGAGCAAAAAGGAATTAAGACGACCACTCACCCCCTCACATTCAGCGATAGAGAAAGGATCATGCATTTTGCTTTGAAACCTCAGGAGCTGGAAACAAACTGCTTAAGCAACTGCTTTATTCAACGCTGTGCCCGAGAACTCTGAAGCCAAGTAAAGTTAGGCAAAGACAGAACCTGTGATGGTCAGGGACGCTCAACATCAGCCCTGATTATCAATCAAACCAGGAGAACAGGACTCAGGCTGCTTACAATCACAGGTGACGAGCAAAGATGAAGAACAATACTGTGCAGATTAGAAAACAGGAAAGGTTTAAGGTTTAAATACTCTCACAGCTGTGTCCAAACTCCATCAACAAATGTGAAGATACACTAAATATAACTTAAGTAATTGTACATACAGTATATAATAAAATTAATACTGAGCTTTAGTACAGTTTGGAAAATGTTTGTTATGAACTGGTGTTACATTAATAAAGAATATTAACTAACAAATGAATACTGTCATGCATCACTTTTGGCACCAAATGCTCACCATGTCACCATGATTTTCTCATTTTTACAGCCTTTTTACAGCCTTAACCCTGTAATAAACTAATGAGGTGAGAGTCACATGTGTGATATTATATTAATATTCACTCATACAGCACACGATGGTGACTGTTTTTGTCACCACACCTTTCTGGGCTTCCACAATGCAGGCTTATGCCTATTAAGGCTGAAAGGTTACAGCCATGAAAATATTACTGCAAAACCTTTTAACTCGCTTTTTTCAGCACAGGAATAAAGAAATTGCATTACAGAAGATGCAAAAGGAGGAGGAGGGCCGGGAGGAGGGAAATGGCAGCTGGTACTACACTTGTGAGGGATAAGGTCAGTGGCAGAAATACCCACAGTGAGTCTCTGGGGACGACCGCAGAAACATTCAAATCCTCAAATCTCAAATAAACACCTCTCTAGGGGCGTAGGTTTTTCCCCTTTTTCTCTCCATCTCATTGCATTCAGTAGGCCTCCACCCACGGTTATTATTCACTGCTCATTATCACTGCTCTGATTAATAAGAGCAATTTCAGGGTCCCCTGGTATTAGAGCGGAAAAAAGAAGTGGTGTGTTTTCTGTTATAAACACAGTGTGTGCTACTTAGAATAGATAGAAGGAGGGAAAGCAGCAGGTGATATTTGCCTATAAGCTCCTTATCCGGGCGCCCGCAGCTTAAGGGGGCAAGGATTTCACAATCATTTCTAAATGAATAGAAAAACATATTTCAGTGGTCAAGAACGGGTCAGGACCAACCTGTACTTGACAATAAATGTAACCCAGGGCGTGATCTTTAACTCTTCTTCACACAGCCCCGATAATAAAGACTTCTTCCATTTTAACACTAGTTTTGGAGATGGTGCATAGCTCTACAATATGTTCTACATCCCTTCCCTTTCTCAATCATTAATTAGCAGAAGATAAAGAAGCCTGTTTACAGGGGAAACAGTGTGTGTGAGTGTGTGACTGCAGAGCTACAGCATCACAACCATCAGGTGTTAACAACATAACAGCACCTGTTACCTGACAACCTGTTACCGATGGCAGACAGTGTGGTCAGCGCTCTCCGACACTCACATCGTCCTGTGGTGACAATAAAATGAACTGTCCACTCTCTCGCTAAAAACAACTCTCCTGTGCCAAAGCAATCCCAGGATGCTGGTGAGCGGGCCAGTTTGGGTCAGCAGTCAGCAGCAGATGATGACCAAAGACCAAAAGCTATTCTTCCCAACTGGAAAGGCTCGCTCAGTTCATGTGGTTGTAGGCGTTGTACTGTTTAACAGTTGACCAATAGTACATTGCACACATTCAATCACATAAACCATAAAATATGCAGAAAGTAGAAGGCGACGGTGACTCAGCCCTGATCAGCAGATCATTACAACAATTAACCTCCAGCAACGGTGTTACTGCTGATGTTTTTGTGCTCAAGCCAAAGCAAAGTGTCAAAGCTGTGACAATGTTTGGATGGTTCGGGGCTGGTAGGAGAATGAAGGTTGGTTAAGTTAGTGTTAGTGGTGCTGGAGCAAACAGGATACTGGGAGACGGAGATCAAGTGTAAGAGTGATGAAAGCATCGCAGAGATGCAGAACTCCTCGACATGCCTCTTTGCAGACCTCCGTGTTTCAAAGACATCAACACAATTTGATTTCTCCACAGCATGCAGCGACAAAAGCAGCAACGCTCACGCTGCCCTTGTTTAAGGGAGCATTTGATTTTTCTTATAGGCATTTGCGAGGTGTAAAAGGAAAACTTGCTGTGAAGTCACCTTCAAAGAAATGCCCCGGTGCCAAGGAATTACAAAGCTAAAATAGTTTCTCGGGGAGGAGGCAGCGATTCTATTATTCTTTAAAATGCAGCGCAATGGCTTTTATGAGAGTGTGGAAAAGCCATCTGAGAAGCAGGTCAGGGGAGTGAGCGGCTTGGCCCTGAGCACATTGTGTCTTATCCCTCTCCATTTCCACCACCTTGTCCCTGAATAATGGGCAGACCTCGTCGCTGCCCCCAGAGGCTAATGGCTTCTCATGGAGGAGAAATCAACACAGCAATGCCTCCACGGGTAATCCGCCTCTTTAACTAGCAACACGTCACGTGTCCAATCCTACTGTGTTCAAAATAGCATCAGAGAAATAAGCGGTTCCATTCCTTTGGGATGCCGCCTTAATGTGCTCCATGAGAGCTGCTGATGGAAAATATATAATCTTCACCGCAATCTAGCGGAAATACAGCGAGCTGAAAACGTTTTCCTCCTGGTGATGATGCCCTGGGCCCGACGAACTCTTATGTCACTTCGAATGTGACGCCGATGAAAACCGCTGAGGAGAATTTCAATGCATCAGACATGAACCAGTTAAGTGTCACAGTCAAACTCTGAGACGGTTAAATTAAAACTCGCCATGGTGACGAATACAAAGTTGGCCAAATGGATTGTTTTTGTCTTTGTTCACAATGAAAAGCAATAAAAGAAATTCAATCAATACTTCAAAAAGCTTGTTAACTCAGCCACCAAATTGAAGAGATGGAGCTGAGAGTAGCCACACATTGGAAACAGTTGTGCATAAACACGTTAATCCATAAATCATTTGCTTTTTTTTTTCCTACAACTGTAGGCCATGAACGCACCACCACACACACACATACAGATACACACAATATACAGCCACCATGAATACCACCTGAATTAAAACATAACCATGTCTTCAAGATGAATTATTGAATCACTCACTAAAACTATTGCTGTTTGTGTGTGTGGGAGTCTTCTAATTCAATAGATCCACTTCAGCTATGTTCTACTATAACAGCAGCTCCACTATAAACTAATAAAACTACAACGATTTGGTTCAGGCCAAATCAACCACTTGAGGTAAAATGTTTAATTTCATGGATTAATGAAAGGTCAAAGCCATCTCATTAACACTTGATAAATATCACATGCAATCAACACAGAGGGAGCAGATCCACACCTACAGAGGGCCCTGAACGCACCGACTTTACTGCTCAGAGCTCACAGTAATTCACACATGACGGTGGAGGCGCTTTCACACAAAGAGCTTCTAGGATCATGTGAGATAGCATGTCAACAATAACTAGCAACAACGGCGATATTTGACTGCTATGCACTGATCGTTGTGACCAGCATCAAAGACCTTCTGCGTGCAGGGGACAAGTTCCAGATAGAGACGGTCTGCTAATGCATGAGAGAAATCCACTTAATGACACTTTTGCCTGTGACAGATAAAGTAGGTAAAACAAAGGCGGCGATGACGGCGTCAGTAAGCATCTGTCTGTTGAGGCAGGAGCAGCTGATTGGGACCAGGGACGGTTCGACTGTATATGGGGTTGGTTTTCTTTATGAGTTAGCGTGTACTGTTGGACTGACCGGCCAGGTTGATCATCATTTCCACTTCAAACCCTCCACTCTGCTCTTTCTGGTGCAATTTTAGCAGCTTAGAATTTTAAGAGGTAGAAAAAAAAAGCACGATCAAAAACAACAAATCAGTCCGTCTAACAATAGGCACCCAGAACATGATAAGGCCAAAGATGGGTGTGTTGAGTCAGAGACTGAAAACTAAACAGCTCATTTTGTTGTCAATTAAACACACAGGCTGAAATTGGCTGATGTGTGGGTGGCCACTCCATCTCTCTAGGGGCAAATAATCCACACTGAGCTCCAGGGGCTGAGGTCAATTTCACACTCGTGTCTGCTCTAATGTCTACTACCACATACAAATATATACAAATGGATGTGTGTAATCAGAGAAAGCGCACACTCACACCACACAGCCGCCGCGTTGAGGCGAAACAGGTGGGTTTAATGCCTGAATCTCATCTTTCACAAAGACCGCACATGGAGTCAGGGAGAGATATTGCTTTCATATAATTCCATCGATAACACAATAAAACTCAACGGAAATGAAATAAAAGTTCCCGAGAAATGCTTTGACCAGCAATAATGTTGGTCTCCATCCACCCGGTTTACTAAAGGGTGTAATGTTGTCACTGCTAAATATGTGACAAGCTGAGGGCCACCAGGAGTATTTCACCTTGGAAGGATCCCGTCGGCCAGTTCAACGGAACTAAATATCCACATGGACGAAATCACAACTAAAATAGTCTTAGAAAATCCATACTGTGTATCACTTTGCTAAATTTATTATGTTTCCTTCATACAGGATAGTTAAATATGGAGCTCTCATTGAAAACATGCCTGAAATGATTCTTGTTGGACGGACAAATATCGACGTGCTCTGAACAGGCAGTGTCCCGACACAAGACTGTGAAACTCATACATGAAAATAACTAATACCATTTGTAAAGTGCATCACCGTCTTTTTATCTGCACGTTCTTTGTTTTTATAAACTCTGGCCTAGAAGAGACTTTTATTTAATTCCACTGTGTTCTTTGTGGTTTCAGTTAGACTTCTTATGAATTCTGATCATCATAACGCATCACTGATTCACTACAACTGTAGAACTACAAGTCTAACATTTATGACCCCATTTCTTAAATTCATTTCATCCTCAGGTGCCAGGAAATGAACCATCCTGACGCACATACATACTAATCATACAAGACTAATTATGTGCAGAGTGCAGATCTACTCGGTGGCTATGAGTTACTTCTTTGCTCAGTCAAAAAGGAGGTACGATCCATCTGAGTGAGGTAGTTACGGGGGCCCTGGTGCATTTCACATCAGTAGATTCATTGAAATGACATAGCTAGTCAGAGACCAGACATCATCTAACATCAAAGTGTCTGGTTGCTAAGGGACCATCTGTTTCATAATGTACTCCACTGAATTGGAAGTCTGTTGCATATGCAACAGAATTATAAAGTCGCCCAAATCTGGGCACTCAGCTTTAAATATTTCAAGTGTTAATCAAAACTAATGCACTGGGGTTTTGTCAAATGCAAGAATGAAACAAAAATAAGCAAAAAGATTGTGAATGCGGTGAACCTCCTTCCAACCAGGATGATTATTTCTCTTGTCTGGTACTTCTCCCCACAGTAGACGGTTCACATGCAACTAGTGTATGACTTCCTTTAAAACATGACAGGACAAGCTGGGCGTGAGGCTGTTCTCACTCCATCTGATGCACATTATCTTCGTCTCCAGTTTGCACGTGTTCAGCTACGTGATATAAACACTTCTTAATCATATGGTTCAGACCAACTTCTGCATTTCCTTCAGACTCCTTTGGTATGTACAGCGCAAACAAATGTTCTGCATATTTATGTGGCGACATGACTGGAGAGAGTGAAGTGTCTGTATATACTGCAATTTCCATGAGCTGCTGCGTGGCAGAAAGGTTTGACATGAGCAAATAAACACAGAGAGCCCAGGTCTTCTTAAAGTCCTCCTCTTGATCAGCACACAAAAACACAGAGACGTTGCCCATCCTTCTTCCCTTCACTGTCTGGCAATCAGTCCAAGCAGCCGCGCACAATGAGACAGACGCTTTGTTTTGAAGGACGTTAATATGAATACCTCTAGGAACGTCTTCCAGTATACATGTCTGACAATACCCTTCTTTTCATTCACGCTCCTCCTCATCAGACCTGCAGGCCCTTGTCTCACCAGCTGCTGTTTCAGTCTTTCAGTATGTATGAAGAATAACTACGACAGGCACCAAACATGATGTAGGACCAACAATTATTTCTTACTGCATCTTCTCAAGATATTTTACACCTATATGGTGGAAAATGAGGCTCCACAGTTAAAGTTTAGATGGTCTTATATGGACGTCTGTGGTGCCCAGTTTGTATTCAGTGAGGTACATTCAGCCAAGAATGAGGCCGGATTTGATCCCTGAAATGATGCTTAAGAATAAGAAGAAGAATAAGACCGCCTTTATTTATCCGGGAGGAAATTGTTGTGCCAGAGTGCGGTACAGAGGTCGTCACAACAATACAAAATATTAAAATACAAAATTGAACAGAAACTTAGACACAATAAAATACAATTAAATAGTCTGTCCCTTTTTTAGTGCCGTTTCTTACCAAGGATATAATGAGCTTTGCTTTAATAACACTTCACGTCGTGATTTACAAAGTATTATACTGTAATTTAGGTCCTTCTGGATATTAACACTCTGTGGTACTGAACTATGCTGTTTTTGGTGAAACATACCCAAACTGTTCAATCTGTCTACTGTGTTACACATGATAGTTGATTTTATTCAAGCTGCCATGTTGGATTTCTTTGCTGTTGTTTGTAATGACTGGCTCCATCTTCTTAAATGCTGTTTTGCAGACTTCATTATTGCTGTGAATCATTTTGTGGAATCTCAGTTTTAAGCGTTTGGTCCCAGGTTGTATCCACTGCTCTGGTGAAAATGCTAATGGAGTCATTACCTCCAGTCTGACAGAAACGATGTACCAGGGATGATGAATTATACAAAGTCTTTTCTTGTAGCGGGACTTTGATGACCTATGAAGCATTAGAAACACAGCCAGGGGTCAAATGTTCATCCAAGTTCAAATTTGCCATTTTATTTCAGAGAGCAGGCTGAGAGAACTGTTTAAAAATTCTGTGTCTCAATCTGAGCTGAACAGGGGATGGTTAGTGTAGCTTTGAAAAGTCTTTGTGGTTGGTTTTAATTGCAGCTTTTGAAAGGAAACCTGGTCATTATTAGCTTGCAGTCATCTCCTATAGAACTCTCACGGCTTTGTTTCAAGGGCTCAGACTGATTTTTTTGTATTCAGTTCATCTTTGAATACCATTAATTTCAGTTTCATCTCATTCTGTGATGGTATTCAATCATTATTCCTCTCATTCTAAATTAATGTTATTATATTTCAACCCACACATCATCACATTCAAAGCATGCTGCATATCTTCTCTGGAGGTGTCATCATGTCATTGACATTTTGAAATTCTTCAGATTGCTCCAGTGTGTAAATGCTCATACACATGCAGCTTGGAAATAAATTAATATCTATAACTAATGATAGAGAATGAAATACCACCTAATATGTATGTGGTCTAACTGTCTGTGTCTGATGATTCTGAAATCATTGCTCGTGTACTTGTCTATCAGATCTACTATTTACTCAGATTCACTATTTTTCTGTTCACGATTCTGGAATAAATAAATAAATAACCAGGAATACCATTATAAGATTGGCAGAAGTGGTAACTAGAGATGAAAAGGTGGCATCAAACCCTCAGCACGACATCCTGCGACGATCAGTGTGTTTTTCAATCAAAATGAATATTTAAGTAGCAAAAGCTTTGCCAAATAACCGGAATCCCTGCACAGCTCGAGTGTAACCCTCAAGTCTTTAACCCTGTTTACTATAAACAGTTTTATCTCCCCACTGCCTACTTTCTACCACCGCCAACATGGAGTCATATGTGTTATTCTGAGTGTGTGTGTGTGTTGTTTGGGGGGGTTGAGAGGGAGTATCCGATGACAGATAGGAGGATTTGTGACTCTGCTGCAGCTGTTCAGTAAACGTCACCATCAGGTGAGCACACCAGCAGGACTCCACACTCGTGCATGAAAGAAAAAGCAGCAGAAAGGCCTGATCTCTTAATGCACACATCCAAAGACGTCCACTAATCCTTCATCCTGCACAAGATGAAGCCATTTTCAGTTATGAATACGAACATGAGTTAAGATCAGCATGTCAAAAATAAATGAAGGAGGAAGAAAAATAATCCAACATCCTCCAACACAGTGTGTAAAAAAAGGTAGAGACTTTTTTCTATTGACAACAGTGAAAAATAAAGATAACAAGACAAGACAGCAGATAAATGGCGGCACTATGGTGGCAGTGTCTCGGGTCTTTGGATCTCAGCTTAGAGGACCATTACCCATTCCTTGTCCATGCTCCGAGGCTCCGAGGGCCGGCCGGGCGCGCCGGGGTGACAGAATCAGGAGGAAAATGAGAAAAATAATTGGAAGGTCAGATTTGATAATGGCCACTCCAGTGAAAAACAAGCTCTTAATTGGTGTAAGGGCCATTTGGTGAGTTTTCAAGGTAAAATGTGAAAGCACTCATTATCTTTCCTGGTTCGCAGAAGCCGCCGCTGCCTTGGGGGCCACGGCAGAGATAGCATCCGCCTTCATTCACAGCGCAGAGCCATGACACGAGGCTTTGTGGCTTTTTGTTGGGCCAAGGCTTCCTCTAACAAGCCATTGAAAACCATTGCTGCATGTTGGAAGGAAATATTTTAGGTGACAATTGACGGCGTGTTTGAGAACACAGAGAGTCAAAGTGGCAGCGTCCCTTCTTTCACTTTCTTTCTGTTTTTCAAGTAACAAGGTGAAATTTCACCTCCGTAAGTTAACTTTTCTCTGCACGTCTCTGTCAGACTCATCAGGTTGCAGCATGGGTACATGGCTGTACGGCGGGATTGACGACATGAAGCTCTCTTTCTCTCTGACTGTGAATCCCACTAAAGCCCTGGTATCACCTGTGAGAGCTGGGAACTTGGCTTCAGGAGCCATAGTGAGTATTACGTGGCAGAGAGAGTGTCACCCTGCAGGACGAGTCCTTTCATCAAGCCTTCCTCTCGCTCTGACCCTGCCATCTGGGAAAACAGACGATACTAATGAGGGATGGCTCCTTGTCTACTGGCACCACACACACACACACACACACACACACACACACACACACACACTGGTCCCATTGTGCTGCACTGTCCCTGCCCCCCCCCCGGGAGACACAGACACCACTCAAACACACTCAGTGATGGACCGAGACAGATATGCAATGACGCAGGACGGTTTAAAAGCATATGAGTTTGTGATGCTTCGTCGTTGGACAACAGGCATTAAAGACTTTGAACTTTCAACAAGGTGTAACACAGCAGACAATGTGGGGGGGGGCTTTTCTGCTGCTGTACCGTATTCTTAAAAAAAGGCTGACAGTGACGGTGAGTGGGTGTTGGGCAGACGGTGGGGGGTTACTTGGCTTTGGATTGCTTCTGCAGGAACTGGAAAGGAGTGACCTCTCTAAGAAGTGAGGGTCAGACGGGGCTAATTAGTCTGCAGCGGCCCCTCAAATTTCTGCCCTGGGATATTAATGAAGTGATCCATAGGACAGCAGCTGCTCGCCCAACAAATCCCACCTCCCCCACACACCTCCTCACCCCCATCCCACCACCACAATCCCGTTCCCGCCTTAGCCACCCCACTGCAATCTCCATTCCCTTAGCCCCCCTGCTGCTCTGCGACTCTACCTAGGAAGGGCAGCACTGTGCCAGGGAGGAGGCCCATACAACTCCCCCCGAGAGTGTGACAGCTCCCGATCGATGGCCCCGGAGCACGAGGTGGACAAGCAGAGGGGTGGGGTGTGCAGCTGTGTGTGTGTCGCCATGCCAGGAGAGGGTGACAACAGCCTGGCTTTGTGTCCTACATCAACAGAAAAATAATGTTGCCACAGGACTGAGCACAATGGTTTGAGGAATGGTTGTCTTGTCTCCATATTTTAGCCCTGTATGCCTTCCTGTGGTGTGTCTGAGCCTCGCTGTCATGAGTAACTACTGAGGTAAAGCTTATTAGAGTCTTCACTGGTAGATGCACTCAGCTTTGGTCACAGGCAGGATGTTCCCGTGTCATTTCTACCATGAACACACACCCATGCAGTACATGTCACACTGCCTTAGGTATGCGTCTGTCACATATCTCTGAAAATACTGCAGATATATTTATATAAATCTGAGACATTTTTTCAAGGAAGAAAGATAAAAAAAATATGTCCCTTGTTACAATTCATACAAACATGCAGCCTCAAACAGGAGAAGCCTTTTGAAACAGAGAATAAACAGTGAGTCAGTTTAATTTGGAAGAATTTACACCCATCGGCTCTTTGCGACATCAAAAGGTCCATAAAAAAATCTAAATGAAAAGACAAAGCTATGATCTTAACATCCCACAGACTAACTACAGAGCACGTGCAGTGTGGAGAGCAGACTTTGTGAGTCCAACTAGCTAAAAGATGAAGCACCGGCCTCGGACACGGACTCTGTGAGCCGTCCAGCAAAGAGAAATGTTGTGTTTCAAACCCATCTCCTGTCATGGCGCTGCTGCAGCATGGGTCCTCTCACTTATCAAACTAAAGTGTTTCTTGGACACGACACAGAACACTTCTGCCCAGAGTTCAGCCTCTCAGGCAGCACTTCCTCTCAGACGGTGTGCCGCCTCAACAAGCCAACAGCTTGGGAGTAAGAGCTGCCAGAGAGGTTTAATTCAGGGCATCAAGGTCCATGACATGTCTGGAGGATGGTAGCCACAAAGTGCAGAACCGGCAGCCTGTGAGACGATCAGCAAACTGATGAGATGAAAAATAACTGATGAATTATTCATTTGGAATTAACATATTGCATTATGACAGTCTCTTAACCTTTCTAATGATATGATTGGTGTAAACTAAAGTCTGCTCTTATAGA
The DNA here is from genome assembly GCF_042242105.1 of Pempheris klunzingeri. Classification (NCBI taxonomy): domain Eukaryota; kingdom Metazoa; phylum Chordata; class Actinopteri; order Acropomatiformes; family Pempheridae; genus Pempheris; species Pempheris klunzingeri. The sequence goes on along the minus strand of NC_092023.1, from coordinate 884,622 downwards.
AGATAAAAACTGGCTAAAAATTATTGCATCTTCCGTAACAGCAGGAACATTTCATCATAGGCTGGATCACATTTGCATTTGTCATTTCTATTATCACTGATGTCTGTTGACGTCAGAGCGCTTTTCACTTAAAGAAATGTCCTTGAATGGGGAGCAGGGGGTTAATATTCCCAGTGTGGAGTTTTCCCCTGAAGGCAGAGGCATCGTTTAGCTCTTGCAGGCTGAGGTCTTCAGAGATGCATTTAGCAGAGTGAAATCTCTGTTTCGTTATGTCTCCGACAGTTTATTCTGCGCACATCTAGTGTGACTGCAGGGGGACCAGAGACGGGGCTGAAGGCCAACAGGCCAGTGTGAATGAGAGCACCTCTGCAATTGAAGGTGAGTTGTTGTGAGAGGTCACTGTATGAATACTGAATGAGCCGCATGGGCCCACAAGTACTAAATCAATGAGTCTTTCATGACCATGATGATGGAAATGAAAAATGGATATGCAAAGAGCCTCGAATTCAGCTGGGAAAAAACAAAAACAACAACCTCAAAATCCTAAGATGTTAAATAATGTTTTTAAAGCTACACAGATGGTGTTTGCACTCTTGAGTGCTCATGCAGACTGCATGAACATGAATTCTTCCTGCATCTCATGTGTCATAACAAAATGTCTTGTCAGAAGACGGTGGTGGATGAGCAATATTAGGTTCTTCTGATCATCCGCTGAGCTCCAATCTGTGGGTAAACAATTGCCAGCAGCACCTCGTAATGACACATTTTACAGATGTCATGTGCGGCTCTCCCAGTAGCACTTCCATTAAAGCAGGGTGTCAAAAAATATGACCCCTACTTTCTTCCATCTTCACACCTCTTAATGAACAGTCACACTCCCTGAGCTTTTTCCTCATGATTGACCTTTAACTTCTCTCAGCCTCTGTACAGTGTGGTGATGGCAGCAGTGGTTTGGGTGCTGAAGTCAAATCCCTAATGAGAGTTAACCATTGGTTGGCCCTGATTTCCTAGTAAACAGTGCCGTGTCGTGGTTCATGAGTAATTGAACACTATTGATTCTAAGGTCTGGGGGTGACAATAATGAGGTCACATATCAGGCGACAGCAAATGCAAGCTGTGAAGACAGCTTTATTCTCAGTGACACACACACACACACACACACACACACACACACAAAGAAATTCTTTCCACCTATACGCTTCATGATAGCATCACTATCCAGTGTCTTTGGCAGCACTTGCTTTTGCTCTCCTTATCTGCCTTGCTGTCAATACAGACAACCCTTTGCTCCACTGGGGGCAGGAGGCAGTATTGACATTCAGCTCAAACCCACAGCTCTGAGTGGAGTCCAGGGTGTTGCACATGAATTATGCATGCCACGACGCCAGGGTGCTGAGCAACACCAGTGCCATCATAATTGAAACAATTGAAAAGACAATACCAGATGGGTCAATAATTAGACAGCAGGAGGGGGAAACTTGATCCGGACGCTCCCCTCTGTGCCCTGCCAACCTAACCACCACGCACATGGAAGGGACCTTTACCGACGTGTCCTGGCTGCCTACGGTGCACAGCCACCGGCTACATAACACGCTGAAGTGAACTGCTGTTTGAATGTGTGAATGTGTCTACGTGATTATGTGGAAAGGATATTGCAAACTTTCCTAGAGAGATAACTTCTCGGGCAATGCTGCAGCAGCAGCGGCTTATTTCCAATTAAATTTTCAATATCTTATGGTTTGGACTTTTAAAAGTTAACTGTGTGGATCAGTAACAACTGCCAGGAACCGTCCTTGCATACTGTTTGTCAAAACCTTGGATTAGCTCTCTGACCATATTTATTGGTGTCTCTTGGTGTGTGGAAAACAGAGGCAGGTGAGCGGTCCTTCCCTCCAGCCCTGCACTTTCATAAATCCATACTGTGGGCTCCCAGCAGATCCATTACGCTCACTGGTCTCCTGGCCAGAGAAACGACTCAAGGTGATCACCATAAAACTACTTGCCACAGAGCCATTTCTCACCTTGCAATGCCTTTAAAACAAGCTGGGAAACAGAGGCAGCATGATGGCAAGAACACCAGCACCGCGGGCCAACGTGTGTCATAAAAACTTATAAGCAAACACGTCCTGGTTTACTGCAGTCAATAGTCAGCTTAAAGTCACTGTAAAATAAATCACTGATATATGTGATTACATGTTTATTTGCTGTAGGCAATCTAAAAAAAATCATTTTCTCCATTTCCTCTTGATTGTTAAGTGTGTTGTCTTTCTGAAGATCAGTTAATATTACTAGATATCAAGTTTAATTTATTTTAAATACTTAACAAGAAAGCATAATTGTGTATGTTTAGCTAGTGTACACAGTTTTACAACAAACCCCCTCATATGTCTGATTAGTTTCCCAGTGCTGTGTTGTTAGGGTGCAGCACTAAATTATCATACAGGGGAATTACTTAATTACTATGAAATCCAAACTGCTGCGAGACATAAAGCTTTACAGATGTAATGTGTTTCATTCAGCGTGGTGTGAACGGTAATAGGGTCAGGGAAATAAAAAGAAATGAATTAAAGGTTAGAATTTCAAACAGCCCCAGGCCATAAAATCTACACACAGGTACACAAACTTTAATTTCCTGGGAACATATTGATTGAGACAGCACTTAAACCAAGGTACACACAAATCTGGGAAACCCCCCAAACCCATAATGTTATCAAAAAGAAGTTTTATTTGCCTTTTTATGGAGTCTCATTTCCGTATTTCTCAAAAGCGGAGCCCCTTAAAGCACACATAGGCTCCTGTGTATTGGTGCTATTGCCCATTAGGGTTTATAGAGAGCCATATGAACTTTTATGGGGAGGTTAATGGTTTTTAAGGACCACAGCGCAGGTTTGAATCCACAGCATTAAACCAAAGAATGGCAAGCTGGGATATACACACGGGTCACATGACTATATTCAAGAATGAAGTAGCTGATACTCTACTGACTGGCTACCAACGTGTCCATCCCGTCGGCAGCGAGGGATTCTGGGATGTGAAGTGGAGAAAAAAAAAAAAAAAAAGGAAACCTGTCAACGTTTACAATCTTAAAAGCCTAATGAGCGGAAGTAACCACAGCAATTTAGTGAAAAGAACATCAAAGACGAGGGAGCAACTATTTAGGCAGGCTGTATTCATGCATAATTAGCTGTGAAAATGGCACTACAGGAGTCTGTTACTCCCTGTCCCTAATTAGTTTTTATCCTTAGTCTTGGATGAGAGGTAAACAAAGCCATCAGATTAAAACTTCGCTTTTCTTCCCGAGACAACACCAGCGCCAGCAGTGCCGGTCTTACCCATAAACTGCGAACTGTTGTCCCGGGGGGGTGAGTGGCAGAGGTCGGCATCGCTCTTTGTCACAAGATCAGGAAGCCTGAAGCCTTTCTTAACACCACAGTGATGCTGCTGTAGCAAGACAGTCCACTACTAACATGGAGCACAGAGAGATATTAGGGGGGTTGCTGTAAATGTTCATTAGAAATTAAAAAATAGCTCCTGACTTATAATAATAATAATAATAATAATAATAATAATCCCTGCTCTGATGTGTTGAGCACCACCACCACGTCACACCCTGCTTCCTTGCTCAGCAGCTGCTTGTGAGACTTCACCATTGACTGATATTGATATTGACTTCAATTTAAGGTCAAATTACTCAGGAAATGTCAAGGAAAACTGAAATATCTCTTTTGGGTCAAAGTGCACAAACTACTTTCCTTTGTCTCGTTTGACATTTGACACAGTGTAGAACACAGAGACTCCACACACACAGTGAACAGGCTAAATGAGACAGATATTTAAAACATAGAGAATAAACAGCAGCATCTCATGTCTGCTTAGATTAGTTAGAGGTAGATTAGGACAAGAACATCATGAGGTGCTGCTTGAACACAAAGAACATATAGAAAATATTAAATACAAGCAGATTTCTATCATTTAATCACATGTAGTCATATTTAGGATAAAATATCATTGTTTAAAAACACAAACAGCCATTTGGTAAATCTTTCAGCCTCGTCTCCACCTAGTTCTCAGAGACAGACATGTCGACATAAAAAACTGCACCTGTCAATACTCTGCATTTTCATGGAAGGTTCTATTCAGATCACCTGATATTCCCAAAATCCTTTGTCTGATGATGCAAGCATGAGCACCAGGAAGAAAGACCCATTTCAGTGTTTTTCTCTGCAAAACAATGCGAGAATTTGAATCATGGGAGACGAAAAGTTAGAACTCAAAACAGGGAAAAGACCCTGAGTTACTCAGACAGTCCGGCCAAGTATGGAATGACTATTTTATGGCTTTTGCTCCGTTTCACATCTCTCCCTGTTGTTCTTGTGTTGTTGTGTGAAGGATTTTGGGAAATTACAGATCAGAATCAGATAAACACACATTTGGGTAAAAGGTTTGGTTTTTGGATTTTGTGATCGACTGTGGTGAAACTGTGTAATGTGTCCTGTTACTGTTACTATCCAACATTAAATCAGAATTTAAAAGGCGTCACAGACTTTGGCAGCTGCAGCACCAGTAGTGATGTTTGTGTGTGTAGATGTGCCACCACTGGGTCAGGAGCCCTTTCTAACGGCAGCCGTCATTAGGCCGGCCTTACTCGCCGACAGATGGGAAGGCAGGACTGCATTAGAGCTGCTGCCACATTCCACTTCAAACCTGACCTTCCAGTGGTCCCACTTCATCTGCCGCCCACGAGCCCCCTCCTGATGCATCGCTGTCATTCAGGGGCTCAGCCATGTCTTGGTGCCCCCCCATCTCGGCCGAACACTGACCTGCCACACAGGCGTTAGCGGCTCCTGCACCCCATTACTCCAAAGGCCTCTCACCTCTTATTTTCAACCAGTTTTGGGGTGAGACCACCACATTTTGTGCCGGTGTTTACCCGATCAGTCAAGATGTCACCCCCCCCCCCTCTAGTTTCCTGGTGATGAATGACCGTTGGCCGTCTCACTGACAGCTAGGCAGCTGATGCCACATAATTACAGTATCACCGTTTAGGCAAAATTACCAAATTACTTCAGTCCTCAAGAGGCCTGGAAGACTGACAGGCCAGCCAACAAAGGAAACACAAATATCTGAAAAGAGGGGGACACAGAGGACTACTTGGGCCTTCACAGACGAGAGGTGAAATTAGGCTTGTTCAGTTCCTTCAGAGTGCAGCCATTACAGCCAATGAGAAGCCGGGGAGTGAGCTGATAAGGCTGCAGGAGCACAGGCACTTTTTCTCTCATAAATAATGATGAAAAAAACACCTGGCCTCTCCTTGATATCTGATCCTCTTTTTCATACTAAATTAAATTATGAAATCCATCTTGGAGATTATAATCACAAACAGCTTAAAACTCCATCCTAACAGCAAGGTCTGACCGTTATCTTCTGTGCATCAAAGCTTCAGTATTTGTGTAAAAAAAAAAAAAAGGTTTATTTGCTCAACTTTCCTTGATTTGGTGCTTTGTTTGATTTGATTAGTAAATTTTAATAGTAAAGATCATTAGAAAAAGTAGGTGCACTACTACGACTAAAAGTAGAACTTCTATATTTAACACTGTTCTTCTTTAATATCTTAATAAGTGACTGACAGACTGAGGTACCAGACTACAACTCTAAAACAATAAGAAGGGCCTGAGAAAGTCCGAGGTAGAGCCCGTCTGGTAAATGGAGTGTGTAAGAAGTGATGAAGTGACTTTTACGATGTGAGCGCTAACAGTGAGCAGCAGAGGAGATGTTGACTTAGCACCGAGCCCGGTCGGGACCGTCATGGCCACCATGGTTGAGTTAAACTGAAGTAATCTGTCTACAACAAGAAAGGATTCCTTTCACTCTGGCCTTGAATCGAAGAGGAGAAAAAACACCTTCAAACAGTCCCACTGCATCTATTTGATCCATTATGTTGAGATAAAGTACAGTCTGTTCAGCCGTCTGCCATGTTAGCCATTTCATTTGTGGAAAGCAAGACAAACAATGTTAACAATGCACTGCTGTTGCATGAAAATCTGATAAAAGGTGTTACTTTCATATTTCAGCTTTGAGGGCTTACAACCCTTCTGTGGCCTGAGAAAATCCAATGAGCCACAGGGATTATGGGGCCCTTTAAAAAACCCAGCTGATACAGTAAATACCGTACGTCCGTCTCAAAACAATGATGGCTCCTAAAATAGTGAAGTGAGAAGATGAACCTTTGCAGGCAGAAGAAGTTCAGATAACCTCCATCTTTCTGAATGACTCTCTGCAACACAATCAAAAATATCGACACAATGAAGTAAAAAAAAGTGAAGCATCCTTGTCGAAGTCGCTCCTCAAGACTAAATAGTTCCTTGTAAAGAACAAGTCGTGCCCAAATGAACAAATCATGGGTTGTCCGATGGCCGTTTGAAAGCGTCAGGCCTGCTGCATGTGATGGGGCAGAGATCGCTTCGGTAAACAGGCTCATCAGAATGATAATTTTCTAGGGGGCAATTTAATCAGAATGGGCTATATGTCACTTACTAATAGTGGGTACTTTGCTGTGATTTATCTGTGTTTGCTGAGTGGAGGGAGACAGAACAGACGGCCTGCTCTCCCAGATTAAATAGGGCATGGGAAAGCTTCCTCACGCTATCAGGGAGAAAAATTTATCACAGGCCGATGATTAGTATTATTAGCACAGGTGCGGTTACAGTAAACACCAGAGACTCCCATTTTGTTCTGAAAGGGAGCAGCAGATAAAGAAGGAGGCGAACTGAACTGGGGTGCGTCTCCCAGAGGTGGTTTGTCTAACTATGGTGCTATAAGTTCCTCTGAAGCTCACAGCCAAAAGTTCTGCTTCTGAAAATCTAACGATGAAACAAAAGCTCAAAGCTGTGAGGTGTGTTTGGTGCATGTGTGTAGCTGTCATGCTTGTACAGTATTAGCACCGCAGTCAGACTGATTACACGCTGCCTCTCACTGCTGTTCTTACTTTGCACCTCCTGATTTTCTCTCATCAAATGTTTTGCTGTGCACCAAAATAAAAAAAGTCCTTGTATGTGAAAACTTACTTTGCAATAAAACACAATTCTGATTCTGACTGAGGCAACAAGTCATCCACAGGATAGTCATGAATAGGAACAGCAGTAGAATGACTTCTCTTGTATTCATTCACTTAATTCAAAAGCTCATTCACTTCATTAGGTTAAAGAGCCCTGAAGTGAAGAATAGCATCTGAGGAACCTGCCTGCTGCTGAATGAAGCCATGAAAATAAACCCAAAAAATGACTCATGATGCTCACTAATAGCAGCTTCATTCATCCCTTGCTATGAGTGGGTCTGCATGACCTTGAATACACTGACAACCTTCATTTTAGCTTAGTAAGACCTGCAAACATTCTCGTCATAGTTTCAGCAGCTGATATTACAGCGATACTCTACAATGATGGCACATGTACGGTCATTTAGAATAAATATAATAGACACTAAGTAAGAGGGGGCCTCTACAAGGTATCGGTTTAGTTCACCATCTGAATCGATTCCTCTTTAATCACAGTGTCAACCAGGGACAATCACAGGTTCTAGAGATGTAAAACACCTGTAAACCTGGCCTGTTAGCAAACTACTGCAGTGTCTTCACAGGGGGGACACCCCTGGTAGTTAAAGACAGTCAGTGGTCACCAGAGGCCCAGCCGGTGTGTTAGTGGTCAGTTAAATAAGCCTGAGAGCTCACTGGAGAAGGGTGGAGGAGCAGCCGGTCACTGTAGAGACGTGCTCACAACAGTTGGCATCCAGTTTCGGATTAGAGAGTAATCAAAGGTGTGCCAGCGCCTCCGTGCTGCACGGATAAGGTTGTGTCCCCACACTGTGGGGGGGGCTGGGTAGAGGCGATGCTCCAAACACTGACATCTTCAACCTTACAGCTGATAAGTCAGAGTGAAAAGCAGCTTGATCTGAATCCCAAGCAGCACTTCTACTCTGAAGGGAGCAGTTAGCGAAATGATTGTTCTGCTATTAATTGTCTGAGATGAGACTCATGAAAATGAATACAGTTCAAAGTGCTCCATACATGTGGAAGTAGAGCTGAAGTGTACGGCTGAAGTTCAAAACACAACTGCTGACATGTAATTAACAAAGATAAAAACAGAAAGAGGCCACTCTTATGACAGCAACACGATAAAACAAAAGGCTGGCCCTTCTTCCTTCTATTCAAATATGATTCATTATTTACAGCATATACTTAGAGCTGGGAGAACCACGGCTAGAAAGAGAGAAGCCAAACAATAAAAAGTAGAAACATTTTGAACTGTCAATCTAAATTAGCCCTGGGGAGGAAAACAAAACTGGGAAAAAGATTTCAGAAGAAACTGGAGAGTGAAAACACCCGACGTCTCTCTAAAAGTTCCTTTGGGACATTAACTTTCTCACGCAGACCTCTAGTCTGAACTCTAAATACCTTCTAGGTCTACTGTGACAGCTGGGGCTGAAATGTGCAAGTGCAGATTAACCTGCAAGGTCTTTGCTAAACGTTATTAGTGTGAACCTGTGGACCAGCATAATAATGATAACATTCACACAACTCACTTCAGTCACTGCAGATCATCCTCCGATGTGTCACACATTTAAATTACCATGACACCCTGTCACACACAGTAAAGAGGGTGCTTCAGTATGTACAGTAAACAAGACCAACTAGAAAACAACGCAGGTCACATAGTTCTGCCACTCATTTCATGTAAGAACAGAAACAGAGTGATCATATATTTATCCTGTCTAACTGTGTGAGCCATGTTGGTCTACAGCAGGTTTAAGCTGCAGTCAAAGGAAGAATAAAGACACGTATAGTATAATATAGTATTAGTATAATATAGTATTAGTATAATATAATATAGTATAGTATAGTATTAGTATAGTATAGTATAGTATTAGTATAGTATAGTATAGTATTAGTAAAATATAGTGTAGTATAATATAGTATTAGTATACTATAGTATTAGTATAATGTAGTATTAGTATAGTATAGTATAGTATTAGTATAAGTATAATATAGTATAAAATAATATAGTATAGTATTGGTATAATACAGTACAGTATATAGAATAGTTTTAGTATAATATAATATAATATAATATAGTATTGGTATAATACAGTACAGTATAGTATATAGTATAGTATTGGTATAATACAGTACAGTATATAGAATAGTTTTAGTATAATATAATATAATATAATATAATATAATATAATATAATATAATATAATATAATATAATATAATATAATATAATATAGTACAGTATTGGTATAATACAGTACAGTATATAGTATAGTTTTAGTATAATATAGTATAGTATTGGTATAATACAGTACAGTATATAGTATAGTTTTAGTATAATATAATATAATATAGTATAATATAGTACAGTACAGTATTGGTATAATACAGTACAGTATATAGTATAGTTTTAGTATAATATAATAGAATATAATATAGTATTGGTATAATACAGTACAGTATAGTATTAGTATAGTATAGTATATAGTATAGTATTGGTATAATACAGTACAGTATATAGTATAGTTTTAGTATAATATAATATAATATAATATAGTATTGGTATAATACGGTACAGTATATAGTATAGTTTTAGTATAATATAATATAATATAGTACAGTATTGGTATAACACAGTACAGTATATAGTGTGTCAGATCAGAGCTGTGTTTCGTATCATCCAGTACATTTCAAAGTTTTCAGCATGAATAAATGTGGATGTTCAGGATGGCTGTGTATTGTTCAGGATGTTACACAGTTCTTTTTATTCTACCTTCCTTTCTTTCCCTTTCAAAACATCTGGATGCAGTGACATCACACCTCCACTGTCCTTTATGCCCACTTCTCTCTTTGTCCAGTTGTTTCTAATGCCTGGCCTGAAAACACCACACAAAGTGTTTTTTGTGCTCCGACAGTGAAAACCTGAGCCACAGAAGCCACTGTTATTGGAGAGCTCTCAACATAATCACTGGATCTCATCAGGTGAGAGTTTTAAAGGTGTTCTTTTGAACCATACGTTTGTAGCAGACACAGCGCTGCCACTGCACTCCAAAACAGAATCCTAAAGCAAATGTTCACAGATGACTTGAAGACGTCTGGAAGGACAAAGGTGCACACACACAGTATGATGGTGTCATGAACACCACCATCAACGTTTCAGACACTGCTCACCTTCAGATGGAAAATACACTTCACTACATGTGGCTAAACAGTGGCAGCCGTTCTGAATACCAAACCGAGGACAATCCACATCTCAATCACTCAGACTTATCTAATATTCATCACCATGGCCCAGTCTTTAGCCTTTTGGACTGTTTGGTGTGTGTTTACTGGGCAAACCTCATCTGCATCTCAGCTTTTAAGAGTAGTTTCTACTTAAACACCAATAATGGAACAATTATGGACACGGCTGCAACACGTCCTGCAGTAGTAAAGTCATAAATATGTGACTCAGCTTGTTACACTTGACATCATATTTTCATTTGATCATTAATCTATGAACAGATGAGTAACTTGTCTAACACGGGGACAATTTCCTTGTCATATTGATGTAACAGACAATTTTTTTGGAGTCTTTCCGCTATGGTAGGTGGGTAATTACTGTCATTGATTAATAATCCTGGGCCAGCCCCATAATAATCAGTCCCACATGTGCTTGGCCCTCTTAAAGGAAAGGCTCATTTGCCACTGGGATTCACAGCCTAAACTGCTTAGTGGGATGTAATGGAGAGCAATTTTCTTGTCTTGAGAAAAAAAAAAAGGATGGGGTGGGTTAGACGGTCATTTTCCATTGCCTCAGCACATCAAATCTCCAAACAAGGACAACTCTGATTTCAGATCAACTGCTCTTCTCCCTGCGGGCAGTAAGTAGTTCTCCAGAACACAAGGAAGCCTTTTATTGCTTTACCAGTTGTTGCATGTGTTTTGTTTAAATTGCAATTTCTCCATTTCTTTAGCAAAACGGACCAGAGCAATCCTTTGTTGACTGAAAGACAATCCACCATGGGTGATATCTTTAAATAACACTTAAGACTCCAAAATTGCTGTGAGATCAAGAGACAGCGCTAACTTCATAGCATGATGGATGGCCTATTTCCATGCATTGTTGGCAAAGTCATGAGCTGACTGCTGGGGGGTTTAGTATGAAGCCAAGCCAAAATCCCTAAAAATTTAATTAAAAGCAAAGTGATTTACAGTTTGTTCTGCATTATCCGAGGTTTAGATTTACTTATTTTCAATTATATATGGTGGAGGGGATTTCAGGGAGGGGGTCCCCGAAGAAGAGTGCAATCCTCCGAGAGACTGGTGTTTAGAAAAAATGGTGAAGATCGGCCCAAGTTAGAGATATTGGGTATTGCCAAGATGTAAACGGTAAATGGTCCATCTGTCCGTGTTGCTCTTGCTCTTGGAAGAGCAAACGAGCCACCATCTGCAGATCTGCATCAGCAGAGGAGATCTAACATGTGATGAAGAAGTCCACATGTGTAGAGTCCAAAGAGGCCTGCACACACACATCCAGTGAAACACATCTACATATCTGCTGTTGGGACGAACATGTCAGAAAATAATAATACTAATAATTAGAAAAAACTAATAAGAACTAATATTTCTGGGACAACACCAACACACGTGCTATTTGTTTCATCTGTATCCCCGAACAATTTAAAAGTCGCTTTTGACGTCTGACAGCCGACAGAAATCAATCTGTGAAAGCACATAATGATATTTCAGTTGTCAAAGTCTTCTGACAGACAAGACAATGAGACGTGGAAACTAACCTCACAAACAACCGATCTCTCAAAAACATGTTCAGCTTCGGAGAACAAAAGCTGATATGTAGCTTTCTAATTGCTTATTGTAAATATAACATTATTCAGTATAGTTCTACTCCTCTGATGATCCATCCAGTCCAAATAATGACATGAGTCCGCCTGCTCGTTATTCATTTGATTATACAAATATTAAAATTAAGGTCAATTTTAATCTCTTCATGAATTTAGCTTTAGTCACAGTGGGCCATTAACATAAGATTAACTTTCAATTAATCTAATATACACTACCACTTCACTGAGAGCTTTGACCCTTTCCTTCTACGCCTACATTTAATATCCCAGAATTTATGGAAATTCAGAACAGTGAAAATTGAGAATTGTCTTGTTTGTTCAGTGGTGAGGCCACAGACAGACTGTTATTGGAGATTTCACAAACCCAATAGATTGTTGTTTGCAGTCACGGCAGCTTTATAATATTTATGTAGGTGGAACAAAAAAGTCAGAGACGGAAATTAATAGAAGAAGAAGAGAATCCGAAGAGTGGAGAGACTTTTGGAACAAGTGAGATCTCTTGTCAGAGCCGAGCGCTCACAAAGAAAAGTCAAGCGGCTGTCGGTTTGTGGGAGCAGACGAGAGAAACAAAGCCGATGATGACAGTGATCAGAGCTGGAAGATAAGATGATGATACCGGCTAGAAGTAAAGATAGCTCTAATATGAAATAACATCGGATTTAAAAAGGAACGGACTGTTCCTTGTAAAGAACAACACAGTCTATTAGGAGTTATGAGCACAGAGACGCTGTTTTGCCCACAGATAATTACAATAGCAGGACCCATTGGCGAGGTGATTGCTCCCAAGTGACACTGCAGGTTATTAAATTGTCACGGTGCACCCTGTTTTGACCGTGCACACACTTGAACTGGCTGCCCACAAGACTGACTCACAGTTTATCTGCTCCATTTGTTTGACATCTTTACGACATACCGTATTAACACAACCTAATTTCATCTGGGCCTCAATGTCTTCTCTTGGCTGTCTCGTGGAAATCCTTCAGGGTTAGGTTAGGACTGCTGGGACGTTTGTCTTGACCGAATTACACCAAGTGACATTTTCTTCCATCCTATCGTGTTTTCCATTTCAAGTGTGTGCACGGGGAAGCAGCTCGTGATGAACTTTAAAAGTGACACTTGTATTACTGACAAATGTCAAAAGAAATTAGCTCAGAAATTCATTTTCCACAAACTTTCTGAGACTTGACTACAAAACATTACAACAATGAAGGAGATAAAAACAAAGACAGGAGTGCAGCCCCTCGTCTGATCACTTATGGCGTGACAGTAAGAGTTATGTGATCTGTTAACAGAATAAATCAGGGATGAAAAATCAATCAAATTAAGCAACTAATAGCTCCCCTAATGTCTTTGTTTGTGTGCAGATGACACTCCCATCCAGCCATACAACAAGCACCAATCATATTAATTATCCTCCAAATAACAGCTCCCCATTTATTACAAATGAGTTTTCAAAACTAATAAATTATGATTAAAATGTGTTTATTTGGAATATTAAAGGCATCCCACTCTGATTTTGGGTTGGACGCTAATGACCCCACTCATTATGTGCAGGTAGACAAGTGTGTGTGTGTGTGTGTCTGTGTGTGTGTGTGTGTGTGTGTGTGTGTGTGTGATACCATCGTGTTTATCCAGACTTTATGTAAACTATGACCTCACCTCTAAATATGATGTGTGAATCACAGCATCTACAAAACGACACATCTCTTAAAGTCCCGGTGACCTTGTGCAGCCCACCGTGAGCCTGTTTCATAGAAACAATCTAGATTAATGCTGAACTGAGCCATGTTTCACTTCTTTAATGTTTACAGCTAAATCTTAATGCGACCGTCGGCCCTCAATGGCAGCAGTGTTGATTAGAAAATATTCCTGTGAAGCACCAGTGCACACATTAGCAAGCAAACAAAAAAACATATTAATTACTGATACTCACATCTTGCAGGGAGATCGTAGCCGCAGGTGATCTTGGCTTTGCCGGTTTCACAGCCATTTAGTGAGTGGCACTCATCATACAGACAGGACCCTGCCGCTTTGTGTATGCAGCCATCGACTGAAGCACAAACAGACATACAAAGAGAGGTGAGTTACTACCTGAGGAGAAACATGCAAAGACACGACATGTCTCAAACCAGCTGGGCCAATTAGCAGTCTGTGTGCTTCATCATGTCAAAACAAACAACGGATTACAGGAACAGGACCAGGAACAGGCCTAGAATTATGTTCATGAGCTCTGTGTCTCCTCTCTGTAGGGCCTGCCATAGTGTGCTGCGCCTGTTGCTGGTAAATATTGACGAGTTCAGGAATGAAATTAGCTGGGCTAGGATCTAATAACGCCTCCACACACAGTGAAAATGAGACTGTTCTTCCCGTAATCCCTCTCCTCTGTCAACAGCGATATACAGTCAGATCATTAACTGTATTTTCTGCCCTGTGGAGGGGATCTTATATCTGTCCTGCTCTCCGTGCTCAGCCTGTTATGATGTCGATCTGTGTTCTGATTCTGTCGCGCTCCCGGTTGATGTGCGTGTCCTGGTTCTAGAGACCCCGGGCCCCCGCCCCCCTAAGGTTTTAATTTTACCGGGTTAAGGCCGTGATACACTTGATTGATGGCATGTCTTACACAAGAAGGCAGAGAGATAGAAATCCACATTATCCGTCTCTGAAAGCCTGACATCCCTCCAAGAGCATGTTATCAATCACCCTGAAACATCATAAAATCCTCCTCAAGTTGTCCTGTAAAAATCCTCACAAGCCATTAGAGGATAACAGAGCCAGCAGCAGGAACAGTAGCAGTTGGACAAACAGACCTTTCTTTTCTTTAGTTTCTCTTTGTAAAGATTTGGCCAACGGAGAAAACAAGTCTCTCAGCCCGGCTTTATCCATCAAAGCTGCAACGGCTGAGAGTTAAGATAGCCGGCAGGATAACTCGTGTTTAAATATTCTGAACTGATGAAGAAGAAAGAACTGAGCAGCAGATAACAAGAAAAGTAATCTGAAATTATATTTCTGATAACAGACAAAATGTGACTCTAATCACTATCTTCATCTGTAAAGTAATAATTATTCACGTACAGTGGCAGGAAAAAACAGTGAGAGACGGCTGTAGATTAGTTATACACTATCTTCAAAATGTAGTTTGCCTCACATCGTCAACACAGACAAAAGGTCTTTTGATGAGGGATGGTCCTTTTACTGAGCTCCTTTCAATTTCTCAGGGATGAGTCAACGACAACAGCTGGGCGGAAGATTTTCTGGCTCTATCAATCATCTTTAATGGACTGAGGGACAGGCAGTTGACAGAGACGAATCCTGATGGCTTTTCGAAAAAGTAACATGAGTGTGACAGTGATGTGGGTAAGAGGAGGTATCGCTCTGGTGACAATGAAAGCTACTTAGCACAGCACAGAGCGGATGTGGCGCCGGATGGAGGCTCGGCAGGTTTAGAACATCCACTATGCAGACGAGATGGTCCACGATCATCACACACTCTTATTTGCGTCATAATTGCTTCTCAACATCTCACAAACATGAACTTGCTGAACTGAAGGCTCTGAGACTGCAGGCTCATAAAGTCACCCCCCCCCCATAGTAAAACATGACGGCCCGTTGTGACTGTGATCAGCAGCAGGATTTAAACAGCTAAGTGTGTTCACATGGTGCAGCACTGACAGGCCAGTCAATATTACCTCACGTCTCCATTCCTACTGAGCGCTCACGGTTTCTCCTTCACAGTGACTTGATCACATTTTCTCAGGCTTCAGAGTTATTAAAGTTTTATGGCCCTTCGTGTGAACTTCAAATGCGTCTGAAGTGTTTTAATTAAAACCTTCAATACTTCATTAATACTTCCTGTCTGTCAAGTAATAGTAAAGTAAAATATAGTAAAAGTATTGTGACGACATCTTTTCTTCCTCTGGATCAACCAGAGGAAGCTTCACAGAAGGTTCACCTGAGGGCTGTGATGGAGCCGTGATGTGTTTGCAGGCTTCTTTCTATGAGCACATCCTGTATTTCCTCAATTTGACCACTGAACTGAAGCAATCACGATCAGAAATAACAAGACCAGTGACAGACTGAAGGCGTCACTTTATGTGACACCACAGGCGAAAACTTCTCGAGTGCTAATTGCTCAGAGGTCCACATTCATGTTACTGCCGTGTTATAATGCACCAGCTGGATCCAGCGTTTCTTCAAGGCTGGCCGCCCGTCCTTCACGTCCACGAATGAAAACATAAAAGTTAATGTGCTGCACTAAATTGATCAAGCAGAAATAAATATTTAAAAGCGATAAATGGATGAGAAGACGTCTTTAAATACAAAGACTAATTCTGGTTGTAGTTATTTATTATGATATGAGGGAACTGGGCCGTTACTTTGAAAAATACCTTGTAATAAACTGAAATCAGGCAGAAGAGATCGTTCAGGAGCAGGAAAATATCCTAAATGCTTCTCCAGAACAGGTGTTAAGGACCGTATGATGTTTTCACGGCCACATAACGCCAGCCAGGTTAGATTTAATAATTCCCTCCTCCAGCTCGTAGTGTTCCCACAGGAGTCCATCTTCCCCAGACACTCCTCCTCATCACTACCAGGCAGGGCTGATCTCTTACCTATGAGCACCCTGGGAGCCCAGCGAGCAAAAGCATACAGAGCTCAGTGTTTCATCTCAGTAGCCAAAGAATAAGATTGTAGATAATATGTTCAGCTCCCATTTCGCTGCTCCTCCTGTTCATGGTTGCATAAGCTACAGTAAGCGTGAAACTCTCTTTGTGATACTACTGTGAGAGTCACTGCACGTTTAGTGTCGCCGGGTCCCTGCGAGCCTGGAGATGTGTTCACAGAGGCTGCAGGTAGAGAGGAGGACTCTGAACTCATCGGGCTAATTGTCAGAACCGTGGATGCTTCCTCTGCAGAGTTAATTCACCTGCTTCACTCAGACCGCTTCATGGGAAGAGGGGAGTGTCACAGAGACAGAGAGGTGTAGAAATGTTCTTTATAATTTCAAATGCAGCCTCAGAGCTTGTGAGCTCATCAAAACTTGAACACATTCTTCTGTGTCCATTGTTTAGGCGAGATCTGAGTTTCCACAAGTGGAGATATGACCCACATGCAATTTCAACGTTAATTTATTTTCTCATTTAAGTGGGATTTCAGCATTATTCCCTACAGATGTGTTACATTACAGATGCCTGCAACATCACAAAGGCAGCTTCAGAATCTCATTAACTAAGAATGGCATTTACACTCACGTTAGAAAGGAGGACATGTCATCTCACTCTGCTGCTGCTCAAGTGTCAGTGATTATCTGCTCATTTCATTCAATTATCAGTGAACGTTATTCAACTAAAATGTTGCAGTGAGTCAAACATCATAGTTAGTGGGTTTCATGTGTCTAGTTTTGTTATCATCCACAGCCTGCGTTATGTCTCTGTCCTTATTCTCAGAGCATCCGTCCTGACGATGCACCTGCATCGCAGCACTGAGGTGATCAAAGCAGCCTCTCTCTCTCTCATCTGCCAGCTTTCAGCCCGGATCACATGTCAGGCAGGAGCCCAGAGATGAACATGTACCTGTGTGATGCACAAGCAGTGGTGCCCGACGCTGCATTTCAGCTCCAGTTAAGACTTCTCCTTCTTCTGTTTCTCCCCAAATGGAGGACATTTCATTTAACAGGCTTAATATTCAGGCGGCAGCATCTGCTTCTGTCCACCCCACTACTGGGCTTCCTCAGCCCCCGTTGAAAAATATAACAGTTAATACCTCATCTATCTCTCCTCGCAGCCTGCCACTGCTTCAGGCTGGGCCTATGTGGGACAAAACATTTATTCATCTACTCTGAGTGCCTTGCTCAGAGAAAGCTTCCCCGAGCAGCCACTCCAGCGAGCCTGCACAGCTAATGAAGATAACTTTGAGCGGTGGCTGGACGGCATCGCTCTGAACTCATAATGGGAACAAGGAGAGAGCAAGAGACAGAGGGAGAGCCATATTGAGGGAGACAAAGGAGACGAGTGTGTGTGCATGTGAGTGTGTGTGTCAGTCTATGGCAGTTTGAATTAGTTACTCAGCTATAACCTTGGCTCCTGCCATTGTTGAAGACACCTCTGCCTCGTCCTCTTAAGGCTCCGTTCCCACATGCATTAAGGGACTCAGCAAAGCTCTGCTTACTCTCTCTGGGCTTCTCCCAGGCAGCCCGAAAACCAAGGGCTTTCAATCGCTCCCTCAGACACAATGAATACCTGCTCTGCTCTCATTACAATACCCTGCTTTTCAGAAATAGTGTCAGCTGCAATTTTCTCTCCTAATTATTTTCTGCTCCTCTGAGGGTTGGGTTCAGGACTGGAGCCAGAGGAGGCAGCACGGGGTAGGCATGAGGGAGGCGGGGTGAGCTGGATTCTACCTGCCGTGATACGTAGAAGCCAGAATATCAGTGCGTAATCTAACAGAGGGGAATAGGCAGAGTGTATCGTACTGAAACAGGCCTACACTCCACCTCTTCCCACTGTGGGCTTCTCTCGCTGATCCACTGGGTCCGGACAGGTCGGCTCAAACAGTCATCGACGCTCTCTCGGACTGGAAGTTGCAATTTCTCAAAACTAAACATGTTGCAGAAACTATTAAGCCGTACATTCCCCCTCACCTATTTTTTGTAGTATCCATGGCAACAACATATTTCCTCTGTCCTCACAGCACTTTTCAGAGCCGTACACTGATCAAAGCCCCTCCACAATTCTACCTCTGTGATTTACAACACCATTTTCTACTCAACTAATTTCACTGAAGGAGATAATGACACGGATTAGTTGCTAATCAAGTGCCAATCAGAGATCTGGCTGAACTAAATGTCAGGTGGAACATGTTCAAGCCATTGTGGTTACTCCCTTGTGATACTGGATTATGTATCCTAATCACTGCAATTTTGGATGCAACAGGAGCCAGAGCTCGCTCTCTACTGTAACCAAGTTCCCAGGAAAGGGATAATAATCTCCATTTTACCTATAATACCCCGGTAAACAAGGGATTTGGACTAATATAATGCCAGGCACATAGTCAAAGATGTTACTCTCCAAAGTGGCATACAGTAAAATACCTCAGGCTTACATGACTTACAATTCCCCCGACACTGCTATGGAAGCAGGAACCAGGATAAGTGACACAACAATCACAGGTTCCACTACAATGCAGTGGAAACCCTGTTGTTACTGTTGTTACACTTCAGCCCAAGTTGACAAATACGTCAGTAAAGACTGGAAGCACTTTCTCTGAAAAGGCATCAGATCAGCTGCAGTTTCAGTCGTAACCTTCATCACATACCGAGTGTCACATCAGTAACGGAGCGGTTTGAGGCCTATTTAGAAATCCAGACGTGTGGCTGAAAGTTTGCCAGTTTGAATATGAAGACAAGCACGAGGAAACTCTTAAGTGGTGAAAGAAAAACCTGTAAAGAGGCGCTTAAGCAACACATCTCATCTTTAGTTTAGTTTATCTTTAGTTCACTGCAGAGGAAGGTGCTGCTCACACACAGCTGTGTCCCCGTCTACATACTGAAGAACACACATGGATGTGAAGCTGTTAATGAAGTTTGGCCTCTAACAAAGGTGGCACAAACATCAACAACCCCACAGCATCACGTTTCCTGAATAGATCCGACATAATCCATGGCTTCGACTCCGTGTCATGATCTGCCCCCCTCCCGTCCATGTCCCTGGATCATAGATCTACTGGACGACCAGGCCAGGATTACTGCAGCTGGTTACAAACAGAGCTTGTGGCAACTTTCACAGCTCCCCTCCATCTGCTGCTGACATCCTGCTCATTCTCAGCTCTTTCTCAGCTTTATTTCACTGTACCATAGCACATGACACTCTAAGGTAACCTTTCCACACTGCATTCTAGGCCACGTGTGGATGTGTTGATCATGTTGGGGTTGAGCCTGCCAGTGTTCAGCTCACCGTAGACAGACTTGGAGAAGAAAATGAATTATTTTACCATTCATTAGCATAAAGGACACAGAATACTGATCTAGTATATTCATTTAATTCCTACTTTAAACTGCATTAACAACTGGAGCAGGATCTGTCGGCCTTGTTGGAGCACACACTCTTCACGCTGCTGTTCCCAGGGCCGTAAAGGAATGCCAGGTTAGGTTACCACAGCTCATGTGACACCATCGTTGGAAACCTGGAGTCCGACAGCTGCGGACGCCCCGGTGCCAAACCCCAGCCGTGCCGAGGACCCTGAGACAATAGTGAGCGGCCCGGCCCTCACATTTAAAGATGTTGTTTTAACTGCTCTGCCTTGTTGTTACAGCATTCCCTGTCTGAGGCAGCGGAGTCGCTCTGTCCTATACAACTGTCTGCATTCTTTACAGGGGGCACTGCTCAAGCTTCCTCCCAGCAGCTCAAGGTTGGCAGCTCTTTATTTGGATACCAAATGTGGAGTCTCCTGTTGTGCACCCCCCCCCCCCTTATGTAACTGATGAACTTAAACCCACTTTGATTCCTAAATCCAACCCTAAAATGAGCCCAGACCGTCTATTTACGGAGTAAACTCAGTCTCCGGACGTCTTAGTGACAAATTGTACTGAGTTGATGGGACATGCATTATCAACAAAGGATTATCCAAATTCTGGGTGACAAGCTGCCCAGTGTGGTTTCCAGGTCTCTTTTGTAGTTTGAATGCTTTAGCTATAATGATTAGTATTTTCTCACAGTACTGGGAAGCTGTGCAGAGCCTCATGGACACGCATGCATGACGTTCACTGCTTTAACCTGAGCTCTGCTGTTGTTACAGTGACTGAGGTGAACATGCAGGTGACCAGTAAAAAGGCAGCAGCATATCACCACTGTAGCACTTTCAGCCACGTCTCTCAGTTCCTGTCATTTGGAAACACCCCCCCCCCCCCGTCACAGACTGTGACCACAGCCAGCGTCTAGCAGAAAGGTATCTGCCCAGTGGAAATCTTCTACTGCTACTCCATCTAGGTCTCAAAACTCTCTTTCACTTCTGGGTGTGAGCCTCCCTAATAATCACAGATAAACACAAACCCCCTCTTACAGTTCCCACTCCCTCCTTCAATATCACACTCATTTTTCACCTTTGACTCCTCATCCAGTGTCTTATTATAAACAAGCACTCTGTCAGTGTGGCTATTATCGCCTCGTCTCCTAGGCTAGATTACCTTTGGCACCCCAGTTTTACTATTACTGCCACAGGAAAGAGTGTCAGTAGACGGTATGATATGAGAGACTCTTCCTGCGAAACCAATCTGAACTGCAATGTGCATATGTGTGTGTGTGAGTGAGTTCATGACCTGTATCAACACACACACGTGTGCATCGGCACGTTTTATTTTTGCCTGCAGAGCAGCCTCAGTCATTAAAGCTCCCGTAAAAGTGGCTTCACACCATAATGTGAATACAACTCACTGCCTCTCATATGTGTCTTTCATGTAATAGTTGTCTTTGACTTAAAGAATTATAATAAAAAACATAATATTATAAAATTAAACACATTTCCATCGGTTCTTTGGGTTCCTGGGAGGAATCAAAGCATTTCTCAACAACTTGAAGCAATATTAACAAGAACAACATGACATGTAGTTAATTCCTTGCTGTAGGGATTCTGACATCAAAGGGCTCTGGTGGTGGGGGTTTAGCAGAGCCGTCCATGTGGAGCAGAGGTGTCAGCATGCACTGTAGCCGACCACCACCAGGAAGCACCTCCTATCAATAACCTCCATCTCATTTCATGTGCCAGAGAAGATAACTTGAAATATGCTAAGTATTATCCCGCTGCTGACCAGTAAGGACCCCCCCTTTGACTAGATCAAGAGTCGGAACAGGATGTGAATTATTGATCAGGATACATGTTTTATCCAACACTAATGGAGACCTTCCACTTCCATCACTGCCTCATAGAGTTTTTAGTGTTTTCAGCATCACATTAATGATAGCAAGCTGCATCACACTGACACACTTTTTTGTTTCTTAACAAAATACCACCGGCTCTCCTCAGATGAGGGACTATTTGAAATCAATAGAACACACATAAATTTTCATCCACACATAATTAAATGCCACCTCCTGAAGAAATTGCCCTCTTTGAGAAGTTAGGCTAATAAGGGACACGCTAGCGTTGAGAAAACACAACCCCCAAAGCAGAACCTGGACAATTTCATCATAAATTACTCCCCTGCACAAAGTTCATCTCTGAGTCACCCAGGAGAGCCTGCTGCATGATGGTAAAGGATGGCTTCTCCAAGAACAAACTGGCCAGAGGTGAGAGCTGGAACAGGAGCACTTTGTCCGATGCACACACACTCTAAGAGGCACCAACAGTAGACAGGACTAGACAAATGCATGTAATTATTGAGCAATCTAAATAGCGAGCTTTAAGGCTGGTGAGAATGCAAAAATGGCTGCTGCTTCAGTCTCTTGGATCTTCAGGCCAAACTCTCTGGCAAGTCTGTAATTGCAGAAATGAAGAAAGATGGAGCCATTCAAGGAAAGGCCACTGTCTAGGATTAAAATGCATGAACAGCTGTTGCTATTATGCATGGTTCTTTGGGTTTGCTGGTGCAAGGCACTTCTTCAGCAAAGCCTATAGCCTTCTACAATATATTAACATTTGCAAAGTAGCACACCAGGCATGTCAAAAGCACAGAGAGCCGTAGACTTAAAAGGTTGTCTTAGTTTTGTATTTCCTGGTCATTAACCATATTTCACCGGTGAAAAAAGAGGCTGTGGGTGTTTGAGCTCCCGTTCAAGTGAAGCACATAAAGGAGGATGGAAACAGGATTGGCTACAGGACCAGAAACCTCATGGTTTATATGCGGAGCTGGGATTCACGCTGTGGATCTCGTTGGGCTTTCGTATTTTGGCAGTGATATGCAATCATACGTGGAACTAATGTGTTCTCTGCATATCTTTTTAATACTTAATACTTGGTTGTTCCATGTAACTCAGTGAGGAAAGATGCTGGATATGAAGTTAAATCAATGTCAGTGTTTCATCATAAACATCACTGTGATGTTTGCCTGAAAAAGGAATAAGCCTGATGAATTAAGGTGAAGGCTCAAAATCAATACAACCATAGGAAAATGTTTTCCTTTTCTTTCATAAAGGAGATTACCGGAGTTCTCCAGCTGATTATCTACTTCCCAATATGGTAAACATGTAAACAAGATTATTAAAAAGGAGCAAAGACTGAATAAAATGAGTGAAAATCTTCTGATGGGTACAAAATATAATTTGTCTTTAATGGGTTTATTAGTGAAGCTTTTATTTTGTGATCTCCACAGAGTTACGTGTTGACTTCACCAGGTATGAAAAGTCTAAAACGACGCATTAAAGTTTAAATTCAAAATGCATTAAGTTCTCAAGTGTTGCTCCACAATTCCCCTAACTGCTTTTGCATTAACAAATGCATAATTATGGAGATTCCCTTAACTGTAACACATTAGTAAGGATAATCAGAGCATTTGTCATGAAAAGCCCCAGTGTGGCTCGCTGCTATGAGATCATTACCCCTCTGTAGCTGAAAGTAGGCAAACAAAGAGAAACAGGCCCAAACTTGTGATAGCCAGTGTGGAATCCTCTCCAGTGATTTATCTGACGGGGCCCTGACAACTTTCTTGCAGAATCCCAAAGTGTGCTATCTACTAATTGAGCCTGTGTCAGCACAGGGGAGATTAAGCGTCCGCAGCTGCCCACTGAAACGTCTTCCCCAGGCCCAGCTGTGAGACACAAATCAAAGGCCCCGGCACGGAGACGAACCGGCACAATACAGAGCCCACCTCTCCACAAACACAGAGCTCAGCACTAATGTTCTGCCATGATTAGTGGTTGGGTAAATATCTCCAGTATACTGCCTGATCACAAAATGTGCTCAGTTTTGACACTCAGCTGATGATTCAGATCAGCTCTACAGCACTGGGTGAAAAGAATATTTGCTTTGCTTTAAAGATCTACTACAACTGCACTTCTACAGCTCAGTTCCTCTATGGGTCAAACAATGCATCAACACTTGGCACACTATTCATCGACTTGACTTATAAGCATGCCTATGATTTGCCTCTTGACTCCCTGTCCTTCATAAATGCTCTTGCTGTGCTCCTCTCCCCAGGCTCCGCTGCAGTAAAAAGCCTCTAGTAGACCTCTGGGCCCGTTCTCAGCTCCCCACATCCTCAGTTAAAGTCTCGTCGTCCTCCCACTGCCTCCACTTGTAAAAGCCCTGTGTGGTCTCAGTGCTTAACTAGTGGCCGTGGCCTGGCTCCACCATGTGAGGCTCCTTGCTGCAGAGCCAAGGATTAACAGAAATGGGTCTTTTATAATTATACCGTCATGATTCCAGGCCTTTCCTGCTGGTCCTTTTAATTAAGTAGATAATTTTTCTCTGGGGAAGACCAGCTTTAACATACTTACCGGCTATTTCAAAAGCAGACTTTTCTCAGAATTGTGGCAAAGATCTTCTTAATCCACGTTATTTTGCTATAAATGAGCACATAAAACCACATGTGTGAGCATGGCAGGACTACATGTGATGGGCAGAAGCATTCATTGTTGGGGGTATGTTAATGTGGCCATTGAAGCGTTTTCTTTGTGTCTCCCCACCTCAGTGATGACTGTAAAAGCTGCCTATCACTGAAGGATGCAGGTGAATCGTCGAGGGTAATAAGGTCTCCTGTCACTCACGCCTCTGTGAGTGACAGCAACACGTCTCATAACGAGGGAAATGCTTGGTCACCCTCCCGTTCAACCATTTCACCGAAGGGACCTATCTGTGCTATCCGGTGGGCAGTCACACACCCGTGCAGCACCCACCTTGCTCTGGGGAGGTTTTGTAATTCAAATGGAACGCTGTAATGGCCTCGACAGTCGCTGCATTCAGATAGCTGCTTGTTCAAAGCTTGGCGTATTGCCCATTAATTTGAAACCCCCCCCCTACAAATGTAACCCAAAACATTTTAGAAGTGCACCAGCGAGAACAGAGACAGCAGCGGTCATTTGGGGACAAATTATATTTTTCTAGCCAAACATTTTGTAGGAGTAAAAGTACATTCATTTATTGATAAAATAAATCATGTGGCAACATAGGATAGAAAAATATGAGAGAGAAAAATTAATTCCTGGTTTTCCACTCAGCTTGAGCACAAATGCTGAATATTAACCTAGAGACAAGATAGAATAATAAGATAGGTTCCCCATTTAGGGATTACAGAAGTGTTACTGCCGTGCTCACACAAAAACACCATCACACTCCACTTTCTGTATCACAAACCGGCAGAGCTGGATATCAGTTATTGAGGCTATGATGGAAGCCGTTGACCTTCCCGACATGATATGTGGACTTACAATACAGTGCACTGTCACCTCAGAGAATATTAGTTATCAATTCTGACTTTAAATCTCTCAGGTCAGCATATATGTCATCTGAGCGGTGGAGCAGCAGTGATGGATGTTAAAAGAATAGCGGGCCACATTCTTTGTTTGGGAGCTAATCTGATGATTTCCTTACAGCCTCTTAAGCAGGTTATGATCCATTTTTCATGTCTTATACTAAGACAGGATATATTAAATCCATTTATGGCATAATTGCTGATTCCATTAAAGAAGAGATTAAGATATTATTAAAATCAGATTATTTTGCATATCAAAGCTGACTGTACCTCAAAAATAAGACGCGCACAGGGGATGGATGAAGGGAAAACACTGCTGAGCTGCTTTACCTCCGTGTGTGCATAGAAGTGTTGCTGCATTGTATTTTGTTCCTTTTGTAATTAACCCTATAATTCTGTACGGAGTATGTCTGGTTGGAAAGTCGCCAGCTTGAAAAGGTTTTTGATCTCTGGTGCATTCAAACTAGAATTCAGGACTGTCACTGTATTCATTCACTGGGAATCTGGGAAACATAAAAGATCCATTCAGAGCCATTCAGATTTGGCACTGATATACAATCTGCATCCAAATGCACTGTTTGGCTTCTGATCAACTCATGATCATCTCTGTGTGCATTACCATCTGATATTTTGCATTTTCTGCTGTGGCAATATGATCTGACGCCGAATTGGTCTTGGTCATGCTTAACTAAAACTTGGAGCGGTAGATGGTAATGAGGCAACACTGACAGATAAGGTGAGCACCAGGACAAGTGGTATCCAGCCCATACTTACTGTGAAAACAGTCACTACTTCCATTTTCCAATGTGGGAGCAATACGCACAATAACAACAGGGATTTCATCTGTACACAGTAGCTTAGTGGACGGCACAATGAGCCATGGTGTTTGTGCTTCTTGCATGATATTCTCTCCACAAAGACAGACACACTGCACACAACTGGATTTACAGCTGGCAGGGATCCTAGCGCAAGGTAAACCAGACAATCTCTGGAAGTAATCTGGCAGACTGAATAATATTCAGACTGCACAAGCTTTACGCCGGGCATCAACAGCAATGTTTGCTTTCACAGACAGGATGTGCGTGCACAGGTTAGAGTTTATTACCAAACTCAAGCCAGTGCTGTCAAACATAACATATGTAACCCTGAACAAAGGCGTGAAGCATCAAACTCTGAAGCAGCTATAGTAATGTATCCTGGAGGATGTAAACTCTTGGTATCTTAGCAGTGCAGTGAAATCCCTGCATAGTACTCTGCAGCATGGTGCACTGCTCTTCTTAATGCAAAGGCAACAAGCCTTTCCAATGTAAATCTTGGCATTTGGCATTACAACTGGGGATTTACTCAATAGAGAAAGGGGCAAACACAAAGCTGGCCGGCCCAGAGACCTGGCATGGCCTCGGTAAACACCAATCAGACTGAAAGTGCCAGTGCAGCTCACAGATAGAGACCAGAGGTTTGGCTCTTTTCTCTCTCTCTGAAGATGGGTGAGTATGAATTGTCTCACAAAATAGGATCCCATTCACATAAAATACTGCAAATTGTAAACTGAAAATCTTTGGTTTGTTCTGTTGTTCAGACATAATGAGCACTTGGGAAATGACACCTGGGGCTTAAAGGTCAGTTACATTGACATTATGAGTCCAGTGCTTACAATGGCTGGATGAAAGAAAGTAGAACTGTAATTCAGCCTCACTGTTTTTCTTCACAACTACACATATTCAATATATTTTTTAGGCTCACAATGACTGAAAAGAAGTGTTGAGTGCAGCTGAGGACAGTGTTAATACAAACTGGGCAGCATGGAGGAGAAGGAAGGAAGGAAATGTGAGGATGTAATGTGTTTGGTCACAAATGATGTCAGCCACAATCCAACTTATCCAACATACACAAACACCTCTAATCACCAAATGACCAAAACCTACTGGTCACACACAAAGTAGCTTGGACTATTCTGCCCTCATCTGAACTTGGACAGGGACACAAAAGGTGAACCCTGTGAGTAAAACATTATCAATCTATCAATCTTTGTTTATTTAGCGCCAAATCTTTACAAATACTATCTCAAGACGCAAGAGCAGACCAAACACAACCATTATGAGGTTAGTTTGGCAGCTCATCACATGGCAACGCATCTTTGAGACGTCTCACAACCATGAAAGGTAACAGTTAACAATTAAACCCCGGATGGCTGCAGATTTTGATGAATTTCTATCCACTACAAGGATATTAACGGTGGAACTGCTGCCTGCACTCTTCCACACATCGTCTCGCTCACCATGGCACAGACTCCAGAGATGTCAGCTGTAAAGTTAATTAGTCAGTGTGAACGAGAGCCCAACAATAGCACCAGAATGCCAATATTAAGCTTCTCTGCGGTCATTAAAGTTAGGACTTCCCTTCTGGTGATCACAGCCCATTCAAGCCAATGTCCATACCAAAGTAAGACACCTCGGCCAGCTCTAGTCTGTGAAATTAGACAGAAAATACACTGGAGCAGTTTTCCTTCCTGGGAGCATTTAGACAGAGACATTTCAAAGTATTTACTCCATAAAACAACAAAGAAGATTAGAAAATAGTAAAAATCTCATAACATGAAAACAGAAAAACTACTGTTGTGACCAGAACCAGTAAGGAAACTCATATCAGACCCCATAAATCATACTAAACATGTCAATATCTACAAACAGACTCCTGCACTGCAGTTTGAACATTTCTGAAGTAAATCTTTGAAGCTGTTGGAAGGATTCATCAATACATCCGTCATGTTGTTTCCTATCTTATCCAACCTGCACGTACATTAGTCTACTTATCACTGCCTGATATATGGGCACATTTTTGCACAACAACATCTTGCCCCCCCCTCCAGCATCACTACTATCGGCTGCCTTTCACTGCTGCTCTTTTAATGGCTACACCACAGGTAAACAGTGCACTGGGTCATGCAATGTTCCACCCAGACTGGGACTCAGTCAGGCACATGTGAAGTGAGTGGGTTGTGTTTTTCTAAATGTGACATAGAGCCTTACAGGTATGTCAGAAACATAATGGATGCCATGAGTAATAATAATACTAATGAATAATAACCTCCGCGCACTGTCCTTTGTCGCTGTGACCATCAGACATGTCTGTAGTGTTGGTATTCTTGTTAGTAATCTGCTTCATGATTTCCCATGAGGAAAGGCAGAAAAAATAACAATTAGGAAATTTGCACAAAAACAATACGTGAAAATAACCCTGAGAGCTTCACTCCTCCAAGATGACAGTGGGCTTTTCTGTAGTGCTCAAAAATGCAAATAAAGCATTTGAAGTGTTGTCGTCCTTTTTTATTCGTCTAGCTTTTCATTTGTATTCCAATCTTCTTTCTCCCTCAAAACACAGTACAACAAATGGGGCCCAGGCAGTGGGCACACAAATACATGCTAATTAAATGTCTGCTGGAGCTGGAAAAAATAAATGTATATACCACTGCATGGACATTTTGTTTCAGGGTTCCAAAATGTTTAATTCAAATACTAATGTTACTGTTTATGGGTGGCTACGTCTCACTGCTGTAGATCCTGTAAGGCACCAAACTGGGCAGTGTTTAGAGAAATGTGTAAATAGTTCAGAGCAGGTTCTCATCAAGTGTGCAGGTCGAAAGCATCGTATAAATTGTGTCCTAACCATGCTTGGAATTAAATGTAGTGCGAAGCCTCAACACAAGACACATTACATAGTCCACTTCACCATAAGCACGACAGATGACACAGCATGAAGTTTGGAACTGCTCCGTTAATAACTGTAATAAACTGTGTGATGTGTAGAAACACAGATAAACGTCCAGTATCGTTACTGGAACCCCAAATCAAATGTTCTCATTATTTTACCGTACAATGACTGAGCACAGCGTACATGTATTCTCTCAGGACACATCCCAACCTGCCAGCTACTCCCACTCAGCTGGCCCCCCCTCACATCTCAGGGTAATGAGCGCATCAACTTTCAGCAGTGTGACCCCGGCTCTGGACGGCCTGGACTCCACACACACCAAAGACAGAAAACGTCTGTTTAAAATACATCTATTCATCACATTTTCTGTTTTCCTCTCCTGCTGCAGCGGCCTGTGTTCCTGCCATGATGTTACATCTTACTGATGTAAAAGTTCACATTGTTGCTGCTTTTGATCCAACTATGGGAGCTGATCTTGAGTATTTAGAGAGGCTGGTGAAATCATTTTCATTTCCATGAATGTTACTGGTATAAATAGTCGTAGTAGCAGTGGTGTACAGCCAATGTCAATGTCATCCTCCACATAACTTTGTAATTATGAGGAGAATTCTGGGCAGGTTACAACAAAATAGTTACTGTGGAGGCAAACAGCCAAAAAGAAGAGAACAAATGTCACTGTCGCAGTCAGCAGGCTGTTTACCACTGAGACACCATGACTGTTGTACTTCATTTGAGGCTCAACTGTTTGTCTGGTGGCCAGGTGTACTGGCACTCCCATATTAATGAACGGGTGAGCAGCACACTGGGCCTCCAGCCAGGGATTATGCTGGGTTTAAGACAGCGACAGCCTGGAAAGCTAGCCAGGTCCTTTCCAAGTCTATGCAATCTGCAATGCAAATCAATCAACAGTGTGTGGCCAGTGCAGCAGCACTGCAGAACAGCCCGACTGTGAGCAGTCAGTGTTGAAATGATCTCTTTTTTCATGAGCATCCATTCCTCTCTGTCAGGTGCCACGGCCATCTCATCGCCATCGCTCTAATTAGACGGGATCCCCGGAGTAGGCAGTGTGATGGAAGACAGCAACACCAATGTACCAGTTCATCTCAAGCAGGGGAAGGAGGAAGATGTGACTTCTTCTTTCCATGTTTTTCACTACAACAGTGTAATTCCTGCTGACTGTGACCGACTGCAGTGCCTTCTCCATACATTTAATGATAACTACCACAAACAAGTACAGATATCTATATGTCTATTACATTTGGGTATGACTGTAACAGAGCAAGATGCTGTGATAATGTGAATCCACTGGTACATATTATGGGCCCCTCCACATCTTTTACAGCATCATATAAACACAGTCAATGTCAGCTTTGGTATCCTGCTGTCGTCAGTGTTTACATTAAGCTACTCAGCTCATTTCTTATATTGATGCAGTCAATGCAACAGTAAACAACGTAATATAATAATATATAATATGTAATAATATCATATAAATCATGAACATCTGCATTGTGGGTCAATGTAAGTAAATGGTCTCATGGTGAATCTGTGCAGATCCTTCATCATAGCCTGCACCCCTGTGAGCACTGGTGCACTGGTGTGTCTGCATCGCTCTGCAATCACACTGCAAAAAGGCTACCGGCTTGGTTTTTTTTTCTGGTTGTTCATGTACTTCAAAAAAATGGAGGCAGAAACAGAGTGGGTCAAGTTGGAGCAGGAGATAATAAATGTTGAACAACCGTTAGTTTTACAGAAATGACTGCAGAAAAAGAGCTCTGCCCCGGGGGAGATGCTGTGTATGCCCACTGAACGGATCGAGGCAGAAGGACAGTGAATTTTCTGGGCTCGTCCGGCCGCTGACAGACATGGACGCCGCAGACCAATCACAGCTGCTGCCGCTGTGATGCGTTGCAACATTTCTGGGGAGGGATCGGGCTACAATATCGACTGTGACGTAGGGGACACGGGCTCTACGCAGATTCCCTGCAGAAATATAAATCAAGCTTTATGTGTCTGCCACTCAAATAGGCATGAGCGTCACAACAAAGTTAAAACACCTACCACTGAACCCCCACTGTAGTATTTTTATCCTGAAAAATGATGTGCATATCCTTTTCCATCTCAGCAGAGCAAAAGATGAGTCAGGCACCCTGGTTACAGGCTAAATGGTAATCATTCCTATTTTCATTCACATTGCAATCACTAAAGCCAGGTATGAGGCAAGTGATTCATTTCTCCTTTTCTTCTATCTATCTCAGAGATCGTTCCTGCAGAGGCTTGGCACAGAGGAAATGGAGGAAAGGAGCAAAGCAGATGATCAAATCCAAGGGTGATACTTGTGTCGTTTCACTAAGTAGTAGATTTATCCTGGTCCTGTTGCTATGGTTGCAGTGCAGCGGAAAAAATGTAAGGTAAAGAGTAAATCCCTTCATTGATCTCTTGGTTATACTTCCATCATATCTGGTTAGGGTGAGATGTGTTATTGGATTGGTGGCCTCACAACAGGTTAGATTAAAAGGTTCAGTAAAAATGGTGACATCAAGGGTGAGTCGCCACCTCCCGTGTGCTTATCATGGCTGAAGCATGAAGCACGTTACTGGGTGGAGCAGGAGAAGACAACAAAAAAGAAAAAGGGGAAAACATTAAGTAACCTATTTATTAAATAAATGTAATACTGAGTATATTTGTGACAGGACTGGAGGGCAGGCGTAATGAATGGGTTCTCTGAAGTCATTTAGAACAGATAAAAACTAGTTTAGTTTAATTAGATTTTCAAATGGGTGGGGGTGTTGTCCCAGTTCTGAAACAGAACAGTCTTTGTGAAGTTGCATTTAAAAGCTTGGGTGCATAGGCTACTCTAAAATACATGATAGCTGTGCATTTTAATAAGCTTGAAAAGTGGGAGGCAAAATATGCTGAAAGCATCTGCATGAACAATGAGATGCACCCGTCATCCTCCGTACTGACGAGTGGAAACCACTGTGGCTCATTACAGGAGAGGTTTCTGGTGAGCATGGAAACACCTGAGAAGGCTTCACCACACAGGTGTTTGATCTTCGTTCACCTATTGATATTCATGACACGTCAGCTAATATAAAGGCATTCAGGACTGACAACGCTTACATTTGGGGGGCTACTAGGTGACATATTCAGGTTACAAAATCAGTGGCACAAAATGTCATTCATAGAAATACAGAAATCAGTCATTGCTCATGAATTGAACAAAAACACAGACGTTTGTTTTGAGCTTGTTTGTCAGTAGTCTCAGTATGTGCTCCAGTGAAGGGTACAATAACAGCTTGTGCATCCCCCATGGCCTGTAAATCGACTGGATGATTGGAAATCACTCCAAAGAGATGACAGACAACCCCTAACCTGCACTGAAGAAAGCATCACAGCCAGGATATGGGCTCCAGTAGTAGGACAGAGTGGCACAGACAACATGAGCGTGGAGTTATATTTTGCAGTGACACCCATGTCGCGGGCCTTTAGGTCAGGCCTATTGGTCGAGATGAGCAAAACTCCTGTCGTCGTGTGGCACTCAGTGGACACTTAGTTGAACGATATGCCATTCAATGAACATAATTAATGTTCCAATGAACACCAGGCACTGATTCAGCTGCTGATGCTCTAATTGGATTGAACTAAAGAGGGAGAGAGGATGACCCTTTCAATGACCCTTATCAATGGAGCCGTGCCTGGAGCACAACCTTATGGATGACCCTGGTGTCAGAGGTTGATCAGGACAACCCCGGTTAACCCCTGGACACATCAGCCCAATGTGGCCATTTAGCATCACTTGAAATCATGTGTCAAAAGACTGCTAGCATCTGGCAAGCATTTTTAAATGAGAATAGCATGAAAGAAAAAATAGCCGTGACAAGTAGATTGGTGGTTCCCTCGCCCACAACGGCTCTCTGCACAATCCAAAGCAGGAGGAGTGGGATAAAAGATTAAAGCTTCTGGTTCATGCAAACAGGAAGCTTCATTCAAAGAAACGGAGCAGTCCAACTGCTTAATGAAGATAATGCTCGTCCATTTGTGAATTACATCCTTGAGCAACATTTTAATCTAATTCTGAATTTAATTTCGTGATTATTTCAGAAATCAAGCAGCGCTGTTTGGACATGTAACCACACGTTAGCTCACAAGCAGGGTTCACCGTTTGATGAGGATCAGTAGCTAAAGCTTGACAATAAAACACCAACACCTACAACTTCAGATCCTGCATATCCTGTGCAGTATAAAAATGTTCTATCACAACATTGTGAGGCACCAAAAAGACATATCTTATCATTTCTCAGTTGATGGAGAGGCTGATTTGACAGGTACAAATCCCCAAGGTGTGCAGAGAGGAAAATATTCTGCTACAGTATTGCTAAGAAGCTGTGTAACTAAAAGATAACAGCGAACAAGTCGACACAACATCTTAGGCTCTCTGTTCACAGGGTTTATACTGAAACTGATACAAGCCGTACAAGCAGCAGAATGTGTTCAAATAAATCAAACACTGAATGTAATTCTCATATGTGTGTCCAGGAAAACAAAATCAGAAGTAGTGTCGGCCTTAAGTCCAAGGCATTGTTTCATCTGAATGACTTTGCTAATGAGTGAGAGTTAAGTCAGTAATCTTCTATGACCTCGCCAATTGCCTTTACAGGGAATAAGAGGTCTTTGGGTTTAAACAGCAAGAGAGTGTAATTACATGCACAAAGTCAGACTGGCCTCAAAAAGTTTCAGGTTGACTTAGCAGGTGCTAATGGGATGTTTGAGAGCTTAAGCTTTGTGGAGTGGAAGCAACCATCTCAGACAGTGAGCTGACTGGAGCACGAAAAGACACCCAGCCACTCACTGATGCTGCCACTGACACGAGCTGACAGTCAGCCACAGACAGGCCACTCAGCCCGCTGAACAAAACACTGCTCTAGAAGTCAAATGGAAAAACATAATGCAGCTGACCAGACAGACAGCACTGTTTTAAGGACTTGTCTAGCATGTGCCATCCTCCGCGGACAAAACCCGAAGAAAGCTGCAGTGCTTTAGTGCAACAGTTGTAATTTCAGCGTTGTTAATTACTGTCCAGAGAAGTGGGATGGATGTCAGTACTATCTGATGCCTTTCACTTACAGGATGCGTCTATGGCACAAGTCATTCTCAGGGTTTTGACGGATAAGATGAAGACAGTGCTGTAGATCACACTGTGCACATCCCTGTCAGAGGAACTGAATTATTTCTGATGTACAGAACCTCTCCAGTGTTTCCTATGTGCCTGTGTAGATATGTCCACATATGGCATTTCTTTGTACTGTTCTGATTAGTCAGCCCGCCACGAGCGGCTGTGACTGATGAGATCTCTCTGTGTACTTGAAAACACTTTTTTTTAGTCATCCTATGGTCAATCCACATCAATACTCTTAGTGCCAACACACTCCAGACACAGTGAAAAGGGTTATTTTCCACACTGTCCACTCGTCCCAGACCATTTGCAAACATGCCTTGTAAGAAAACAGGAGAAACGGGTTCTTTAGCTCCTCTAACAAGCTGTTGCTGTGGCCATTATGCATTGGGTATGCCATGTGTTTCTCTAACAGAAGAAACCTGAGTGCTCAGATGAGGGAACAAATTGCCTGTATCAATATGCATAAAGCAGAGCGAAAGAGAGAATGGCGATGTTAATTATTTACTGAGGAAAATGTTGCCCTGTTGCTTTCACTGACAGGTCAGACTTCAAATGCTGAGACACTTAACGTATGCTGCTGAAAAAACCATTAGCGCCTCTTCCCTGCTGCTCAATTAAAAACCTTTCTAAAAAACTAAAATGAAACAAGCCACCTTACTTTTGGACAGGAGACATTTAAGAACACACATCATCACTTCACTTAGATAAACAGGTTGAGCCAGATGCTGCTCATTTTCGGTAAAACATGTACTCGTG
Source organism: Pempheris klunzingeri (assembly GCF_042242105.1). Lineage (NCBI taxonomy): Eukaryota > Metazoa > Chordata > Actinopteri > Acropomatiformes > Pempheridae > Pempheris > Pempheris klunzingeri. The sequence continues at coordinate 849,689 of NC_092023.1, read as the reverse complement.
CTGGCATTAATAGTGAGCTCATTAAAACTGGTGCTTGGGGGGCTTAAAGGCACTGGGAGCACCTTTTCTAACATGGCAGGCAGCTGCAGCATCATCATTCACTTGGATTTGTGCTTCTGCTAACTTTAATATTCACTCTCATTGCCAACATTAGGCTGGAAAATGGAGGGAGACTTTCTAGGATATCTGCACATGGCCGACCCTCAGTGCCCCCGCCGCCACATCACCCCCCCCCCACAGAGGGAGAGCACAAATATAAGAATGTGAAAGAGAAACGACTTTTAATTAGCTTTAATTTCATAGCTCACATTAACAAACCAAACTAAATATATTTATTCAGACCTAATTTCTTAAAGTCGTTCAAACCAGCTGCTCCTCCAACAACTAATAATCTGATGATGTCAAATTTAAAAAAAAAGGACCAAGCCACTGCTTTTACTGCAGCTCTGACCCAGACAACCTTGACATTTCACTGCACAATGAACAATTTCATGTTACTTTGGATACTTGAAGTGTATTTTGCTGATAATACCTCTTTTACTCCAGTGGGGTTTTAAATGCATGGTTTTCACTTGTAAAGGATTTCTTTATATTGCCACATTGGTTCTTTTACTTGAGTGGCCTAAACCCTCAGATGAAATCCAACAGTGAACTTTAACTGTAGTTAACCCCTCGCTTCAAGGATGAACCCAGTTTAAGGGTTTAAGCAACCTGCTTTTGTTCTTTGCTCTAATAAGAAATATGCTGGTTTGCCTGCTAAACATCGGACTCATCTGGGTGATGTTTCACTTGTTCATATTGCTTCTTCAGACCTGTTTCATCATGTTTCAGTACACACTCACTAGGTCGGGTCGGTACCATGACACACAGAAAGTGAGAAACACCCATTTCATCTGTATCTGGAGCACAGGGGGAGAAAAGGACTAAAGGTTTGTGCCAAATATATATCCTTTATATCCTTTAGCTCAGTTTTTGGTCTCCACTAACTCCTGACAACTAAACTAAACAGGTAACGTAGAGTCCGTTTTTAGGGTTTTTCTCCAGGAACGAGGCTAGAACAGTTTATCACTGCGAGTAACTGTCTTTCATTTGATACATTATAAGATCAATTACAGCCACTTTAAAGTAAAGGAAAGTGTCTGCACATAAATATTTAGCAGAGAAACCACTGATTCTGCTTTTACACCAACATAAATTGTGGATTTTTTGATCATGTTTTGTTCCACAGACAGAGAAAACTTCTCGTCATGATGATACTTCTGTTCAGTGAACAACAACTACGCTGACATGAAGCTCCAAACCTCCAAAATCACAGACAACGTGTCCTACTTCAAACCGCCCGGGCCCACCTCCCTCCAGCTCCAGCTGTCTGAGCGTCTTACAGCTGCTGTTGGAACTTCAGTGTAGGATTTAGAAAGACATGATAAGATGATTTTTGTGTTGCTCTCTGCAGATGGCCATGTGTTCAGGTTGAACTGTATAGTTTTTTCACTTTGGTAGAGCCCTCCCTGTGTGCCCAAACCTGCTCCAATAAACAGCCTCTTCCACCCTGCAGGAGAGGAGAAATCATTTATTTTATAGATTTCCTGCTTTACCATCAAGGATTACCCTCTTAACCTTAGCCTCTTGCTTCCTTATTGGCTTAGCTATTGATTGCCCTCCATCCACTCTTCTGCCTTCAAGGTGACCCATAACTAATAAACACTCCTGGAAGTGTGTGCCATGCAGCAACCTAGAAATACACCTCTGTTTGCTGCTGTCCAGGTCCATGGCTGTTTAAGTTTATGTTATTGAACATTTATTGAGTCGTATGGATAGCTTTCATTTACTCTGCCAAAACAAGGTTGATTGATTTATGCAAATGAGCGTTGTCAGCATGAGAAACAGGCAGCCTTGTGCCATTTTTAAGGTCCTCTGGTCTTTCAGGACTATGGAAATACTATGGATATACTATATGGATACTGTGAAAGGATTGATAACACACTAGCTGGTTAAAATGATCTTGTGCTCCGCTCCCCTCTCCCACAGGATCACACTAAGGAGTGTGATGAAGAGGGAACATCTGTGTCTAAAGTGTTCCTCCATTATCCACCCATTGTGAAGGATCGGCACCTGAGCAAACAAAGAGCTTCCATTATGCCATATTCACTGAAATCTCTGCAGCGCCTTTGCACGCTGAGTGTGAGACTGAGAGAAGGAAAGAGAGTGAAAGAAGAAAGGGAAATATTGTATGGGAGCTCTAGTGTGCCTCTTCAACAAAACTAACAATGACCATTGGTTACAAGAAACCTTTGCTCACCATCATTCCAGCTAAAATGCTTCCCTCCTAAATGGCTCTTAAAGCCGGGAGTAAGACAGACATGGCTGTTTGTGTTGTTTTGTCCAACTCCATAGATTCCCCCCTTTTTAAAATGAGCACTTGACCTGCTTCCACACATTGGAGTGTCCTTTCCAGCGTAATGGTATTTTGCATAATGCCATTACAAAGCTGAAAGCATGAAATCGCTCTGCTTCAGTCCAGTTTTGAAAAGGCAGAAAAAATGTGCGTGTGCGCATGCATGTGTGTGTGTGTGTGTGTGTGTGTGTGTGTGTGTGTGTGTGTGTGTGTGTGTGTGTGTGTGTGTGTGTGTGTGTATTTCGTACCTCCTATATCTATTTTTGCTTGTCCTCACAACTTAGAAGGTTTGCTTTAAGGTTAAAGACTTGGTTTTAAGGTTAGAATTAGGTTTTAGGTTTGGGAGGATTAGAGTCAGACATTTAGTTGTGATGGTTAAGCACAAGTGGGGGCTGAGGGTGGGTGTGGGGTGGACATGTAAGATGGCCCAGCAAAAACAGATTCTCCAATTTCACCTCCTCTGACTACACAGATGGAGGGGGGCGTCACAGCGTTTGGGAATTACCAAGCGTATGAACATTAAAAAGAAACCTTTACAGTAAATTGTTTATTTGCGAGCTGAGACGGTTCAACTGGCCAAACACATCAGCAGAGTAGTTCATGAGCCAGCGCTTACAGCTGGAAGGATCTAAGAATATCAACCAGGGTAGTTGCCTTATCAGGCCCTGGTTGAAGACTAATCCCTGGCTGTCAGTGAAGAGTGATTCCAGAGTGTCCTATCTTTCCCTAAACACACCACAGGGAGCCCGGGAGAAGACCCTGACCTCACCCCCCCAGGCCCTCTGTGCCCTGAAGTGAATCTGTCCGGCCAGCTGCAACATTGATCTTCCAGGCTAAAATTTCAAGGGCTGAAAAACAATCTCCCTGTTGGCAAACGGATGGCACAGCACCCCGGCTCAGGGGGCGTCAGTTCAGCGGGAGGCCGGAGGACGTGTGGACGGGTGGTGAAGGGGAGGAATGCTGACAGCAGGCCGTCCCTACAGAGACCTGACGGCTCCGGCTCCGACCAGGTGAAGAGGTCACGCCCTCCGACACCCCCTCGCTCTGAACGCTCCATATACAAATAGTACATGTTAGCATGCTACGCTAATACACAGCATAGCATGGTGTTGTAACGCTGCAATACAGAAAACATTCCAAAATATAGTAGATGATAAGATGTAGATCCAGTAGATGATGTGGTGCTGGTTTATGGCATGTTTTTTCTTATTTGTAACAATTCAGAATAATGTTCTCACTCTTTGTTCCACAGTGGATTAACACACACGTGAACAAGAATATGTGCTTGTTGTTGTTGTGGGGGTGCAATGGCTGCATATTTCAGCCTACTGCATTATCAAACCATCTTCAGTAAGAATACGTTCATGACCAATGGCTACTTTGAAGTATGTAACTGGTTAAAGGGACAGTTCAGAAGGTCTGATTCTCAACTATAAGCAGCCATTAATCAGGTCTCTTTAAAGAGAAAGCACACACAGGAAATCCTTCGTCAGCTAACCTCCAAATGAACTTGTCAAGCACAAATGAGCAGCAGCACACTTGGACAACTAGCAAATGCATTTTGAGCTACAAAATCTTTTTTCCATCATCGGAAAATAGAACATCTTAGTAGTGTTTTCAGTGCTTCATTTTGCTGTCGGGGATGTCAGATACAGACAGGTTTAAAAGGAGAATCAAGAATCAGGGATTAAAACTTTTGTTGCCCCAGGCTTGGCTGGGTGCACTGCACAGTCGGCAGTATTTGTGGGTGGGAAGACAGCGAGGGATCATGTCCTTGGCACTGAATTACATTTCCCACTGGTTGGTCAGGGTTCCTGTGCAGAGTGCAGTGGGATCTTGAGAGGATAGCATGAACCTCTGAATGCAATATGGCCTCCTGGTGAAGCTCAGGCAGCTGGCATCTCCGTGTGCACCGGAGGAAACGTGGTGGTCTGTATACTGCGCAGGCACAGGCCAACAGTGGGAGGTAGAAGCAACAAGGGCTGCAGCCATTTCTAATTTAGAAAAAAACTAAAACGTCTCTGTGTATAATTGTTTCTGCCTATTTTCTGTTACTTGTCCCTGTGCTGCTACTTATTTTTGTTTAACTGTCTGCAAGACCATCAGCCACAGAACTACCAGTATGCACTCGTGTTCACGCACCAGCATATCTACCAAATCAGTCACCCATCAGCTTACATCAAGATCCCAACAATTCCTTTAGCAGGACTACGGGCTATAAAAAATACATCTCAGGCGAGATGCTCTGGCGTCGTACAAATAAAGGTGCAGCACAGCATGCAGGTGATGTGAAACACTGAGATCCTTCCCATTGTCTGATTCAAATGATATAAGAGTAGACTAGACGAGTACTTGAGAGATTGAAGAGCACTAAAATCTCATTTGTGCTGTCTGTCAATACAAGTGAAGTGCACCGGATTGTAGCCTTGCCAGCTGCAGTGGTGCTGAGCTGTGAGTGAACCTCGGGTTAACGCATATGTATAGCGGGCTTTGTGAGTGTTGGGAGGAAGTACGATGCAAAATCAAAATCCATTATTCAACAATGAAAAGTGTTTTCTAATGCTCACTTATCTCACATGCTGTTGTGTTTTTGGAGGCCACTCACTGACCACAGCCTGGTGCAGAAAACACCACCAGGTCAGCAAACCAATCACAGAGCAGCATCAATAATGCAACAAGAGGATTCATTATTTTGGTTGCTGAGAATATTTTTAGTGCTCTTATTTCAAGTAATTCTCTCACATTTTTCATAGCTAACCTTTTCTCAGTCCTCTCCCCCAAATGCTTTCTCAGCCGTCTCCTTGCATTCTATTTCTCTTTGCTCTCGCTGAAAGACAGATCTATGGAGCGAGAGAGTTCTTGTCTGAGGCTGCCTTATCGCCTGTCTCAACCCTGCAGAGAGAAATTCCTCGCCATTCGTTGAATACAAGTGTGATGGTGTGCGTTAGTGGCTCATCTGTGGCTGCACTTCCTCACCTGGCACTCATGTGATTAGATTTCATATCCCAGCCTGCAGCAGATAAACTCTATCTCCATCAGCCAGGCCCCTCAACATCAATCTGCCTCGCTGATGGCCTCTGTTGTGGCGGCATTCTCCTAAAACATTCCTATGCATTATGCATAATAATAAAAACACTGATGTTCTATGCAGCATGCCATTTTAGATAAAAAAAAACATCATATTAACTTGATGTGTGTCTGTATCCCAAAAGAGACAATCAACTCCTCTTCAAGGGTGAGCACCCTGCTGTGCTACCCCAGCGTCAGCACCTAGGGGGTCAGTGCCCACCTCCAGCCGTGAGCCGGTCCTGACGAGACGGGGGACACTGTGCACGGAGCACATCCACTGTGTGGCTGCATGGAGGAGAAGGAAGTGGGAGGAAGGAGTAGGGCAGGACAGAGCAGGTCTGTTTATTTATTGTTCTCCTCTGCTTTAACGGCTCGTGACCGGCTGGCTTTATTAAACTGGGCTTTGAGCGCACACACAGCAGCACTAAAACTTCCTGATGGCTGAGACGAGATCAATTCGAGCTGCTGCCTGCAGGAATTACTGCAAAGTAATGGTACTATCACACAGGTAGGCCAGGCCTGTGTTAGGGGTTAAATGGACCATTTAAATTCTTTAATCAACTTCAGTATTAGCTGCATGGAGGGAGTGCAGCTCCTAACAGATATATGCAGGTGCAGACGTTCCCATGAATATCAAATAAGAAGTTAGCACAAAGCCTTTTCCAGAATGGTTTCTACAGAAGAAATACTCAGTGTCAAACTTCTGATATAATGTTGAAGATGATCTGTGGACACCACAATAGGAAAACTAACATTGTACAACATTAATTACAACATTCTTCATTAAAGAACATATGTCGCTTCAGAAATATAACTAACATTTGCAGTGACACTTTTATGTCCATCTGTCTGATTCTATGTTCACCGTTATTTTACTGGACCCACATTCAAAAGACCTGCTCCATTTGTAAAACTTATAATTCCCTGGTGCTGAATGGATTTGGGTTTTATGGAGTTTCTAAAGTTTTGTCCACTCCTGTTTGCAGAGTGCAGCGAGAGAATATTAGAAATATATTTCATTATAATCTAAAGCAACAACAGCAACACAATCTACAACCTCAATAATTAATTTTTGATTAATCAAAATCGTTCTGAAAAGTCTAATTTTACACTTTAAAAGAAAGAATCACCACTGAAAGCAGGGAATCATCATGCTGCTACATGTAAATGCTCTGACTGTGTGTTCTGTACATTCTGAAACCCCTCCCCCGTTTTCTTGTTAACATCATGGTACCTTCGACCCCCCGCCACCTCTGTAAATTGTGTTTCACGGCTTGAAGGTTACAAAGAAAGGCTTGTGTTTGCAGAGGAGGCCAGATTAGTGCTCATCAGTCGTGCTGTTTGAGATCCCCACACTGACCCTCGGGGCAATAAGCCAAGCCGCTTTCACACTGCAGTACATTGGGACCCGAATGAGCCCACAGCGGCCTATTGTCACCACTCACCCAAAAGAAAAGGCAGCAAATTGCCATGTCAGGAACTTTGGCCCCCATGCCAATATAATACACAGCCTTTGTCCCTCATCCAGCCTGTTATTATAAAAGGAGTTGTAAAGGGTATATGGTGCAGCTCACTTCTCGCTACCAAATAACTAAAACATGCTTTAATGTAGGAGTCTGAGTGGGTGTTTGCTTCAGAAGATTTCATTTGCAGCAGATTGAAGAGCAATAAAGATTTACATTTGATGAAAATGAATGCATATTCAAATTGGGAAAAGGAGGGAGGCACACATGTATCTGCCTTCGGTGAGAAAGAGCAGAAACAGGTGGTTCTGAGCCGCCGTCCCAAACAGCCAAAACTAAATGTTAGAAATGGTGTGTTTTTAAAACGTGAAGAGATGTCTGGAAGAGAGAAGCAAACAATTCTGCTTTGCCATGACACCCAGAAACAGGAGAAACAGATCTCTGGATATATGTTGAGATAAACAGCTGTGATGGAGAAACACAAAGTCTGATCCTACAAGCAGCTCAAATCTCACTAAAGCACAAACCCACCGGCTCAGTTTTCAGACAGTGCACAAATTATTACAACATCTGTTTCAACAGTTTTTCATTATCTCCCATAATTGTCGTAGTTGTTCTCTCAAACTTTCCACCTCTGTGCCTGCAGACCATAATCAACCTGAAGACATTTGATCATTTGTTTCTTGCCTCGCTGAGGTAGCAGCCGGAGGTCAGCAATTCAAATGCCTACCAGATGACACGTATCATTAGGGTGGATTTCCTATTCTACTCAGTAGCCAATCATGCAAAGGTAATTAGGCATTTCTGTCTCCAGGACCATCACTCACACTGAGATTAACAAGCTTTTGAAGCACAGTTGACTGGAGGTTAGAAATCTGCCATTATTGCCCAGATGATGAACTAGGTCCTGTTTGGTTCGATGGCAGTGACACTGTGGCCTTCGTCAGAGCAGGCCACACCACCCTCACACCACCCTCACACCACTTACACCTAGTGTGCACATGTTTCCATGCATATGGAAAAAAAGAAATGTTAAGAGCTCATAAGCAAGAACTTCGAGCACGCCCACCAATAACAATTCACAGACTAATCCTGTCTATCATCAACGCCTCTGTGTGCTCGAGGAGGAAAATAAACCCAGAAAAAGGGAGTGTTGAGTTAGAATTAATGCAATGTTAGTATGCACATTGTTTTTCCATCAGAGCGATTGGCAGACTCACAAAAGCCTCTGCATGTTTCTAATCAGCATGGTAGCCGTTCTAAATGGCAGCAATAAAAGCACACAGATCTTGCAGGAATGTAAAAAGCTCCAGTAAAATAAAATGCATGATTTAATGACCATCTGTTGGGTGCCGGTGCAGACCTTGCTGCGACATGCTTTGTGAATGATCAAAGGCAGCGTCCGCATCGAGAGCGATTCACCTCAGGAGGCACGCGGGGAATTAACAAGCCACCCGGCACAGATCCATTTTCCATGCAGTTTGGCCCTTTTGATTCCTTAACTAGTCTCCCTCAGTCTCACATGGAGCAAGAGAGGGAGTAAAACAACGTAATATCCACAACAGTCCAGCCCCACACAATGTGAAGCTCCTAGCTAAACAGCTACACACTTAAAAGTTTGGAAATCCATTTGTAGAATAGCACAGTGGACCCATTCACCAGAGCTGTGTATTATTAGGACTGTTTTCCTCCCAGACTAGCCCTGCCAGCGGCTGCTTATGTTTATGGCCTTCCTGAGTTGCACTAAGAGTCCATTTAGGTGTTAGGGGAGGGATGCCAAATGACCAATCAGCACGTAAAAGAAGCACACACACACACACACACACACACAGAGAGAGAGAGGGAGGCATGCTGATGTCCTCAGACAGACATTCCCAAACACTCAGCTCTTATCTCATCAAGGCTCAGTAAATAAAACATTTAACAGCTGCGCCACACTCAGGATAGCTGAGACAGTGTGTGTCTCCCTCTGTCTCAGGTACACTGTGAGACAAAGATAAGTCAGGCACAAACCTGTATTAATGCTCATGAGTTCATAGCAAGTTATAAACAGACCTAAAAAGACACGTTCTCAGGGGGACGATGAAACAGAACAACCACTCCACTGGCACGGCTCACGCTTCAAAAATTTACCATAAGGCATGACAAATCTCAGGTGGGCTCCAGACAAATAGCATACCCACACAAATGCTTTCAAACAGCGCAGCAGCAGAGCGATTAACATACACTTCCTAGGGCTGACATCGTCATTACTGTTTTGTTTTGCTCTCTTTACCTTCTGTCTCTCTGTCTTGTCTTTTATCTCTGCTTAATTATTCTTCCCTTTTCACTGCCTGCCTGCCTGTCAGTAAGACTGTGTGCAGTATTTAACATGCTGAGGGGACACATGTCCACCCCGAACGCCACAGAACAAATTCACTACTTTGTTTGCGTTCACAGCTCATTTGGCCCAATCCGTGTTTTGGCATTCTGTTATTGTTCCGCTTGGTGAGGTTTTCTCCGCTGCCCACCGAGGGGGAGAAACACGTTCCAGGGGCTGTCAGCTGAGGCTCACATTCACACTCAATCCTGCAGTATTTCCTTCAGGCTTATGTTTTTATGTAGCGCACAGAACACTGTCTGAAATAAGCTGCGGTGGAAGAGCATGTGTGCCTAATCTCTGGGGGACTGCCAGTGATTTCTGAAGAAGCTAATGAGGAAGAAGCCAAGATCTCAAACATTTGACAAGTTACAATTGGTGGAGAAATGGCATCAAGGTCAACTGTTTCCTCAGCTTTAGCCCCGACCCCCCCGCATCTTGACCTTCTGAGGGGGTCAAACAAACACACTTTAGATACAATCAGAGATCAGTGCTACAGCTGTGTGTGCAACTCCACCTCCAACATAGTAACACGCCAACATGTATACGAGCTCTCAATCCCCCCCCCCCCTCCAATACTCTGATGGATGAAGAGCCCTGGGAAAGTGTCAGTGTGGTGTTGATCACTCCAGCAGCCGTGAAGGTTGAGGGGAAGGGACGGGGCCTTGTTTGAAATTTCACAAGTGGAGCTGGCTGGTGGTGGGAATGCCCCAGCTGGTCTCAAAGGTCTAATCTCCCCCAGCTAGCAGCAGTCCATCCACCCACCGACTGTAAACACAATGGCTCCCCATGGTACCGAGCTGATTGCTGTTTCATCAGGGCCAGGACCAGTCGGTGGAGAGGAGCTCTATCTCTCTCTGTTTATTCTTCCTGCACATGGGAGGCCCAGAGCAAACTGACTGGCGAGCACTGTGTTTATCAGATGCTTAGAAATCATTCGTGATGATACTGGACAGTCAGTTCTGCACCAAAGCCACAGCAGAAAGCTTAATTAGAGCTTTCTGAAAATAATGTCTTGATGCCACCCCCTATAATGCCCATTATTGCTGCTAAGTATGCTCCTCCATCAATTATGGCATGTGCTAATGCGAGTCTCACAGTAGAGAGCCAACATGTTTCTGTGGGCTCAAATAGCTTTGCGGCACTCTCCCACTCAGAAATAAATCTTCTTCCCAGCAGACACCTCTGCACACGCCTAATACAGAAAGCAACACATATACCAATATTAATTGGTTTGTGGAAACCGAAACTATGTGAAAACTCTTAAAGACACAGGATCTTTCCCACAGAAGGTTTAGCACAAGTGTTTAAGCTCAAATGGACGATACAGAAAGTGCTTCTATTCAACTGTTCGACTCGTCAATAAACAAACCATTCAGTGTTTTCTATTTGACAAAGCGCCGTGTTCGATGGAGAGGCCTTTTCCCCCTGACTCCTCCTCAGTCTTGCCTGCTACTTGCTTCTGTAGTGCAAATACATGAATATGCAAAGGAAAAGGAGAAGGCATTACGCAAACTGTTTTCCTCTCATTACCACCCACTACGTCTGACATCTGTTCTCCACCTCCGCCACACTTTTTACTCTGCGTATCTCGCTGTCATTTTTCATACTACATTCCTCCTCCCTCATTTTTCCTCACCCTTTTCCCTCATCTTCAAGGCTGCTTCCTCTCTCTCTCTCCACCTTAACTGGAGATTCTGTGGCTATCCTCTGAGATATGTCTGCACACACACACACACACACACACACACACACACTGTGGTGGCGGTGTGCAGGTGATAATGAAGTGTCTGGTAAAAGAGGATTAGGTGGAGTGGTGGGCATCATCCCTGCGGTATAAATGCTCATCTCTCCCTAAGGAAGGACACATGGAGCGTCTTTCACCTCAGTCCAGCTGGCTGTCTCGGCGTCACTCTCAGCTAGCATACTGGGACGGCTGCTGTGGCCCTCAGGAGACAACAGTAAGGGGGGTTAACGCAACGACGGGCCCAGCTCCTGGGGGACGGCTGGTGTTTCATCCTCTGACACCCGCCTGTTTATTCTGCACAGTCAGGCTGAGAGGAGCATAACAGGCACCGGGAAAGTGAAGATCTGCACCAGGGGAACAGACTGACACCGAGAGAAAGATAGATAGAGGGTGAGAGAGAGACAGAGGAAGAGAGGGAGAGACTAACTCCTCCTCTTCCCTGTGGTCTGACAAAAAGATGACAGCTTTCCTCTGGAGCTTGCTCTGCCCTCCCTGGGCAGAAACCTCAGTTGTAGGCAAGCGGCCTGTCAGACACAGCTAACTAGGTTGCCCCATGAGAGATGCAGAAAGCCTGACAGTTTGTTACTAGTTGGCAAAAGGCCACCACAGCAGGTCAGTGTCTGCACAGAAAGTGTCAAAGAAGTGCCACTAATCACCAAGCAGCTCTTCACAGATGCTCTTATGAATATTCTCATTCCTCTACACCCACAGCTGATTCAGATACCCGTTATTATCAGGACACTGTCACATGCTCAGACCTCAGATCCATATACCAGCGCTACAGTAAACATTAGGTACTTGAGAGCAATCTGTGAGTTTATGCTTTCGTGATGCACGGTGGTTAGGAGAATGATGCATGCACAAAGCTCCAAGAGCCCTGCAGCGTGCATGTGCACCTCAGCGCTACTAAAGCAGGCTGTGTGGTGAAGATCCATGTGCCAGCAATAGTTATCATACCAGAATGTTACATGGCACATTTACATCTCAAAATGGAAGGCAATTTAGTTAGTGCTGGAATCAAACCAAACCACACATATTTGTTGTAGGTTCCCCTCCCTTCTCGTGTGTGGTCCCACGTGATAGAAACTGTGGCTGAACACCAAAAGAGAACCATCCTGTGCCAAAGTGAACGAAACCTGAACTCAGCACTAAGTGCAGCAGAGTTCCTCACATACTGAAAACCACAGTGGGCAACTGCAGCACACTTCGTTTAGTTCAAATGAAGTGTGCTGGGTGGGTGAAGCTTCAAGGGTGTGTATGCATACAGTATTACTGTTTAAAAAGAGTCAGACTCTGGTTTGCTGAGGTCATTCTGCTCTGCCTGGTGGCTGTTTATTGACTTAGTGGATCTGCTTAATGTCCTGCAAATTTCTCCCATTGATCCCTCAGTTACCTTAAACTTTAGACTTTTACTTAGACTCTAACACAGGACTCCCAGCATGCCAGCTACTCTCCATATCTATCAAACCTGAAAGCAAAGCAAACAGAGGCAGTACTTTTGATGCTTAGCTTCTCAGTCTCAGTTCACGCTGTTCATTAGAAAACCTGATTCTGTGAATGTGTACTCATGTTCTATCCCACCGTGCTGTTGTTAGAAGAGTCAAATAAACACCGTGGTAGGACGTCTCCAGCATATCAGTAAATGTTATAACAGGGTTTCTTCATATGGCTGGCGTACTGGCATGTCACCCATCTCTGAATCATTTGTGAGCATGTGGCCGAGCTCTCAGAGCCCGTTGTGATGTCCTTGTAGCAGCCTTGCCATGATCGGTGAGAGTACGGGATGGGGTACTGCCTGCTAAGAACTGTCCCCGTCTGTCAGATCTCATCACTCCATCCTGCATTGCTGGGGGCAGCGGGACCAAAACTGACCACTGAGTCAACTGACAAGACAGCTCAGCATCCAGTTATCCCGGGATAAGAGCCACACACACACACACACACTTGCAAATTCAGACAGACACACAGACTTGCCATCACGCAGGCAAATGTGTGCACAGTCATGTTCACACACACACACACACACACACACTAGCATGCAAACATGCGGTCAAACGGACAGACACACATAACACACACAGACACGTGCATGCAAAAGGAAACGGACAGGCCGAGTGTGGGTCTACCCCCCGAACAGCACACTGAGCCTGAGCTGGACACAAATGTGCTTTGACATTGGGGTTGGTAATGCTTTGAGTTGTCTAAAATCTCAACAACTGACCCAGAAATGCTGGTACACAGGGGGGGTTTGGGGTGTGGGGGGAGGTTGTGTGTGATGCAATGTGGAAGACAACTACATTGACACTTTCTCACCCGCTTCTGAAGCCCTGTGATGGTTTTCTCACTTTCAGCACAATGAGGGGAGACAGAATAAGGTGGACGGTCCTTCATCTGGGGTGCAAGTGAGGTCGTACACAAGCATGTGAATCACTAAGTGGCTGAAATATACATAAGGACGGTGACATGCTGTGGGGAGGCAGAATATCACTCTTCCTGCTCCTTCACTGAAGTCAAAGGCTGCTTTCATTTCTTTTCAGAGAGAGTAAGCACAGAGAGAGAGAGAGAGAGAGAGAGAGAGAGAGAGAGAGGGAGAGAGAGAGGGAGGGAGAGAGAGGGAGGGAGGGAGGGAGGGAGGGAGGGAGAGAGGGAGAGGGAGGCTACAAAGGTCAAACACAAAAGGAAAACAAGCAGCTGCAATATGTTTACAGCAGCAGCCCTGAGGGAAGGAGAGGACTCAACTACAATATTGTATATTTATTTTCAACTAAATGATTCTGAGAAGCAGAGATGCCTGCTGTGCACTCGTGTTGTTTCCTTGCAGGCAAATTAGAAATTGTGCAAAAGCCGAAAAATGCATGGAAGGATGTACATACCAGCTTCATGATCATTTTAAAGCCTTTGTGCTTCCCCAACACTCTGAGCCAAAGGAACGGCACTCAGACACTTGGCTACTGCCTGGAGTTTTTGAGCTGCAGCTGGCAGAGCTAGCATTTCAAACTGATAAGGCTCCAGACTTTCTCAGTCCTCTGGTTCAATATACGATGGGAGAGATTCTAGAGGGGTGAAGTCCTCCATCTCAAATGACCTCTCAATGGCGAGAAGCAGTGAGACTCTGTGTCACTCTGAAAATTATACTGAAAATAGGAGGGAAGGGCACTGAGAATCTCTCCATCACAGAGATATACCCCATTTTCCCCTCTCAGATTTTAAATCAACTGCTAGCTAAGACAGGCTGAACACTGCTGCTCTAACGCTGTTTGAGGCTGAAGGAAAAGAATGTACATTCATCCTGTCAGCATAGTTAATGTATGTTTTTAGACATCAGCATTACGGCTCATTCAAACTAAAGTTTCACAAATGTCGAGTACATTTAACTACATAACATACAACGTGCACTATGAAGACACTTTCTGAAATGTATGCATTACAAATATGCTCCGGAGCAGTTCCCAGGAAAACTGTCAATTCTGCAGCAAAGAGCAACTGTGAGTGTGAGAGGAGGAACGTCTCTGTGTGGTCCTGGTTGGCTCCACAGACGAGGCTCCACACAGTTTGATATGCTGATATGTGTGCCGTTTAAAGTTAGGTCCTTTCCCTCACCCGCACTGCAGCGCCAGAGATCAAGTGATGCCGTCAACTAGCTAATGACATGACTGCCGCAGGCGACGGCCGGCAGCTTGATTTATACATGGAGACAGAGATGAATGATTCATAGGCTAAGAGAGGGATACCGGGACACGTGGCAGCTATATGTCCCTCTTGCTTGTTCATATTCGCTGATACACACCTCTCCATAAATCCCTGGGAACACTCTCATAAGCTTAGCATTACACAACTGGCCGGTCCCGTTACCACCACTCTTGTCGTATATCTGCTTTTCTTTCTCTCTTTTGTTTTAACACCGTCCTGCTTTCCCTCTGTTCCTCGACTCCCTGACCGTTTCTTCTTCCCTTCCCATTATAATGCAACGCTAATCCTAAATATGGAACCCACTGTTGTAGGCTAAAATGAATGGCCCAATCATTCTGCATCAATTAGTCCATCCATCATTGCTGATTGTAGGAGGAGGAGGAGGAGGAGGAGGAGGGTGGGGGGGTGCTCATGGCGACTGTTCTCTGTGGTGGCAGGAGGGAGCCAGAGATGGCATTAGAGCTTTCACGCTGAAATGCAATTTCCATCACTTTGGGTAGCACAAACTGCAGGCCGCACGATGACCTTGTCCTGCTAATTTCGATAAGATGCCCTCTAAATGACGTCATCGGAGTAATAATGGGGTGAAGTGATCTGACACCAGGGGGGAGTTCTCACATGACAATTTTTCAATACATAAAAGGACAGATGTTTCGACTGAAATGTCACTGTGCTTAGCATAATGGTCTATAGCAGGGTTATTCAGCTAAAACTAGAACGGTCCAGTCAGGGAACATTTATTAAAGCAAAGGTCCAGAACATCATAATGTCTAACAGGAGTTAGTGTGATTTATGTTGATGAAGCCTGGTCGTTAACACGTCTGCATGTGATCAATAACTGACTGTCAGATCTAATAAATTCAGAAACATTTTGACAATATTTATTGTCACTTAACATTTAAGTAAACAGACACAGAATACTGTAGAGAGGCAGAAGGCTCTGGTCTCACTAAGGAAAAGAAGGGCTGCACCTAGAAACAAGAGGAAAGAAATAATAGTTTCTGAATAACTGTGCGTCTTAAAATAAAGTCCAGCAGCAGCTTTTCCCTTTTTCTTTAACTGTCACATCTTGACTGAACACTCAACCAACTTTACAACATATAAACCTCAAACCCACTGCAGCAGCTGCGTCTCATCAAATTTAAAATCCCCTTATAATTTATTGATGATGGTTCGGTAGTGACCTACGGTCTGTATGGACTATTCAGACATGACAGATCATACTCTTCATGTAAAACTTATCTTTGTTAGTTCTGCTTGCTGATGGGCTTAAGAGGAGCATTGTGGCTTCCTATATTCCCATATTATGCAGTCAGTCTACTGGGTTACACATTTAATAAAGGCAAGACGACACTTGAGCGGTAGCACACAGCGCAGCGTTGCATAACCTCACTTAGAAGCACGTTACACTTGGGATGTGTAGCATAAAGTTGTTTAATAATTTTACTAAGTAAATGCAATTTACAAAATGACTTCTCTGTTTATGCAAGAACAAGGCCAATTTAAATAAGGATTTCTGCTTTTATTATTTAAATGAATATCACTGACTCAAACCAATGCATGAGGGCACTCCTGTATCTGGCTGGAGATATGAAAAGCATGAAGAGTGCGAATGCAAAGCCCTGAAAACAAGCTCCCGAGCTGAGAGGTGCACATTCTTCTTTCTAAAAGACCACGATAAAGAAAGAGAACACAAACGTCTGCGGTTATGAGTTTACCTCGTAAAGAGCTCCCAGCAGCACGGTGAGTCTCAAAGAGGACAGACGCATTTATATCAGCAACTGGAGCATCGCAGCACAAATACAAGGGGGGGCCTAGATCAGGGTGTAACTGCCCACTAA
This sequence comes from Pempheris klunzingeri, assembly GCF_042242105.1. Classification (NCBI taxonomy): domain Eukaryota; kingdom Metazoa; phylum Chordata; class Actinopteri; order Acropomatiformes; family Pempheridae; genus Pempheris; species Pempheris klunzingeri. The sequence continues at coordinate 833,125 of NC_092023.1, read as the reverse complement.
ATATTAGGAGATCAGTAAATCCCGAGGGGGCAGCGCCGACTGAGGAATCTTTGCATTCAATTTATCATTTTACATTATTTAGGCACCTCCACAGGGAAATACGCTATCTCTGTCATAAGTTATGCTAATGTGTGTTACTACCATCTGTGAACTGAGGACCATCAGTCAGGCATAGTGTGCAATCTATGAGTTATGAGAATAATATCTCATCTTTGAGTGATTAATCATGGGGGAGTTCTGGGGCTCCCAGAGAGCTGAGATGGCGGCGACGGGGACATAAGGCCATCTAGCCCCAACCGTCACACAACACCATTCTGTATCTCGACCTACACCCTCCCCCCCACCCCACCGTGCCCGGGTCCCCTCCAAACTACTCAATAAACAAGCCCCGGGCAGGACCCAGACAGAGGATAATGGTTCACCTGGAGGTGACAGGAAAAGAAAACAGAGCTCTTTGCATAACGAATGGAGATAGAGATAAGCAGAGTGAAGCACTTAGGAATCTTGATAAAGGATTATCCAAACATGTCCCAAACTGGAGACATTTTCTTTTTTAAGTCCGCTGTAGCACTTTGTTGTGAGAACCTGTCCTGCAGTTACTGCGTAGTTGTGCTGAAATTGCAGTCCTGATACATTTACTATACAATGTTCTCACATTCCTCCCAAAGGTCAGAGCTGGGACATTACACTGCCTCTGTTAATTAGAGGTGTATATTACACAGCAGAGCAGCTGTGTGTTGCCTTGTCATGTCAGTATGAGTCTATATGTGATGGCATGTGTAGTGGCAGAGGTGGGCAAAGAACCACGTGAGCACCACCATAATCACAGCGAGCATCATTAATCCCATATATCTGAATGCGTTGGTACTTGCCATGACTCACCCCACTGTTAAGGAAACTTATGAGGGAGGAGAGCTGGGGGCACACAGCACTACAGCCTTTGTTATGTAAGCGAAGACAGAGGCTGGTGAGTTCAGTGAGCGTTACCAGCCCGTGGCCAAATTAGCCCGAGTAAGGACGTACAAAACAAGCATGCATGTGCCCCGCTCCTCTGCTGGAGCAGAGGAAGGAGGCCCAATCTGAGAAGGACGATTTGTTTGGGTGGTCTAGTTAAAGCCTACTGCTCAATGGGCAACGGTTCTGGTTAGAATGCTAATGAGCCAATTCCCCTCCTGGATGGAGACATCAAAGGCAAGAGGAGCTCCCCCTCTCTAGCAACACAGGGCCTCATGGTATCATTACATGGCTTAGTGTGCGCTTGCATCCTTGTGTTTGTGTGTGTGTGTGTGTGTGTGTGGGTGGGTGAGGAAGAGACAAATAGAGGGTAAAGGAGAGATAGGCAACATGATGTTTACATTAGGTCTGTTCTTTTGGGACCGTGCCAGCATCCAGCCATGCTGTGACACACATCACACCAGCAACCTGCTACCATTCATAATTACCCTCTATTCACAAAGGCCTCATTTAGCGTGCCATTATCAGAGATCATTGTTATTTCCCTCCATGTATGTATGAAATTCCAGTGAGACCAACATGTCTAATGTAGATAACAGAGCTATTTTGGTTAACCCCATTGTGTACACAATACTGAAGACACACAATCCAGAGAGAATTCCCATCAGTGATTTCTAAGGATTTAAAAGAGCACCAGGGCATAAGAATCTTTTCTAGTTTTTTTGTCTCCATAACTAATGTGGTTTTATTTTTGGGTACGGGACAAATCTCACCAGGGCTTTATTTTCACTTATTTCCACCCAATTCACTCCACTCTGACTGCAAGCCAACAAACCCATCAGCACCATGAGGGTTTGCTATGACCACATATCACACTTGAGTGAATAATAAAATATACTGGAGAGGTGAGACTTCTCTGAGAAGAAAGGATTCCTACAGATATAGGTAAGGTCAGGAGGAGTTCTAAAAGTGTGTAGGAGGTAAACTAACTTATATAAAGTAAAGACTTCGTCCAGTTTTCACAGACTGGCGGGATGCCGACCTCCAGAGCTGTGAGAACTAAACATGGCTCAGGTGCGTGAGGCCAGCATGATGGATCATCCTGTTGTGAAGCTGCCCCTCCGCAGAGCCCTGAGAAGACAGCTGGGAGATAAGGCAGGCCCTATATGAGAGCACATCTCCTCCTCACATCGATCCTCTCCGCCACCAAGGCAGGAGGTCTTCACATGCCACACCACAGATAGGGCAGAGGGAGGGCCGGGGTGAGAACAGAGGGAACAGTTCTGCAGGTTTAGCGGCCACCTTCTTGTGATAAAGACACTGGAAGATAAAGCCCCTTTTGGCCTTGCACAGATAAAAAACAAACGGTGCAGACCTTTGTTTTAGGGGCAGAGTAACATTTCTAGCTCGATAATGGTTTCATATCCTCCCCCATTATAATCATCTCATGTTTTAGCAAAGCCACAATAAAAACAAGCGTCACCAGAATGCACACATGAGAACTAACAGACCTGCCCTGGTCATCATTAACAAAATGTGAGTCTTTGCATTTTAAAGTTAATTGACCTTGTATCTTGTGCCAGTAACTTGGCAGGAATAGCATCGCTGCAAGTCAATTAAGAATGAAAGGAGGCTTTGCTCTCAAAAAATGGCACTAGCTACAATTAGAACTCCTCTGGAGTTAATAAGCACAGCTGCAGGTCACAATCAACTGAGATGTTTTCTTGCAAAGTATGACATTAATTGACACATAAGACCTCACGTTCCAGTGTTGACAGCCAGACTGATTCTACCTCGCTCCTGTTGCTGCTATGTTGAATCGGAGCAATCTGTAATAGCCCGACGCCTGTTATTAGCCGAAGAAGGACTTGGATCAATCAACAAGGCTGCATGTTCTGAGGTTCACAGAACTGTGACAAGGTGATTTGGTACAAAACAGCAATAATGAAAACATAATAGCGAAGAAGATTGCTTCTATTGTTTCTGTGAACGTGGCAAATGAATACTGAGAGTCGGCTGCAGAAGGGACAGACACCAATCAGGACGACAGTAAGCCCTGTTTTACAGGCTTGGCGTAGTTATGGAGACGCATGTTTGTGACCTCCGACCTCAATCACAGGTGTTCTCCAGATGGTTCTGCGCTGAGGGCCTCTTCACGTGACGGATACAGATTGGGATGCTGCGCTGCTACGCCTGCAAAGTTTGCATTCTAAACCATGTATCAGACGAGACGAGGGCACTCCTGACTGCAGCACTAGATTAGATAAGATGTGGACAGCTCTGTGTGCACTCTAATGGACACCATGTGCACCGCAGCTTTGATGTTGCTTAATGCTCATCCCTTCCCTCTGATGACTCAGATTTCATGCCAGGTGTTCAAATCCTGATAGATAAAGAAATACAGAAGCACAGACATAAGAGCCATCCTGCAAAGTTTTTAACAAGTCACTTCCAACATTAGCTTCTTTCTTTTTTTTTTAGCTCTGTGGTTCTAATAAAACACAAATATCTCTTCATTTAAATCAGTGCAGGATGCAGACACACACACACACACACACACACACACACACACACACTATAATATCTGAGAATATCTGGCAAACTGTAAATGTCAGTGAAGGTCCTGTTTATTATAAGAAAGCTAAAAAATGTCTCTAAGGACGAACTTGTGAAAAAGCAAGTGTGAAAGAGACCTACCGCACACACTCGACAAGATATATGACATACATTAGATAGATGTACAAACGTCCTGGTTAGGATCACGCTGTACAACTGAAATCTGTCAGGAGACGGTGCCACATTCAAAGTGACAACCAACACAGATGGATGAACAGATAAGAAGATAAGAAGCAGTGACCTTATTTCATTGTCATACCATTCATACATATCATCAAAAAACTCCCCTTTGGACTAAAAATGAACATCCACTTCATCCATCTAACTGGGCGCTCGTTACCCCACATCTTACTGCACAGGAAAATGATTACTTCAATCATGTCACAGTAAAAGTCAAATTTGAGAAAAGACGAGCGGTGGGATCGCGCAGTAGCATTCTATTGGGGTTCCCAACCCATTATTCCCACATCACGCTCGGCTGCCTCAGATTTCCTCCGCTGTTTTGATGATAATTTTCTTCGGCAGGCCGCTAAAGTAATGACCATTTCTCAGTGTGGCACAGGGCAAGGTTGCACTGCACCATGCTCTAACGTTTTGGCCTTACATTCAGCCACATTTAACACAGACACTTGGAGCGCAGCAGACACTAAAGTCAGCTCTGAGCCCACAGAAGAGTGTGCATGTGCCAATATGCTGCGTCTGATGAGTGCAACTTTAATTGCTTTAATACCAGAGGAACAAACAATGAAATGATATAATGAAAAATCAAGGTGTTCACTCACCTCCTCCCCCTCCCAGAAGACTGGAGTTTGCTGAAAAGAGAACAAAATGAGTCAGTAAAGGAAGCAAAGCCAAAGCAAACAGATCTTTGAACACAGTCAGCAACATCTGGACAGTAGAGTTTGGACTGGGATTTTTCATGAATGGACCCATCTGACTATTTAAACTCATTTAATAAACAGAACTGCTCATTTTCACTGAGACAGAGAACAGAGCAGAATGACTGATCAAACCCATCCTCGGGAAAAGCGGTTGGTATAAAGCGCCAAGAAGAGATTGGCTCCAATGATTATGTAATCACAGCACTTATTTCTCAGTTAAACCTGTAATCACACATTCTACTATCTGCACCTGGAAACACAGCATTCAGATTTCTTATGGTAACGTTAGACACCATCCAACAGTTTGTTTATCACATAACCAACAGACAAAGAGATCGCTGTGGTAGCAAACGTGTTCTTCAGTCAGCAGCTCGTTTCGATATACACTCCTTGGCAGATTTCTTCCTTGGCAACACGACAGAGGTTCTGCTCAATAAAGCATGTGGTTCCTTAAAAGCCATTAACAGTGGCCTGTCTGCTGCTGTACACCAGGGAAGCCCACGTCTCACCGTGGCTTCGTGGGGTCTGCCCCATTCTTTATGAAAACATGTCACACAAATCGGACATGAGCTGAGAGGAGCTCTAGAAAAGTGATCTTGTGAAGAGCAAGGCTTTGTTCTCATGTGTCACATAGATGAGGACACCCTCAGAGTGAAGCCCAGCTCACTGTTATTCTGTTGTCAGCTGTAAGACAGTTTAGTTCACAAACAATCAGCGGCCGAGCCCTGAGCTGTGCTTGGGAATCCTCGGCATGGTTTACTGGTTCAACACAAGGTAGCATCAGAGTGCTCTCTAAGTGGAGAGTGTATCATTAAAAAGAACCTATTTTCATTTTGCTCTGCCAGTTAGAGACATCCGCTGCACATGAGAGCAGAAAGATTAGGGGGGATTTAAAGTACATCTGTTAATTTGGATGTTTCTGAAAGTAGGTAGCCTGTGTTTGAAGTGTGGTTCATACAGCGGGCAGTGGAAGAATCATGCACTGTAACATGCCTTTAATGATTTTCAGTTCCAGCTACAGCATTGGCAATCATTAGCAGTGAACACTGGCCCATTAAAAGCTTATTATTTCTCAAAAACAATTTGGTGCACAAGCAACAGATAATGAACATGTGGTCTCGGGGACAGCTCTCCAATCACAGCGCAGTCCTGAGTGGGTTATTATTTTTTGCCTGATTACGTGTAGAGGGCGACTTCTGGAGCTCACTCCGTTTCCACACCTTTCTGTGGCACCATTATGGCTTTGCATTGTTCTCGTTTTAAGCACCACACATATGAGTGGGCACGGAGACAAAGAAAGCTCTCCCACTGCAGAATGTGTTTCATCAAAGGGCTTTTGTTGTGTGTGTGTCCATGTATACAGTATGAACATAACATACACACACAAGGAACGGCAGCTCAAACAGGGATGTTCTGACAATCCACTGTCATGTTTACAATAGCACCTCTCCAGGTTTTTCTGTGATGAAAAAGACACTTGTGCTCCCCCAGCCTTTGTTTAGCTCTGGAATCTGTCAGCTACCAACAGCAAGCACACAACTCAAATGTGCATTTCCAGAGCAGGACATTTTCTGCTCAGATCGTAAACACATGGATAAGTATCCTAAAACTTCTGCAAGAAACACCGCTGACTTTAAGGTAGACGATTAAACTGAAGTGAGCGCAGCTTCTCTCAGGTTGTAAAAGTGTTCAGCTTGTTGTCGTTTGTCTATTATCAGTGCAATGGCAGTAATAGTTTCTGTGCCAGTTAAAACCAAGCTAATAGTCTGCTAGTTTTCAGCAAAGTCTATCATCACTGTCTAGTCTCCTGGGGAGTCTTCCTATTCCTGAGCTATTAAAACACTAGGGTTTAATTACCTGACATTATGGAAATGCATACCTGAGGGGGGTGCTTCATTTACTCCACACCTAATCAGAGATTCGAGATGTGGTTGCTAATCAGTCTGACACAACTGTGTGTGTGTGTGTGTGTGTGTGTGTGTGAGAGGTGGGGTAGTGGTAGTAGTGAATGGGGATGTCTGGGGGTTGAGATGTTAGATGCTTTCTAACCACATGTGAGTTGGTGTGATGGCGGCAATAGCCCACTGGGAGATGAAGAGCGTTCGACAGCCATCTCATCTCTGCAGTGGGTTTGATAAACATGGAAGCAGGGAGGGTAAAAATGCTGCTTTATGCCTTTTCATTTCCCCTCTCCCTGCATCCTCTCCTTTAACGATCACAATGTCATGAAACATGTTTTGGCAGTTTATCTCAAACCACACTGTGCAGCTTATGCACACAAAATATCTGTAACGTACAGAGTCAGCGAGCTCAGCCCACAGTGATGCATATCGAGGGAGACATTAAAATCCCAAATAGATGGAGACTTGCTTTAACAATCCGTCTTCAAGCATGAGACAAATAGGAAACAGCTGGGAGAGGAGCTCACCTATACAGCCGCATACAGAGCAGCCATACACTCTTGGCACCAAAGACAGAGATTGTCCTTTATTCAGTACGACTTGACTGAGAAGTGCTTCAATTATCCTGAGTGAAAATCAAAGCAGAAATCCATATTTGGCCACATCTACCCCTTAATGCATATTTTATAGTGTGTGTATTAATTATAAACTAGCTCTCCTTGCTGTCTGTGCCTGCCCTGGGCTCAGTCTGGCTATCTTGTGGTGGATCAACACATTTCTGCCTTTAGGGAAGCAGTGGGAGAGCCAACAATTAGTATTATCAGAAGGCCATTATCTGTTTCTTCTACAGTGGCTGAGTGCATACATGTGGAGCCGTCTCTTTGAATGCATGTTCAATGGGTTTTTGACTTTGGTATCCTTCCTCGTGTCCGCCGGTGTGTGCCCCCCAGAGAATTTCACGAATCAATTCTCCTTCAAGGACGGAACAAACCATATCTCCATCTCTAAAACAACTACAAGGATCCCACCACATTAGACAAAATACTGCAGTGATCTTTGAGCTTTAATATTTCAAACAACCTGAATACTTCTTGTGGCGGTAAAGATAAGCCTCGAAGGTTTGCAACGACCCAGTTAATGAGAAGAAAGAGTGAAGCCAAAGGAGCAGGCTATGACTTGGAGTTTGTCAGGAGTGCTGCTGAGAGTCGTCCCACTAGAAACCACAACATGGGTCATAAATCTCAGTGGAAGGGCTCCCCAGACTGCCTGGAGATGGCAGGTCATTAGAAACTGCTGGTCCACAGCATTAGGCTGGCCCATCAAACACATGCCTGAACTGTCACTATGGGAGCACCCACTTCCTGTCTGCCCTTTGAACTCCTCACCCCCCCCACAGCAACCTCATTTATCCCTCAGCCAATGACAATACAGTGAGGCTGCTGCTGTGTACTCTAGCAGCAAGAAAATATTGATAACAGAGCCCCAGCCAGAGTGTGACAGGCGCAGTTTATGGATCGTAGCACTGCATCAAGAATCCTGCACAGACACAAACACTGTGAAAAGCAACGGTGAAACCACCCTCTTGTCTCCGTGTGTCCATATATTTGCAGAGCATTCATAAAAACGGCCTGTGTGCACTTCTTTGTGTGAGTAGGGAGCAGCGAGGCATGGATCTGGGTTGCGTGCGTGGTGTCGTCAGCAGAGCCCTAGATCATGCAGTTAAATGGGAAGTGCTAGTGCATAACCACAAAACCTCAAGGCAGTAAACACATCCACTGTCTACCTTCTGGTCTCTGCCACCTTACCTGAACCCTTTAAATATGCTCCATCGAATACATCCTCACCTTATCCTTAGCAGCCTCTTGCACTCTTCTCAATAAGCTCAGAGGTTAATGGTGTACTCTGCTGTGACTCCGGGATAAAAGGTGGGATACAGAAACTAATAAAAAAGTTTTATGGTTCAGGTTGTCTGCTCTGGAGCTAAAAGATAGGTTGCTGAGTCAAAGAAAATTTGGTGCAATTTTTCAACAAAGCCGCCAAGCTACCAGTCGGTCGTCTGCAAATCCTACAGTAAATATATCCGAGTCAAATTAACTGTGATGGCGACAATCAGTGTTCTGTAGCACGGTTCAGTATCACTCACTGGTAAAATCAGAATACCTTTCTTGTGGACAGGTAAGACGCTTTAAAAGCACCAAACGTGATTCCAAACACGCAAACTGTCCCAGATAAAAGCACAAACTAGGCCAATAGAGCTGCTCTTTGGAACTGAGAGTCACATCTTTTCTTTCTACATTCTTCTGCTTTAATTAGAATTTGCGTTCACAGCTAATTTGACAGGCACAAATTAGAATCTACTACACAATGGACTGCAAATGGATGGCCTGAAATGATGACAAAAATAGTTCAGAGAAACAAAAAGCTGATCATTTGTAGACTTGGTTGACACTCAGATGGTCATTAGATGCTCGTCTTCAGAGCGCTCCCACGTCGAACATGTCAGCTACGAACGTCGATGTTCAGAGAATCAGCGGAGTGAAGAACTTTGACAAATTCAGTTTTCTGTGGAATACTGTGCTTTTCTCCCCAATAGACGTATACACATGCATGTATGTGAACAACCCAGCTCAACTGGAAATATCTGGGGTAGGATTTAATATCTAGAGCAGCCCATGCCATGTCTGTGGAGTTCTGTGTTAAACTGAGGCAATTCTAACCTCTAATGACGGGGGCTCCTTTTGCTTTTAGTAGCTGCTGAAATTCTCACAAATAGAAATAAAACTTAAATGAGCCACCAGTTATGGGATGAAAGAGGAGAGGCAACATTGTGGCACATTAAAAATGCATGCTACACCACACATGCTGCCTCGCCTGATAATACTGGTTGGCATTTTTGTTCTTTATAGCTTCTAGTGGTCCCTGAGGAGCCTGACTGAGACAGACAAACTTGTGGTAGAGGTGGCATGATCCCAGCAGCACATTCACACAAAAAAGCCTAGAGCCTGGCTCATGCTTCATGTGGAATAAAATACAGGGGAGTCAAAATGATGCAACTGTGCCTGAAACTAGTAAGCAAGGTTCAGCTCCACACAATATGACATGTTCAAGTATTTACTGAAGTATTAACCACATGCCACCGACGTGACCGAAGCCTCAGATGTGACTGGTGATGCAAATGTTAAACTAAATAAGTTCCAGAGGAAAAAAACACAGATATGAAGCTTCCACACTGTAATTTAGACAAAACATGGAGTGATGAATCTTAAGGTCTGCTCCACACAAACAGACTTTGACATTTGAGCACAGGTAAAAGGGAAAGTTAGCTGCCAAGCAGAGGAGCTGCTTTTGGCTTTGGTATCTGCAGTGTGAGCAGGTTGGGTGGGCAAACTTCTTGAGCTTTCCTAAAGCAGCATCACCTGCCACTGTTTAACTGTGACACATGGTAGGTTTGGGTTTATTGGACTTGTGTTGTTGACCTGAGTTAACTTCAGTTGTTCCTGCTGCTGATAAAGTTTTTCATGAAAAGTATAGTGCCACTGTTATATGAGCAGCCTACAGTAAGTTACAGGGTTTCTCTGCTTTGTAAAATTTTAGGAGGACCTTGTTGCAGACCTCGTTTGCTATTCATTGGGTTATTATATTCAATTGATTTGGTCCAGGTAGCATAAAGCAGATCTCATTTCTCATGTGTATCGATACTCTGTCAGCGTTCAGTACAAACAATACATCCAATAAGTTAGATAATGGGCTTAACTTTCAGTATTTTCAGTTCAAGCTATGTGTGGCCTCCTTGGTTACTCTCATGTGTTACCATAACAACCGCAGCCATGTGGATCTGTTGTGGTGTGAAGCAGCAGTTTAACTTGTGAGTGGCAGTCAGATGCTTGTTCGTCTGTCAAAAGCCGAAGCTCAACTTTCTAAAAAGTCTGTAATAACAACGATGTGAATTCTCTTGTAGGCTGGATTCCACTTTGAAACACACATTACAACATCAGGCAGATGTAGGCAGCTTTTAAGCCTGTTCACATATTGGTAACAGTACTTGTCATATTGTGTTGATAGCTGAAATTAGGTTGTTTTTGCAGCTTCTTTAGGACTACAGAAGTGGTGTTATGATGTCTGGATGTATCATTGTGACAACATAGTGGTGTCACAGTGATTAATCCCTTTCCTCTGCAGGCTTGTCACCTTCATAACAAAGCAACAATACCAGATGCCAAAGCCAGCCCACACGTCTATTGTTATAATTACCTGACCTTCAAATCCACATTAATGAGCCCAGGATGATCCCATTCTCTTTCATCATTTGGCTTCCGAGCCCTCCTTTTATCTAACAAGGTCACCTTTCACAACACTGCTTCTCCCTGAAATACACATCCCCCTCATAAATATACATCTACCTGCATCTGCTCAACCCCCAATCCTAAGAAGGGAGCTTGGAGAAATAACAAGAAAATAAAGCTGTAGGTGGGCTCAGCAAAGCGCAAGTTTGTATTTCTTCTGAAGTTGACACCAAGGGAAAGTCAATGCCACCAAAGTTAGACACAGAAAACAACTTTCTAACGACTGAAGTGTTACTTAATAATTGTTTTGAACACTAAAGACACAGCCTATTAACATGAACGAGAGACTCACTGCAAGGGCTCTGAAGGCACAATGCAGGGGAGCAGTGTGGAGAGCAGGGTTCATTAGATGAAGTCATTTCAATCCATTCCCACTATTTTAATCCCAGATGCACCGTGGTTGTCACAACAACAGAGAAATGTCTGCGGTTTGTGACAAAACACAAGCACAAACTGAGAAAAACAACACATTCAATTATTCATTTGCTCCACTTTATTTCAGTCACGTATTACACTAGGACTATAGTTGAATTTAGAGAAAAGGTGGAAGAGAGGAAACTGACTTCCACATTTAAACGAGGCAGCTCTGATGAGAGCTCAGAGAGGTAATCTCTAATTTAGGACAAGATTACATTTGTATGTATGTATGTGTGGTTCGTCTTTACTCATGTCAGATGTATACACATCATCATCAGTGCAGATGACTAATGCATACGGGAGAAATCCATAAAGAAATCAAGTCAGATTAGGTATTCAACATCAAACTTATTTCACTTGACAAAACGTTGTTTTAATACACAAATGTTATATAACACAGCAAGATATTTCAACAGATATTCACCAACTCTGTGCATGTGTGCCAACTTTGAAGAGGCATCATCATTTTCTAGTTGAGATGAAATAAGTTATCTGCAAACTTCACAGGGCCCAGAGTCCCTGCGGAGCCCTGGCAGGATTTGGGCCAGCAGCTGCATATTAAGGATTTATCCAGTCACATTTCTGGATTTATCAGCCTCGCGTTAATGCAGTCTCTTCCTTACTGGTGGATCAGGCCTGCTGGTATACGGTAAAGACCTGCATGGCTCCTCAGGGCCTTCACAGTCCACTACCCCCAGCTAGGTACCCGCCAAGCAGCCAGACAGTTCCCCCCTCACTATATCCAAAATAACATGGCTGGGACTTCTACAGACGGAAGAGCCAGGGCAGCATTAAATTGGAGATCTTCAGCTACTGAAGTGTGGTTTCTGAATCGACTTCCTTACATATCACTGCTTTCTCTTTGCAGAAAATAGCAGTCTGGAAATGAGGGCCTTGCCCTTGATGGGAAGGGCACGGTCTATACACTCAGAGTTAGACACTACAGTATATAGCTTAAGTGCAGAACATTGCATTAAGGAAGAGCCCATTGTCTTTTTTAACACTAAATGTATTTTAACTTCTCTTACTTCCTTAGTAAAATGCACTTAACCAGCACTTAAGAGAATCCATTCCCACCAGTGTCTATTTGATCACAGTGGTGTAAGTGTTGAGGTGATGTGTGAAGAGAGCCCAGGCTCCACAACAGTCCTGTTTATGTCACACAGACTCGTCTCCCTGGAGCACCAACGGCAACTCAATCACAAGTCCAGGAGAGATGCATCTTTTCTGCTTATTTAGGCTAAAATGGGTTATAGAGGCAAAAGTGGTACTTTATTAAACAGTGAAAACTTCTATTTACACAGCTTGTATGGTCATTTCTTTCTATAGAACATAGCAGTTGGGGGGAGACCCACTGATTCAGTAATGCATGATGACAACAACACTCTGCTGCTGCTAAATTACAAAATGATACAGTGCTGAATATAGTGAGGGGTTTTTTTTTTGACATAAAGCAACTTCAAAAATATAACACGTTGTTTTTGCTTAAATAAGCACTTGTAGAAACTGATACTCCTGAATAAAGAGTCTAAATGAATCCAATCCAAATATATTTAGAAAGCACACTTAAACAAACAAAGTGCTGTACAATCAAAAATAGCAAAAGTCACAAGGCAACATAATAAAAAAAAAACACACTGCAACAATAAAAGCAATAAAACCATGAGACCATTTTTCTTATGGTTTTATTGCTTTTATTGTTGTAGTGTGTTTTTACGATTATGTTGCCTTGTAACTTTTGCTATCTTTGAATGATGCATGTCAAGCTGGCCTCTGCATTGCCTGAGTGTAAATCTTCAGAGTTTGGGGGCTACAACCGTAAAGGTCTGTCCTGCTTCAACCTTGATCCTGGGACTACCAGAAGCAACGGGTCAGCAGACCTGACTGACACCGACGGAATGTGTGGTTGTAAAAGGTCAGAGACACGGGTTAGAGTTAGTCCGTTTCATGTTCAAAATCCATCCTAAAACATACAGAGAGCCAGCGAAGGAGGCCGACACAGGGGATAAAAGAGTAAAAGGTAAATTTGAGTGTCATCTGCACAGTGGAAGAGTGGAAGGAGATGCCAAATTTTCTAGGAATTGCCCCCAAGGGGAGCATATAAAGGGAAAAAACGACTGGCCTGAGAATAGAGCCTTGAGGGACTCCACAAGGGAGAGGCGCTATAAGCAGGATACAGAGTCACCAAGGCAATCGTTCACTTTTAAGTGCAGCTTCAGTGCTGCGAAGGTCAAAACCAGACTGGAACTCCTCAAGAGGACCATATGTCTGAAAAAGACGGCATCTATACATCTCTAAAAGTTCAAAACAAATAGTTTGGAAATTGGTCCAAAATTGGAGAGAAGTGAGGAGTCTGATTGGATTTGTGATCAACGGTCACACTGCTGCATGCTTAGTGATGTACAATAGTGCAGAGCAGTGGAAGGTTAAACATACAATAACAACACAGTTTAACGATACAGCAGAGAGTCAGATGTCAAATGAAACCAGCATGTGATCACAGACAACTGCATCATGTGCTTCAGCGCTGAAAACAGGCCAAGCACATGACAGCACAAGATCTGGTGTGAAGGACCCGTCACAGACAGCACAAGATTGAAAAAGTCAAGCAAAGTCTATTGAAGTACGTGATGAAAGCTCTTACGAAGATAAGCCAATGCTTCTTGGATAAGAGATGTTCTCATAAATAATCATAGCTGTATTAACATTAATAGCGATGGTTGTAATGGTTTGATCATAATGGGAGGTGTTTACTTTGACACGGTTATTTATTTCCCATACTTTGTAATGGAAATGAAACAGTTTTGCACCTCAAAGACAAGACCTTCTATTGTGCCAGCTCAGCTCACAGTTGTCCCAATCACAGGCCGCATTTTATGCAGGAAAACTGCAACAGAAGCCGTGCAGCTCTACAAAAAGGCTTTCAATTGGAAGTTGGAGCTGTTAGGATTATTTGTCCTCTGCCCTGCAATCATTATAGCTCAAAAAGGAAGCGACCGGACTGACAACTGGGTATTGATATCGCTCTATTATCTCCTCATCTACTGCAGCTTGTAAACACAACAGCACTAACAGCAAAGAGGGTTTTTACATACGTAAACACCTCACAGCTCGTGCCTTTTGAACAACAGTGGAATTAGCCGCTAGACTGAAGCAACAATAGAGTAATATTGTTTTGAGCTTCTAGCACCTATGGATCACACAATGTTCACTTCAGTGAATCTTCAAACAAGCATCTGTGTTTTTTTCCCCACACAAAAATATTCACACAGAATCCCAACGGATACTTTCCAGCTCACTGGTATCTGCAGCCTTTTGTTAGAACAAAACAAAAAGACAACCTGTTTCAATTGCTTATTCAAGGAGGTTTAAAAAGGCACTTAATGAAATAGTAAAACACAGTCACTATGAGACACTATGAGAATCATACGATCAGACAGGCAGGATGTTTTCCTCTTGGCTGTGTCATCAGATAAACCTGAGCTTTAATAAAACAGTGAATTGGCAAAATGAAGAGCAGAAAAGAGTTAAATGTTCTATATTTTCGCCGAGCACTGTGGCTCTTGGTGTTCTGCTTTAATAACCATTTATTTACATCAGCTGCACTGATTTAATCCATCGCTCCGCTGACGTCTAGTTTACAGCACTGGTACTTCTCTCTGGTCTGAAAACATCCTACACAGTCTGGCTCAATAGAGCCTCTCCAACTCAGACAACATTAGTGTGAATCTCCCTTTATGCTCATTTGCTGGAACAGCTGAAAACATCCTCCTCCTGAGTCGCCTGTGTTTGAAACACTAGGCGGGACAAGGACACATGTCATTTCCAGTGGCTCCAGCAGGTAAACCTACCATGACTGTTAGACACACATGTTGTGTTTCACTTGAAAACATGTTGTGTGTCTGTTTTTGTAGCGTAAAGTGCTACATACACAGGAGGATGGAAACATAATCAGCCACATCAAGCTGAATAATTGACAGACGTGTTGCAAGCAGAGAGACTGAAATAGTTATCTAGGGGATACTTAACTAGGAGAATAGATTGACAATGGTTATATCGCTCTAAATGATATTGCCGTCCTCCTGCTGAACTTTGCAGTGCTGCTTAATTGCAGCCGTTAATTGGCTTGCCTCCAAGCTCTTTATTTCATTGCTGAACCCCAACACACTCGTGCTCTGCAGCCATCTTAATGTTGGCTTATGTGCTAAAGCCAAGATTTACTCAAGATTTTCCCCCACTGATGAGAAGGATGTAGTTTAACCACTAGGTGGAAAAACTGTAGCGCTAGTGTGACTTCAGGGTGTCTTGGTGGTTTTTAAAAACCCCTGTGAGAGTTACTGGCTGTGTCACCAGGGCCGACAGATGACTGGAGTCCTGTACTGCACCTTCCTGACAAAACTCCAAAGTGTCCTCCTCACATAGCACCAACTCAGCACATCACAGCTAATATTAGAGGCGAGCGGCCAAAGAATGTGGGTAATAACGAGAAGCAAACCCTGAGGTACTTCTAGCCAAACCAGGCCAGTTTAACAGGAGACTGTCAGCTTTAGTGTTCCTGTGTTAGAGCCTCTACAATAGGAGGTGGGGTGGTGAACAGAGCCGCTTCACTGTGGCAGCTCCAGAACACCTATCAAACACTAAATCACACTCGCACACTAGTTACATTGTGAGAGGCCTGTCACTTCTGGAGAGCCAATTTATGTGGCTTTTACACATGCTGAAGAAAAGGTTTTCTGAGGCACACACACCGAGACTGACTGAGAGCTGAATGTTAAAGGGGGAGAAAACACAGGGAGGCGCTGCTTTAAGATTTATTCAACTCTAACTCCCTTTCCTTACACTTATTGGGACGGATGGAGATGTGTCACAATATGTAACATGAAATCAGCCACGAGTAGCCAAAACATTAATACTCTATTTTAATGGCCTTCACTGGACGTTATATCATTTCTACAGTTATGTTATTTCACACAGATCCCAGTGTAAAATAATATAAATTCACACTAGGCTAACAAACCTCTCTGGCAGCTGGGAGCCTGGCAACGAAGAAAAGCTGAATCCTGCCCGAAAAAGCAGCAGATACGGGAAGGGATGAAGTGAAAGCTCCAGAGAGCCTGTAAAGGAATTCTGCATAAAATCAAACAAGAAGTGATAAAATAAAAGCTGAGAGAGGTGTACAGGATTTGTTTGTAATTCAGATTGGGAGGCCAAAAATGGAAAGAGAGGAACTGACAGAGGCAGAGGATTAATTCTCCTGTTTTGCTGAGAAGAACTCCATGAGAATAAAATACACCGCGCCAAGTCTTTTTCTCTCTACCAGCTTACAAGGTATTAAAAAACCTTGTAAAAGACACATAATTTTGTTATCCAACGTGGCACACTATACTCATTTCAATAGTGGGAAATCAAAAAGTGACATTTCACAGGCAGGTGAAATCAGCTTGAAGACAGAGTGAAATGAAAAGGAAGGCATGAAACAGGCAGGAGCTGCAGGCTGTGATTGTTTAATCTTGAACTTTGCGGCGGGCTGAGATACACATGAGGAACATACTAGTAATATTGTCACAATCGTGATATTCAAGATCAATCCTGCCTGTAGTTACCGCACAGCCACATTTCTCAGTATCCACAACAGTTTGATCCTCAACCAGCTGTTCCTCAGACTGCTGCCCTGACTGCTGCTATGGGGAGCACATGAGCTGTTGCAGTGGCACTCTTAATAAGTTGAGTCACTACAAAGAAATAAGCTTTAAAAAAAAATTCATCACAACAATAATGTCAGAGGGCAGACAGAGCTCCTGTGTAACCACACACTCTGCACAAGTCAACAAGACCTTTGTGTTGTCAGGTCCATTCAATAATACGAAGGGAAACAGGGGCGGTTTCTGGCTGCAGGAGAAGGACTCAGCAGTAACCTTGCATCCCAAGGACACATCATTTGAAATGCATTGGGTGCCACAGCGCTGTGATATATCCTTTTTCCAGAATTAACCTCAGCTAGTCTCTCCTGTCACCAACCAATCAGGGACTATGAGTAGGGACGGGTCCCAAGTCCGGGCACACACCGACATAGCACCTCTCGCTCCACCCTCTACATGTTTACGGGCTCACAGGGCAGGAGGAAAACATGATGAATTGCTTGAAAGATCTCACAGGTCAGTCAGCCACATGTTTGAGAAATACAATCTAATTGTGACATTTGTCTGAAAAAGCTCTGCTGGAGCTCCACTGAGGCAGAGATCTATCTGTATTCCAAGGTTACCGCAACCACGACTCAGTCCGGCCCGTGAGCTAAAGGGCTCCTGTCTGTGGGTCTCCAAATAGTAAATGTGAGTGCACCGGGGAGAAGAGGGAAAACTGAAGCCACAGATGCCTAAAAGCACACATGATTAAAATGCAGTTCAGTTAGGAGGCCGAGACGGATGAACGACCTGAAGAGAATCAGCAGCTGCACAGGTGGACTGACTGTGGCTTCACTTCGTCAGCGGCAGTGAAGGTGGCGATAAGACCAAAGATGCAATTACTGTGCATTTTACATTGTACATGAGGAGTTTGGTTACAAATGGAAAGCACAAAATATTAACAAACTCCGATAAGATTATTGAAAGCAAAGCCCGATTCTTTTAATCTGTTTAATTAAATGCCAAGACGGAAGCAGCTCTTTAAAGCATAATAACCGTCACACTGCTAAATTCAGATTTGGCATTAGATTAGCGTCTTTGAGCTTTCTCCGTGGATACACTGAGAGAATGTGACACTGTCTGGATTAAAGCACCACTTCAAAGAAGAGCGACTTTGTGATCATTAATGGAAGTTCTAATTACTGAGGAGCCCAATGTTCAGTAAAGGACCAGTGCTAGCTTTTGCAATGTTCATCATTTATGAAGCTGGACCACAGTTTCCACCCTCCAAAGCGTTTAATTGGCTTATCTTCCCTTCCGCTACACAGAAACACAAAGGAAACACAACTTTAGACCCATTCAGAGCAGCACTATCTGACAGACCTACAGATGTCTGCAGCTCACAGCACGGCCTCAAATTCACGGGAAATTATATAAGCTAGCAGACAGCAAGAATAATTAATATTTCCCAGACCGGAATGATTTAGAGATGTGGTGCTAAATGTATAATACTCCTTCATGCGACTCCCACCACAAGCTTACATCCCACTAGAACTCAGTGAAGTCCTGGTGATGGTGTCCAGAGTATCTGTGGGCTGAACCTTAGCATTAGTTTAGTCACTGCAGGAGCTGCCCGTTAAATCTTATTTATGAGTGATACAAAGGAAGTGGATGCCTGCTGCCCGCTGCCGCAGTGTGCAAAAGAGGATGTGGTTTAATCTTCACTTCCATCTTTAATGAGATCTGATGCAGGATGAAGCAGGATCGCTAAAACACAATGCAGGCCCGCCGAGCCGAGCCGAGCCGAGCCGGGCCGCACACAGTAACCCAATAGATGCTGTGAGATAAAGTGATATACACAAACCATTAGGACCGTAAGAAATTATGTCTGTGCTTAGATGTGCCAGACAGAGAGAGAGACAGAGAGAGAGACAGAAAGAGAGAGACAGACACATTTGAGAGGTGGAAACTGAGGAGTGATACTAGTGGTGTGGGATTAACCTCTCCGAGCACTCTGTGCTTAAATGAAATGGATCAGCCCAAATTCACTGCCCTCTGGTCAGCGGGGGGGGGGGGAGTCACTCTTGACTGATTGAACATTCAGACATGTTTTTTTTCTAAAAGAGAGAAGAGACAACATTCGGTCAGCATCCTCAGAGGATATACCGTATGCTACAAAGTCTAACCCTGAAGCCTCCGAGGTAGAAAAACTTGCTCTTCAGGCTCGGCGGCCTGCTCAGGATACTCCGGCTATGCCCCCCCCCCCCTTGTGACTCAAAGAGAGGGAGCATTCATTCTTCAATTTGGCCTAATCAGGTTTGAATGGACTTAACAGCCAGATGTCAATCTTTTCTAGCACTCCGGCTGCAGATATGTAATCTCCAGCGGTGTCTCCTGGGCATATTTAACTCATACATAAATACAGGGATTGTCTAATATGTCACTGCTGGCCAGACGGCAGGTATTGGTTTCAGCCACCCAGTCTAGACAGACGGCCCACTAGCTTTGAGAAAAGTGATCCGTATTTATGTATTTTCTCTTTTAGCAACAGACGGACGAGGAAATAAAGCATCGATTCCCAAACGTTTTTAAATAAACTCACGTCTTCCCATCTTGCCAGCATACATAAGGAGCGAGTAGCCTCCTGCAAACCTTCTCACACCGCGCCCTGACAGTTAGCTGGGCTGTGGGGGCCACTGCTCCGTAGGGGAGGCCGGTTAAGCAGGAGGCTACGTGCAAGCTAGCAGCCTAGAGGACAAGGAAAGAGGGAGGGGTCCCATTGTGGGGGCCCACCGGCCCGCAGTGTCTCCCGCTCCACTAATGTAATCTATGATCTCTCCCATCCCAATTAAAAGAGGAAATGGCCTCAGAACAGCTGTAAAGGGAGGCCTCGCAGGAGTGCACTAACCGCTGTTAATGTCAGAAGTCTCATTTAAAGAGCAGCATCTGTTTGGGCTCCACGCAGGCCTCGTGCCTCCCAGCCCGCTAACAGCAGACACAACCTGCCCATCTGGAGCGCCGCCGCAGCAACACCCTGTCCCCGACTCACACGGCCGGCCGACGCTCCCATCGTTTTCAACAAGGAGACGCTTTTGACTTTAAATGTCTGTCGAACTTTGTTTGAGGTCAACAAAGAGCGTTTACTGGTTTCACCATTCTTGGATGTTTAGTATCATACTGAAAACGCTCAGTAAACATTAATGACATCAAATCAGCAGCCGTCATGAACGTGTCTGGCTTCAAACATTTCATTGTTCAAGGCTCTGGTTGGTAAGAACACGTAACACGGAGTATAAAATGAACTGATTTCCACATGTAAATAATTTGTGGTGAAAATGCTAAAGACACTTAAATGCAGACCGGTGAAACACGCATGAATGACCAAACAGAAACGTTAATTGTGTGTGTGATTACCAAAGCTTTTAAAATGAACTCTGCTATGATTTGATTTTATATCTCAGAAGCGGCAGCCTGAACCAGATCCCTTCAGATCACCCTGCAGTCGGTCCAACAGAAACACTCCACTGTTTGTTCTGGTTCAAGGAGCAGGAAACGGCAGTGCGTGCAGCCAGGAAATAGGCTGCCAAGTGGGAGAACAGGAGGTCCAGTAAAAAACCAAATGACAGTTATTTGTTTAGGAAGACAGCAGAAGGATGTTCACTTCAGCAAATCTGATCAGATAATTCCACAGTTCAGTGGCTTTCAACGGGAAGTATGCTCATGCATGTTCATCACTCCTGTCAAAACGAGCTGTAAACACTGATAATGTCATGTCTCCATGAGGTCATCCTCTAATCAAGGATCCAGCCAGTGTGCCAGTGAGTGAGGCGCTTTTTGTTTTCATGCTGGCATATTACAAAACTGCAATTAAAGAAGACTCCATGTTGGACTTCCATCATGTTTGAGGGTACTGGAAATATTTTCTGATATTTTCTCTTAATGTCTGATATTGAGGGTGTTGATAGAGTTGCTCATCAACACCACTGATAAATGAGTATTTTTCCAGCTGCAGACTTTTTAAAACTTACTTTCCAACTCTTCCTGTGTTTTGGAACAAATGTTTCCTACAAATTGTACTTTCAAGATAATCCCATTTCCCCACCTGCCTCGCTGAAACTCCTTGCCATAAACCTCCAACTACTCTGATGGAGTCAGGTGCTACGAGTTAGCGCCTGACGCTCCGACACACAATCTCAAACTGAGAACGCAACACGTTCTCAAGCCAGAAAAGAAAAAGCTAATGACACAGCAATATTATCACTGCAGCTTTGTGATGCATTACCTGTCCACTAGACTCTCCCAGGATCTGTCCTCTCATTTGCTAAAATACTTTTTTTACTCGTGACTTTACTTTGTGCCAACTGAAGCTCGCTTTAATGTTTCTGCAAATGGAAACACAAACTGGTGTATTCTCATAGGTGAGGTGGCAGTTTTGTAATGAAAAAAGGGGCTTTGGGGCTTTAAACACCACAACATATACAGGCCTCCACCAAGAACCTGCTGCAATGTTTGTGCACCTCCTCCCAATGCACCACCGTCTGCAACTGGTCAGCAGCACAGCTCTTTTACACAGGGGCTTCTGCCTTAGCAGCCATTAACACAGTGAGCTGGGTGTAGGAAGGCATGTATGGATACTTGAGGTGTCGTCTTTATCCGTATGCTGCTGTGTTCATATCTGTATATTTCTGTGTTTGTACCATCTGTGGAAACAAATCTCCCTCTGGGACAATAATGTCTAAATTTAGTTAGCAATTTCATGATGTTGTTGTCCTTTTTCTGGCTGCTCCCTTCCAGGGTCGCCACAGCGGATGATCCGCTTGTAGATTTTGGCGTTAGTTTTTTACACCGGATGCCCTTCCTGACGCAACCCTCGCCCATTTTGGTAGCCGGGACTGGCAGGCCGATGGCATGCACAATTATCCAGTGCGCTACCGGCCGGGTTTAGTTAGCAATTTCATGTATTTGGTCAAATTATTGCGTGTAGGTTTTAGCTGCAGTCTGTTTTATATTTCCAGTTTGAGTGGATGCAACAGCTGTGACACCAACATGAATCAAATTCAGAAATCCATCCTCTCTCAGCTCCTTGAATGCACCACCATCAACCAAGTCTGTTTTTTCACAATGTGCAGCTTCAGTTTCATGTACAAAGGAGCAAAAACACGATGACAATGCCTGACAGTAATTTGAGTTTGCTATGCATGATAAATTTAACTGCAAATAATTTTCCTCCTGTGTGCTTAAAGTGGGTAAAGACGGTTATCAAATGTGTGGGCTTGATTTATAACGGCTGTACACATGCTCTGACTCATCAAGAACAATAGCAGAAAGCAGCTGGTCAGTTTGCACCGTCAGCAGCTTTCAGGTAGCCCGTATTAATGAAGACATATTGCTAATCAAGTTATCATGTACACAAACCTGCAATTTTCATATGTTTGGGCCTGGAACATGGCCTGCATATTAAACTGAAAATACACTTTGGATGCAGTGAGATAAATAATAATACAATCACATTGGACGGTAAAGAAGTGAAAGAGTTGGGTGCAACATTAGAGACTTTAAAGAATCTTTAAAAAAAGATATAAAAGATGAAAAGGCTGAAACGTATTGTGATTGATTTGTGCCTTCATCTTTTTCACTCACTGTCTGTTCCTCTGACTCAGTGCTCATAGCATCTCTATATTATTATTTAAGACATGAGGGAATTAACTTGTAGCATCTAGGAAGGAGTACCGTTGACACCCAGTCAATAATGGTAGTGTGCAGAAGCACAGATCATTATCTCCACCAAACATTTTCTCGGATTGGAAACTGGTCTCATTAACAGATAATAAGTGAGTAACTATTAACGGGTAATAATGGAGCAACTATTTTCATGTGAACGAGGACCCTGTTCAGCTGTATGATCACAGCTGCACAGCTAATTCCATATTTTCATTGTTTACAAGTTCACAGTTTGGCAGAAAACCAAGGGTCACATGTACGTGGTTAAACACAGTGAGATCACATCTCTGCACAGCAGCTCACACTTTCCAACACTCCTGCCCTCACAGGGCACAGGTTAATAGTATGCATTAGTTTTCCAACCAATGCATAGAAAGCAGCCCAGAACCAACCATGTGATACAATCTTATTAAAATGTTGTGCCACAACTAATTTTGAAGAGTAACTTAACACTAAATGCACTTTTTTGAGTCTGTAAATTATGAACGCAGTTAATTTATTTCACGATCAATTGATCCTGCTCCCAGTCCTCCTCCTCCTCCTCCTCCTCCTCCAGTGTTGATCAGAGTATTGACCAGAGCTCCAGTGCTGGGGGCAAAGGTACACCTTCCCTAACACTTCTTCCTAAACGTTGTTGGCCCAGCTCAGATTGCAGTGAGGGTGAGGACTCGGGGGGACCTGAGGTGCAGACACAGCGTTTAATGTCAGCTGTCAAAAAGACGCTTTGGGTCCTGTGCAGGAGACGTGAGCCGTTCCCAGACAGTCCCAACATTAAAACAACATTTTGTACGTGTATAAATACAGTGCAATGCATTCTGGGTGACCACCACACAGAATATTTGGGCTCCTTAACTAGCTTTGTCATTAGTTCATTTAATTATTGTTTTCTTCTTCTTAGTTGTTTTGGCACTAACAAGAAGGTCAATATCAGATGTCAAAACCTTTGTTTGATAAGCCGTAATGTCTCGAGTCTGACGGAAGAATTGAAATAAATTAGTGAGATGCCTTCTGCTTTTGAAAATAACAATGCCTTGCCTAATTAATGACCATGCAAGCCATCAGCTTCCATGTTTACCCTGATCTGTGAAACATTATCTCCAGCAAGCTGTGCCATCTTTCAAGCCCTAGCTGAGTATTTTTGGCAAAGCAAGCTCAATTATTTCCTCTGAGATTAATTGCCTCTTAAAATGATGACAGAATTTTGACAAAGTGGGCAAAATTTGAGGAGTTTTCACCATCCCTCTTGTTCCCCTTGTCTGGTTGCATCAGGTTCAATTTTTGAAATAAGATCTAGTCAAAGTCTATTTGGAGATGGAGGGTTTATGCAGTAAAGTGTCAGGGTGAAATCCAGCACACACAAATTGTTTTCCATCACATGCAGAGAAGTAAGATGGACGAGAGAGGTGCCTGCCTTTACTCTATTCACAGAGGGAAACTTAACTACTGGATCATATAATTTGCCCTCTACAGCATTCTGTTGCATAAATGCTGGAAATTGAGGCTGACCAAAGCCTCAGTGCAGAGCAGGAGGAAAACAGTGCAGCATGCTTGTTCGTTTTATGTCATGTCTTTATTATAGGAAGGCAGAAGGGGAGAAGAGACGTCTACGCAGTCTTAAACGCTCCACAGCTGTCCTCTGTATGCAGAAAGACAGATCTGTCATCTGCTGTGGCAAATTGTGGTGATGTACATCTATCAATTTTATTATAGCAACAATAGTGTTGGAGTTAGCAGGACTGGAGTATGACGATGGGTCCGTTCAGATGAAGGGACACCGCGGAGCCAACATCTCCCATGTAGTGATCAACATTTCAGCTCAAGGGTAGAAAGTCACATTGCGTCTCGAGATGAGCAGGCTTAGGTTGACATAGTATGTGAAGTGGAGCAGCACGAGCTTTCATACGATATCAAACAGTATACAGTGCACATGGATCAAATGTGTTTGTGCGATAGGAATGTAAAAATCTAAATGTCCTATGCAGCATCACATGCAGGCTGTCTGATAACAGACTAGACTGTGTTACTATATCACCACATTAATGACACAATAATCAATCAGGCACATCCTCAAAACATGCCATTCACTCCTCAAAATGACCGTAACCGTATTCTTCTGATTATTTGTGAGGCTAACGGCTCTGCTGTCACCCACCCACATGCTTCATGTCCTTGTCTCTCAAATGATCGCATTACATAAATAACGCTTTAGGCCAGACTGTGAATTAGCACAACAGGACGTTTGTTCCACCTCCAATATGTGGACGTTCTTCACAGGTCAGCCGTAAATAGCTGTTAAAAAAACAGATGTGCATGAAAAGTACTGATCTAATAGCTGCTAAACTGCTCGTGGCACAGGGACGGAGGCTCTGCACCAGTAAAAACAGACAAACCACAGTAAAAGCAAACATTGACAAGAGAATGTTTTACCCCACAGAAAAATATGTCTTACAACCCCCTCTCATGTGAACCTTTAGGAGTATCACTTTGCAAAGTGCTTAAATCTGATATTTGAATTCAAGAGAAGCAGTTGTAAATTTTGAAGGGCTATTGTGAGTTCTGTACCGCACTTTCCATCCCCACTCTCATTTGTACAGCAACATGCTTCTTAATGACCCAGCCCCTCGGCAGAGGAAGAGGAGGTGTTCCAAAAACACTCTGGTGGAGGAAGCGAACGTGAATGTGCAGGTTGTGAGTGGCTTAATCTCACACTAAACAGGCAGGTGTAGAAGGACACCATGCCTGGCTGCAGCCCTAATCGTCCTGAAAGAACATCTATGTGTTGCTGCTGAATCCAATTTCTATTTAGCATTAATGTCCTCTGAGAGCTCCTGCCGTCCTGCTGTAAAGAACATTATATGCACACTGACAAATCCAGAGCAGACCACGAGCATGTGACACACCGGGTTTGCCTTTTTCCCCCAAAACCAAACGTTTGAATTCTCCATCAGTTTAAACTTCACGGTCACTCGTCTTTAGTATCGTGATAAATTAATTAGTGATGATTAGTATTTTTTCCCCCTGAATAAACACTGAGTAACACTAAAGTCTTTCTCCTGTCATTCTATCATCAGTCCTTCTCTGTTATTATTATTATTATTAACTATTTTAATAATGATTAACTTGTGCTGTGAACGTATCCAGACTCATGTGCTGATGCTGAATAGACCCGGCTTCATCTTTTAACAGTGGGCAACTTTAAGAAATAGGTTGGCCAACAGGGTTCTTATTCTAAGCTCGTATAAGACATAAATATAAAGGTTTTACTTTTTAATAACGGTGCTGCTGCAGTAGTACAGTAGATGTAGGCAATTGTGTGGGACACATGCATGGGCTGTCTCATCACCATGTTTTCTGGGTCTTTGCTCAAGAGGATTAAAAACTCCTTAAGATGTTGGTATTAGAGTTTTACAGTCCAACAGCTAAAGACTTAATGCTATTGGAAATGGTGACCATTCCTAAAAAGAGCAGCAGGGACTTCATAGGGGTCTAAAGACGGGGCAGGACTGAGCCTCGGCTAATGATGCTATGCAAGTGCGAGTGTCCACAGGAAAAAAGAGGAGGCCTAATGGCTGACTGAGCGAGAGCTAGACTGGGAAAAGGAGGATTAGACCGTTGATTCAGGAAAATTCAACTTTGGGGGCTGTGGTGAAAGGAGTTAGAATAGTCACCCATGCCTGCTCCTAGCCTGCTTTGTCCTTAGAGACAATAGGCTTAGCTACTCTGATCCACAGCTCTCTGGTTATGATCACAACCCATCACTAATGCACTGCCATTGCACTTAAGACAGCAATTTACTGATTGCCATCAATTTCAGATGTTCAGGCGGCACCTCGACTCGTCCATTCTGCACAGATTCGTTACGTGTGATTGGTGTGAGGGCCTCCACTTGCGAGAGCAGACGGCTCCTGATCCACACAGCTGAAAACACATACAGTAAGATGAAGTGAGGAGGGAAATAAATGAAGGTGGCTGAGGCCATTTCGTGCGAGGAATGAAGAGATATTGCACCGCATTCCAACCGCATCGGCTGCTGCTTTAAATGAAACGCTCGGCTTAAATGCTCTTTCTGGCATGGAGCTTCATGCAAATCTCCAAGCTGCCCTCTGACCTGCAGACAATTGTGGGGCAGTACTTAGAAAGAGCTCCCAGAGATTCTACCCTGGACTCCAATTAAGGGGGCTTCACATTACTACACACAACAGGCTAAAGACGGGCCAAAGCATCTTAAGCTGCTCTGCATGTGCTGCATAGCCTGCTGCTGCCATGGCACACACGGTGAGAAAGGTGATTAAGCATTGCAAAATGAGCCTCCTGAAAGCTGTGTTATTTGAAACACTCCTTTATTACCTTGACCGGGGAAGGCACAGATAAAAGGAATCGTGATAGTCAAAGAAGACGGGGAGCACGCTGTTTATTACGTGTGGCTGTTTGAATGCACATTTCAAAGATTAAAGCCAAGGTGGGAATAAAGACACATTATGTGGTTTTTTATCTTAACTGACCACTGCTCCAAAAGGGGGGGGATTTGGCAGGTGCTCTGCATTCTCATAAAAAGGATGCAGCACTTCTGATGAAACACGGCCTGTTCCTCCTGTAAGAGCGTGAAACATACTGTACAGTGGACGCATAAGCAGTAAAGCTGTACCACTACAGTGATGAAGGACTGCATTTACCCCTCACAGTAAATACAAGCCAGGGCACACACACAGTCAGGTCGCTGCTTTCTGAGGTGCAACGGAGGATGGAGCAAAAGCTTAGTACCCATAAAGCTTTGTGATTAGAAAATTATTAGATCAATAGTATCAGCATTACATTCACCTTTGACACTGTACATTTTCATTGATCTGAATCGTCTTTGCCTGAACATTAGAAATGAATACGACTCGATGCCGATGGAGGAAGTGGTGTCGCTTCGTCTCACCACACAGCAGCTTGTGAAATGGACAGTTGTGCAGCAGTCACTTAAGTAAACAGGACAGGAGATTTGAAAGGTCACAGGTGCTTATCAGTCTGTGAAGGCTTCCTGCTCCGGAGCACAGAAGATGCTGTGAGAGGGGCCGCAAACGAGAGGGACCATATGAAAGATGGGCAGTGACAGCACGGCTACATACACAGAGAAATGCATAAAGATTTCACTTAAAGCTTGCCAAAGCACTTATCACCTGTCACTTAGACCAAGCATCTGCTTGCCAATCCATTTGAGTGCTCAGGTAGGTAGTCTTTTTTCCCCCATCTCATTAGAGATGCATTGAAATTCAATCACTTGTATGGAACCAATGGGTTTGAGGAGAATTACCTGAGCAGATTAGAGCTGGAGGCAGCTGGAGAGAGCTATCGTTTGATCATTCCAGCTTTTCCTGCTCTGTTTGTTTTCCCCACACTTTAGCTAAATTAGTAATTATAGTCACATAGTCAATCTCACCATGGTCACTGTGAAGCCAAAGACACACCTGCAGAAGCGCCACAAACAAGCTAGTTTAGTGGTGCACAAACTCCGACAAGCTAATGAGAAAACTGTTTCTTTTGCAATTTCCATGTGAAACCTGTTGGAATTTAAGTGGGCAACCAACACAATCAAACGTGTGAAACTGAAAAGAATGCTGAACACTAAGCGGTCTGTCGGCACAGTTCGGCTGCAGGTCTCTGGAAACATGATGGTCAGCACGAGCATCAGGTAAAGTCCTCATATTCTCAACTGATTTTAGGCTTTGGGTTCAATACTGAATCTTACTGGATCTATTTTATTTGTCTTCAAAGATCATTAAACAAAGATGTTAACTAGCATACATCTGACATGTCAGTATTAATTTGATAAATTACACTTAATGATAAATAACTGGTAATATTAGTAAGTGAGAGGCAAGAGGAAGCTCTTTAAGCCCCTTTTTCTGATCTCATCATTAACTATAAGCAAACACATTCCCAAATACATTTTCATCGTTTTTTTAGTTATGACATTTAAAATTCTGCTGCATATTTTACAAACAGCGTTCACCTTATGTGCTGTGGCTCTGGGTGAATTTCTGTATTTGCTCAAATACTCTATGTTAAGTGCTTTGTTGGAGTTTCCTCCTAAAAGCAGCTGGCATGAACAACAGGTGAAGATTTAAGAGGACTTGGCTAATGATTAATGTGAGAGTTTTTTTTCCTCTTTTCCTCCGCAGCACGATAAAGAGAAACGGCCTTAATCAAAACACTTTTTACAAAAAAATAGGTTCAACTGTGAGAGAAGAACTTAGAATTGGCCCATTTAAAGTATTTTATGGTTTATTAGACTGATTTTATTTCCAAATGAATGCAAATGAGAACTTTGTCACACTATGGTGCCAAAATAGTCTTTAACATCTCTCTTTCTCACATGTGTATGTAAGGTTGTACGGGCTGAAGCTCTGCCATTAATGTGGCTCCATTCAGTTCAGGCTTGAGCTTCACTGAAGTGTCCAAAAACAGACTCTCAGACACTCTATGTCTCACCGGAGCATCACGACTGGTCCACACCCCAAACTACCATCACCCAAACCATGCTTGCTGAGCATGTGTTTCTATGTCCACCTATGCAGACTCCCAAAGCAGCATAAACAGAAGTGAGTTTGTGCCCACAGTCCACGTTAATGTTCTTTAGGGGTTATATGAAGGTCTTTACAGCGACGGTGTGTTTCCTCGACACATCTTTTGGCAACAGGAGCTCCAGCTCAGGGAGAAGCTGAGACTGTTTCAATACGACTGACAGATCCCTCTGGTAATGGGCAAACAGATGAGCCAGGGCGGCTCTGAATTCATAGTGTGACCTGTGTCATATTCCATGAGGTGCAATTCAAATGACCAAAGAAATCCTGGCTTAGAAAGAGGGAGCAGCATTTCTGAGCAAACAGCTTGGCAATTGCTCACTAGATGAACCATAAACACAGGCTTTGGCTATTCTTTCCCTCACAACAGAGCCGACCAGGATATTGGTCTCCAGACAGCAATCAAAAGTGTGCGGATGTCTCAGAGAGTGCTGGGTACTGTTCGAGCGAGCTCCGCTCCGATGTGTTTCATCCCCAGCACATTAACACGGTACCGTGTCCTAAGAACGCTGTGAAGCCGTGGACTTTTGCCAGGCCGGTTAGGTCCTCTGAGGCACATGTCCATGCTGTTTGGGGTGACTGAGGATGGTCACCATGGCAACATGGCTGAACAAACAAAGGCACAGAGTTTGTTAAACACGGAGAGGCCAAGGTCAGCCGGCCATGTGATGTGGGTGGAGGCGGCAGCTATCAGAGGTAGAGGGTGGAGGGGCGGCTCGGCTTCATGAAAGTAATAAAACAACTTCTCTGACTTGGTAACCTTGTGCTGCTGCTGCTGAATGTGAGCTGAGGAGCCGTTACAAGAAAACTTTTCTTTTGTTGTAGTTGGCTGGCGTCATGAGCAGAGCACCTAGCAGAGCTTACGTGATACAAACTGATGCTTGACACTTGTATCCCCACAGTCAGACACAAGTCCCACCTGACAAACACAGACATAAAGAGGGGCTCAGGTAAACGACGGCTGGATATGTGAGACGCCTCAAATGCCTGTCAGAGTATGAGGAAAACCACACAGTGAGTCTCTGTGGAGGATTCCATGTCACTGCACTCACAGGAAGCAGACGGGGGTTCAGCAGCCTTAGCCCCAATTATAACCCAGCAGATGACTGTACAGTAAGGGGGGGGTGAATACTCCTCTATTACTTCTGACACATCCAGCTTCAGATCTGACGAATGATGTGACTGATCCACGCCAACCCGCCGGCAGATCTGGTGACAGAAAAGAACTGTGTCTCTCGGCACTCGCACTCATGCAAGAATAAGAATCTCCTGCTGGCACAGCAAACAACACTGAAAGCACTTTGACTATGCAACTGTAAGTCATTTCTGCCAGGCATTAATTACTGAGTCTGCGATTACATTGGAGTTCTAACAAGAGCAGTAAAATGAAGAGGAAACATGCAGACATATTCACACTGAATCTATTTTAACAACAGATCAGGAGATCAGTAATGGGCTGTTGAGTCTGCACCGCTCGCTCAGAAGGGAGTACGCTCTTGTGGGTAAACAGTGGAGGAGAAAGAGGATTTCTCCTGGGAATGCTAGATAATTCCCAATTGAGCCACCGGCTCCCACCCACACACACACAGACAAACACAAGCACAGAACAGACAAGAGCGAGAATATTCATTAGGAGGATACTGAACTCTAATTAAGCAAGGTGGAAGGAACACACGCAGGTGTGGGTTGCACCTGGTTTTCAAAAACCCTCACTTCTCTACGTTGCTCCACACCGGGATAACACTCTCCCTCTCTGTGACATCACTCCCAGCCGACACCCTGCGGTCCTGAGCTCCTCCCACTGCACCTCTGAGGCGTCGGCGCAGGCGTGAAATTTGGCGGGCTGGGAAAGTTATCTACACCAACGAGCAGATGCCAATCCACAGCAGAAGACGCTCTTCTTGCTCCAGTGGAAGATAAATTCCTGTCGGCCGGCTCCAACTTCTCCGCTCAGACAGGAGAAATGTACAAAGCAGAGTAACGGGACCACATGTAACAACACAGCTGTTTTTTCCCTCCCTGAGAAGGAGAGAGACCGTCAGTCCTGTGATATTTATTTACATCAGCTTCACCAGCAGAAACATCTAGCTACTGTACTGTGGCAGCAGGAGAAGCTGCTGGAGGATCGATATCACTGCACATGATGAACAGCTGCTAATGCACTCAAACTTAAAAGTCCAACGTCACTTTAACAAGAACTGTCCTGGAAACACACAATACGGCCTCTGTAGCTACGGCTCCATCTCGGGGCATCACCTGTTGCTATGAAGTCAAATCGATGTCTGTCCATGTGTTACTGTGTGTGTGTGTGTGTGTGTGTGTGTGTGTGCTGCACTGTGAGTTAGTGAGAGCATGTGTTTTATCAGTTGCTGCCGCTTGTTTGAACGGAGCCATGATGAAAGCCTAGACAAACACAAGGGAATGTCAACCGAGGACTAAAGTCAACAGACAGAGCCTCGGCTCTGAAGGGACCCCTGTGAGAGAGGCCACGCCCTCCGACAGCTCACCGGACCGACTCTCCACCAGCCTCCACCGGCACGACAGCAAGATACTCAGCTCAGGGACAACTATGTTCTCGGATTCGGTATGAGGACGTGAGGAGAATGTGAATTATTAAGCGGAGAAGAGGAGGAGACAAAAAACAAGCTCGTAAAGAAACACTGCCAGGCTGTTTTCCAAGCAGAGGCGAGTCAGCTCGGCACACAGGATTAAAGGAGGCCAGGGATAAACACTGTCCACACACACCGCTCAACAACTACAACTACAATATGTCCATTTCCACACTGGTATAGAAAAAAAACACAATTAGAAATCTCTTTCATTTCAGGTTGACTAAGTGATGCAGACAAAATATTCAAGGCAAGCTCCAGGTACTCCCTTTGAATATATTGTTAAGATTACAGCCTTGTATTTTCTCTGCTAATGCACTGTGAAGGCAGCAGAAGGGCAAATGGTAAAGCAGGCTGGGCAAACATCTAGCCTTATTCAAGTCGGAGCTGAAGCTTTACTTTTTTTTCTTTGCCCGTTTTTTCGTGTGGGAAGCTGTAGACTGGGCCTGAGTCCCTATTGACTCAATGTGCTGAGGCGTTTTCCCTTTTACCGATGCTAAAGTAGGCATGAGCACTAATCCTTAGGGGTTAAATGGAGCCTCCTCTGGGGTTTCCCCATCCTGAGAGAGCTGGGGGCGGCTGCTGCTGCAGAGCACATAGAAGTTTAATGTGTTTGGGAGAATTTTGGCTCAACTTGTACAAACTCTGCAAAGGAATTCCAGCTTGAATCTCAGTAATGTGGCACAGAAGCAGCTTTGAAGCAACGGGGATACATATCTGGTTAAAGTCAAGACTTCCCTTTGCAGATACTCAGGTGATAGGCATGAATAAGAGAAAAGCTGCCGATGATGATAATGATGATGAAATTTTAATGATCACAGTGGGAAAATTGGGTCACTGGAGCAGCAGAGAGAAAGTTATAGAATAACTGGAAGAGTACTGAGAATTAAATTCAGCAGTACAATAAGCCAACAGAGTTGGAGCGGTGCAATAAACACAAAATGATAATTCAGCAGCTGAGTTTCAGGGTAGAGGCTGTAACACTGTCATGGAGTATAGCAAACATCCATGTCTGCAGCTGTTACACTCTACTATCGAATATAAAAGATTTTTTGTGTCGAGCCCCAACACATGCAGAAACGCACCATAAGCAGTGCACACGCAGTAAACTGCTTTAATGGGTGCAGAAAGAAGAGCTTTTGAAAACGATAGTCACAGTGATGAATGTGTCCAAATAGGAAATGCTGGCATTTTCCACATTAATACTGACCTTTACCAAGAGGAGAAGGCTTTTTTGAGAGCCTTTTGTGATGTTATGCAGAAACTTGATGCAAGCAGCTACAGTGGATTCAAGGGAAGGACCGCTCACCAATAACACCTGCCAGAGATCCGGGGACCATTTCCATTTAAAATCGCAGCCATTTTCACACCAAGAGTGAGACAGCATCAGTGGCTGCCAAAGTCTGGCAGCTCCTGCCCCCTGTGTTTTCCCTATCATTGTGTATAAATTCACATCTCTGTTATTGCCTGTGTGATTGATGTCTGTTATAATGGCCCTACTTCTATTTACCCAACACATGGAGCCATCTCCTCTATCAGCGATGTGCTGGTTGACTTCCTCTACCTTTTACTGGTCGTCTTTGATGGGTCAGCTTAAAGGAGTTCCTACTGGCCTGTGAAATGTCACAGCTTTGTCTTCATTGTTCGTTTGTGAAATTGAAGGATGGAAAGGTATATTCTGATCTGTAAGAAGAAAAGGATTGGCCCTGAGCCCTCTCTCTGTGAACACAGACATCATTCAAAGACCGGACAGTTTCAACTTCATCCTATATCACAAGAAACAAGAATAGTGATTACATATAAGACAAAGTCCATACAAGCACTTTTAGAACCCACCAGCCTTGTGTGATCCTCTCCTGAGGATTTCCTCCATTTCTCCT
Organism: Pempheris klunzingeri; assembly: GCF_042242105.1. Classification (NCBI taxonomy): domain Eukaryota; kingdom Metazoa; phylum Chordata; class Actinopteri; order Acropomatiformes; family Pempheridae; genus Pempheris; species Pempheris klunzingeri. The sequence goes on along the minus strand of NC_092023.1, from coordinate 799,616 downwards.
CTGAGACGGTGTTTGAGATTTGTACTTTGTCCGTTCCAGAAAGGGTTCGGAAGGTGTTTTAGCAACTTTTGCCATGTTAGAAAAAACCTCATTACATTAATCACTGTGTGAATGAAGCCGTTTGCATGTCAGTACATCAGAACGTCATATCTGATGACATTTACAAAAATCTGTCCAAAGTTTCACTGATTAAAATCACATTTAGATGAAGACCACGTCAACGGTGCAGACAAACATCCCAGCCCTCCACACTGAGGTCCAACCACCCGTCATCCCCTTCACCACCAAAGTAATACACACCGCCACATGCATACACCCCCCCTCCCCCTGCAGATGGTAAAACTCAGAAACACCCCAGCAACAGAGAGGGATAAAGAGGGTCTACTCCAGTTACTCCCGGTTTTACTTAAAACGTGTCATTCACAGCCCCACCACAAGCACCTTACACTCCTGCGCTAATAGGTGGGTGGGCAGTCTGCGAGCGTTTCTTTCAGGAGTCATAAATGTCCCCTTGACTCAACCGGGCCTTTTATTCCCTCATCATCACTTTCTATGGGCCGCCTTTGAATGTGGCTGCTGGCTGTAGAGGAGTAAGACATCCGATATCCCAGTCACTCAGGATGAGTGCCAAAAACCTGGTGTCAGACGCCGAGGCGAAGACACCTCCCTGTGGCTGGGACGGTTGGAGGTGTTACCTAAAAACACCTTCAGGTGCAGTTCAGTGCCAATTAAGAGGCTCTGGTTGCTCTGGTACCTTAATACCTTAAACTGAAGAGGTTTCTCACCACAGTGACAAAATGTCAACATAAGTCTATCCAGCTTCGACAGATAAGGACATAATGATGCAAACTGCGTTATATAACTCCAGACATCCATATACAAGTGTGGAACGGGATAATGAGGGTGTATTTTAAGCAAGTGATTGAAGAATCAGCTCAGAGTTGAGAGCACTGATGTTACCACGTTTGCTCTGAAGAACACGTCACCAACATGTAAAATCCAGTTTTTCATTGTGGGAAAAAAACAAAGATGGGAAATCATTAAAAGGGGTAATTTTTAGATATGACTCATGAGAGTAAACAAAGTCATCCAGATCATAGAGAAAACAAAGTCAGAGTTGGTGTTTGGCACAGATAAGTGAAGGCTTTGATCACACTGATGGCAGCTCTGTGTGACAACACGTCCCTTCCTTAGCACTCCCCCTTCTCTCCCCCTTCTCTTCACCCAAAATGTTGTTGCCTAAGAACCATACTTCCTGTATGTAGAGTCATTACGGACCTCGAGGACTCGTACAATCTATCGTATCTTATCTAGAGCAGCAAAGACTTGGTTTGTTTCACTAGATAACATTAGCCATGACTTCCTCTCTTTACAGCTCTCTAAACCCTGACTGGCCCTTTCAGAAGACACACAAACTCTGATCTCAAGGGGCCAAAGCACTAAATCCAGCCGTATACTGAAGGAATGTGCTGCTGAGTTTGGCCATCAGAAAGCTGCATGTTTGTCTTTCAGGCTCCGTCAGCGCTGACACAAGCACGCAGAGTCCATTGTAAAGATAAGTGTTATTATTTAACTAGGGCTGGAGAAAAGATGCCAAGTTGGCTAATTACAGATTTAGTGCAGGGAAAGTAAACCAGTTACAAAGCAAGAGAAGAGGCTTCAATTACCCACATTAGAGATGTATGCTGGACTGTGAAAACACTGTATGCTAATTCTATCTTTTATTGTGCTGATTAGTGCAGTGGAGGGGGGAGCGCTCTATCTAATCTGATCACAGAGCATTGTGTGCTTGGGGTCATTAACCTATGGGAGGTCCAACCCCCCTCTACCTTTTTTATGGAACTCGCTCATCCCTGAGTTCCTCTGTCTCTACCAACAACACAACAGCACCCACAAAAACAACCAAAGAAGACAAAAGACGAGGGGAAAACAGCCGACGGAGCTCTTTGCGTGGCTCGTCATTCTTCCACAAACATAAGGCCCAGATGAGCGCTGACCAAGGCCTGCCGGCCTCAGGACTCTGCTAAGCAGCAGGATGTCGGCCCCTTTAGTCTCTGTTGTTGTTGGCTCTCTTCTTTCTCTGGGCCCCGCCATCGTCCCGCAAGATGAAGGGGTCGACCTATCCCTAAACATCTGGGATCTGCATCACAAAACTCTGCTGCGTGGCCTAATCTCAATCATGCCTGCAGTAAGGCCCCGCTTCATGTAACTCACATTGGCATTCATATGCACAAAGATCCAACCAGCTCCATCAGTCAGAGCTCTCTCTCTCCAACCTTTAGGCAACACCACGATGGCGCAATTCACATTGTACAAAAGAAATCCAACATCCGTCTACATATTTACCCGTTTGCTGATCTATATTTTTTCCCATAAAATCTCTTTCTATCCCTGTCACACACATTACACTCTGCAAATCAGAAATGTGAATAGCATAACCAACAGAACCTCTCATCCACAAATCCCAGTTAAACTGCTGTGATACTGAAAAGCTTCCTGTCAGGATGGCAGAGCAGAGATGAAAGGCCCGCAGCAAAGATCTCTGCTGATTGCCTGTAGAGGATGAATATGCAAATAAAGCAGAAGGTAAATGAAAAACAAAGCAGGGGGTTTTGGCAGCAGTCTTTTACATGTTCCCCTTTATTTGGCATTGGTTAAGAACACGGAAAGTCTATCAATAATGAATTCCAGTCAGAGCAAGGAAGGAGACATGAGGGGAAATCGGTCTCCATTTTCCCCCTGTGAGCCCCTGAGCAGTTTTGGGGCCTATTGTGTTTCACACAAGCTTTTCAGCGAACACACACTAAGCTTAAGTGACAGATGAATGGAAAACTGAGGGAAATAAAATATTATCCATAACACCTATCTTGCATAGCACCAATCAGACTGGGGCTGCGTGTTTGAGCAGACAGTCCAGAAAGTAGGGCACCACCGCCTGCCAACTGCAGGCCCAGTCTATTGACCACAGCGAGAGCAAAAGAGTAAATCAATTATCTGGTTGAATGTTTGTCATGAGAGACAAAAACTGGGCTCAGGGCTGTGTGATATAGAACAAGACCAAGTGCACACTTAACAGTTGTTTTGTTGCCACCAGAGCCAAAAGGCACTTTAGCCAGCACTTAGCAAAATCAAGTGGCCTAATATATTTAGCTATCTTTGTTTCCTACGCTGTTGTGTGTGTTTTCAGCCTGTCTGTTGTCTAAACACAGTGAAATTGGCCAGACAGACTGGAGAGCATCCTTGGGAAAGGAGGGCACCCGTCCCCTTGAACAAAAGATGAACAGGGCCACGGATTCTGCCCGGTCTTGAGATAACAGAAACCCAACACCGTCGTCCAGTGGGGCTCTTTGTACGACAGAGAGGGGGTCAATCAGCAGCCGCTGACAGACGTGTCTGCAGTCGATTTAGGAGAGGAAGCCACAGTGAGGTCAGGCGCAGGTTTCTCTGCTCTGCCCCCCCCGGAGGGAAGACGAGGATCAAGTCAGGATGTCCGAGACTGACCTTTTGTCACCCTGCAGACTTTAGCATGAAACACCTGGACCAATGTGATCAGATCATTAAGATCAGCGTTAATCCTCAGTGCAAACTCCTCCACACTCATTTTAGTTCATCCTTTCATACAAATAAACAGCGTTCAGGCAGACATTTTATATTTGTCTAGTAATCCCATTGTTTGGAACAAAAGTGAGAGCCACTCCAGCTGGAAAGCAAACAAATCGGAAAAACTCCACTGGAGGTCTAAGTAGTTTTGGCAGATGCTCCAGGCTTAAGTGTCTGTTCAATTAGGCACTCCAGTTAAGATGGCAATCACGGTTTCTCTGTGTGCCGATGTGTAGAGGCCGGGGTCAGAAAAATAACTGGGCACGAGATGTCAGCCGCGGTCAGACACACAGACAGTCGCTCCTGTGTCGTCCACACCGCCCTAATGAGGCAGTAACACACTGAAGGGCCACAGCAGCTCATGAGCACACAGCACAGCACAGAAACACAAGTGGAGCCAAAACGGGGAGATGAAACGAGCGTTTTCTCTAAGCGTGCTACATGACATCACTTTGTGTCAGCTGGGGTCTTCTCCAGAGAACTAAGTCTTTCCACTGGCCTGTCAGTAAAATACTATTGTCTTCCTAATGCTACTCTAACAGTCATTCCTTCCTCCAGGGCAGCCTGATGCATCCTCACAACAAGTGAATAACACCTCTCTCACAAAACTGACTGCTTACTGAAAATGGATGCAGACCCTCCAGGTATTTACAACTGAACGGCATTATGGGACTGAGCTGATGAACAAAAAGTACTATTTAGTGAATGAAAGTGAAAAGAGAAAGAGCCTCCACTTTGTTCAGCCACCGGCATCGACAGGAAACTGATATTCATCAACAGACGAGCAGAGCTGCCGCGCTGCAGCTCGATGCAGCGGGCCGCGGTGTCTGCTCTGTCAGGGAGCCGGAGGGGGGGACACTGGAGATGACGCAGGGCAGGAGAGAGTGTTGGCTGGGTCAGCTCTGCTGTACAACCCTTTGACTAACAGGGTGACTCACTGCTGCTCGGGGCCTGGAAGGAAGCAAACCCGCAGTTTGGCTTCGTTTAAACATGAAACCAAAGAGGGTCAAACAGAAAGCAGGGGGGGGCAAAAGTCAGATTAGTTCAGGTATGTCACGGCAGCTCACAGGTCGGTCACATGTCCATCCTGTGTCAACACACACACACACACACACACAGTAACATGTAGGGATCAGCACTAGCTTTAGTCTCATACGTGTTAGAAATGACTAAATATTAAATATTCATTATCAAAGTCTGTCTGGTAACAGTTTTTATTGGCATCTTAGATTATAAGATTAGAGTTTGGATTAAATTCTTCTGCTACTGTTGTTCCCTCTTTAAAAAGATCAGCGATGACTCCCAGCAGCTAACGACGCCGCCGACGCTCACAAATGATCCTGATGCATTTGAACTAAGATGCAGACTAAAGTGTGACTCCACCTAAAACAGAGCGGGACATGTAAAAGGCTGCGTCTCTCTCTTACTGTACATTTCCTCTCTTTCTGCTAGTGAGCACTGCCTTCCACCCAGTCACTACAGGCTCCTTTAAAGTGCACAAATCTGACAAGGATGCAAGTGCCTTCCCCCTTTCCTCCACTCCCCCTAGTGTATCCATCCAACACTGCATCTGCTATGTGGGGGGAGAGAGGGAGGGAGAGAGAGAGAGAGAGAGAGAGAGAGAGAGGCCCCTCCTCCAGATGACATCAGTGCTCTACTGAATCTAGAGGCAGACACAACTTCACATTAGTATTGAGATCTACCCGTGCACCTATTTCCCTGCAGAGCCTACAGATGTGTATGTGTGTGTGGGGGGGGCCCAGTAAACATAGCAGAGCCGCCTCAGACTGACTCCAAACAGCTCCAGCCCTGTGAGTGAGAGGAGCTTTGTGGGACCCGCTCCCCTCCTGGATGGATTAATATTTCCCTGTCTAAGAGGATACCTGTTACTTTCCGTTTTTTGGTTGACTGTGGAGGTAAGTGTGTTTCTGCTGCTACAGTCCTTTGGGGAATGCACTCTTTTCATCTTTTTGGATCTTCTTTCTGGCAAAAGGAATTGAGAGTCATGCGGAATCCTCAGGAGAAGCTTGTGTCTAATTAGTTGCCCTCTCTCCCCTCCTTCAGTCTTTATTTCTCGGCCCTGGTCGTCTCACAGGCGCAGTAAAGCATTTAGAGACAGACAGAAACCAGAGAGCGCACTTTTCCTCCATCAACCACATCAGGCTGTCGGTAGTTTTACGCGCCGCACGTCAGTCTGTCCATCTGGTCATTTCCAGCCTGCAACTTGCTGCACCTTTCTCTGCCCCGCACCCCCCCCCCTTCACCCTGCATGAGTCCGACACACATCACATGAGCTTTTCTGCGCGTTTCCACTCTGACTCTGATGTTGCGACGCACTAACTGCGCTTCACACTCCGCCTCGGTGTGAGATCTGCCCGCTCCTCATTCCAGCCTGTGATGCGCCCTAACCGTGGGGGGGGGGTGATCAGTGGTGAATACGCAAACTTGCAGTGATTGGGGCTGTGTGTGGTGGAGGCTCGGTGCCGCAGCAGGAGGCTCCCGGAGCGCGGCTCACACCGCAGCGCAGACCCCGCAGAGTTGGCCGCGGAGACTCAGGCGTCACCGTGTGGAGCGACCTGCTGTGGCCACGTCCCGTTCCGCTCACTCTCACTGTGTCTGCAGCCTGTGCGGACACCCCCCTAAAATAAAACACGTCCTACGTCGTGAGGGCTTCATGCTGGAAGAAAATCTATTGAAGTTTCACACAGAAGCAGCGACCCATTAAACACCCCCGCGACGTTTTATTAGCAGATGCCCCCAAACTCAAACACCGTGCATATGAGTGCAGCTGCAGGGACCGAGTGTCCAGATGAAACCTGCTCTAATGTCACTGCTTGGCTTCTGTCTCCATACTAACCTGATAGTCACCCCTTTGGATCAATGCAATAAAGGGGCGCCTCCGACACCCCCGCACTGTATTTAAGCTGAATGTCTTATTGGCAACAGCAGGGCACGGACAGTTGTTAATCCAATCTAACATGGCCTTCATGAGACAATAAGGTCATCCCGGCTTTAAACTATGACTGACACAGCCTGTGTGCTAGATAGAAATATACAGAGATAGAATATAGATATATAGAATATAGATATATAGATGGGCTACAGCCTGGTCTCAGTCAGGCACTGATGGAGGACACAAACTTGTCAGGCGATGTAATGGCAGCTCTTTGTTGAGACAAAGAAATAAATATCCTGTTAAACATGAGGACAGACCCAGTTGTCTTCAGTGATGACTGCCTCGGGCTAAAGTCCCCCGTCAGTAGCTTTCAGAGGGAATTCACATCGCAGATTAACAACTAACCAGGTCACTACAGACAGAATCCTCTATTCCCCGAAAAGTTAAAGCATAAAATATGAATGACTGCGTTAGGAAAAAAGTAATAATAAGACTTTCATGAGAAGCGAGACACATTTCAGATTCAACGCTGTGCTCCAATGAGGCCTGATTCACTTCCTTTCATAATTTATTGAACCACTAAGCAGTTTCTTCTATTCCATCTATTCCAAGCTTCTGGAGACAAATCACTTCATATTGGTTAGTAAGAGTAAAGGTGTAAACACGGCTGCAGAGCATCAATATTGCAGGAAAAACCTTTGCAAACGATAGGAGTGAGGAAAAGCTGCAGATGGGCCAGTAGGGAGGTCCACACACCTCTGTAATGTCGGTAGGTGTCTGGCCTGTGCTGAGACGGGCTGCTGTGTGCAGCTTAACATGAGTATTTAGTGTTTTTGGTGTTCGCTTGTCACATACACACACTGACACACACACACACATTTCATCTTGCAGTGCCTACCACCCCCATGTGGGGAAAAACCACTGCAGCTGCTACAGATCTCTCCTTTCAGGCAGTTACAAAGGAGAGACCCCCGTCTGGCCCAGGCCTCTCTGTGCTCTTAATGGTGCAGCTAAAGTATCATCTGTTCAGCCCATCTAAAGACAGCGCCAGGAGGCCACATACCAAATCTGTGAAACTATCTAGATTTCTGTCCGTTTTCTCCTCGGCTCAAACGTCTTCGGTGTTCCTGTGAATTCAGATGTGACCATGAATGTTCCATTGTGTCTCTCCACCACAGCAGGCCGCTGGCCGTACCGTCGTGTCACAGGAACTGACAAAAACTCACGTCGATCACCAGCACAGAGCCGTAACACGAAAAATGTAAATACCAGGCGATACACTGCATTTCAGTCATTACCAGGTTAGCTTCCAGCGTCCCTCCCCACAGTGAGAGCATATATCTGCATGAGCCTACGTCCACAAACAATTCATGGCAAGTCTGAAAACCTGCCAGGCGACGGCGCAGACGAAACACACTGTCGAGGCCAAAATCTGAAAACATTATAACCCACAATAATGACAGTGTGTGCAATCAATCATAATTCAAAACTATATTATGAATTAGACGGAATAATCAACAGCAGATACAAACAACATTGATTTCCCAATGGAGAGCTCTACTGTGGTTCAAAATTAATTTCAGAGCTCATGAATAATTTAATAGTCAGCCATTACTACTTCTACAGCTCTATCCCTCCTAAAAACAGCCTATGTAATATTATTCTGTGTTTTACGGAACTAAAAGTCATTATAATCTGCAGTACCTTTGACAGGCATGAAATTGTTTCTATTTGAGGTTTTCCACAGCCTTTCTTGTGCAGTGTATGACTACAGGGCACAAAGTCTTGGACTCTGTTGTTGTAGACTAATGTGCATTTATGCGTGTTGAGCTCACAATGGCTATCAGTGTCCAGCATTGTGTGAGCCTCCCACGCTCCCACTGAAAGGTAACTAACTGTATACACACACACAATTTTAACAGGAAGCTCAATTTAACTTTGCCAGTTCGGATTAAATGAAGCAGAATCCACTTTCGCTGCTAGAGAGATCTCCTGTCGGCCGGCAGAGCTCGTTAGAACGATGGAGAAAGACATCCATCACTAAAAATGTTTAACTCAGCCTGCACTGCTCTCAAAATGACTGTGTGCACATGAAAATAGCCCGTGTGTGGAGGTGTGTGCATTTGCGTGGGTGTACATTATTAGTAAAAGCAATAGAAAAGGTTTGCAAAATGGACCGTGCAAATTAGAGGAATTTTAAATCGCCTGAATAAAATGTTTTAATATGTAAACCCCCTCTGCTCAGGCTACAAGGCCCACATGCTTGCCTTGTAGCGAACAATGGAGAGGGGCCACTCTCCTGAAATCCGATGAGCGTGGAAAAAGAAAAGGAGGAGAAAAAAAGGCAGAAAGCATCCAGGCTTGACGATTCTCCTTATAAAGTAAAGTGATGTTCAAAGCAGGCGTCTGATAAAGAGCAATATCAGTATTATATCACACTGGGGCCTAACATGGCCTCTCATCACGCTACAGTCCGTGTTTGTTCTTTCTGACGATATTAACGCCAGATACAAGGAATAACCACGTCTCTCACTGCTTCCCCAGCAGGTAGCACAGTAGTAGTGGCCAAAGAAAGGCATTTCTGCAGAGAACCAGCCGTCTCACAGGGCTGTGGTCTTGCTTGGCTCCCATGATAAGACAGAAATGCAGAGACTATTACTTCCTTATATGTAATGGTATGAATTAAAGGATTTAAATCAAGACCCCATACTTAACAATATTCAAATGACAGAACTGTGAAAAGGGCTATTTCAAATTGAAATAGCTTGACCAAGTGCTGCATTAAAAGTTCATTCCAACAGACAGACAGCACATATCCCTCTATCAGCCCGCCATTTTCTAAAACTCCATTAGTGAATTTCATCTTTTTCCCCTTGTCAGACTCCTTTATTCCAGAAGTTACTAGAGGTCACATCTGGTGCTTTTTCCCCAGACTCTAATCTACTACTAATGTAATACTGGACTGAGGGGCCGTGTTTGGATGGAACAGAAGGAAGGGGGGGGGGGGTTATTAGTAGACAGCATCTCAGGAGTTGTAATCGAGTTACAAGCCTCTCAATTCCCTAATCTTCTCCTTGTCATGGGCTACAACTGTTAAATGGCTGGGCCCCTTGTTCCTGATTTACCTTTACATGTTACGTGCTACTTTACTGCCCACGGACGGTCACATGTGAGGACACAAAGCTATTGTGCAGCAAGAGGAAACGTAACATTTTCTTTGGCAGAGGAAATTCTATTTTTACCAACAGAAACAGCATTCACAGAACGTTAAGAGGGGACGGGGCGGGGGGGTAAAGGGTCACAGAGAGGAGCTGACAGGGATGGATGCAGCCGCCACCCTCTTCTCCATAAAAAATTCAAATGGGCCTCGTTTGTCATGGGTGCTTTTTAACAATGCGTGTAATTGAGTAAGCACTCGGTCTGTTTTTTCCTCTCGTGTGCAGAATCCGGACAAGGCTCATTTTTAAACTAGTGCAGACTATTTTTTAATCGCAGGACTACTTCCCTTGTAACACAGCAACAGCTCAGCTAAGCAGTGAAGTGGACCGAGCAGGGCACAGGGGCTCCACCCTCAGCCATTGTGCCGGGGTCGACATCACTGTTGTCTTTCGTATGCAAAGACATTCTTTCTTTATCACCATAGAAAAGAAATGTGGTCCGTCAGCTACAAAAGGTCAGCAGGCTACAACAGAGGAGATTTCTAAATAAGAATTCACAATGTAAAGGAAGTTCACTATCAAACACATTTCCAAACGTACTCAGATCAAGTTCACTGAAGGTCTAATACTAAAATCCACGAGTGAAATGGCCGCTTCAAAAAAAAAACAAAACAGAGAAACAGAGGATGATATTTTCTTACATTTCTCTCTGATTTAAAAAACTAAAACTAAAAACTGGTAATCACTTGGTAATTAATCAAAAGCAAAATGTTACCAACCTTGTAAAATGTCTCTCTCATTGCCGGCTCATCAAAAGGTTATTTTGAAATGATTGAATGTGTGCACTAAATATGTTTTTCCTCTGGTTATTTTCCAGAGCGCCACACCAGGTGTGAGGGCCGCACGCTCTGACTCAGGCTGCAGATGTGTGAAGGAGGCCGGGCCCACAAGGATAAGCACCTTGCCTTGTTTTGCTCTTTAGACGAGAGGAGAACATCGGTTATCTGTTTCAGGAAAAGGGACCAGAGCACTGGATTAATGTGTACACAGGCTCGACAAGAGAGCAGCGGATTCTGGGTTTCCTGAAGACCTGGAGTACACCAGCGAACAGGCCTGGATTGAGCCTGTGGCACGGGGGATTGGCATGGCTCAGAACAGCTTTGTGTCAACTCATCATGCCTGTCGGGCCTGACTGCAGAAAGGAGCCTTTCCTAAAGCTCACCCCGTCCTACACCAGGATCACTATACGACACCAAACAAATCTCATTTGAAGTTATGGCTGTTGAGCTCCACAGTCTCAACAACCACCATTAGGATTTTTAATATTACCTTAGAGCGTACGCTTTGTCAGTGAGAGAGGATGCTTTTTCTACAGGCTTATCTGCCATGGTAAAGCCATTGAAAGCATGAGCCTCTGACAACACAGAGGAGGTCATCGTCCAAACAAGGATCAGCTCAGCAAACACTGACCAGGTCAGGATATCACCAGAAACCCTTTGGACAAACTTTTCCTTTCAGAAAGGATAAGAGCAAATTCTAGAGGAAATCTTGATTGGATTTTTGGTGGCTGGAAGGATTTACAACATTGTTTAAATCAGGTATGACAAATACTGATGGCTTTGCTTCTTTCCACTTCACTAACCAGACCACAATTTCTAATGAGATGTGCAGGAAGAGGGGTCATGGCAGGAATGCATAATTAAAGCAATAAATCAGTATTAGCCTAATTAAAAGGTAACTACGCATCGATAGTGGAAAAAGAGACAGACAACCAGTTGGCACCCTCTGCTTTACACCACAGCTTTGTTACTTTCAAGACTATCGGCCGTAAAATGTGTGAATTATGAAATTAAATATCTTCTTAAAGCTGTACATTTTCAAAAGTATGGCATATCACAATTACAGCAAAGGCGGTCCACACAGTGCCGTGCAAGGATGAATTAAACTAACACTTTTCATCTTGTTACCTCTGAAAATGGTCTAAAACATGTCCCGCTTGGATCTTAATGCGTTAAACACTTGCACCAAACCTTCTCTCTGTGAGGCGCAATATTTCTACCCTACCTTGTAAGAGGCCAGTTAAACCCCAGAATTTGAATGGCCAAAGGCATGGGTAATGATCTAACAGGACTTAAGAGTATGTCGGTTCCACTACAGTTCATCAACAAAGCCTGACTTTGTTCACCCTCGTGGTCTATAGCAATGAAAGGCAGCCTTGAGATACAGAAACGTGTAAAACAACCAGGGAATGCTATTACATTTCACAAGTCAGGGCCGGAATCCAAGGCACAGAGATTCAATTCACAGAGCTCACAAGTTCCATTAACATTTCATATGAGACAGAAGAAAACAAAAAGCAGTTCTATTTTTACTGTTTAAACTTATAATGCCAAGAAAAAAAAAAAGAAGTGATGTAAAGCCACCTCTAAAGCAAATGGTTTATTGTGAAAAACAAAAAAGTTTTATTTTATTTTCTGTGTCTGGAAATCCTAATGATCAATTCATATCAATTTAATAGGAGGAATTCGAACCGACTCTTTCAGCGGTTGTTTAATCTAGAAAGTGCTGCAGGCAGCATTTCAAACACCCAGCAATTATGAGAACAGGAATTTGGCTCTCCTTTAAAGGCCTTGTGCATTAAATGTACCCTTGTGTCTTCTCTCCAGGGGCTCTTGAGTGATTAGACTGCCAGACAACACAGCTTCAAGATGGTGCGTCAATGCAAGGCCTTTATCCTCTTCCTCACCAGGGTCGGGCTACTGCTGGGTCTCGCTAACCCCCTGGTGACCTCTGCCTCATGTCCCTCAGTCTGCCGGTGTGATGGGACTTTCATCTACTGTAATGACCGTGGCCTGACTTCCATCCCTACTGGTCTACCCCAGGATGCTACAGTGCTCTTTCTGCAAAACAATCGCATCAAGAGTTCGGGCATTCCTGCAGAGCTCCGCAGGCTCTCAAATGTGGAGAAGATCTACCTTTACTGCAACAATCTGGATGAGTTCCCCACTAATCTTCCTCTTGGGCTAAAAGAGCTCCACCTTCAGGAGAACAATGTTCGGATGATTACCCATTCCTCTTTAGCCCAAATTCCCTACATTGAAGAACTACACCTGGATGATAACTCTGTATCAGCAGTCAGCATAGAGGAGGGGGCCTTCAGGGACAGTAATCACCTCAGACTGCTTTTTCTGTCCAGAAACCACCTAAGCACCATCCCTTCAGGCCTACCCATGAGCATTGAGGAGCTGCGCTTCGATGACAACCGCATCTCCTCCATCTCAGAGCTGTCGCTGCAAGATCTCATCAACCTAAAGCGACTAATCCTGGATGGTAACCTGCTCAACAACCGTGGGATTGGGGAGATGGCTTTCATCAACCTGATCAACCTGACTGAGCTCTCGCTTGTGAGAAACTCCTTGACATCGCCACCAGCCAACCTGCCCGGCACCAGTTTGGAGAAGCTACAGCTACAAGATAATCACATTAATCGGGTCCCGCCTGGAGCTTTTGCCTTCCTTAGGCAGCTGTATCGTCTGGACCTGTCTGGCAACAACCTGAGCAGCCTGCCTCAAGGTGTGTTTGAAGATCTGGACAATCTCACACAGCTGCTGCTACGCAACAACCCCTGGCAGTGCACTTGCAGGATGAAATGGGTGCGTGACTGGCTGCGGTCATTGCCATCTAAGGTGAATGTGCGTGGCTTCATGTGCCAGGGTCCTGATAAGGTCAAAGGCATGGCAATTAAAGACCTAACCACAGACATGTTTGACTGCTCAGACTCAGAACTCACCCCCACGTATGAGACAAGCACAGTCTCCAACACTTTACGCCCCTCACAGCCACAGTGGCCCACGTTTGTGACTAGAAGGCCTGTAGTCAAAGGTCCCGACATCAGTAAGACTTACCACAGCACTACCAGCTCTTCAGGCAGAAAGATCATCACCATCAGTGTGAAGTCAAGTAACGCAGATACAATACACATATCATGGAGGGTGTCACAGCCCATGACTGCCCTACGGCTCAGCTGGCTAAAGCTGGGACACAGCCCTGCCTTTGGCTCCATCACTGAAACCATCGTGCAGGGGGAGAGGACAGAGTACCTGCTCACTGCGCTGGAGCCAGAGTCTTCATATAGGATATGCATGGTTCCCATGGAGACCAGCAACATTTACCTGTCAGACGAGACCCCCGTTTGCATAGAGACAGAGACTCGTTCTCACAAATCCTACAACCCGACCACAACTTTAAACAGAGAGCAGGAGAAAGAGCCTTACAAAAATTCCAGTCTGCCTTTGGCTGCTATCATTGGAGGGGCTGTGGCTCTTTTGGCAATAATCATGTTGGCACTGGTGTGCTGGTACGTCCACAGGAACGGTTCGCTTTTTTCCAGGAACTGCACCTACAACAAAGGCCGTCGGAGAAAGGATGACTATGCTGAGGCTGGCACTAAGAAGGACAACTCCATTCTAGAAATACGAGAGACTTCTTTTCAAATGATACCTATAAATCACCTGCCTGTGTCCAAGGAGGAGTTTGTGATACACACGATTTTCCCACCCAATGGCCTGACTTTATACAAAAGCCCACACAGCGAGAACAGTATTAACAACAGGAGCTACAGAGACAGTGGAATACCAGATTCAGACCATTCCCATTCATGATATTGCGCATGGCCATTCATGATGAGTGCGCGACTGAAAAGAGTGGCAAGACTTTTACAAAACACTGGATCTATAAGACAAAGGAAGCAATGTTCTGTACATTTGCCATATAATTTATATTTAAGGACATTTTATGAAGATGGAGGACGTTCCAGTTGCAGGCCATCACTGAACCATCAGTGGGTATTGTAACTAACTGCAATTCTATATTTTAGGAATTTGTAGTAATTTGTACTGTATTTCTTTTGCTTAAGGTTATCGACCAACTAAAAGAAACTCTGTGTTCTACTGAGATATGATGACTTGTCAACTGTGAAAGTGGGTTTTCATTGCTGTGTTGAACAATCAGACCTTAGAAAACCTTGTAGTATAAGCACAGGTCATTCTTTTAACTTTGTGGCTGTCTGAAAAACAAAAAGGCAAAAAAATGACGAAGTAATAGAAGGCACTGCTGATCATCTAATTTGCAAAGCAGGCATGGTGCCCTCGTAAAGAATGAGCAGTCAGTAGCTGTCTCCCCATACTACGGACTAAGAGTCTCGCTCTAGAATTCACCTGGTGTGGAGTACAAATAACAAAAGGTGCCATGCTTTATTCCTCTGCTTTGTTCAGTGTGTGATTTTTTTTCTGTTCGCAAGAAGAGACACAGCAAAGCAACCTAAGCAGGGTTCGAGTGTTTCTATTAGGATTGTAGGCCACAGCACAGGGCAGATAAAGCACACCGACCTTAAGGAGCTCTCTACTCCTCAAAACAAGTGGACTGGACAGGCTGACACAGAGGACCCCCCACTATCTATTTGTACAAGCCAACAATGGCCAAATGACAATGGCGGCATTCTTTAGTACCATGTACCGTACGTCATTCTAGTCACCAGGCCAAAAAGACACAACATGTTGTCTTTCATTAGAATTACCACCGTGGCAGCAACTCCTTGTTATGAGTATTATTTTGTATTATTTTCCAAATGGACACACTTTTATGTTTCCACAATTTGAAGTTAACTGTTCTTAACAATTGAAAAACCAAAGTGCATTGTATGCCCTTTGGCCAGTCTTGTATGTGCCTTGATCCAATGCTTATTGTATTTAGCTTTTTAAGAAACCAGTGACTTTTTTTCATACACACTTGAATATGAAAAATATTGGTCGTATTACAGAATAAAAGTGGACAAAAATATCTTTGCTCTTCCTTAACTTGAGTACAATGAACCCCGCTCAAAATGACACTTTGGTTTTTTTGTTCTATCCAATTACTATTATCCCATCATGCATTTCTGTGATTGCTCAATTTATTTTATTTTTTTTTTTACTCGAGAGAAATCTATCTTTGTACAAATGTGAACTGTTCTGGAGTAAAATACGAAGGCTACAGGGGACCTGTTTTATTCATTCATATCTCAAATTGCTGCCGAGGCACACAATCTAAAAATGCGTGGAGATGAAAAACATAACCTACTGCATTTTTAGCCCTCACAAAGATCTGCACTCTGAGGTCTTAGCTCATAGCCTTAAAACCACATCTCTCCTTCCAAGACATAGTGAACTGTTTAACAATAACTCAGATACTGTTCTTGAAACCCAGTTTTCCACTCCATGGGCAGTCCGCAGAGCAACATCTGCTTGAGGCTGCTGCTGTTCTTTCGTGCGGTGAAGCCATGTGTGACTTATCCGATTGGCCAGAGAGAGAAATGTCACAGTAGAGTAGAAATAGGGCTGTGGAGAGATTGGACTCTAGGGTTTGATGAACCTCCCAGGCACCACAAAACTAATGACGAGCCACCATATGGAGGGTGGCACACGCAGACTCCGATCGGGACGCCCGTCCCTGCAGAGGACAGAGTATATATACACTGCTCCGGGCTCCAGGCAGCACACTTAATGACATGGTTGCAGCTCACCCAAGCAAGAGCCCATGAAAAGGTACACATGCAAGAGCAGTAAAATAGTCTATTAGCTCATTTTACAAAAGCATCCAACAGACTATCTTGTGAAAGCCAACATGAAGTTAATGCATTTCAGATTATACTCACTAGACTAGACACTTACCAAACTCTTCCACAAAAGGCACATGAGTATTCGGTATGTATCACAAAAAATCTCTCATACCCACATTCACACACCCACAAGCTCTTAACACAGCGAAAGCTTTAATTACAGTAAGGGGAGCCGCTAAAAGCTGCAGGAGCTATCCAAACCTTAAGTATACAGTAACCCTGCCCTTTACACTAAATATATATCACATTAACTTGGGATTAAAGTAAACAGACAATCTACTTTTAGAAAGCTGAATAGTAATAGTTTCCATATGAATGAAGTCTTTGACTGTACTGCCTCAGTCCTATCTCATCTGAGTAACAAAGGAAAAGATAAAACTTCTGATTCTTGCTCATTTTTAGTTGACAGTATTAAAGTGAGCAAGTGATCAGATATAACATTTATAATACTCCTTATGGTAGCTTTCTAAAGAAACAATATAATGTGCTGTGATCTGTTTTCAAGTAAATTAAACAAAAAGCTGCAGAGTTTCCTCATGCCCGTTATCGGTCCGGGTGAGAAGGCGTAAGCAGAGATCTCATCTGGCTTTATTCATCAGCCTCTCACTGATGAATGAGATGGCTTTACAAATGTTGAGAAATGGAAAAGCGCTCCACCGCCTGAGCAGAGCGTCCATATGTCTAGTAATTGCAAGAACCTCTTAAAATGTTTGATGTGTTATTTTTGAGCCGGAAAGACTCAAAGCATAGCGTATCAATGAGATCACTGCAATTCCTTCAGCTAGAGCAGCAATCTTTTATGTGCTATTGATTAACTTTTGGGATTAAGTAAATTACTCACGTGGCTTTGTAGCGACTGAAGCATGCTGACTTCTTTAAAGCTCTAAGAATGGCCAAGCGTTCGCTTACCTACGTGATAAATTACAGTCTAGCCAAATGGTGAATAGAGCATGCTATTGTTGGGACTTTCACTGAAAATAATACATTAACCAGATCAGCTTTGTGGATTTTGGCTGACCATGTATGAGACAAAATTGATGAACCAGACTGCTGATGACCCCGTGTGACCTCACTTATCACTCATGACCCCTGACCCGTTTTTCACTTTAAACAGTTCCTTAATCACTCTCATGTTCCCACTGAGGTCAGACAAGTCTCTGAACAACACAAGATGCCACATGCATTTGTCTCCTGTGTGACACACACAGAACCTAATTATGTTTGTCTTTTATGTAACCTAGAGATTAGAACTAATGGGCAGCTGCACTGTCTGCCCCAGGCTGCTGTTATTCCCATTGTAATGTAGTGGTCAGGCAGCCGGTCACATTTGCATTCCTATAGATGCTCATATCAAAGCACCCCTGGATGACCTCATCGTTGCCAATAGCTGGCCATGGTTCCTCTCCGTCAGCACCATTAGTAGGTTTAAAAAAACCACATGCCATGTGACCCTTTGACTGATTAGAGGTCAGAGAGGTAAGGTCAGGCTCGGTTCAAGGATCTCACGAGATGACAAATGGAAGCATACCGGTGGCCACAAAACATAGCCAGTCATCAGGGACTCTGATAAGCAACTTGTCCACCATAAGGATGCTCTGCTCAGGAAAGACCCCCTGGCATTCATTACAGGGCACTTTTTTCTATTTCTGGCAGGGATGCCAGAAATTATGGGGGAAAACACAGCAGAGAAAAGGTCAGATGTTTAGCTAATGGCTTAATTGCCCACAGAACCAAGCAAAGGCTAACAGCATAAGGTTGAACCAGTGAGTTGATACAGAGAAGACTAATTTGAGGTTTTTTGATTTGCCGTTTTCAAGTGAGATGGTTTATTTACATGATTAGTCATGCTAGGCTAGGCCGCCTTAATAAACTGTGCAAAATGAGAGAAAATGCTTGGATTGGACACGAGAGTAACGCAAATCAACAACCATGTGTCAGTGTTATGGAATTATGGAAGTGAGTTAAACCACAACTTAATGATCCTGATGTACAGTCAAAGGGGATGTCTCACATAAACTAAACATATGGACCATTTTGTTCTATAAAAAGTTCAACAGAATAAAAGCCCCTTGTTT
This sequence comes from Pempheris klunzingeri, assembly GCF_042242105.1. Taxonomy (NCBI): domain Eukaryota; kingdom Metazoa; phylum Chordata; class Actinopteri; order Acropomatiformes; family Pempheridae; genus Pempheris; species Pempheris klunzingeri. Next base: position 781,232 of record NC_092023.1, on the reverse strand, counting down.
TTAAACTCTTGTAGAAAGTGTGCTTCATCCACACGGAGGCCAGAATGCCAAAAACAACCCCACATGCACAACAAAAATAAAGGGAGCGCTCGCTGTTCCCCCCCTCTCACATCCTGCTGCACACAGCTCACACATCAAACGTACTCATGATTTAATGACCTCTGAACGCTGAGCGGAGTTGTGCTGAGGTCAGAAGCCAAACCAAGGCTCAGGGCCTCCCACAAAGTCTTCAGCCAGAGTGTAAAACTTGTATATCATGTGTGTGTGAGGTATCAAAAAGAAACTTGACTGGTGATGCTTGGATGTGGAGGCCTAGCAGTGGTGCTCTACAACATGTAATGCTTGTGAATGTGTAGGAGGCGTCACACATGAAGACGTCTGACTTGGTTAAATATTGCTGTGTGCATTGTAATGAACAAAAGGAGGTAAAACCTGACAGTCTGAGTCTGGAACAAAACGGAAAGAACGTTTTTTTGGATTTTCAAGCCATCCTCATCGGCCGTCCATGATCACATTTGACAAAGAGAAGCTCGTGCTTATCCATGATAATGTGTGCATGACTGAGTGTGCTTTGTGTAATTATGAATGTCATATTAGTTATAATTACATGTGCTGCCATGTGAACCAGTGCACATTGTTCACACATCTAATGAACACAAACAGACAATTATCCTGATTGATATACATGCAGGCAGAACAACCTGAAGCCATCACTTCCTCCCCATCGTCCCTGGACTGTCATGTAACTTTGTCGCTCTCAGTCACATGCTCAGTCTGTTCTGCCTGTGAACGAGTGGAGGAGCAAAACCGTGCGTCCGCTGAGAGACGTGTCAGTGTGAGTGATGCGGCCCTGTGTGGGGGTGTTGTCCTCTCCACTCTGTCTTTGACCAGCTCCCCCCATCCTCCAGGCCAAGACCTTCTCCATCTCTTCACATTACTCAGTGACCTGAAACCACGAGGCCAAAAAACCTAACCAGCTCCTCCGTCTTCTTAATGAATCCAATTTTTTGCCTGAGAGCACAAGGCGTGCACATACATCCATCGCAACTCTAAATTATCTGACATTAATACAAATTAACAAGAGCCACCGCCATCAAGACTGTGCCACCCCACCATGGCAGACAATGACAATGCATCTATATCACTGTATGAAGACAGCAACTTTTCCTATAGCCCAAAACACAGAGTCAATATCTCATTTAAAACAGGCTACATCCAAAACAAAAGCAGAGGGGCTGATTGGTGTCGGTGCCATTACACTATGAATTATACACAATATGTTATGAAAATATCCATATAATTGACTCTCCTCTATGGCAGCCATTAATTCATGTCCTCCATTAAGTGGTTTAAATGATCTTGTAAGAGGCCATACATCTCCTGATGCCCTTTATGAGATCAACACCACGTCCCCCTTAGAACTTAATCGACCCTCAGTCCCATTTGTCCAAGTCTGATGCAGGGGAATAATTATTAAGTTCCTAAAGGTTCTGAGGGGCCCAACTTGTCCATTAGCCCCAGTAGATCTGCAGCTCTGCAGCGAGAGGCAAAAGCTCCTCTTCGATCCATTCTCTTCCCTCATTTATGTTAAGCCAGCTTTAAATGTCAGTACAGTATTTGCATGCCAATGTGGCTCTGTCTGCAGCTCATTATTTTCAGATGTTGACAGCCTAATCGCATGCAAGTTTAGCCCACTTTGCTAACCTTATGCTTGCTACAGCCAAGCCATACTGAGTAGCAAGCCAAGGTTTGCATCTGCAGTGTTCCTCTGCAGCTGTCTTATTCACTTTGGCTTTCAGGTGGAAAACACAGAAAACACAGCGACCTTGCATGATCAGCTCATCAGTAATGACGGGAAACGTTCCATGCTGGCCATCAAACAGCTCCATCTTAACCAAGTCTACTAAATAACATCGACCTAACAAAAAGGTCAATATAAATTATCTGCTGAGGTCTGTCCCGCTCATATGCCCCACTTTGTTTTCCAAAGCTGTTTTGAGGATGAAGACGGCGCTGGGCAGAACTCTGCCTCAGCAGGTCTGATATTACCCTTTTGACAGTCTGACCTTCAGGCGAGAGCTCAGTCCATCTCTCCAGAGAAGTCCATCATGCCCCTCAGTCACTCAGACGGCAGCCCCTCCACACTTCAGCTGGGGCAAACTCAGACATTTGCTCAAGGGTAGCAAAGTTTTGGTACTTCTCCAAGAGGCGCAGAATTCAGCAGTGTCAGCACCTTTTAGGATTGTAAATACAGCCTGTCACCATTCATCAGGGTACCCGAAGGAGAACCCAGACACTTCAAGGCCTCATTATTTTGCTGTCCTCAAGCATCTCGACATAAGATCACTGCAGTGCAGCAAAGGGGTAACATCCCTGGCCCGGTGCAGGCCGAGCACCACAAAGGGGTATTTACGTTTCGTGCGGACTTGACGCACTCGCACAGTTTCAGTCACAGTTACCAAACTCTTGGAGACAGTGTTGTGAGAGCCGACATCAGACGGCTTCAACACATGAACGCAGTTAGTGGGATGTCTCCCGCTCTCAGAAGTGTGGAAAAGTGACAGTAGTGTCATCCTGTAACTATACAAGTTAGGCACACAACACTGCGGCGCGCTGAGAAAGTGCAGTTAGGGAAATCCCCCCCACTGCACCGCTCAAAGACACACAGTCAAACACACAGAAAAAGTTCAGAGGAAAAAGTTTGGGGGAGAAGCCACCAGTGGGCAGGGCAGGGTGGTGGGATGTGGGATTAATTAAAAGCTGCTGTCACTGTGGTGCACTGGTGACACGCAGCCACACGATTACTGAGATCTCTGTGTGAGAGGAATCTGCTCCCACAACTCATTTCCTCCCCATTGAGGGGGGGGGGAGCAAAATGGGAACGTCTGTTGTACAAAATACCAAGAAGGAGAGAATCATTTTTCATTTAAAGGAATTTGAGAATCTAACGGGAAGGAAAGGGCCCGAGGGTGGGAGGAGGAGGATGAGGAGAAATTCTTTTGTTTTTGAATAAAGGTCTGTTGAATCTATTTCAATCAAGTGATACACTGCGATAGTGGGAGAGGGAGGTCAAAGGATCTAAGCCACTGTAATCCTAAGCCTGCTGCTGCTTAAAACCTGCTCAAGTTAACAGGGTGGTGTGTGTGTGTGTGTATATAGACACTATGACACTCACGCAGCTTAAACTAACATCTGGCAATGCTACCATATCTAACTTTCCACTTAGTTCTTGGGATGCTTAGTAAACCCTTTGTTGTGACCAGTATACTGAAACTATTATCATATCACAAAATAAAATAAAAAAACTTCACAGCTATGAATCTAGCTAACTGGTCAACAATCTCTAAAATCAATTCCCGTCAGTCATTTAAGAGGTCAGACATTGACTTGAAGAAGAAGCGACTCGGTTGCTGACATTGTCGATCAATTAATGAAACAAATATTCAGCAGATTATTCAATAACGGCAGTGATGCTGGTTTCAGTTCTACCTCCAGCACCAAACTAGAAGCCGTATGTAACTTTCAGTGTGTTTTTCAGCTGCTGCCAAGATGGCTGCCGGAGTGGTTCATGGAGGAGGAGCATTGTGGCGTTCAGCAGTACAACAGGACACACTTCAGTTTTCTGGGAGGGAAAACTAAAGGCAGCAGATGATCCTGGGTGTTTAAAGATTGTAAATGTTAAAGCATACTTTACATTCTCTCTACAGGCAGATGGAGCGGCCCACTGACTTCTGTATGCGTTGGCCAGATTCTGCACTTTTTGAGGATTTTAATTGAGGATTCAGTGACTGCAGTCACTGCATGGTCGAAAACATCTTGGGAAATTCTGAAAGTCATCCCACCTATTCTTCGTGTTGTGAGAGTGAGACCCACAGCAAGCAGGCTGGAGTGCTAAAGGTTACACCCCAGCCACAGATGTCATTAACAGCCATTCTTATTAAAGGTGATACCGGTGGTGAAAACAGGATCGTGGAGACGAAGAAGAGGGCCGTGGGGCTTATTAATTCACAATTCACTCCTCCTGTAGAAGGCAGATAGATGTGAATACACTGTGGAAGTCTGGAAATCAGACAGCATGCACATGTACGCGATCTCAGTTTGGCAGCTGTTTCATCTGGGAAATCACTTAATAAATGTTATCAGCTGTTTTTTGGGGTTTTTTTTTAAACATGTGAGACTGTTCCCCTTACCACCTAATAAAACAAAGACTGCACACCTTCCAAATTAAAACTCTTCAGGAGTCAGATGAAAATTTAATATAATTAGAACCTTTAAGGCTACTAATTATTCATCTCCTTTAATATGCAGACATTTCATTTAAACAAAAACTTAGGCAGAAGAGGAAAGTTTCCAGTTTCAGAAAACACTGCTGGGGATGCTGGCAGGCTCATTCTTCATTTACTAATTATGGTGGATTATTATTAGCAGGAGACACAACTGACAAAGAGGACGTACATTGATGGAAGTAGCGAGCTAATGAAATCAGGATATGCTGGGAAATGCACACTGAGCTGATAATGTTAACATAAGATGGATTCTGTTGTACTTGGTGCAGAGGCCAACCAAAGGCAAACAGCGTCGAAGGAAAACACTAAAAAATGGAAATAATGAGGAAATTCATATATTGTATTTTTACTTTTTTACACGAGGCCATCCTGAGCTCGGTGCAGACGCGCTCTGTATACATACATCTGTGTTTCAGGCACAACCAAATGTTCCCAGACTGGTGTTAATGTGACAAGGGTGGTGGCTTTTGTGTAGAGTCATCAGAAGTCGTCAATGGCACCACGAGCTCGGTCATTAATCACCCAGTCACTTGGTTGTGTGCATACGACACGAGGGCAGGGTCGCAATGGAAGGGGGCTGAGCCCTGTAACATGGACTCTTGCCCCAGGAGTCCCAGTGGACTTGAATGAAGAGGTCCCACACATTCATAGTTACCAGGTCACTAATCAAATTATGTTGATAGCCAGGGATAGCACACAGGACAACAGAATTCATTTAGTATCCCTCACCTCTATTGTCTCTCTGCCAGGGCATCACTGGGGTCTGGGATAAATAAGTAACCCCCTTTCCTTCTCCATTTATTTGAATCCCTTCAAATGAATAGCGTGCCTTGTGAGAGAGGCATGAATAAAACAACAATGAAAGTGGGCAATTTGGAACTTGTGACGAGATAGTTGTCACTGCAAGAAAAACTATGCAAATGCAAATCATCAGAATGAGCCAGATGGTCGTAGTTTTGGGCTAATTCACTTACCCGGGCATAAGTAATGGCTCACGTTACAAATATGGTCAATGCATTATTGGACAACATATTAAAAAAAAGGGATGCTGAAGCGAGATCTGGCCATCCATCACAGGAGGTGATCATTTGGTTATATGTCCCCTGAGGTGACCGAACACAACAACCTGGCAGACAGGACCGTGTGTGTGTGTGGGCGCTTACATGTGTGCATGTCATTCATGCACATACCAGAGCCCCAAAGGGATCCAGTGCCTTTGCTGTGCAGCATTTTAATTAATCCCGCGATGACAGAGTGGATCTGGCAGGTTATGCATGTCTCAGGGCTGAGGTGAGAGGGTCGATGAGGAGAGGGAACGTGACAGTGGGGTTAATGTCAAACCTTCCAAAAGGCACAACACAGCCAGCAGCAGGTCCAGTCTTGGACAGGTGCTCCTCATGGGGTCACCCGCCAACTCCCTCACCACACAAAGCCCCCGTCTGTCACCACAAAGACGACCCGCACGGCCAGAATCGGAGAAACACATGGCCTCGGTTGACTCTGGTAAATGTTATGCATTTTTAATGAGTACAATACAACCAAACATGTACTTATGTCTGAGCCTCTTCTATTGAAAGGTAATATTGTGCCAGTTGGTGGTCTGCTTAGATTGCCTGCTCATTTCTCTGACTCCTGGTCTTGTCCTGAGGTGCATTTAATTTGAGCAGCTTTAATGTGTATTTGACAGAGCGTAGAAGATGAATTATCACCATTGGTTTCTTTGCTTTGTGATTTGTCATTTCAATGACCGTTTGAGCTCACATTTCACACCAAGTGTGATTTGAATATAAAGTTGGTCAAACATTTACACAAAAAATCCTTGAGAAATGCAAATCTTCATTGAGTGTGATTAATTGAAATCTTTAATGTGGCGGCCATTGTTTCATGCCCTGGAGTGGGCCGGGGTGGGTGGCTGCACACGTTGCCAGTGAAACTCAATGTGGGCCGGCTTGTCCACGCTTAATCATGTCCTGCCAGAATACTAAACACTGTGAAGGTGAACACGGTGACCATGTCACACTGGAAATGTGTTTCAGAGTCAAAATGAGAATTGCTTTAATCAATAAGAGCAGTAAATGTGGAAGAATTTGTCTTGGTGATACATTTTCTTGACCCCAAGAAACTTTCACAGAACATCTAGTCACACTCCGCGTAAGGTCAGCGGGCCCCCACCTGCTGTGCCAACAAGCAGGACAAGACGTGCATAAGGACCTCTGGAAAATAATATAAAACTTTAAAATACACTTTTCTTAAGCCTTCAGTAGCACTGCTATTTTTCTCTTAAGCACATTGGGCACTCAAATATGACATCTGCCCCTCCAGCCCCCAAGGTTGCAGTCCTTCTGTCTTAGACTGAAATATACACGCTCCATGTGCAATTAGGCCAGTGATTATAACATAAAAATACATCGATATATTACAGGGCACAAGGCATGTCAATCAGCACAACTAATGGCTGTAGTATTGACTGGATGCTCAACCAAGACAATGGGCCTCACTGGATGCCTGTCATTTAAGAGACAGCAATTAGCAGGTTTAGCAGCAGATAGCAGAGGCTGCTGAAAAGGAGCAAGGTCCTTCACTTAGCTGCTGCAAAATGAGAGGAATGTCGGTGGTAAAGGCAGCTTTTGTTCAAAGACTCAAGTGCTTGAGTTTACAATACAGTCATAGTGCCGGTTTCATACAAGCAGCACGCGATCATGGCCGTGTAGAGAAAGGGAGAGACCGAGCAAAAAATAGGCTGAGAGGAGATTCAGTAGCAAGGCCGAAGGGCTAAAAGACTTAAAGACATTTAATTATAATGTGTCCAATAAGGAACTGCAAATTCAATTGATTATGTCCTGGTCCAGCCCTGTTGGTGGGTTCACATACAATAAAGACTCTGGACCATGCACATGTGACATATGCTGGCAGAGGTCACATTAAAGGATTGAGTATTGTTGTTGAGGACCTCCAAGGGTCCTTTTTGAGGCAGTCAGCTGACTTTGACTACAGTTTATTAGGACATTACTGGCCGACAACATGCTGGTAAGTCCCAGCTACCTTGGAAGGTGATTACTGCCCATCTGATAATGATGTGATGTAATCATCTCAGTCATAAAGACTCACCACTTTGTGTCATGTTGAGCATCATTCAGACAAAGCCCTTTATCTTGTCTCATCAAAACGATCCAGAGTGCTGTTTCTTCTTCAGGGAGGAGTCTATATAGTACAGACACAAGCAGGAAAACAGAATACCAAGAAAGACTGCGAAAAAACAGCAACTGAGAGATCTGAGTGTTAATTTTTTATTTTTTACAACCATGCACAGCCTCCCCTCCTGACTCTACCTGTCAAGGAGAGAGACTATGCACAAGCTACCGAGGGATTAGAGTGTATGTGCATTTTGTGTGGGTGTGTTTGTGTGAGCACACACTCGGCTAGGGCGAGAGGATGACAGAGGATATAAAAGATGTTAAAGAATGAGAACAGACATGGAGGCTGCCACACAAAGGAGGGAAAGGAACAATAAGGATACTATTACACATATAGAGAAAATCTATACATAATGATACAGCAGTGATAATAATAACGTGGTGATGTGGCCAAACAGCAAAGTGTGACACATCAAACAGCAGAAACAGGACCACACGTCCCTTGTGATGGTCACTCTGGAAAGGCCCTCCAGCCATGCACAATTCAAAATGTTAAGCTGGCGACACGTTTAACCCTGGGGGTTTATCTTACCTCTAGGAGTTCTCCTAAATGGCAAGATCCTAGTTCAGAGTTTCTTCTTTTATCCTTCTGTGCTCTGACCTATTCAAGAAGCTGCTGAGTTCAACTTTTACTCCAGAATGAACAGAAGTCTAAGCTAAGGGAAACCGATGACCTTGTTTCTATGGATGACTTTGTGCTTCACGAATCAAATTACTCATACCATTAGTGACTGATTCATAATTCATCATAATAATCTAAGTTGATGAAACATATAATTACTGCTGCCGTTTTCACTATTAACGTGATCACTTGGTTTATTTGAACATGCATGATAACCTATAGCACTGCACCAAGTAGATCAGCATGACGCTAGCTTTTCAACAAGTGTATTCATATTGAAAAATAAAGAGCCATTTTTAAAACACGACCTTAAGATTCCCTTTGTGCACTCTTCAGATGAGACAGCTATGAAGCAACAGTCATGGTGGATATTAGAAAATATGAAACAAGCTCATGAAGTGCAGCCTATTACGACTAAAAATGTCCACTTGGAACTGGAGAGAGAATCAAAACAGAACCGTCTACCCACACAAACTAACAAACTCCCAGAGAGATACTGTAGTGTTGATCAAATTGCCAGTGAGGTTGGTGTTGGGGTGCTGACCTGGACCCCGTCTGGGTCTCCCTGTTAGATGTTTGAGGTGCTTTGCGAGATAAGAAAGTTTAAGCGTGTTAATCTTGTATTTCTTGTGGGTGCCCGTGCCACTGTGTGCTACTGTGTACGTCTTCTTTTCAAGTTCCCACTTGTATTTAGAGGTCCTACTAGACTTGTGTTTACATGGTTTGATGTTAAAAAGCTCATTATTTTCCTCATACAGACGTTTCTGCTGCAGCCTCCGTCTGAACGCTCCACACAATCTGCTGCTTTGCTCTCACATTCAAAATCATCATGTTAGTGAGAAACAAACAACGGCGGACAGCGAGGTGGATTCAAGAGGTTTCCAGTGGGAGGTGGCGGTCGGCCAGCTGGAGGAGGTCACATGACCAACAGATCCCCTTATGACATCATAAAGGGAGCCAAATATAAACGGCGTATTTTCACACACATTTACTGAAAGATGGAGCAGGAGGGAAAAAGAGAGTTTGGCGGCCTCTAGGAACACAGTTTGAAACGACATTAAAAAGGTGCATTCTGAAGAATATTTAAGCTGGTTATGATCAGTGAAGTATTTCAAAGCTGTGTTGTAATACCACAACTATGTAAATACAGACGGCTGCATGTCTGCTGTGCTTCATTGTTAGTTCTATAAATACATTAATAGTAAATCTTTTTCAATACACTATTCTATTCACTACTCTGTGCACTATGCTTCTGACACAATATGAATTGCCTCTGAAGTTCTGCATTAATAGTGTGTTATTTTTAAGTTGGGATTCTAAGATTTTAAGAGTTATGGGTAAGGTCCTCCAACAGTCCACAGGCATGCAGGGATTGGCTGCAGCCCCCCTCCACCCTCTGAGGGTGAGCAGTACAGATGAAACTGATAAAACTCTCAAGTCCTTATTCTGACTCCATTTCTGAAACCTACACTGTGAGTAACATTTGTGAGTGTGATTGGCATAACTTTGATAACATATAATTAGGATTCATTAAAAAGACTACTTGTGTATTTTTGCAGCATCCAACATTAAGAATCTATGACTTTTAGTGAAATCTGACATTTAGGACACTAACCAAACAGAAAAATAATGAAGAAGAAACAAATAACTGTATGAAAACCAATGCCATTTATCCCATGAGGCACTGATGAGCCATCAGCACTCAGTCCTCATTACACTGCATTTTGGGATGATGTTTTGTGCAAATTACGTTAGGCCTTCTTTATATTCTTATTCATTTTGTGTCTTGTGATTTTTGATGGCATTCAAAACTGAAAGTGAGACTGTGTCCAAATGAAGGTGCTAATGCTCTGATTGTGTTAGGATAACGTACCTGATGAGGCCATTTCACAGTCTGGCTTCATTTTAGCTGATAAGCTGCATTAGTCTCAGGCTCCAGAATGGCACTCGAACTGCACGGCCAAATGGTTATCAAGCACTAAGAGCCATGCAGGGACCCGTAATACGCACCATAAACCTCTGATATTAATTAACATCAGTTGTTCACAGATTTTATTGGGTGATGCCTTTTTAATTGACACTTGCTACGACTGACAAATTCAAAAGGTACACTTCACTGTAGGAGGGCAAAAAAGACAAATTAAAGTCAATTAGTTTGAGGCAGATTGAAGAGGGAGATGGCCATGCAGACGAGAGAGGAACAGTCAGGCCACAGGAGCTCAGGCTCAGACGGAAATCCAGTCTATGGGGAGACCCAGTGTCTGCCAATGTGAGATAAGGGCAGCACAGAGACTATGGCGCCCTGCCCTGTACCGATGCTTTAGAAAATGGAGTGGAGAGAAATGGCCGGGGTCACGCCTGCAGAAGGATCAGTTTTAAGAAAGCTCTGTTCCCAAAGAGGCCCTCTGATATGTGTAGAACAGGCAACTTTTGTTCTTTATTTACATTCTTGCTGGATTGGCTCTGATGAATTCTGGAGTCTATTTTGGTTTGCAAAGGGGTTGATGAGGAGGTGGGCCAAGATGCAAGTGAAACCCCAGAAGCCTTGAGCCCCAGAAGCCATAGTTTGTGAGCGTGTTCTCCTGAACGAGGCAAGAAGTCCCTGCCAAGATAGAAAGCCGGGGTGAGAGTGTGCCTGGCCTCAGCAAGAGCACCGAGGCCAGCTGGGGAGGAGGACGGATCCAGAGCAAAGCTTTACAGGTGCTCCCTTTACCACTGTCAGTTCTTTTATGCATAACATTTGAGCGTGTGGTAATAGTATGCATGCAGGTTTAACAGGCATATTGAATACCTAACGACAAAAGATGTTCTTACAAACACAAAGAAGAGATGGTGCCATTGTCTCAAGATGGATCTCTGGCATGGAAACCTTGTATTTAAAGGGCTCTTTGAAGGACTCAAAAGCCCTTGAATCATCTCTTCAGCTAAAGAGTGTATTACTTGTCTGAAAGGATTACAATCACACCAGCGTAGGATACAGCATCCACAGTCGTAAGGCAAATTTTACAGTCAGTGGCCATGCACATCAAACTAACCGACAAAGAAACTAAGCTTGGGGATAGAAGTTGCCAAAATGGAGATTTTAAAAATTCTTGGACATGGATAAAATCCAAAAGAGGCTTTGGCAGTAAGAGGTGAAACAAGACAAAAATTTGTCAGATACCAGTAAAGGACTAATCTATCATCAGGGGATTATGAGAATGGGCAAGAATGCCTTGTACTGTCATCTGTTAAATTTGGGCCTGCTGGCAAATGCACAGTAAAAAGTACATTAGAGAAACTTCTATGCCAGCACACAACATTTTAAATTCAGTGGGATTTTCTTTAACATGTCAGACTTTTCCCCACGTTGTATTCTATAAAAAGGTATTGTGTGTGGCTTTTATTTCTAAATAATCATGTTATAACCATATTTTTGTAAACGTGTGGGTACAATACAGCCTGTTGCCATGGATGCTGGAGTGCATGAACTTGATCATTCTATACTGTGGATGCATGAAGTAATAATATACAAAAGGCCATTACACACTGAGGGACAAGTTAATGTTTTAATGTGCTGTCATTATATGAGCATCATGTCTAGTTTACATAACCCATCGGCTGTCAAGTTAAATTAGTGGAATATGCAAAAATCTTGGACAAGTTGAACTAAAATCCTCCCTTATGCCTGTGACACCTGGCCTTAATCAATCACCATCCAGATGAAAATGACTCCCCGGTGGCTCTTTATTGTTTGAAATGAAGGATGAAAATTCAATACTTTGTCTGTGTTCAGCTTCATCTCCAAGTCAGGGACAATTAAAATCAATCGGCATGACTTCAGACAGTGTGGTGGAGTCAAATGAGCAAAGTTTTGACAGTGAGCATTCATTAAAAACTGTGACCGCAACGACTTACTAAGTAATGTGGAGTTAATGCAGTGGAGGGAAAATAGGTTGATGGATGAACCGCGATAGGATATTTCTTATATGGTATTTGCAGGACTTATGTTATCATCAAGAAAACACGGCTCCACTAAAACGCTCCCTTGTTTCCCTTTCTTGGTCACAGAATTAGTCTCTCCAGGTGACAGCAAAAAATAACTATTTACAGGGCCACCATACAAATCTAAGCATCCCCTGGGTCTTACCAATCACTTTAATGATTTGATTTTGTTCTCCTCTCAAGGGCCTTTTACTCTTTACAATCTCATATTAGAAGACCCCGTATTAGAGGGAGGCAACTGGGGAGCAGCAACGTTCCTACAGTTTATTTCATACAGTGCATCATTGTGACAGACATGGTGTTTTCATATCTACGAGGACCATTAGGTAATTCATTTATGACGCCGGCGTAATCCATAATGAACCTTTTCATATTTCTGAAAATCCAGTTTTGCCTAATAACAATTTGTTATATGCTATAATGTGCATAATGAAGTCATGGAAATGAGAGTGTCAAATCATTCCAGTGTCATGAGGTCAATGTGAGTATGTGAATCAGGATTTGTCTTTGTGTGCTTCAGTTCTTCCTCCTGTGAGTCAGAGCAGCTGGATTCTTAAAGAGGTTTCTTTAGTGGGGCGGCGGCTCAGGTCTCAGGTTTCATCACGTCTACCATCTCACTTGGCGTGTTGGCGCGCTAATATTTACTGATTACCGTAAAACACAAAGTACAGCTGAGCCTGAAGGGAATGGTAGTCATGTCGCAGGTATTTGGCCTGAACCAAAGTAGGAAAGAGGAAAGTTTGGACGTGATGAGGGTGCTAGGTGAAAAGTGAAGGGACTCTTTAGCCACCTCATGCTAACCAACCCAATTCTCTGAATTTGGTGTTTCTCTGAGTTACCATCTAGTTTTTGGGCCTCATCCTCTGGGGACAATGAGCGTTTGACCAAATATTCTTGGCGATACATCCAATAGTTGATGAGATGTTTCAGCCTGGACCAAAGTGGTGGACCGACTGGACAATCGACCGTCCCACGCTGCTAGCATGGCTAACACATCCTTAGGGCAGCAGCATACCTGAACACAGGTGAGTGTTACAGGTAACAACAACTGGATCTCACTTTAAAGTGTGTGACCCTTTGTTACTGATATAAAAAGTGAAAGTTCAACAAACAACTTAATGATGAAGCCACATTATTACTATGAAGACGATAGTATCACTGGACATTGTGGGACATTTTGAAACCATTTTGTTTTTTGCAGAACAAAGGTCCCAGAAGGAGGAAGGGCCTGGGGATCAGAGAGAGCAGAGACACTCCTGGGCTGCTGCATGCAGTCATTAACCTTTCTCCTGCAGGGGAGGCCGCATGCTTTCCTCTTTCATTCTATTCACACACTTCATTAACAGGCTCCCTTTCATAGACTAATTCCCGTTTCAAATTCACTCTTTGTTAATTAGAAGCAGGTTTAACCTCACAAAGAGCTTCTATTGTGTTTACTTTTTAATAATATTGCCCCGTGTAAATGAATTAGCACAAAACACACTGTCCATGTCAGCCACTTTAAAAATGTATTGCCAAGTAATTGTGTGTGGATGCAAACACATTTGTGCTTTTCCAGTCTAAAATGAAAGCCGGTGTCTTGCCTTGGATTTCTCTTCTGTTGGTGGTTCTAATTAACTCCTGTTTTCAGGGGGGATTTAAAATAGGCCGATGAAGAGACATGCTAAAGGGAGGGTTATAACAGCCTCCTCAGCCAGTAAATTAACCTTGCCTGCCTTTTGCACCCAAAATGTAACAGGTTTCTAATCAATTTTGGCTCCAGAAAACCATTCACAAGCTTAGGAAAGATGCTCAGCACACGTTTTGCCTCGATAACAAAGCAGATGAACACTAATCTCCAGTTTTCTCCGAACCTGTCAGGATACCTGCCCTCTGGTCAAACGAGCCGATGGTCAAACCACAGCTGACGTGCAGCCCCATCTTAAAGGCCCATTTATCTAAAGGCAGTCATCTTCAATGGGGGGGGGGTCCTCCTACAACAGCTGCACCCCCCCTCTGATGGCGCACATCAGCATACAAAGTAAAGCCAAACTAACACACACCTGCATGCTACATGTCACACATGCTCCTCAGAGGTGCTGACTGCAGCTCTGTCTGTCAATTAGCTGCAGATTTAGAGGGACAGCATCCTTGGAAACACACACTTTGACTTTGAGGGATTTATTATCATACAGATTATTATTAAACATTATACAGATTCAGCAACAAGGATGTCGCTTCCTCCCTCCATCTAATCACTAAGGTGTAATTAAACAAGACAATTAATCTCCAATCCCATCCAAGACTCCTGTCTTGCAATAATCGAATCGGGTCAAAGCAGCATGTAACCGCCACGGCTGGGAATTAGTTCTTCTCTGCTACAGAGCGTTAAAGTCATCGCTCCTCATACAGGTCTGGTATCTGTGTAGATAAATGTGTTTGATTGTGTCTTTAAGATGAAAGAAAGGCTCTTCATAGCCGCTTCCTTCCTCATATAACAATGAAATGCCACTCTTCTGAGATCACATCAAAACACTGGAATATCTGTTCTACCCCGTCAAACACACTGGGAGAAATTTCCATATTAAACACTATCCTTCTATTCAATAGTCTAAATGAGTCAGTCTCATTTTGACGGGAGGGGAAGGGAATATGAGCCATCCCCACCACTGCTTAATTGGCAGTGTTTGACTAGCGCCGCTGACACCAGGGAGGAACAGTCAGTGCTGAGACACATGAGTGGGACTGTCAAGGAGACTGGGTGAGTCTGCTGTGGACGTGAGTCACCCGTCTGCGTCCCGCACACACACACACACACACACACACACACACACACAGATACACACACACACACACACACACACACACACACACACACACACACACACACACACACACACACACACACACACACACACACACACACACACACACACACACACACACACACACACACACACGCTAATAGATCTGAAAAATGCCAAAGGCCCGTCGTGTTTAAGGTGCCACTTCACAGCGAATTCAGGCGTATCGTGGTCATCGCAACATTCATTCCACTTAGTAACACAAGCCTACGGAGTTTAGCCTGGATTAACAACTGTCCTCAGGTTACTGTGTGTGTGTGTGTGTGTGTGTGTGTGTGTGTGTATAAAAAAAGAAAAAGAAAAACATTAACTGCTCTCAATCCTCGACCAAAGAAACAGGAATTGAAAAAGTCCATATTAAAATGAAACGAATGCAGTTTATCGGCCTGTTAATGTGCTTTTTGTTCAAAGTCTAATCTTCATGTTTAATGTTTTGCAGACTTCTCCTGCTCCCATTCAAACGGTTTAATCGATCAGGTGATCAACAACAAATCATTCACAATCAGGATAATTGATTAACTTTGTCTTTTTTCAAGCAAAAAGCTCCTCCTTGTCTACAGAGAACTGAAGACTTGTATAATTGGGTTCTATGTTCTACATATGTACCAGTTAATCATCAGATTACCTATTGAACAATATTTCGGGTGATGACATTTAAAGTTTCATTAAAAGGACTAAACTTGCATCAGCCGTGAGCACAAGAGGCATTAATACCACCGTGTGCCTGCTGGTCAGGTGCTGCATGTGTATCAGAGGTGCAGCCCGGCCGTGGGAAACAGTCCTGCAGGGGAAATGAGCCACTGCTACGAAACAGAAAGAACTGCAGTGTGGAAAAATGTAGAAAGAGACATTGTTCAAAATTCTCCAAATCTGATTTTTGCTTAGAAACCAGAGCGTGAAAAAAACAAGCACGGCTTTTAAAAGATGAGATCTTCATACTGGGGCATCTTTTTTAAGAGAACCATAATTAATATGGGCTTTCAGCACAGACACTGAAGCCATCAACGGCAACGTCAGGAAACTGAAGCGTCTTGTTTGAGCAGCATTGTTCTTTAAAGTGGATTCTTTACTTTCAATAAGCAGAGATAATATTATTAGACAAACTAGACCCAAAGTGTGTCCGTCCGTGTCTGTGTGGAAACCCCACAGTGGAAGCCAGATTGAAGAGAGATAGCTTTAAAGACTGAGTACAGTAAGTTGAGAAGTGTGCAGCCAGACAAACATTTCCCAATTACCTTCCATGCGGGTTTTCATTAAGTACTTCCACATAAGAGTCTGACTGGCTGCTCTTTGTCTCCACAGCCGTCTGGAGCTAATCAAATTCACAGGCCGTCTCAGAAGCCATCTCAGCCTCCCATTATCATTAATCTGGATGGCCATCTCATCGGCACCGTGGTTAACGAACAATGTTAGGGCTAGAAATTCAATTTTCTACAGTTAGCAATTGAATTGGTGATCAATTGTAGCATCTCAGAGATGAAGGATTGTCAAAGCGGGGTCCTCTATTGTTCCATTATCGGAACGCTCAGATGAGCTCCTGAATCCCATTAATAAAGCGGCAGTACAGCAGCTGTGCAACACAGACCGGCCAACTCTGAGTCTCTCCACTGTGGGAGGAAGGACGGGAATGACGAACCAAAACTACTCTTAAAAGATGAAATTCAGCACACGGTGCTGCCTCTGGTCTGCAGGCACCAGGGGAAGAGGGCTCCACCAGAAATTAATAGAAAAAATATTATGTGGGGACACATAAAATGAAATCTCGTGCTGGGGGACTGAAGGAGGGGGAGGGATGAGATTCACGTTATTGTGGTGATGAGAGTTATTGGCAGAGTGGGGGGGGGGTAACATGACACAAAGCAGAACATGTAATTGAATTACTTTAATGGAGTGGAATAAAGAAAGGCTGTACTGTTAGATTTTCAGAGGCACAATCACATTACAGTAACAAACTACAATGTGAATCTATAGAACAAGTAATGGGAACTAGATGTTAAACACTGAGTGACTGATATCACTGTTAAACCCTCTCAGACAGCCTGAGCTCTGCTTTCATCTCACTCCTGGTTCCACAAACAGGGTGAACACACGACGTGAGACACAATGAGACAAAAAGGACGGGAAGTGGTGTAAGTGTGTGACATTATTTTGATTTCACAACAAGCAGCACGAGTAAGAAAAGTAAAGAAAGAAGGACTTTTCCCAAGGAGCAATGGTTAATGTGATTCAATTTATTACTGTTTAAGAGAAGTAATACATTATACATGTAATGTTTTACTTTAATGGCCTTGGCAGGGCTGTTTATCATGAAATTATACAAAAGTAAGAAAAAGTACCGCATTTAAAAACTGCAACGCTCCGAGTTGTGAGTCTGACAACATCCAGTAAGTGGGTCTGGTCTTGTGAGCAGAGGGAATAGAATAGATGTTGTGTGTTAGGGGAGCACCAGCCCTTTTCTCAATGCTGCATAAGCTCCACTGTCTGACTGCAGTGGGGTCTATTGAGACAGAGTGCCTGCCAGAAGAGCATAAGACTAATAGCATGCTGCCATTTCTGCTTATATTGTTACACCTGCCCCAAAGGATAGCTATACTGCTATGGAATTACACCACAAGATGTGCCTTTGCGACATTTTGGCACAGTGTGCAGCACAAACCCAGATTAGCAACAAGTAGTGCACCCGCATGATGTACCGCATGCTGAAAGCCAGGGAGAGAAGAATGCATCCATCTTCCATTAACAACCACCTGTCATCAGAATCATTTCAAAGATCCTCAGTTTAAGTTTTACTATGCACAGTTTGATTTGATCTAATAAAAATCCAAACCCAGCTATAAAAATAACTGCTGCAACATGAATTGGATAAGAAAAACCACAAAGTGACACATTCTGGGTGCCTCACAACCAAACAACACATTTGAGCCTGAAGATGTTGATCCCAGAGTCCTGCAAAATGATGATTAACGCTGAATAACGGTGCTGATAAACAAGATTTCACAGATAACTTGATTTCATCACGCCAGATGTGCAGCCAAAGAGAGACGACGTGCACAGAGCTATGAAATCCAACAACACAATGTTCCCAACACTGGGTTCCCTATACTACCCAGTGACCCCCCACACCCTCAACCCTGCTTTCCATTCAACCCCTCAACTGTCCCAAAGAGGAGGGGGAGGGTAGATATGAAAGCACTTATTTGTTGGCCTTTGTGCAGCGAACTGCTCTGTCGGTGCGCGTGCTGGAGCCGCTCACCAGCTCAGCGCATACTTGTGGTTGTTAGCAGCCGTATCTTAGTAACAGCACAAGGCCAGTGACATTACTGTAGATGTAACTGAAGATGACAGACTCAAAGAGCAGGGCCTGATGCCTGTCCACACAGAACTAAATGTAATAATTAAATGTAACAGAGTGCCGGCAAAAATATGAGATTTAGTGAGAAGTATTTTATGCGTTGGGTGTGTTTGTGGTTCAGGTCAGAACAAAAACAATAGTGCCATACAAAAGGTGTTCTTTCCTGCTTTATTTCTAGCTGTTTGTGCTACATGGAGGGAGAATGGTTGCACCACCTGGGTATCCGTTTGCGTCAGCGTTCCCTTTATTGTACACTCTCAGTGACTGTCTTGTTCAGTTCCACCCATTTCCCGGGCTTTTGTTTGGGTAGAGTTTGTCGCAGAAGATATAAAAAGGTATGGATAAATATGAAAAGCAGATGTGGCTGCCAACAAAATGGCATCATTTACTCCTGCAACTTAGTTTTTGTTTTGTTTTTTTCCAGGTCAGAGAAAAGTTCCAGTGGATAATAACACAGTTCAAAAACATCATCATCCTAAATACATGACGGAGAGTTCATATTCTTTTTCTAAATAAAAAGGAAACTATGAAAAGTTTGATATTTTAATTTGGATGAAATAAAAATATGAAATAATACGTTTTCATATGACTTCATCTGATCCACTGGAAGACCAGTATCAGTTATGAAGCCAAACCACATTTGATTCCATGCAGAATCTGAACCGGTGTCATAGTTGAGGAGTTGCACACATTAAAGGAGAGAGGAGGGAAGCAGATGTCTTTAGGGTATGAGGGGGGATGTGGGCAGAGCCAGAAACTACACAGGACAGTGGCGTCCCTTCTCCTACTCTGTTGGACATAGACTAAGACCCCCTTCGAGGACACTGTGAACTGATCCCGATTATCTCAGTGGGCCTAATCCTCAGAGGCCGGCACTGCCTGCCCGCTTCCCCCCAAAAACGACTCACTTCAGTGGGCAGAGAATCCCAGACACTGCACCCCTAAACTGTGAAAACTCTCCTCACAATGGGGACTGAGCAGAGAAAGAGACCCCAAATCCTCCCTCTTCCCGCACCACCCCCCACACTCCCCATCGTCACACTTGGGAAACCAAAGGGGCGCAGCCTCATCCTAGGAATCCTGCTCAATATCCTGGGATTAGCTGCGGCCCCTCTCAGCAACCCTTCTCTCCCTCCTGCTAAGGCTAATTCAGACTGAACTCGTCTGGCCAGAGCCATTGTAAAAGCCCCACCACACAAGAGAAACAATCAAATATACTAAACTTTAATCTCTTATGAGCTCATATCTCAGTCTCCCCTGCCTTCACTCAAATCCCACTGAGGGACAGAGCCTGGGAGTTTGTTAAATACAGCAGGCCCCATGCAGGTACACCCCCCCACTCAGATATCAGGAAGCACACAGAGCCTGATGCAGCAGAACTATTTAAGGGAATCAATGAGCAGGTCCAAGCTCAAATGTGTCCTTCGGAGTTGCCTTGCCAAGCGATTTGAAATGTAACTAAATAAAATAGCCTATAGCCCGTTCTGTATCAATCACACATTCGTTTCGCACGAGCGATCGGTGCACACTACAATTCAGTCAATAGACAGGACCGTAATCCATATTCAGCAATTAACAGAGAAAATAATCCACATTCAGCTACAGTGTGTTGGGTGGCTTGGGCAAAAGATGCCCCTTTAGTGAAACATGCAATTGTTTCCTCAAAGGAAGCTTTGAAGAGTGCTTTGAAGCATCTGTGGAAGCCATGGGATGTGGGTCCAGCTGTAAAAATATGAGTGCGCCTGGGACCGCCACCCATGCAGCAAGCATTGTGTGTTTGTGTGTCTGAGTTAGTCAAAGACTGATCCTGTTGCTACCATCTCCATATCCTGTCCCTACCCCCTCCCCCTCTACACACAGATATACATTCACTCTGTGAGGTCCGACACAGAGGGCCGCAAACATCACTCGTGCTCCTCAGGATACTTCCCACAAAGTCTCTGCTCTGTCGCAGATACAGTGCACACACATTTACTTGAACATCTCTGCTTCCCCGTCGAAAAGGTGCTCAGAGGTACCCGGACAAAGATATGAACAGAATTGATAGCTCCTTAGCAGAAATCACATCACCATTTACGCTCTATCAAATTTGATTTTGCCTCAAAGGAGGTTTCTCTGCTTCTTGGAAAGGCATCCTCCCTTTGAAATGATATTAGGCTCATGCAGTCGAGGTGAGAGGATCAAAACAACAATCAAGTGCAAATGCCTTTACAAAGCATCAGCAACAGACAGCCTCTCAGTCTGCTGATGGTGATCTCCTGCCCATTCAAATCATAACACAACAGAATTCAGTTAACAAACAGGTTAACAATCAACGTAGTTAAGGAAATCAGTGGAAGTGTACGAGGTTACGGTTTTGGTAGCAACCGGTCCTTTCTTTTGTTCCATGAAAGGACCGTGGACGTTCACGGCTTTAGGCACACAAAGCAGCTGCTAATTGGTGCTTTCCCAGGCAAGTGGCCAGCGCACATTCTCAGTCTAATGCAGCACCTGCAAGAACTGTATCCTCATACTGGCTTACATCCTGTTTTGCCGTTTGTCTCCTTCCTGTTATGGCGGACATTGCAACGCAGTCATGGATTGGCTTCAGATACAACAACATATAAATGCAAGTTCACGCACAATCTGCTAGCCGTAAGATAAATGTGTAGACGTGGGAAATG
The DNA here is from genome assembly GCF_042242105.1 of Pempheris klunzingeri. Classification (NCBI taxonomy): domain Eukaryota; kingdom Metazoa; phylum Chordata; class Actinopteri; order Acropomatiformes; family Pempheridae; genus Pempheris; species Pempheris klunzingeri. The sequence goes on along the minus strand of NC_092023.1, from coordinate 760,288 downwards.
AAGGAGGAAGAGAAAGAGACAGCTTAGTGGAATGAAAGAAGCAGAGGTACAGGCCTCTCTCTCTGATACTCAGGGAGTGGATTTTGTACAGTGGCACGTATGCAAATCTGGCCATTGGGAATATGCTCTGGCTCTACTGCGCCCTATTCTGATGATGCAGTTCGAGGCAGTGGAGGAGGAAATTGAGTTTAGTCAGATAGAGAAGCTGAGTTAACATGTGGCCTGAAGGAAAAGAAGAAGGAGTCACCTGGGTCCCGTGGGTGGAGGCAAAGTCCTCAAGAACCCTGCATATAGACATATAGCCCCTAGGAGACAGGGATGTGGGGCTCAGTGGATGGGACCATAATGCCTTTCAGATGTATAGTCGGTTGGGTTGGAGATGGTGGGAGAAATGTGGGATTTAAAGCTTGAAGAACTGAAACTCCAGGGGTCAAAGCATTTAAACTGAACAATTCTATTTTTCCTCATCGCCAACACCACCTTTCTAATGAGAGCCAAACCTGACTTTTCCTACTTTTACCTTCCCTGATGGATGGCTATCCTTGGAGGCCTTTATCTGCTGAACTTTACTTTAATAGCTGCTAACGGCAGACTGTCAGCTCCCTCTGACCTGAATCTGTGGACTTTGTGAGACCACGCAACCAGAGACGAGGAGAGAGGAGATGGAGTGGGTGAAAATGCAGAAGAAAGAGCGGCGGGGAGGGGGAGGGACGGAGGTGGAGAAGAGAGGCCGAGAACTTCACTTCACTGTGAGTGTCTGAAATCTCCCCTTGGGCATGAAGATTTAAGTGAGGACTGGCATATAATAATGTGCAGTATTCAGCTCTAGTCATATCCTTTACTTGATTCATTACTACATCACCTTGACATACGGAGGAGGTAAGTTCTCTGCCACTGAAACGTCTCCAACACTTGAAAACTAGGCTGGCAATTTGCAGGAAAAGGCAGGACCAGAAATGATGAGATGGTTGATGTAGAGAAAAAAAATCCTCCCTAAATAATTTAATAAGTTGCCATGGGCAGCTCCACCCACTTTACTACACTCTTTATTTTCCATCTCTGGAATCGTACCTAAATTAAATGTGGCTGTGTTTGAACACTAGTTGCACTTTGCACTGAATATTCGATTAAACATTATGATTGTTCCATTAAATTAATATTTCCATTAAGGCTGGTAAAAAGAACCGTCACTGAATTAACATCAAATATGTCAGTGTGACCGTGACGTGAACATCCCCCCTCCTCAGTAAAAACCTGTAGCTGACAGCTTGTGGACCTAATCAGAAACAGTGAGGCTGCTTTGTCCTGACTGGACTACGCCCCCTCTGAGCTGAGTAACTTCGGCTGGTATCGCTCACTTGTGTCGCTCTCCCTCTGATAAACGAGAAGACGCCAACTGTCACTGTCTGAAAATTACTTCCCAACCAATTAGTCACACAATCCTAGCTGAGCAGAGGAGCTGATAGCTGATAAAACCGTCCACAGACACCTTCCAGTTGGCTTTAAGATGTGCGGTTAGCAATAATAAGAAAGAGATGGAAGAAGAAAAGAGCTGACAGCTTCACATCAACACCTTGATTATTGTGTTATTAAGATTACGTTGTTAAGTAAAGATAATGTTCTATTTCATGCACCTTCACAAAACCAACAATCCAACGTCTGACTGAGGGAGTAAAGGGAAGTTTTGTTCAATTAGTGGTGCTGGTTAATTTAGTGTGAGCTATATGAGCAGAGAGTCGTCCTGCTGGATCTGTTGTTCTTACTGGTCTCCAGTGCAGTCAGCTTGGACTTGTAGTCTGAGCAGCCAGAGGACACGCTCGGTCCCCTTTGGGAACAAGTGAAGAGGCGCTGGCGCTAAAGGAAAGAGGACTATGTGGACACGGCCCGGAGAGCTTCATCACTGCGTTCTGCCACCCAGTTACACAGAATGCTTGTTGAGTTGTGGCTGTTATGGGGACAGTCAGTCATAAATTATGAATAGCAGACTAATCAGCCTGTTCTCCTGCAGTGACGGTCAGCATGTGCTAATATTGTCAGGAATCCTGTTTTTGTCGTCTCTGAGCCGTCAGAGTCGTGCGTGCAACACATCCTGGTACACTGAGGCACTCCGGCACAGCTCAACCATCTCAGCCTACATAGCACACACTGAGGTAGTGATAGCTTCAACTGACTACATTTACCACCAACACTGATCGGACGTCCACGTGGCAAAACTTCCCATTACTCCCTCACTCAAAGTAAAGTGCTTTTGATTAAAATGTTATTCAGATTCCATTATTAAGTAAAGCTAATGTTCTCTCACTTCTATTTACCAAACCGAGGCTCACTCGTCTATTTGGCATTTGCCGTCCAATAAGAGAAAGAACAATAAGAGAATAAGAGAAGGGTAGTTAGACTGTCAGGGCTGTTACCTGTGGTGCCCTTTAGCTGTTTGAGTGTTTTCTATTGTGTTTCCTGTTTGTGACTCCCAGTTTCTGTGAAGAAGGGTATTTCCTGCACAGAGAGGAATGTACACAGAGAACTGCTGTGGCAGTAGGAAGGACTAAAAACAGCGAGGAGGTGGATGGAGTGAGAGCAAACTACAGCTCATCCAGTTTGGACAGTTTAATTAAGAGTACTAGAGCCAATGAAATATGTTTAATTGCTTAGATGAGGTTATCTTTGTGTGTTCTCCTGTCGCTTCTCTTCCAAAGTCTATAGATGTACATGATGGTAAAAATATCACCTCTGACCTTTGGGTTATCCAACAGACACTCCATCACTCATTAACAAAGACATTACCTGAGGAGGTAGTGGGGAAGTTAGTCCTCCACACAAGGAATCAAGTGTAAATAACTGAAATATTAAAAGGAGGTCAAATATGTGCTGTCCCACGGCTGCTGTTTGAGCCGTAGGAGCCACATGATGCTCCAGCTGTGGGGTTAAATTCACAGCAGAAGAAAAACATCCCTACCTGTCAGCCTATCAGAAAGCTGTCTTATTATGATATGGTGGTTGAGGTGTTCCAGAGGCGCAGCCACCCCTGCCACAAAGATTAACAGAGGATCTGCTAGTCTTTGGCGTCATGTTACTTACAGGCTGCATCGGTGCTGGCTGCCTGCCTCGGCTGGACCGACACTGTGGTTCCACTTTATGGTTTGTGTGAAGGCAGAGAACCAAAACAACTCTGTCCATTCTCACAACAAAAAAAAAAGGCCAGCAAATGTGAAAAGCGAAAGATCTTCTTGGTGGGAAGCGTGTGATTTATTCATGGCCTTTAGATTCACCCTTTCAGAGGCTGGATCATGTGAAGCAGAGCATTAACATCACATGTGCAGGTGCTTTTATGGGCCCTCATCCATTACTCCTGATTTACATTCCTAAGCCAACGCCGTGGTGTAACCGGAGCCGAGCAGACGACCGCTCTTCACAAGCAGCCAGTAATGTGTGTGAGAACGGGTTAGTCAACATACAGCACACAGGACTTACATGTTGGCGCCAGGTCATTTAGCACTGCTGCTAAACTCCTACAGCCTTTTCCTCAACGTGTCAAAATCCTTTGATAGTACAACATAAGTAGTTTTGCAGCCGGGCACCAAAATGGATGAAGTGGAAATGTTGCACCTAAATAAAATATGATTAACAGAGGAGAAAAAAGAATTCATATTTTAGCACTCAGTCTGGGCTGAATTCTTACAGGACGTCCATTTGAAACTCGGCTGCACTTCCCTAAATTTCTACTGCATGGGTAAGCTGATATTTCAGGCTTGTATGAGGTCCATTTATGCATGTTTACTTAAAAGAAACACTGGGGAGTAGGTGTTTTGTGAGCAGAGTGTGGGTGGGGAAGCATCAAAAAGGCCAAATGAAGCACTTCCAGTACCACTGAGAGATTAGATGGCAGACTCTAGCTTCAAGATATCACTATTGATTTCCCTTTCTTTCTCCCATTTCTCACTCTGTGGAAAAATAACTTCATTACTGCTCTAACTGACTCATCGCTGCACAAAGAGAAAGAAGCCATATATTTCCAAGACAACTCATCTGAGAAAGGCATTTTCACATGACGTACAGCACATTGTCTCGCTAATAACGGCAACGCGGCTATTTGTTTTGTGGCTGACTACGCCTTAACAATGTGCTCAAAGATAGATGCGTATGTCTGACAATCCAGTTTTTCACATTGCTTTTAATATGCAATTACGATCATATTCATCAATACTATTAGTAGTAATAGTGGCATGACATATCACTGAAAATACTGAATAAGTTAAGAAGAACAATGTCCTCTCATGCTGCATGTTACAGCTGAATTCAATTCTGTCTTTGGCTTTTGGGGGGAATTGAGTTTTTATTTGTACTCCCTTTATTCTCCATGCTAACCTTGGACTTGAACTTCTTATCAGGCCAAGTCAAATTTAATTAGAGTTCACTCTTTCAAACCTGAAATTCATGGCTGATTACTTGGCCTCCCTCTTGGTCCATTTGTCTTGAACCATCTCGGACGTCTATGCCTAGTAAGCACCAGATAACAAAGGAGAGGGCCCAGGGAAAACCGGGCAGTTCTGCTCCAACACTCACACCCACATTCAGATTTAATATTTCATAGAGGGGAGTTCATGATTAATGGAGGGATTTGGAGGAGTCGTGAGGAGGGACATTTAAATTGTTCCCCATCCCGCAGCAGAGCCACCTACTCAGAGGAGCCTCTTCCATCCCTCCATTATATAAGCTTTACATAACGAGAGCCAAAGAGTGTTTTCACATTTTTTCCTTGAGTATCCTAACAAATCAAATGTGGCAGCTGGGGGGAAAAATGAGAAAGAAAACTGTCATCTAACTCACAGTTATTCGGTCCGAGAAGTGAGTAATTCTTCTAACTATCCAACAGATCTGAAGTCTATCTAAAGACTTGGAAAACAGGATCATCACAGTTACAACCAGCTAAATCATTTTTACACACAAAAAAAGATAAGTATGTTGACTTCTGATTCAATCCATCCAACTTTATGGGCTGGCAGCTCCTGCATACCAATGAGCAACTGCTTTTATGGAGAAATCAAGTATACTTGATGTTAGCGGTCACCTGCATTTGAATCTAAGCACAGCAGACGTGTTGTTGCTCAGCGCATTCAGATTTGTATGTAAAATGGTTCTTTCCACTGATACACACACTTGATTAGAAAAGAAAAAGAATGGAGTTTTACAGGTGCACAAGAGAGAAACTAATGATACCAGATGGTGTAAAATGTCGAGTTACAGGTTTTCTTACTCGGTTATTCTTATTCCTCGACACAGAGGAGCAGACTTTCAGACAAAAGAGCAGGATAAGGGAAGGATGTGGTAGTGCTCTACCTGCTGATTGAAGCTGATGTTAGCATTGGAGTCAGGTAATAGGACCAGACTGCCCAGGCGTCAGAGTGTGCCTGCAATTTTCCTCCAGGGATCGTCAACAAAAGGCCTCCTACAATTACGGCACTGAGAGGCAGACGCGACAAGACACATTTCTGTCTCATTAACACCTGCTCTCTCCTTTCGCCTTTATTACCAAATGTGCCTTAGAATACCAGTTCTTACTGAGAAAAACCCACCAACTGCACTTTCCAATCTTTTCGTGCAGTGCTGGAGGCGCTAACCCTGAACAACACGGGTGCTACTGTCATTAATGCTAAAGTGCTTTCAAATGTTTAAAATCTGAAATGTGAATAGCGAGGAGGATTACTAATCTCATGGGAATTATATAATAAAAATTGTTTTAGCCAGGCCATCCTAGATGTAGGATTGTGTTTTGATGTCTCTCACTTACTTCTTTTCTACTGTGAGCATTGTATATAAATGCTAATGCATAAACTAATGGCTACTAAACTAATGGAAAAGTATGTTGGGGAATAAAAGTGGAGCGGCAGAATTTCCACAGTAACAGTGTGAACACACCATTTGTCCGTCAATCAAACGAAAGGAGCAAAAGGAGAAAATCTGAGCTTATGTTTGAATGTTCTGATACAGAAACCACATATGTGAACCAAACATGTGAGTGCACGGGTCATCTGAGAATAAAACAGGAGTTTAAACACTGTTCATATACAAGCCACGTTTCCAATGACGACCCCACCGTCATATCACAAGGAAAACACCAGAGTGTGTGTGTGTGTGTGTGTGTGTGTGTGTGTGTGTGTGTGTGTGTGCTGCATTTCACTTACAGCAAAGGTTTTTTGTTTAACGTGCTCATTTGCTGCTAAAATATGATATTATTATATTAATGCCAGTCAACTGCAGTAGCTTCCCTGCTAAAATATCACATTACTGTCAGGTTGGAAAGGACAGAGTGGTGAAAAGGTAATTTCAAAAATAAATAAAATTGAAAATCTCAAAGCTCGTGGCTATCAAGCGTACTAGCAGTATATCAGACATTATTACATTATTGAGCTGTGCATTGGGTTGTAATCCCCCTCTGCCTCCGCTCTATTTGGACGTCTCTCTCTCTCTCACACACACACACACACACTCTACTATTATCCTCCCTCACATCTCAGATGCTTCTACACCAAGAGCCCCAGAAGTCATTTTACTTTCATCTGTGGAATCTCCTTGAACTGGAGAAAGCGAAGTCGACTGCTCTGCAAAGGATCGTATTTCTGCTTTAAACTGTGAAATCAGGGGGTGATGCCAGAAGCCTGTTCTAGTGAGTAGAATAACCAGAAAGTTCATCTCTGACCACTTAACACCAGAAATAATGCAACCGAGATGACAAATGGAATAATATGTCAGCACTAATCTGACGAGTACAGTGTAATGTTGCTGTGAACATAATCACACACACACACACTGCAGTTCATTCCTTTGCTGACTCTTAAAAGACACAAATCCGATGTTCTCTAAAGTCCCACACAGCATCACAGCTAGGACACGTGTCCTGTTGTCCACCGTGTAATCTAAAACATGGCCAGTTTCACAGTCGATGAACAGTAAATCAGTTTGCTCAGTATTTTGAAGCGAGCGGACACAGACGGACGCTGAAGTCGTCCTCTGAGCGAAGCGATGAATCCAGAGCGAGCCGGTTTGACAGTGGCATCATTTGAAAAAACAGCGTGAGTGCAGACCTGCTCGGGACACCTGGGATGTCTTTAACTAGATCATGTAGTAATGCATCACATCATATTTCATCACATCGCTCTGAGCTATAGCTGAATTGAAAGTTATTGAGTCCTCAGAAGTTTGCCTTTCCAGGTATCCATGTGAGAATACAAACTAATAGGGTGTAATGTAATAAATTGGTTAACTGCTTCCTGTGCTGCTACCATATTAGTATTTGCAGTCTGGAATGAGAGCATATTCAGTCTGTGGTCATCAGGAGTTACCGGTTCTGTCAACACCCGGCTATTGAATTAACCTGTGGTTCAATAAAGCAATGTTATTTCCCCTCAAATAGTTATTACGAGAATGTCTCTCAAATAGAGATAGAGTCTCAGCTAATATAAAAGACCTTTTAGTAAGCTCCAAGGTCTGTAATGAAAGCCTTGTGGAGCTGCATCAGTCAGGCAGGTCAATAGGACCTGTCTCAAGTCATTACCCAATAAGAGTAAGATGTGTCAGGGTTCAACGTGGCCTGCTCAGACGCATCCTTTGTCCCTGAGCCAGAGCAAAAACATCCAGGACCGAAACCGAACGACTGCAGGAGCTCATATGAAGCCATTTTAGTTTCAGTTTTATGTCGATATGAAGCTGAATTAATGTTTTACTTGATGAACAAAGGCCGAAGGTCAGCTTACAGATGACGCACACGTGAAGGTTTCTCAAGCATTATGTCATCGACAGGGTGCATCCTTGACACCAGGGGTGTCCAGTACGTCGATCGTGATCGACCGGTAGATCGCACAGGTAGCACGGGTAGATCGCATGACATTTAAAGAAAGAATAGATTTTAGTCCATCATCTATCGTCCCTAATTAGGACTAAGCAGTTCAGAGAATGAATGAATGTATGTATCCTCCCTCTGGCCTCCTCCCTCCCTCTACAGTCTCAGATCTCTTCTCTGCTTCGGGTCACGGGCAGAGACGTGAGCGGTCAAACAGACTAGCTACTGCAAAACTCCAGCGAGCAGAGTGACCTAGTTAGCCTTCCAATGTATATCTACTAAAGGAGGGATACTCTGGGATGGGGAACAGGATAGGAAGGGAGCAAGTCATCAGAGTGAGGTATTGATAGTGATAGCAATAGTGATGGTGACATCACCGTTTGTCACCTGTGTGCATTACTGCTGTCAGTTTAATGTGTAACACCAGGGGTTACATTAGCTGCAGTGCACGCCAACATATATTGTATATATAAAGTATTCTCAGTATATAAATATAAATATATGTGTAGCAGTTTTAATGGAGGTAGATCATTTTGGCCTGGTCGTTTTAAAAGTCGACCCCTGGTCTACACCATACTGCACAAAAGGCTTTTGATACCCATTAAAATGTCTTCATGCCTTGACTACACTTCACTGTACTGCTACTGTCATTTATGAAACTAATATTATAAACCCTATACAACATTCAAGATGAGTTCAGAGTTACACTAAACCTGCCAACCTCGTCAAGCCTCTTTGCCAGGTTTCTCATCAATACAGTTTCTTCTGAAAAAAAAAAAAAACATTCCTCAGATTTTCAGATCTTATGTGAAAAGCAGCAGGGACAGAACGTTCAAAATATCCCCAACACTTGTGAATGTCCTGTGCAGGTGTAGCAGCATATTTATCTGCCATCCAATTACATATTCAGGCAGCAAATCCTAACAAACATGTCCAATCTAACAGAATCTAACTGTTACTGGTGCATTCTTCTGCTGATGCCTCAACAGAGGGATGAGAATTCTTCTTCAAAGATTATTAAAAAAAGCACACACTGCTAAAGAGAACAACAAAGCTGTAACCACTGAGTCAGTGTTTCTGCATCCTGACACAGTTCATACTGTGTGCCGTTAGTGTGGCGAGCAAAGCTTCCAGTAGCACTAGCAGGAGCCAGTGTGGAGATGTTTACGGTTTATTCTGTCCCCAACCTCTCACAACTATTCATTCTTTTGTTGAGCATTGTACTGCTGTATGAAGACCCTCTGGATGTGCAGCAAACACAACACGTTCCTTCAGCTAAAATCATGTCACAACATTTGCATGTTTATGAGTCTGGACCAAAAAGCTCGGCACCAAAGTACCAGATTAAAGAGCAGGATCCTCTGTGCATGTAAATATAGCTATTAATGATTAAAACAGTTTCTGCAGAGACTCAAGTAAGCAGAAAATGAGCACTCTCATCTGCACCTGCTGCAGATCTTATAATCAAGGAGCAATCAGTATAAACCGAGCGCCGACCTCCCCCTCCCTGCTGTCACCACGCTCATGCCCATCTATCTGACTGCAGGAAAACACAAAAAGGACGCCTGGAGAAAACTATACTCCGTCTTTACATATATGCGTCTGTTATTTTCATGTACTGTATTTGACTCTCCAATCCACAGTGAAAGAGTAGAAGGCTCAAACAGCGCCCCCCCGGCTCTGCAGATTTGGTCTCTCTCAGGGACACAACAGATCTAAAACACTTGATATATACACCCAGGTCTCCCCATGCATTGCTTAACCAAGATAATCAAGTATCTTTCCAAAAAATGAGGAATTATTTCATTACCTCACACCATTAAGAAAGTAAATGAATGGATAGAACAGAACAGTCAACAGACAGGCAATGGTTCAAACTAAATTGGGTCACAAAGCTCGAATTCAGTAAAGGTGAAGTGGCAAGCTCCTTAGAGGGAACATGGATTAAAAAAAATTAAAAAGCCAGGATAAGCAAGATGGGAGGCTATGGATACGAGCAGAACCCGTAAAGTTCAGTAGCATCTGTTTCTTTGACATTTAAACCAGTCTGTGGTGCCTGTAGCCCAAGAAATACAAGTTACTATACAGACCCAAGCAGATAACAATAATCACAATCATCAACCAAAACCAATTACAGTTCTTAGAAGAGCTAGATCTAATATTACAAAACAAAATGAATAAAGCAATTAAAGATACAGACAGAATAGGATGAAATGAATTAGCATTAAAACCGCACCAGGATTTTACCTGGACTGAAAGCTACAGTCAAAGAGACCGAGTGGAGAGATTTAATTTTCTCAAGACATTAAAAGATCTGAGATTAGGAGGAGAAAATGCTGGAAAGACTAATATTGTTCTGATATAGATGCATGGTGGAGAAAGCAGACACTGTAAATGCACTACGAAGAGAAAGAGGCAAATTAACGCGTTTCAAAATGAATGCAAATGTATGCAGATTCCTTCTATCAGCCTGTACTCTGTTTTTTTCCTAAACCTTTGGTCTTTTAAAACTGCAGGCGGACAAACAGCAAGCTGTTTAAAATTCATGAAACATTTATTTAATTCAGCGACCAGGGACCTCTGCTGACAACCTTTTACTTTTCCCACTCGAGCTCTGCTAGTCTGACATTCGTCAGGACCACATTGGACATGATGTATGTTCCATGACAGATTACTCTCCCGCATTCACACTCACATTGCTCTCTTGGCTCTGCTTTGATCAGGGGGGGGATCAGCATTAGCATCACCCATGTCATACCCACCTCCCACTGAACACCACCGACATGAGAGATGGACAAAATGTGATGGAGGTTCTGCAGATGTAGAAACCGATAATTACACACATGTTGGAGAAGCAGGTTTTTGCCCAAACGGTAAAACGGAGCAGTGATTATCGTTCACTTAACCCCCAAACTGCTCATCGGCCAAAGAACAGTGTGCTTTGACTTTGCTGCTTCCAGGTGTGACTGTGCTTCTAAAAAAAGAGCAGGTTAATCATAAGGGGGAAGCTAAATTAATGTGACTGTTGACTTAAAAACAACAAAACTGCAAGATATCCAATATGTTACTAGGAAATGTCAAAAAGGCATTTTTCAGTGTCACTGTTGTCTTTCCTTGCGACGCCGCTCATGCTCGACGGGGCGGTTGAGCAGGTCACGGCCTTGTCATTTCACGTGCTCCAGGATTCAGCCAGTAATCAGGGTTATTGACAAACTAGAGGTTCAAGTAGCTTAATGGCCACTATGCCAAATCCTCCGATTCTTCTACTCATCTTCCTTTTCTTCCCTGGGCTGCAGCATGACTCGGACTCAGCCCATCGCTTTCACAGCCCATCTCATTCCCAGCTACTGGTTGAGCCGAATCCCAGCTGTCCATCGAGTTGCTCTGCTGTGTGAATGACAAGGAGACGCAGTGAGAGGCACTGAACCGCTCAATGTGGAGGAGCTTCTTTGAAATCCACCGGGTTCTTTTCTTTAAGCCCAGGCTGTGTAAAAGTCCATCTACGCCCTCTGTGGCTTCCCTCCTCCCTTGTGCACTAACCCCCTTAACTAGTTCCCATTCTGGCTCTGTGAGCCGCTCATGCTTCCATGCTTTCCTCCTCTGTAAAGAGGAGATGCTTTCCCACAATTCCCCAAAGATGTGGTCAGTTCTTTCTTCTTCCACCAGACTATGGGTGGCATTTATTCAGGGTACACACACCCTCAGAGATTTAGCTCAGATGCTTCTTTCAGGCCATATGGCTCCAGGAGGAGGGAGATGTAGAAGTAAACGCAGAGATTAACTTGAAGCAGCAAGTATTTACACAAACCCAACTCATCTACAGTTTGACCCTAACGTCAGTAGCTTTCTGTAAAACACAAAAACCACTTAGGGTACCTGAGGAAATAAAGAGGGTATTTAACCCCGAGAGTTGAGCAGATTTCAGCCATCTGTTTTGAAGAGCTTAACCTCAGACAGTCCTCCACGGTCTGGATGTGTTTGGTGACAAGAAGAAAACCAAACAAGAGTGCTCACTCAGGGAACAATGAGCGATGTCCAGCTCCTGCTCCAGTCTTTGCTCAGTGAGTTTACCAGAGATGAGCCATATGTCTCAAAATTCCTGTTTCACATTGCACTGACTAGGGGTGGACAGGCCATCTGGAGCAGTGGGGGTTTTCCTGATGAGATACTCAGCCTGAGGGGCTTCCAGTAAATGCAGAACTACAAAGTATTTTTGGTCATTGTAGTTTTGGACACAGCATTAGGCAGACTGAGCTAGCTCAACACAGGTGTGTGCCTCAGCTTTACTTTGGTGCATTCAGCCTCTCATAATGTTCACCAAACTGAAAATGTCAGACTGACCGAGTGATGCAAATCTCAGCATCATTCAAACCGTCTTTAAATAGGCTGCCTTTCCAATATGGACGTGTGCTGGTTGTGATGAGCCCACCTGGCTCATGTTTCCTATGCCTCTTTATTATCCTCGTCTGTCCCCATTACTGACAGAAAGCTGCCTTGTAGGAGGTAGTTTGATCGTGTCTTTATACTCTCACACCTTCCATTGATACCCATCTAGATACTAAAAAGGTTTTGTTGTTACATCAAAATAGAAATAGTCATTTCTGCTTTCTGTCTCTTCGGCCATTTTACACGAGCGTCCAAACAACAGAAGCATCACGTCCATCTTTACAGCTGCCTTCTGTATGATGGTGCCATGTTTTGGGGGCTGTTGACATGTGTCAAAGGGATTGTGCGACATGAATGGCAAATGTCATGGTGAAGTGAGGGATTACACTGTATTACTTTGTGAATAATTTCTCAGAGCCAAAAGCAGTGTAGTGAAGGAGTGGTAATCTGCTGTGGCCAGACCCCATCTGGACTGACAGCGGCTTAGTTCCACAGAGTTCAGTCCCAACGCTGCCCAAGAGGAAAACTTGGCCCACCATGTCACAGTCCATCAGAGACCTTAAATTTGGCTATTCACCCCCGCTAATGAAACCGGCTCCCTATCCACGCCACACCACCTCTGGCCCGCGACCACAGATGACAGCCGTGTTCATTATGAGGGAGTGGGAGCACCCCAGTGTCGAGACCTGCCATGCGAGAAGACAGCTGAGGCTAGCTGGAAGAGATGGGCAGCCTGCTATTTTCCCTCAATTTCAAAACTGTCCACAGCCTTTGGACATAACAGCCATGTCTTTGATGTGCTCTGCAACTTTTCTTTCCACCAGAACAGATAGAAGAAATAACATCACTTTCCTGTCTTACTCTCATTCATCCCTTGTGCTATTCTGAGTGAATATTGCAAACCAGATGGATCTGTTAGACCTGTAGTTTGTGGGCTGTGCCTTCGACCACTGCTCTCCCATAACACTGCACTGCTCATGATGCTGGCCAACAAGGCGTTTGAGTTAATGCTCAAATGTATGTCACTCCAGATGAGTGTGGCATTCTGCTGCTCATCCACAGAGTAAATGGAGGCCAAACAGGAGGGTCAGTCAGTCTGTACGAGCATCCGAGCTCTTTCCAGAGAGCAAACTGGTCATATGAAGACAGTAACCTGCATGGCAGACAGAGCTACATTAAAAAACTGATATAATTGATATAAATGAAAGGATGTTCTATGGACCCCAAGAGTCAGATCAGGCTGATAGATGGAAACCTGAATTGGCAGCTTTGGAGGGTGGAATATTGACGGTGGTCAAACGGCTCATTGATTGTTTGATTATAGCACTCTGTTGTGATTAGTTGATAAGCAGACTGGATATTGAGCACACAATCTGTGAGCTTGGCTGATTGAGTAGAAGACAGTGGATTCATTCATTAGGTGAGCATAGATGAAGAAAGAGGTCCTTCGGCCGGCAGGATGAGACGCTTGTTGACGTCATCAGGGATCTATAATCGAAGCATTTTAACATTTATAAAGATCTCGTGCTGCAAAGTGCAAAGGAAAGCGTATCTGTGAAAGGAGCTCTCAGTGGGTTGTAATGAGGCTGGCTGGGTCTTCGACACCTCCTCTGTCCAGACTTTGGATGCATGTTGACAGCCACAATACAAGTTGTAATAGCTAAGCATTCAGGGATCAAATTAATTCACCCCTCATGAAAACTTTATGAATACACTCCGAGGGACTGAATATAAATGTGCATATTCTGGAGGTGATACACAGCGCAGGCAGGCAGGTGCATCGGAGCACAATATTGTCTTAATATTTGCCTAATGTTTTATATTGACATGATCACATCAGCTGTATTACTAAATGAGCAAACTACCATTTCAATTGGTAAAAAAGATGGACGTGTGTTTTGAACCGTCAAAGAAAAGACAGGTAACATTTGTTCCTTTACCTAAATTATTTGTTATTTGCATTAAAGAATATTGTATTCTGATTTGTCCGTGCAGAACAAAGTGAGATTATTAGAAAAAGACAAAGGATTCTCCAAACTGTTCTTCCAGAATAGCAGCCACAGGACTTTCTAGTTCCACACAGTTTTCTTCGTCATGTGTCACAATAATCCAACTGAAATAATTCAATCTAAGTGGCACCACGGGGACAAATCCTTATAAATATGTAATTTAATTGAGCCCTTGGTGGATACATTCACACGTGTAGCAGAGGTTTTATGCCAACGTATGCCAACCATCATGTCCTGTTTATAATAACACAGTTAAAATCAATCCCTGTTGCTAGAAGACTGAATATACAAGCTGGGTTATTATCTGGTATACTGAGGCGTGTAAGGACTTTATGATCAGCAAAATTAATTTCCATGGAAATACTCTGGTATATACAGCTTTGTTCAGAGGAATACTTTACAGAGCCTTTGTAACACAGTGATCCACAAATGAAAGACTAATGTTTTTTATTGTAAAACACACAGGACACTTTAGTAAACTCCATATGAAACATGCACATATCCATAACCTTTTCCTGCTTCAGAAGGAGAGTGGGAAAACTAAGCTTTATACTAAAAATGCTAAACAGTTTCAATGAGAAACATAATGGATTGAGCAGGAAGGCAGCTTGTAATTTCACCATGCAGTTGAATTACTGGGGGGGGAGAAAAGAGGAAAATGAGTTATGGAGCATTAACCTCTTCATTCACTATTATCCCCTGCCTCTCTCTCTCTCTCTCTCTCTCTCTCTCTCTCTCTCTCCCAGTCTTGTATTACACATGGCGTAATGGCACCAAACTGACCAGCGGTCCCTGGAGGGGCCCTCTGACAGCCAAGTGCCTGATTGTGTTTTTTTCACAACACCTCCCTCAATCCTGAGAGAGGGGTAAAGAAGCACCTTGATGATATCACTGATATTGGGTTTCAGAGAAGTCATTGCTCACCGTGCGAGGGCCAGGGGATGGAGGTGGGTGAGGAGAGGGCGACGGGCTGATAAGAATCTCTTTGTCTCAGAGTGATGACCTGCACTGGCGGGTCAACATCCTGGGGAGCTAACTAGTGTGAGGTATTTTTCAACCTTGGAAAGGTGTTGAGACATTGAAGGGTGGTGTGGAGAGAGCTATTGAGTTACTTTGATGGGAAGGGCCGGGGTGCATGTTTGCTTGATGGCCTGAGGCATTTGCAAGGCAATAAGAAGGCCAGCAGCTCTCGTCTTTCTCCCAGCGGTGCCTGGTCTGTATCACAGGAGCGTGACACCTGCCCTCTCACACCTGACTCCTAAGACAACGGTTAAGGATAGATGTTGATCGAAATCTCAGTCTTCACACGCAACACTGCCACTGGCAATGGAAGACAGATGCTGGGTTTGTACTCCCGAAAAGGTCGGTAATTAATAGTAACAAAGCAAGAAAACAGCTAAATGTTAGAAAGCAGAGTTAACCTCTAAAACAGAAACTTATCTGGTTAGCTATTAGAAGACTACCCCGCCTAATGCATCCACATAGAACCTGTGTGAGGTTTGCTGAAATACTGAGGGACCATCAAGCCGATTGCTGACTATGCTTTTATGGCACCAGAATTCAATAATATAGAAATTCTAGAGACTCCACCCTCTTGGCCATCCATTTCAAGTCACTGTAATAAAACCTCTTTGCCAAAGTTGTTTAAGTCGCTGTCTCCTAGCAGCCAACTAATTGGTAAAACTGATGAGTCCCGTTAGCTTCTATGTGAGCCCTTTTGTACTACCTGCTTGCTAATTCCTTGCAAGGCTCCATCTTTGTCCACTCAAAGCTAATTCAGCACTTCTCAGGCATATGAGCTCCTGATGACCTCCCAGTGGTGAGGAGAAAATTGAAGCGAAACCTTGTGATTTGGCCAGAAACTTGTGACCATATCTCCTGTAACCTTTGAGCACTTCCTGCATCGTTGCTAAGCCAGAAAAGCTCGCTCAGTATGTCGGGTTAAGTCTCTGTGGTAAATTATGAAAAGACCTTAAGAGAATGTTTCCATTTTATTCATTGGTGTAGCTGGTATATAATATTTTTGTAAAAGAATCATTTTTAAAAGCTCCCTGTCTTTAGAGGCAGTTAACCATAAAATAATGTAATTAGTTTGGATTGACAGAGCTCTTCACTGTTTTGTCCCCAGGTTTAATGCAGTTTCCATTTTTCCACCCGCACAAGAAAACAGCTCAGGGACAAAATCTGCATATTTGACATGCAAATAGACAAATTATTTAAATGACTGTCTACGTCCATCTATGAATGCAGTCTAAAAACACCTTTTATTCTTTTATTACCCTTGAGGAGTGGCAGGGTTGATAAAAACAATATAAAGAGAAAGACTCCCCATCATGCACACGTAAACAGCACATGAAACGAGCACAGCATTAAGAGTCCTGTGGGGTATGGAGCAGTTAGTAGACACCAGTAGGTATTTACTTGATCTTTTTACAGTAGTGCTCTCACTTTAATTGCTGCCTGAATAATAAAGCACCGGAACATTCCTCGTGCTCTCTGATCAATCTGACATATTGGCTAATGAAATAAAAGCTTCAACATTCTCTCAAGCCTTGTTGCCATCTCCTTTTGGGCTGTAAAAGAAAGTTGGTGAAATGTGCAATGATAAACACCCATAAAGCCCCGTCTCATTTTACTGAGAGGCCATTATGGTGCCATCCTGAGAGGTGCTTTCATTCTCTGACAGTTAGTCAGATTCTTCTCATCTATAAAACATGCAGGTTGCATTGAAAGGTAGCTGTAAACTGCCAGTTTGCTCATTTAGTAATGTCTGGGGAGTATAGCTATCAGGTATTCATCTTCCGCCTCCTGGCCTCTTGCTGCGGCCCTGACTGGGAGGACACTGCCGCACTGTCATAAATGTACAAATGAATGGGTAAAATCTCTTGTCGCGCCACCACCACTACAACAAATGGTTTTATTAGCACTGCCGCTGCTGGAAATGCTTTATATTGAATGCTTTCTGCCGCCCATGCTCTGCAAGATTGAATAATTATGTCACATTTGTCAAAATCAGATTTGCCACTGCACTGCAGCCTGTTGAAGGACAAGCCAGTATATTAAAGTATTCAGAGCTGAAGGCAGCTTATATGGCATAAATAGAGAATACTAAAAACGACTGTGAG
Source organism: Pempheris klunzingeri (assembly GCF_042242105.1). Classification (NCBI taxonomy): domain Eukaryota; kingdom Metazoa; phylum Chordata; class Actinopteri; order Acropomatiformes; family Pempheridae; genus Pempheris; species Pempheris klunzingeri. The sequence continues at coordinate 742,934 of NC_092023.1, read as the reverse complement.
AAACCTCAAAGTCCTCCTTTTGTACTTTCCAATCTTCATTTGTAACATCCAATGTGCTCTTAGTTAGGCTAATTGTTAATGAATTCAAACCCAACTTTGCTCTACTCAGGTTGTCTGCTTCACGTACCATGCCCGTGGGACACATAGTCACAGACCCAGAAAACTTTGCTAATTGAAAAAGTACACAGCGTCAAATATACAGCCATCTATCTTGCCTTTGTGCAATAACAATGCAATCAAAGGGTAAGTGCATGGAAGAATATGTTTACCGCTAATTGCAATTGAGTGCATTTCCCTAATGAAGCCCAGACCTGACCCTAATGTTTGCCTACGCGCAGAACATTGTGTGGGCATGTGTGAATGCGTGCTTCTTGGCTGTGGCTCTTGGTGAGAGATGCCAACATATTCCTTTGTTTTGATATTCAACATAACTTTTAGTCCACATGCCATAGTGGAGAAAAGAGGTGAGGCAGCCAAAGGGTAGAGGCAGGTGTGGTGCATTGACTCATGCACCATTTGGCAGTATAAAGCACAGGCCTGTTATTAATCTCCAAGCACACGGGTTTTTAAGACCTCTCCATCACCTCTCTAGTTGAAGGAACATGGGAAAACACTGTGTGCACATGTATCTCTGCCTCCAACAGCCGGCACCCTACGATGAAAGAAGATCCTGTCTGTTATTAACATGGAGATGAGATTAGAACAATAGTGTGAGCGGGCTGCTAATAAATCAGTGACCATTTAACAGCTTTTGTTGTCCGATTGTATTTATAAGGCAAAAGGAATTCAATAACTTTAAAAATGCAAATGAGAGATGAGAGAAATGCAGATGGGAGAATCATGACTGAATCACTAACACAAAACTGGGAAATAATGGATGAAGAAGATATAAAATGTCAAACTATTCAAATCCAGAGCCAACAGAGGGGGAGGCTGATGATAATTATGGGGACAGAAATCCAAGAAAAGGAAAGTATGAATATTGTTAGTAAGTGTTAGAATAAAACATCTACAGACACCACTGATGGTACAATTCCAAGTAAAATGGGAGTTGCTCAAGTTATCCAATATAGTATAAAGCTGAGGACAGACGTCACTTTACTAATCAAAGGCCTGTTTCTCTACTTTCACAGTTCTCCAAGATGGTGGAAAAACTCCTCATTGAGAGGTTTGACTAACAAACATCCAAGGCACTGATTGAGTTAATAGAAAAAATAACTCATGGTGTCAACAAAAAGAGGAATGCAGTAGGAGTATCTATTGAAAAAGCATTTGATACCATTGATTACCACGTATTGATATTTCTTGTGGAGTCCCACTGGGATCAGTGTAAGGCCCAAAACAGTTTGTACAGAAATGGTCACAACTGAAATAAGTGAATTAAAAAGGTGGTTTGACAAAAACGAATTATTAAATTTGAACAAAACAAAGCTTATGCTGTTACAAATAACTGTAAAATAAACTCACTACAAATGATGATAGACAACGTTGTAATGAACATGATGATTATGTGTGTTTCAATTCAATTCTTCAATTCAATTTATTTTGTATAGCCCAATATCACAACAGAGTGTCTCACAGTGCTTTACAAAGTTCACTGAAATAAAGTGTGTAAGCGAACAAACAATCTAATAAAGTTTCAGCAGGACAAAGATTACAGCAATTATTTAAATCATATTTGATTAGCACTAAGGTAAATATTTGATATTTTTCAATTTTTTAATACAAGTTCATTAATTCAAGATATGCGTTTAAAATAAAATATCAATCCAATTAAAGAAAGAACATGTCACAGACGAGGACAGCCGCCTCACTAGAAAGGAAACGTGTGCGAGATGGGTGTGAAAAACAAAACTCAATCTCGGCTTTTATGAAACTCTGCATTACCTCTTAAAACATCCCTTTAAGAAAGAAAACCAGAGGGAAATAAACAATCCAGTTGCTAAATTGAAAAAGTTGGAGAAAGCTTTGATGAAAAACATCTTAATTGAAAATGACCATAAATGAATAAACTATAAACCAAAAGTATCAACAGTCATAATGTCATGGATTCCTTTAGGAGAAGCAGGACCTGAGACGGAGCCGTTTTACATCCAGCAGCAGAATCGACAGTATCAGTGGTCTTTTTCCACCATTGCTCATCTCATGACTGCCTGCAGCTCCACAGTTTGATACTGCTGTAACAGCCACGGCACAAACAGAGGTCTGAGTGACCTTAACTGACCGACAAACCACGAATTAACAAGGGATATCAGCTGAAATTGGACTGCACTGTGCCTTGCTTTCGATGACATGCAGGATAATTGCCTTCACAATGAGGGAGTAATTGAGCAGATTCAGGCATTAACAACATCAGTAATATTGTCAATACAGTCAGCGGTGCCGTCTGCAGTTTTGAGGAAATTCAATAGTGACTCGTTAACCAAAGCCGTACACAGATAACCACCGACTCACCAACCATCTTACCCAACATACTGTTGGAAAACAGCAGCATGCATAATTGTTAAACTACCTGTAAAGCTGATTAAACGTCACACTACATACACCAGGCATTTCCCCTCTTGGCCACGAAGCAGGAGAGAAAGTGTTAACATGTAAATATGTTGACATGCCACAGCAGACGGTTGTGAATGAGACGCCAGCTGGTGTTTAGAGTGAAAGCCTAAACCTAGTTTACCATAATGAAGCTCTCAGAGGGAGGCAGTGCACTCCTCATGCCACGATGCTTTACTTGGCTTCTTAACACTTCCAAACCTGAAACATGCACACATGGATTTTTGGGACAAACACAAGAACTCCCTGGTTGCAGCTACAAAGTGGCACTGGGTGTGTTTGCACAGCTTGACAGAACTCCGCTGAACAAGTGATTGATGATTTGATGCCAACTTGCGTGAGTCTAACAAAACAAGAGTAAAAAAGATCTTCGTTTTGCGGTGCCAAGCAGTCTGAGGACGGGTAAGCATAAGTTTGCCCTCTCTCTGTTGGACACAGTTTATAATGTTTGTTTTATAGCTCGCTTCTTCAAGAGAGAAAGTCTGTTCCAAGACAGAATGAAAAAAAACTTCAATTAAAATGGGCTTATTACAGCTAACAGCAAGCATTACAGTATCTGCTCCTCTCTGCCCTTCATGGCAGCATCACACAGTTCAAACTGCTTCACATTTGGAATCTGAACTGAACCGACTTCCCAAAGAGTCAGCGGACTTTCCTCATTGTTCTGAATCACATCAATGGTCAGCCGGCTGACGGCCTCAACTTCCTCTCAAGTCCCACTGTTGTGTTTCTACCCACTTCAGGTCTACTTACTCTCATCATAGACAGAGTTAATGGCACCCACGGCAACCATTTTGGGAACAGCCCCACCCCCCAGAAGATGTACCGGTAGTTTTCCTAAGCTTGCAGCTGCCTCAGACAGTCAAACACTCAAACAGTGATCCTGCTGCTTCACACACGTAGACATGGATAGTTATTATCTTCTAATGTTACGTTATTCTCATCCTCTTTTCCTCCTGCTGTCCGTCTGTCTGTCTGTCTGACAGGGCCTATTTAGAAAAGAGAGACTGAACACTGAGCTACATTTACCTTTTCACACCACAGACATTTTGACTTTTTACAAGTCAGACTTTGCTTGGTGTTAGACTTCAGCACACCTCGTCCACTATTAACCAAAGGACGCAGCATGAAAGCGCTGCCTGACCTTCTGCTTCTCCCTCCATCCTGCTGACGTGCTCTTCACTCATTTCAGCAGCATTAATTGGCCCACAGTTAATTGAGTTGTCTTCTAAATGGAAATCACTGCGTTGCTGTTTCTGTTAACATACTAATGTTACTCTAATGTAAATCACACTTACAGAACCAATTACCTTGTTATAATGCCCACATAACCCTGTTTACCTGTCTCAGACAGCAGCATGCTGAGAGCATGACGTCCAGACGTGCAGCGTTACAGTACTTTAATTAGGTAAAGTCAATACATCTACACACTGTAATGAAGTCCAGAACAGCGGCCATGAGATAAACCCTCTGTGAAGCCTTCAGTGGTCACTTCAGCTGAGTGAGTCTGACAAACAGTGCTGCTGTATTTCATGGTACTGCATCAAGAGGAGTGTAGTGCTGCCACACACACACACACACACACACACACACACACACACACACACACACACACACACACACACACACACACACACACACACACACACACACACACACAGAGACAGACAGACAGACAGACAGACAGACAGACACACACCCTTTTGTTTTGGAGACACTTCCACTTCTGTGGAAGAGGGAACCACCTCAAGAAGGATGTCAGAGTTAATATTCTGCACCATCCAAGCTCAAAGGGCAGTCAGGTCTGATGCACCCTCCTACACATTTTATCTGTCCTGCAACTTGTGCAATACTTTGCATCAGATGTAAGCTCTGAAGAGGTATTTTGCTAAACACACGGTTGGTAGAGAAAGAATATTTTGTCCTGTGACTGCTGTTATTTCACTGCTTATATATCAATTTCCAGCTCATGAGTAAGTGAGAAGGTGCAGTGAGATGGCAGTTAATGGGATTAACAGAGACTCCAGTCAGTACTAACATACAGTATTCTAAAAGATCAAGTGAAGTAATTGCTTTTTGCAATTAACACCTGAAACTGGCCCCCCCCCGGGGTGTGACGCACTCCCCCAGGCATAAACTGTGACAAGTTGTTTGTGTGGTTTTAGTGGAATTAGATAGTGGGTGCAGTGATGACTAACTGGAAAAGTAATTTATTAGATGACCTATGAATGTAGAGCGTGCCAGCTGTAACCGTCTTACTGTACTTATCCATATTACAATTAGTTATCAAAAACTATCAATCATACAATCAATTACCATTCACTTCCTTTCATACAGGAGCCCATTCTCCTTCCTCTCAAGCCAGTTGTCGGTATTTACCACGGCAGAAACAATAAAGGAAGCTCATTACAGCAAAGACCCAAGCAAATGTTTATTCAGGACACCAAAGTCTGTATTATAGCATTAAATTCTAAAATAATAATACTGCTTTGTCATTTTCGTTTTAGGTTTGACAACAAGGGGCTGGTAGCCACGGCTGACCAGCAGATCACTCACAGCTCTGCCCTCCTTTATTGTGCTATAAAAGAAAACTGTGAAAAAGCGTATAAAGGAGCAGGAAAGACGAGAAAATCAGGAGCGTCTTAAAATGCCAACTGTGAATTATTGATGTGGGATAAATAGTAAACTGTAAAAGCTCGAACTCTTGGCAGCTGGAGGAAGGATCACTGCGTCACTGCTGTTGATCATAACTGTTACTAACCTGCACATACGCTTCTGTGTCATCCAAGTACATCAACATATATAATCTAGGTTTGTTTATTTATTTATTACCTTTATTCTGAGCAGGTATCCTGTGATTAAAAGGAGTAGCTGTGTCTACTGGCCAAAAGGGTTTGGCGGTAAAGTAAGGAGTGAACTTTTTCCGCCTGTTCCACCACTTCAGCATGATAAACGCACCTATATCAAATATAATGTGATGTGTTTCATCAGCAGCCCCTGGGGGGCTGTGGTGGCTGCAGCATGGCCATGTGGTGCCTGATTATCCAGGGAACATGGGAAATTAAATCTGCTGAGAGTACACAACATCCTCCTGTGAGCCTCCTGCCTGTCAGATCTCCCTCCCTATTCTTTGTCTTCACCGGGCAGCTTTTTCAAGTATACCCATTAATACACGGTGTCTCTGCACCTCGTCTTCATGTCTGTCTAAGTGGCACGACCCATGACGAGATAAAGCTCAGATGACAAACACAGGATTTTCTCTTTCACCTTCATCCACCGCAAATGATGTTATTCCAAATCAATCAACAGTGTCAAATAGCAGGAGATACAAGAAACAGAGGATAAAGACGTGCTTCATATCAAAGACAGGACTGTGGAAGATGCCTGAGAGCTGACTATTTACAACAGCCACTCCAGATATAATTAGCTTCGCCATCATGCTAAAGCAAAGCACAATAATGCGGTAACCTAGATAAAGCTGTTAGCACAGACAGTTCTCTGCAGACAAGCTAAAAAGACTTCATTTATCTGGCCATAAATCCACTGTAGGTTTTATGGTTTCATGTGTTTCTATCCATCCTTCTATTTATCTTTCACCCCATCCATCCATCGTCCTCTCTCACATAATGTGATGCATACAAACACTGTTTACCTGGCGAGATCCCCCCCATAAAAGAGACCCAAGACCTTAAGCCTGGTTAAATAAATTGAATAAAAGCAAGATAAATACAATTGAGCAGAACTGGAGCTTTGGGTGTGTAATGAGGGAGTTTTGCCGCCTGTGTGTAGACACGGCGGACAGAAAGCCCGATGCCACCCACAGGAATGGGAACGCTGTCCCATCACAAAGACTGTGTAGTCTTCGCCTTATTGGGAACCTTAATCTGCTTTGTTTGTGCGAGGTGGGGGGACTAAGATTCTATTAAAGAGATTAAATTGTTTCCATAGCCAAGTGAAGCATCAAAGGCCAACCAAATTGCAGCCCCTGACTTGAGTGGGTTTCACTAAAGTCACTTATTTGTCCATTTCATCATGCTAATGGCAGCAGCCATCATCCCATTACAGCTCCACAGCTGAGCGAGGTTAAACAAATGCAGTTTGTTTAAGGTCAGACTACCTCCAAGTCAGGTCCCACTGCTCTCTCCCTGCACATCACAACAAATCATCAGCTTGTCTATGACTACTCCATATGAGCCGCCCTGTGAACCCTGCTGCATTAACCACCTCTTCACTCGCTGCCACTCAAACCACAAGCGTTCGCTTTTCAGTCTGTTCTTATCAAGAAAACTCTCTGTTATGGAAATAAAACCTAATCTAACTTCTTGGGTCAACTTAAAATCACTTTGTGCCTCAGGGGAGTTTGTTACACAGTATGAAATGTCAAGCCTCTCGCTGAATGTTCTCCATGTGTAAGGCCTTGTTGCTCTAATAACTGTCCTAAATGACCAGCTAGAGACATTAAGTCCTTCTGCGTACGGTGCTTTTTCCAAACAGAGTCGAGATCACTTCTCCATAAATGAGCCCAAATGGGTTCTGCTTTTGGAGAACTGATGGAGTTCATTAGTACTTATTGTTTGCAGGCTAGTTACATCAAACACTGCCTTGTAAGCTGTAAGACCTTTCAAAATAATACCTCCATCACGCCTAATAGACTCATATCTCCCAGACATTTTGCATAAAACTTACCGTTCATCACGGCCAACAGAACCGAGCCTCGTTTCTGTTCCCACCGTGCTGAACAAAGGTCTCGGTCTATAATGAGCCCTACAGTAACCGCACAATCACTTGTGTCAACAGAAGGGAAATCCATTTCATCAGGACGGCCAGTCGCTGCTTCATTACCATACAGGAGGGCAACAACTGTGCAGCCACGTCGCCCCTGAGAGCTGCTGCTGATTGCTGAAGTTCAGTGCATTTGCTGAGAGAGTATTTTCATTATGATTGTACAATAGATAGAGCGTGTTCAATTAATGCATCATCACAGGTCAGTGCATCACAGTGGCATGTTGCATCATACCAGCTCTCTAACAGAAGACGCCGCAGACTGTTGTGCAGCATGTTTTCACTGGGACAGTGTCATTTCTATCAGCGAGCGTTCAGCCGCCTTGTTTAAGGTCCGTACAGGAGTTCTGTCCAGCTTGACAACAAACCTTCTTCCCACATTCATTATGTTTTTGCAGCGTCTCAAAAGTTTTGTTGCTTTGAAATGTGTTTTAATCTGGGAGAGGCTGCGGCGGTTATGATCCAGGTTCATTACAGAGGATGGAAAAGGTCCCACAGATTGTCCCTTAGGGTGGTTTTCTAGTATAATGTGTTTTCTGGTTCAGTACTGCTACTGTCATAAAAAATAATTTGGCCATAAACAGTCTAAAAATACTCCAGTCCACAGACTTGTGCAGCATAACGGGCCGCACATCTGAGCAGATCGCTGAAGGCTTTCTGACTTCAGCAGCAGACACCTACAGTACGTCGGGTTTAGTGTTTATTCTAAGGTCCTGTTAAAAATAGCTGCACTGTCTAAGGATTAAGGATGACTTCATGTTTAAAAACCGCTGCCACCATGTTTGGCAGAAGAGGAAAAGTCTAAACTGTTGAGGATAAAGATAAAGATAAGAGGGAAACAGAAATTACATAAACAAATATTACTCCTAAATTCACCATCTTAATATTATTTAATGGTTATCTGTTATTTACACACAGGTACCTTAGAAGAAAATGTATAAATGAAAAGTATTTGGATATATTATAAAGGATATTATCTGAAGAAAAGGTCCAACTTGGTTTTTAAAGGATTTCTGAAACTGATGAACCTGCAACATCAGGACAGTAAATAAAATATAAAGACAGAAATATCTGTTCACAGAGGAATTAACATGAAAGTGACTCCTAGTACTAGTTATGAGGTGTTCAAATGAAGATCTGCAGGTGACGGCTGATGATCTCACATCGTCGCTGTGCTTTAAGGTTTAAACAACAGGATCACCTGTAACCTGGGATAATCCCACCGTGGGGGGAGGAAAAGATGCTGCGGACTGAACATTTTGCTTTATTCAGATTATGAGGTCATGAATCTTGGATTAGAGAAAATAAGTCTGTCCAGTTGTCCACAGGAGCTGAGGGCTTCTGGGGGTACAGACACAGCTGAAGTGTTAAATACGTCTTTCTTTAAAGAATACTTCTAGTAAATTATCTGAGAGAAGTGTTGTAGTTTGGGAGTGAAAACACATCTCTCATATTTACTACCTTCACCTGACTCAAGAAACTGGAAATGTAACATTAGGAGATTCCTTGGAGGTTCACTTTAAAGGAAAACTTTCAAACTAGGAGAGAAGCATCAGTTATTTTAAACTGCATTTAAAATGTGTGAGTGAGAGGAGGTTTTATGAACACGGCCCCTGGTTCCTCAGCTTTGAGAAAAACTTGTGCATGCTCACAAATATTGAATGAACTGCCCTGGGTTATAGGAATTGTATTCTCATTCAAAGCTACTCAGCAAACATCACAGTCTTTCATATCAGTTGCTTAGAGGCCCTCTTATACAGAACGATTTCTCTGTTTAGCAAACAGAGGAACGGTGGGGAGACACTTCCATATCTCCATTAAGTCTGATCTTCTCAGTTCTATTCCAACAGACTCTTAGTCACAGTAACACTGCATTGGATTATTTTATTTCTGCTACAACACGATAGCATGACCGTATTCTAACCACTGCGTTCCCCTCGGAAGAAACGTGGACTGTGGAGCTAAAGCAGAAAATTATAAAATGGAGAAATTGCATCCCTCAAAGAAAACCCCCTCAGTAAAATGTGTGCTTTACATCCCTTCACTTTACCTGCACCAGCACCATTACCTAGACATTATACACAGGAAGTCATTACCACGGCCGGCCTGCAACCGTCAGGATTTCTGCTAAGGTGCGCGCTTTTCTGGGCTCTCTGTGTACATGGCTTGCATTTGTTTGCTTCCACAAAGGATTACAGTATTTGCAGAACTGGAGATCAACTGAAACAAGCTGAAACTAAAAAGAGGGAACTGAGGACAGCAGGAGGAAGAATGAGCCGGCGTGAAGACGAGTGAACGGCCAGCCGATGACGACGCACACAGCCTGGGGATCGTGCAGAGAACAGTCAGCAGTCAGGGGTTGATTTCTCCAACACTCTGCTTTCAGCCAATCTTCACTCTGTCGGCAGAACGCTAGTCTCACCTTGCATCTCCCCACATACTCACTCCCTCTTTTGTGCACACAACTGCATCTCCAGCACAGCTAAAGAAGAGGTGCACAGCCACGCTCTCATTTCCTCTGGGCTTTTACGGTGTAATATGTGAAACCTTCCACAAGGCTCCAAATTCAGCATCTCTTTGTTATATTTGTTCCAAAAATGTGGTTCAGTTTCCAAAAACAGCACAATATTGGACATTTGTCTGAGCTATCGGAGGGGCAGAGGCTGAAAATCTGTAAGACGCCTTGGAATTTCCACTTGTCACCTCAAACCGCTCTAAAGAAACATGCGTGAAGGGGAAGAAAAAAGGAAATCTATCCATCTGAAATGCAGAACCAGCCCAGTCACACCACTTCTCGAACTTGCTCTGCTAGCAGGGCTGTGGGTGATGCTTCAGTGGAGCGACAGTGCCCCCTACAGGTCAACAGCTGCACAGCCTTTATGGGCACATTCCTCTGCTGCTCCGCCTGCCGTCTTACCTGTTAAACAGAGGCCTTACCTGCTTTATACCGCTACATAACATTTTATTGATCTGCCTCAGAGTAGTGCGCCCTTAACACACACACAGGGGAAGGTCCTCTCGTAGGGTAGTGTATGCATGGGGGGGGCGAGTGAGTCATTTTGCAGCCACCATTTCCAAGTATCCAAAGCATCATTTTGTTTTACAAAGACAAATCCATCCTTAAACCACTAAACAACTCGTGGGGCTTTCATCACCGATAGAAATAATGCTTGGACTTGTTTTACGGCTTCTTTTCCCTTCAGTCATCACAACTAAACCCCCCCCCCCCTCTGCCTTTTGCCTTTTCATTGGACAGTGACAGGGAGGAGGCATTCTTAAAAAAAAAAATCCTCAACTTGTGTGGGACAGAAAAAGGGAAACAGAAGGTGGTGAGAGACCATTTCCTCGTGGCCACGTCTCAATACCCCCCCAATTACTAACAAGCATGATGGATGAGATGTGGCGTGTGTGCAGCATAAGCCAGGATGTTTGTTTCAGGACGGGGAGGGGGGCAGGGAGATAGAGGCGAGAGGAAGGGTGTAGGAAGAGAAACAGGGAGACAAACAACGACTTAGTGACCTTGACAATGATGATTTAAGCTGTGTGTGCACCGGGGGACGGCCGAGGACCCCACCTTAATGACCAACCTCCTGGGGAGCTGAACATCTCTGAGTGGTTGTGTCAGAGGGACAGAAGGAGGTGTGGGCTGGTCACTAAAGGTGTGACAGGGAAGGAAGGGGGGGCTCGTTCTCCCAAACACTCAATACGGTCATAGACCATTAGCGGTCCAAGCAATGGGAGACATTTCTCTAAGTGCCAGCCGGATACACACTGACAGCACAGATCCCCATGATTACTTTCCATTAGCCACAACTTGTGAAAAATTATTTCTATCTGGCCACGTTGGCACCTCGCCGGCCACGGAGATCAGGCAAACAACACTGACATTGACCAAACACCGAGGCAGGCTGCTCACAATCTGGACGCCGGGAGGGGAGGAATCGAGCTGAAATCAGAAGGAGGGGAAGCTCGACAGCTGGTTCGTCACCTCAGTTCACATTTACACCCCGATGGCAGGGAAACCCCGTCCTCGTGCTGGATCTCTTTCACAGCTGATACGATTAACTGGACCTTTTAGTGCAGGACCCAATGCAAGCCACTCACCAGTCATTTCACTGTTCAGCAGAGCAGCAAGTTCTCTCTCAGCCAGCGGCATCGATTTTCATTCTGACAGTGCAACAATCACAAGTTTGCTCAAGAAGTTACTGGTCCTCTACCGTGCTTTCTAATGTACTGTGTGTGCTGCATGGATTTGTAACTGGCAGCAGGGTGAAACAGAAAACCCTGAACTGCTGTAGTATTGCTGGCGTCAAGGCTGCACCACTCAGGGAGGTTATGGGTCAGGGTGTGAACCTGCAGAGAGACAGATCGACTCATTGAGTCACTCACCAGGGGCTCGGTGTGCCGTGTGACACATCCATGGCCTGACAACTAAAATCAAACGGGGAGTCTACGGTGACAACTTCCCCACACAGTAGGAAGCAAAACCAGAAGTCACAGGCTTTGTCAATCAATGCAGGACGTGGAGAAGTAAAAAGTGACACCATTCTTTGGCACGTCGTGCTCCAGTCTGCTGTTAGTCTGGAAGAGCTACTCTCCACAACATTAGTGTCCCAGCAACATTTTAGACAGATGCAGGAAAATAAGGATCAGGACAGAAAATACATTTCACAAGAGAGGACTGGCTTCCCCAGGTGGAAAAGGAGAGTACGCTGTCATATATCACAGGCAGACCTCTAAAAGAACCCTAAAGTTGGGAAGTGTGACAATGAAAAGTCTGTCTGTTTAGAGTCTGTCTATAGACCCAGAGCTCAGCGACAGAATAAAAATGCCACGTCTACTTTTCATTCTGCGAAGCCTTCTGCTTTGCAGGCTAAAATATTACCAGAGCACTCAGAGAGTCATTCCCTAATAAATAAGGCAGTGCTCTCCATTAAGGCTTGGGACTCAGAGAAGCGTATCATTTTCTCCGGACATTACACACCATTATCCTGCACTGTTGCTGTGCTGCCACAACCACTGAGGTTTTCAATAAAAGGGAAAGGATGAACGTCCCTCACCCCTCCAAGAAAGCAGCCCTCACAGGTGCAAGAAGGGGGTGCGTTCCATTCCAGTCTATACGCTGCAAATAATGTGCAGCTCAGTTTTTTTTAGTTTTGGTCATTTTTCCTTGTTTGTATTGTTGTTTTTCATAAACTTGTGAATAATGTTGGATGATTCAAATTGTTAGGAAATAGAAAATGTGCAGACACGCTTATGTTAATACATTTTTATGTTTTTATGTTAGTACATTTATGCTTTATTATCATGAAGTTTTAGCCTGATGCAGGACTGTGTGATAGCTGCTGTGACCTTTACACAGACCAAAGAGATGTGTGTTGGTGTAGGATGTATCAGACTGTGCTTGCATTCTTGAGATAAAGAAGAGTTGGAGAAGGCCTTGAACAGTGAGAAGTCAGCGTACCTGCGTTTCTCACCAACCGCCCCTGCAAGGAGGAGAGGGAGCAGGGTGCGGCGGAGGACTGCTGAGAGGAGGAACTTTGCTTATACATGTTGCATATATGCTTGAAAGACACTGAGACTGCTCAGTGCAGATGTAGATCTTTGCCTGTACTCTTTGCTTGCTGCAAGTAAAACTTTGAACTGAGATCTCTGTCTCTGAGAGTTTATCTTGTGTGTTGGGAAATTAATGGTACGAACTAACAGTGAAAATACAGTTCTGGTCTTACAGAAATAATTTCCCACAATAATAATAATAATTTCACAATTTTATGATTATTATTTGTTCTTATTCAAACTTTACCTCAGATAACAAAGTAATAAACATCCATGTCCTTTTCTGATTTCATTTACACTGATAATTAAACACTAAGACAAGCAGTTCAGCTCAAGGCAAATTTAAACAACATCAAATAATACATCCGACATGAGGGGGGGTTGAGTCCATCAGTTGCCTAATAAATTGTTAAGTATTTAATTCTGAATCTGACATTACCCACAAAGCAGCACAAGCTGCTGGACCTCTGCATGGCCCTGCTGTGACCACAGAATAATGCTGTATGGGCAGGCGGGGGCAGGCGGGGGCCGGCGGGGCAGGTGGCCGTCTATACTGTACATTATGCATGAATGACCATGAAGGTAAACAATGTGCACCCAGCAGCCCTGCAGGCAAACAACGTTTGAATCGACTGCATATCAGGAAACATATAAAAGTCGATCTCCACAGGATCGTGGTGTTCAGCCCTGAGGGTCACCGCTCACATCAAACCTGTGATGACTGCAGCACACACACCTCCATACTACTGAATACCAATTGCCTTTCCCGCACTCATCTCCACCCCTCCAGGTTCTTTATAGCATTCATAACCAGATTCCCTGTGCACACTAAATTGGCTCTTGTAAAAAATGATCTTATACAGAAAGATGGGAAAGGTTTACAGCAGGTAATGGATTAGGAGTCAACCCCTGTGCATAATTACCGCAGCCATCACGATAAGAGAAGTCCTCTCCACTTCGCACTGCTATCTTTACGACCTCATTCTGGACTGAGAGGGATGGCGACACTCACGTGAACTCCGTGCACAAAGACAAGGAGAAAAATGGACGACATTATCTTGTGTTTGCCGTGTGAAAGCAACAGTAATGAAATGCATTAAATTTAAAAACAAGTTTGACCATCCTTTCAACTTTTAGTGAACCCTGCAATTTCCTATGAAACGTGCCTTGATTAACTGTGATGGTCTCCTTTTCCCATCCTTCACCAATACCAAAGACATGGGCTACTAGACAATCAGGGAAAGTGTTAGGCGTTTGTTAAAATTACAGAACAACACAGCATCCTTCTCTGCATACAGAACAGTCTACAGCTATTATACAAACCAGAGAAATGCACCCTGCAGAGGAATCTGTGCAGAAAGTCTCCCATACTCAGGGAAACACTGCCAAGGACAAAACATTCTGCACTGTTTGCATCTGAAATGTAATGTAGACAGTGTGCTGGCATAATGCTGCCCCGTCACTTCCATCCCTTCAGAGAAGAGCGTGAGTGTGGCTCCAATAACTCATGCAGAGTAATGGCAGGCTCGTCCTAACCAGTGGGCCGAGTTGGGCCATCTGCCGGGCAGGACGCGGCAGCCCACGCCACCTTGTCATGATACCACCATCCTGCCCATTGTCACCACAGCCCCTCCTGCCCCGCTCCCCCCAGGCCCTCATCCCGGTGACAGTTTGAGCACCTCCTGTCCAACCTCCAGCCAAACAGAATTAAAGAAGAATTAAAAACTCAATGAGCCTAATAATTAAACTTTAATGGAGGACATAAAGCAACCTGACACCCTCTAAAAGCTTTAGGCAGCCCCCATAAGAGCGGCACCAAGCCGCCCGTCTTCCATAAAATTACAAACCTGCATTAAGCTGCTGTCATGACAAAACCTTGTTGCACAAATCTTCAAAGTGCCTTTGACTTATTCAACATATTCAAAATGTTATGTGATAAAATAAAAATAACACGTGTTGCAAGCAAGCAACATTAAAGGACCTTTATTAAATCACTGCTTTCCCATGAGCTACAGTGACAGAATACATCACGGCTCAGATTATGGCGTCAATATCAGATTTTTAAACTGAAACCAGCACAGGATCATCCAGACGAGCTGCTGCGGTGACTGTGGTGCACAGAGTGAACGTACTGCACACACTCCTTCACTTTAACTACTTACTTCTCCTTCATGTCTGACTCGTGAGAAAGACATTTGGACAGTTTATTGTCGCTCATGCTAATAGTTTCCCTCCCACGCTGCATGGACAGCAGTCTGCTGGGGCCAGGCCTAATGGAAGTACTGCAGGCTGCAGATTGGAAGCAGTGAATACATGAAAGGCAAGAAGTTGAACAAACCATCCAAAGATCTTATCGGTGTGTGCTGCCCGACATCCGCCATGTGTGTCCACATGCACCTCGGAGCCGTCAGAGCGTCCAGCCTATTCAGCTAGTGAACGGTCTGTGTCCATTATTTAGAGCGTAATGTCACACTGGAAGAGTATTTTCTGACCACTGAAAATAAAACATGTCCTGAACCATTCCATTCACATTCAAATGTGCCTCCACAGCCCACTGCTGCTGAGCAGAGCTGGACAGCAAAGTCCACCGCTGTGTCCTTATCAGTGCAGCCAGGACAAAGACAACTGGTCCTGCAGTATGAATAGAGTAGCAGGGGGACAACTGCTGAGGCCCTCTGAAAATTATAAAAGCCTTCAGCAATTCCTTGAAAAACCCTCTGACAGCCTGCTAAACAGAATGGATTGCCTCCTGGCCAGCATGTAGCTCAATCAGAGCCTGGACGTCTGGCAGCATTAGCTGCTGAGACAAACTGCCTTTGCTACAGTAGAATTCAACAGTGGAAAACAAAAACATGCCGTTTTTCCTCCTGAACCTCATCTCCATTCTCACACGGCCCATTTCTTCAGTCACTTAATAGAAACACTTTCTGCGCTGCCTTAACCTTGATTTGTTTCAGATATTGACTGTAAAGGACAAAGACCTGCAATAAAAAGGAGGTAAAAGTGAAATTAAAGGGTTAATTAGAGGGTTTCATGCCCGTCGGCGGAGCCTTTAACAGGAACACAAACTGCAGGATCACTGTGTCGCCTCACTGACTCCGACCATAAATAAAACACAAATCCTCCAGAGCTTGAATATATCGAAGCACCAAACAGCAGAGCAACTCAGACTGGCAGCAATTCTGACAGAACTGAGAACAAACAAACTACTTCAAGCGTCTGATGACGGCTACAAATGCTGCATCTGTAAAGGTCGAGACATTTAGGGACGAGTCAGGTGTCTGTTACATGATGCTGATCCAGACTTTCATGTCACCTTACCCTCATCAGGAACACATTTACATAATAGATTAAATTCATTAGGCTTATCCAACAGAGCAGTCTGTTTTTCACATCTATTAATCTTGCATAAATTATAGAGTATTAATTTCACACGAGATGCACACTGCTTAGCAGACTGTACTGTGTGTATGAGCGTTTAAATACTGCATGGGGAGGGAAAAGTTATGAGAGCCAAAGTACAGCACAGATGTACACGCTGCTGATGTACAGCCGTGGGGGGGGGGACTATATGTGCTATAGCTGCTAAACGGTCCTGAGCACCAGCGGCAGAAGCGACAGGTGAAGCAGTCCGACTGTGTGTGGGCTGTGAGCGCAGAGATTATATAACAGCAGGTATTTCTGACCACTCCGACTCTACGTCCCCCTTTTACTCAGATCTTTAACCCAGCAGCAGGACCTGGTGTGACCCCCCCCGAAGCCTTACAGCACACACGGGCCACGTTTAGGACAAATGAGACGGATATACCTGAATATAACAAAGCCAAATTAAAAGCTTCGCTGACCGTGTGCTTCACTGGCACAAGGTGGGAGAAAGACCTGGAATAGCAAACAACTTTCAAAGTAAGATAATCTATTCAGATCATCTATTATCTATGTGTTATCAGCTGTTATTTCAGGTCAGATCAACAGGAGCCCTCAGTCACTCATCAGTCCTGCTGAGGAGCCGGCACTTTGTGAATCTTAACAGTAGAGGGCAGCCAAGGACCAGTTAACGGCCGAGCTGCAGACATGCAGCAGACACATCCATCAGCTGCCAGAGGTGAAAGGACAGATCCTTACCGGCATTGACTATGGCGTCCACCTCCAAGACAGTAATATCTCCTTTGTAGAGAGAAACTTTATCACTCAGCCCTCCTCCTCCTCCTGTCAGCTCCTTCGCCTCCTCTTTGTCATTGGCTGAAACACAAGAAGGAACTTCAACTCATTGCATGACAGTGATATTAAAATACACTCACTGGTCACTTCATTAGGTACACAACTGGTCTTAATGCAAACATAGAAGTCAGCCAATCACACGGCTGTCCACACTAAGCTCCAGGATGTGTAGGAAAGGTGATCTGAGTGACTCTGAAGGCAGCGTGGCTGTTAGGCTGCTCTGAGTATTTCAGATTTACTGACATTTTCTCTGGTGTCTAGAGGAGGTCTCTAGGGTTCACAGAGGACGGCCCGAAGACTAGAAAATACCCAGCGGCAGTTCTCTGGGCAAAAACACGTCGCCCTGTTGAGGCTGCACTGGTTGGGCCTGACAGAAGAGCAACAGCTGAGCTCTGCACAGGAGCTCCTCTGAGCGACCGGGAGCCGTGAAGCAGACGGGCTTCAGCAGCAGAGGAGCGTCCTGGTGCCTGATACGGGTGGGGGTCACTTACTGAACACACAGGGTCATGCATGGTTCTGCATGGTTCTGTCTTTAGTTCCATGGGATGATGGTTATGGAGAAGAACAGCAACACTTCATAGAAAGTCATTTAAAAAGTACAATACTGCACTCACTGTACCATCAGCACTCCTCAGTGTTTTACATGGAAACAATGTAAATGCTGATTTACAGCCTTGAGCAGTTCTTTGTGTCTCTTCTTTCATGTGGAGAAGAAAAGTCTGTAGCAACATTTCTGATGAAAGAGGATGTTCTTTGGAAACAGGAAAGACGGGTACATTCCCTCTAAGGCAGGGCGATGACCCAACAGCTGCTGCATGCTGGTTCTTAAAGAAAATCCATCAGCTAAGAGCCCCCAAACTGCCATGAAAAGTTATTATACCTTGTTTAATTTAACGTGGAGAAAACAGATGTGGGCACATCTCTGATCACTCAACAACTTCTCCTTCTGCCTCACTTCACTGAACATCAGCTGTAGTTTGGTTTTATATCGGCGTCACAACATAAACTACAGAGGGTCTCACATGCATACATCATCTAATTCCCTCATCCCTCTCTGTACAGGCCTGTTGGGCTAACTCCTTTATGTCACTATCTTATTTATTCTTGTCATTTCATCTTTAATGTATTTCTTTAAAAGATAGAAAATGTAAAAACTCTTAATGTTCTTCCCGAACACACTAACCTAAGTATCAGTGAGCGCTTTAGTTCTTCTGGGTTCTTTGTCAGATCTCTGTATTGTTTTACTGACATTAGCTTTCCTCCTCCAACGATCATCCAGATCAGATCTTAGAGAAACATTTACTGTAATAACAAAAGGACAGCTGGTATTCTTAAACTGGGGCCAATTATTATTATTATTTATTTATTTCACATATTTTGGGTTTGCAATGACCAGTAGGTACATAAAAAGTTGGTCCAGTAGATCACCAGTAGATCACCTCAGCCAGCAGCCACCAAACGGGCTGCAATGGCTGCAACGTGATCCTTTGGGACAACTGCACCTGATCACAGTAGGTCCACTAAAAGAGCTTGTTTGATCCACTGACAGGCTCAGAGTGTTATTCTAAGTGTGTGACAGCATCATGGAAAGGATCCCTACAGAGAGAGACCTGGAAGATCCTTTTGGTTTAACCACAAACAGCCGTTCTATCGCTCTCTGCACACACACCAGACTACATTCACTAAAAGTTAATTATCTTATTGTAAAAAAGTAATTTGCTGCCTCCATCAGTTTGTTTGTTTGAGTTATTGTGGATCTTAATATTGTTCTGGATCTGAATTTACCCTTTAAAAACACCAAAGTCACACATTAACACAAACAAACAAACTGATCAGGACAGTGGTAGACCAGAAACTGCTGTGTAAAATCCCTGTTTTTATGAATGTAGTCTGGTGTGTGTGCAGAGAGCGATATAACGGCTGTTTGTGGTTAAACCAAAAGGATCTTCCAGGTCTGTCTCCCTTCTTGGCTGCCGGCTGAAGCGATCTACTGGATCCTGTCCAAAGGTTTTTATACAAACCAGTCATTTCAAATCCAAACTATTAAAAATACCTTAGTTAACCTTTCAGCCTTCTGTGGTGATACACAGACGGCTGTAGTCTTGGTCGTGTCCTCTTGAAATGATGATTACATCCTGAGAAATCATGCTGAAGGTGCCTGCTGTTTTTTGTCTGGCCTATCAGGCACATAAAACTAATGTAGAATTACTGAATGACTATTTATGGACTGGGCTCAGTCAGCTCAGTTTATCAGCCATATCCAAGCTAAAGGACAGTCAGCATCTCAAACAATAAGCCGTCTCTTACGCCTGTTTTCTTCTCTCCAGCTTGGAATCTTGTCCAAAGATATGAAATCTTGTCGACGATAGTCCTTGCGTCTGTCCTCTCGATCCAGACGAAGCAGCCTCTCTGTGGAGGAAAGTAAGTGTGAATAAAGTTAATTCTACTGAAGAATAAAAGAGGTGAAGAGGGAGAGAAAGTTGGTACAGACAGGTAATAACCAGAGCGACATTCATGTCTAGTGGAAGTCAGAACTTTTCTTTTAAAGCTCCTTTAATGGTCCGTGTCTTGTCTCCTGGTGTCCTTCCCTCACTTTAACCCCCTCCCTCCTTCTCTAAACACACTTTATTAAAAATGTGATCCTTATTAATGAGACTCACACGTCTCAAACACTCTTCAGCAGTGAGGCAGCGTGCCATTAGAGGCGTCTGAACAATAGTGCGCTGATTGAATGGCGGTCTTGCCCACTTCCTACACCAGTGGCTCTCAGCCGTGCTCATGGAGACCGAAAACAAAGCAGCTTCTGGGTCCAATCAGACACCTCCCCTTCGGCTGATTTCACCCATCAGCCCCTCTGCTGTGGCTGTATTCATTAGTGACGGGCTGCAGTGTGGACCGGCCACAAATAGGTCCATACTTGTGCGTCTCCATGGCTCTCAGCACTGTGCCCCCCTCTCAGCTCCAGTGCAGCTTCATGCTCTCTGAACTGTTGGTCCTGTTTGCTCTGCTTCTGCTGTGACTTCATTATTGGCAGCTGAGTAATAGTCTAAAATAGGCAGTTTGAAATTGTACAATAAGCAACAGTACTCTCTGTGCAACTACTGTGCACAGATAAGGACTGACAGTTAAGTTCTTACTAGTCACCAGAATTCCCCCTACGGGATGAATAAAGTATCCACCTATCTATCTATCCATATATCTATCCACCTATCTATCTATCTATCTATCCATATATCTATCTATCTATATATCCTTCTATATATATCTATCTATCCATCTATGCTGTGTGCCAGAAGTGTGAGAACTTGTTGTTATTCCTGTTTCCAAGTGTCTGACATTAGCTCCCACAGCTGCTGCTGCTAAACCGTGATGCTGCCGTGAGGGTCACCACATCATGAGTAGTCCTGTTCATCTCAGCGCTGGACTGTTCCACAGAACCAGCACCATCCTAACTATGTGCTTCACTGTGAAACCTTCCCCACATAGACCCCCCGGTGCTCGCAGGGTGGACTTCGGTCAACTAAAGCGTCCCCACTTGTGAAACAGTTTAAACAAAGTGGAAGTTGCACCGTATGCCACTAAACTAAACTCTTTTTCCAGCGTTCTGTTCTTTGATGCTCAGCATAGAACGATAATCTACATCAGAGGATCTCTGAAGTGTCTTAGAGAGGAGCCGTGAGTCATGAGTCATGTCTCCAAACACCTTAAACACCGAGGCAGACCAGGTTTGGTGGGGCTCTTTAGGTCGTCTTTAGGCAGCGTCCCTCAGTGGGTCAGACTTACATTAAGAGGTATTTCTGAGGTGGGGGATATCTCTTCCATCCCTTCTGTATTTTCCCTCCCTCTTGCCCACTCCTGCCGTTCCCAAGGCTGCTTTTATTCTACATGGATGAATAAAAAGGCTGTTGGGAGGTTGAACACAGCAAAGCTCTCTGGACACTCTGCTGGACTCTGAGTCGCTGTGGAACCCCAGAGCTCAGCTCAGATGGGCTTTATTACATAAGAGTGGGAAAGTTTGTGTTACTATCACTCGCACTAGTGTGATCTTCTACCCTTAATGAGCTCAGGGTGGGAACGCTAAACATCCCAGAACCAAACTGGTGACAATAGAACAGGAGACGTGTCACAACATCCCATCTCATGTGGTCTGATCAAACTATTCCTGTTTCCTACTCACTTCTTTACTTCATTTTGTTTGACTGAGTTCCTCGACTTCACTCCTCTACAGTCTGGGACATTTAAAAACACAGAACAAAGCACAGGAGCCAACATGACTCACAATAACCTGTTGGTACAACATATTACACTCAGCTGGCCCCGGGTCAAAACATCATTCAAAAGTAATCCCATTAAAGTCCTTAAGTTTCTGAATTTCTTTCACATTTCACTTGTCTTGATCTCCCCTTAAATTTTACCACGCCAGGTATCTGCTCAGAATATTAAATCTGATTTACTTTGATGTTCCTTTCGTGCAGCTACCTGCTCAAACTGGAAACGGCTGGCTAAGATTAATTATTACCTTTGCTCGGAGAATTTTAATAACCCTTTTTCCCCCATACACTAAAATATGAGTCGTGAGTGGCCCGGCTTGATGAGGAGACACTGACTGAGCTGCTGAAAAACCAACCATGAAATTCTGATTAATGTTTCGCCCACAATATCAGCAGCGATTCCAACCCTCCTTGTTTCAGTCGAGGCCACGGCGTCACTGAACGCGGCTCAGGGATGGAGATCTGTCCGCAGAACTTCAGCCAGCCTGAGTCCTGCCCCTGCGTCCTGGGACCAGAAGTAGTCCAGCTTACACTGCTTTCACACCACACACCCCCACATGTGGAGCAGGAAGTGGAGTGACGGCTGTGAGCCATGTGGTGTGTGTGTGTGTGTGTGTGTCCTGTGACTTCAGAGTGGAGCCATCACTGATTAATGTGATTCATTACAGCTGTGACGAGTCAAAACACCTCCCATGAAGAAAGCTCTGTCATGCTAAAACAGGACGAACCAGTGAAAGCCACAGCAGCCAGTGAGCCCCATCCGGCTCTGGAGCTGCAGTTTCCTAGCTGGCAGCTAGGAAGAGACTCCAGCAGAGACACAGTCCTTTAGTCTGCACACCAGTCACACACACAAACTACCAAACTGAGTCTGGAAGTCAGAGGGAGCCCCTCACAGGTGGGACCCGGTGGTCAGGGGGTCCGGGGGGGGGGGGCTCCAACAGGTAAACACGGACCGTACATGGGAGCTAATGTGGGCTCACTGCTGGGGAGGACGGTTCACAGGAAGCACGGCGCAACATCCCGAAACACCTGAACACACACACACACACACACACAGACACACAGACACACAGACACACACACACACACACACACACACACACACACACACACACACACACACACACACACACACACACACACACACACACACACACACTGGGGCTGTCAGTCAGTGGACATGATGGCAGCCTCGTCCCCACTGAGCAGCCTTACCTTTCTCAGTCTTCCAGTCCTTTTTCTTCTTGCTCATGCTGCCGGAGTGGTTGGACTTCGAATGGCTGTTTTTTGACTGTGGCAACCCCAGGCTCACAGAGAGAGGAGCTCCGGGAAGCAGGTGAAATGTGGAGAGCAGCAGCCTCTGGACGGTGTCTCACCTGTGAAGCTGTCAAATTTCTATGGACCTCAGCCGGCTCAACCCACCGTGACTGTGCCGTAAAATATGTGTACGAATCCTGAGCGAATCATTGGCTGTCGCGAACGCGGAAGTGGGTGTGCGATTGGCTGGGAGGAAGAGTCGATCAGATTAGGCCCCGCCCCCCGGGAGCAGGGTAGGTTGTCTCCAGCGCCTCATCCTCCTGGCGTGTGAGTGTTTGGCCACTGGGAGCTGCAGAGGGAGGAGGTGGTGGGGGGGGGCACTGCAAGTAGACTGAGCCAGAAAACAGCCCCCAGCTCTCAGACAGAAACTCCTCTAATGCAGAATGGAACAGGTTTGTTTTTTTGGCAAATTAATTTTCCTCCCTTTGCAGAGAGAGGTGGAGGATGCAGGTGAGATCATATGTGATGGTGGTGGAGTGTATGTACACTGTTTTATAATAATAATAATAACCTGCTTTTCCAATAATTAAATCATATGTAATATATTTTTTAAAATATGCAAAAACACTGCGATCGTTATTTACTCAGATCTGCTATCAAAGAAGCACTTATCAAAGAGCTTGTGGCCTTTTGTTCGACCTCCTCTGACCGATCACAGCATCCAAACCCTCACATATCTCAGATTATATGCTGTGGCCCAGACTATAAATCCAAGTGGCTGGATCTTGGGAACATGAACACAGTGCTAATGATAATTCTGGCCAGTAGAAACCATGATAACTATTATTTAGTGACTGTTATGACTGTGACTAAGTGTGACACACAGTTGCGTGGTAACCTGCCCTTGTTCATGGCGGAGGACAGTATCTCAGATCAGATCAGTAAGTCAGGCTGTCGTATGTGAGAGGCTGCTTCCAGAGACCACCGTCTGTCATCTGTTATGTTCGCTGTGCTCTGGTCCAGGCCCATCTGCTCCTGAAACCGCTGACATTATCTGAGAGCGGAAGATATCTTTCATCCAGGCTGTACTCTGATCCACGTCCAGGTTTTTAAAACTGAGGTTTATTTTAGTGAAATTTACATGTCAACAGTTCAGCCGTTACCTCTCACTGAACATGTTTGCTTAACCCGAACTGCACATAGCTCAGTGTCGTATGTGTTGTGTTTCTGCTCCGTGTGGGCACATTTAGTCTAAAAGTCATTATAAGTGCAAAGGATTTCTGTTTCCCAGCACTAATGTGGCTCACAGTGTTCACCAGATGTGTCACGGTGCAGTCAAATTAAAGATCTTTATCTCATTCAGCTGCAGACCTTTTTAGGAAATTAAGACAAACTAATCAGCTTTCATATCTGGCTCAGAAATTCATCGTTTGTCTTTGTTAAATCTTAATTAGTTTCCACACTAACCACATAATGTGGATTTGCAGAATATTAGCACACTGTATCAGTGCCTGTTCTGATTAACAGCACAATGGGAGAACTTCTAGCCACAGGTTTTAATACTGGTGTCTGCCTTTACCCTCTATTAAACAAAGATGTGGTTTGAATGAAGAGGCCATTGCGCTCCTGTCTCTGTACTGCTCAGAGCAAACCACTAGATGTCGGCCCTGCATCGTCATAAGCAGCACTGCTGCTCAGAGGGTGAGCTGTGATGTCTGACCAGCCTCACACACACTGACAGTGTCACTGACACAGGAGCAGGATTCCTGGTTTACCCCAGTCTTGCTCCTCTAATGATCTAACACCCTCTCTCTGAAATGTCCCACCTGATGAGGGCGTATAAGGAAGGAGACTGGACTGTCACCAGAGGGTCAAACCTGCTGTAGAGTCTGACCTCTGACCTTCCAGTAAAGCATCACAGACTTCTATCAGGCTTTAAAATCCTCCAGCACCACTTGCTTTATTATGATACTGATCTACACCCTAGTTTTAGTTATGAGACTGAAGCCCCCCCCCCCACACAGCCACAGTTCACTCACACTAACGTCGCCCCACTGTGCCACCGATGGAAATGAATGTCCTGTTTGTCTGGATTGTCCTGGCGTCTGTGCTCTAAATCTGCAGGGCGATCAGTAGACTCCAGCAGAGGAAGATCTATTTGTGTAAGACTGCGTAGGCATTTGTGATTGTCATGGTTACAGCACAGGGAGATTTAGCCGCTAGCCGTACCTACAAGTCACGAGAGCATTGCATGGTCTGACGTGCTGTTGCCCTGATACCTGTGTTTTTCATATCCCACTTAGGATCGTAGCAACATAATTACAGCAAGCAACATAATTACCTGCACAGGATTAGCTCCACCTGAAGAGAGTCCAGGGACTGAGTGTAATTATTGTTTATGTGTCAGTATCTATGAGCCCTGGGATGAGCTCTCTGTGACGGGGTGACTGGTGGTTCCACAGTCAGCGTGCACACTTATAGATGTAGGCTGAATACTTCTGCTCTCTGGGATCTCCAGAAGAGGCGTCCTTAAACCACCTTTGTTTAATTCTTGAGGCTTAAATTATAAACTGTTCAGATTATTTTTCATATCTTTACACTGACGATAAAAGATAAGATAACTCCACCTGTCAGAAGTGTGTAGTCCAGTGTGTCCTGCTTGTTGACGCCTGTTCAGCACCTGTTCAGGTGATTCCTGGTGGGAACATATCAGTTTCTCACATGTTTTTCATGAAGTCATCATATTTTGTAAAATAGTCTGAATGTACAATCATCAGAGGTGGAAACAGTTTTTCAGAGAGTCTGTGCCGTCTCTGAGGCAAAGTCTATCCCGAACATGAAAACACTGTAGTTTGGTGGTTTGTGTGGGTTCTTTTCAGCCTCCTCAGTCAAACATTTGCTGCCCATATCATCCTTTGTATGCTGTCCTATATTATGCTCATGTGTTCCACAGATGTGCAGCGGCTCCATTTTCTAACGAAAGGAGCCAAAGAGCTTTGTCCAGAGCCGAGCTTCTTTGTGCACAGACTGCTCACACACCTCCAGACATACACGTGTGTTCAGGACCTACTTTAAACTCTGATAACTCATTCAGTTAAAGCACCTCATACATATAGCACACTTGTTTTTGTGTAGGACCTGTAAAGATGATTCACTCAGACTCATCTTTGCTGCCAGTCTAACTCCGTTATCCAGAGAGGAGCCAATGAAGTCACCATCATGTTATTATTTAGCTTTTTATCACCGTAGATACGAGCTGAACAGCTTTAGAGCCACCTGTCCATCAGACTTCATTTCACATGTTGACAGTTTTCCCAGTTGCTGCTTTAACATGTGAGCCTTTATTTCTAGAACTCCTTTACTGCCCCATATCTCAGAATTAGAGATTAAAGTCTTATATTTCTAATGTCCTCCCTTTTTACATGTATTATTTCTGGCACCATGATGACAAACATTTTGTGCTGTAGATTCCAGTCTGTAATTCAGCTGAGTGAGTGATCTGCCATGAGATGTATAGTGATGTACTGATGTGAGTATAGTGGTTTACTCAGTGGTACTTTGTTTAGTCTACATCCTTACAGTGGGTTTGGGGTTGGATTAAAACAGCATCACACTGTGAGTATTCCTTTCCTGCAGGATTCCTGTGGGTTGTAGCTTTGGCGAAATGTGTTGCAGCAGCTCCCTCTGTTTATTTTACTCTATTTAATAAAGCCCCTATCCAGCATGTCTCGTCACACCAGTGCATGCCTGCTCGAAACAGCAGGAATTCCTCCCTGATCGCTGGCTGAACTCGAGCTGAATAGATGTACTGTGGATAGATGTTCAGACGTTCAAAGCACATGTACAGAGTGATCCAGACTGTTGCTGCTTCTACGTTTTTATGTATTCATTTTATTCCAGGATATCTCTGCTTTCTCTACGTTTCCTTTTCTAAATAAAACAAAAGACAGAAAGGTGGAAATCTTAATTCTGTTGTATTGCAGTGTTAATGTGTTCCCTCTGACTCTGCAAACACCACCAGCACAGTATTACTCATCCAAATGAGCATCCTTCATGCCTGCCAGATGCCAGAGCAGAATATTTGAGGAGAGATGAAATTCCACAGGAAAAATGCCATCTGCAGCAATCTGCCCACTGTGGGGGAAATTATTTTTCTAGAATACTTTCCAGTTCTCACTTTTCAGAGTCATAGTAGAAGGATTAAGAACGTCCTGTCTTGTGCAGCATGCTAATAACAGCTAAAACGGTTCTGATGGGATCATTTCGTAGTGAATTTGTCTCAAAACAAAGACGCAGAGAAGTGTGTGTGTGGGGTCAGAACACATGTCAGGTATTTCTGCACACAGTCAACAGCAGATATTCGATAGTGTGGATACTTCAGCCCCTTTTAAGGCGAGCTGGCCTCCCTCAGCACTCTGCACCCCCCCCCCAGATCTCCCTCCATTAATTGTTGAGCAGCACTCTTTCATCTCTGCTCACTTTATCCAAAGAAAACAACATTACTGTGCACATTATGATTAAAGAATGTGCTTATGTTGGTCCTCCCATTCTACTTCTACTTGGACAAGAAACATAAAAGCGCCTGTTTCAGATCAGTAATGATATTAGTGCTGACTGTAGATGGACTGGGGTTGTGAGCCGAATATGTCTTGAAATAATAAATCTGCTTTTTTATTACAGTCTGGAAGCATGATAAGCTGAGGGAACACTACAGGTGATAGACCTTTAGTTTATTCAGACTCTATGCATCACTTCTTTTAACTTCTTACAGGCCACAGTGATAAAACCTGTTTCACGTGTAGACCGAGGACAGCTGAAAGAGGAGAATGTCTCTACACGGCGAAGGCATTGCTTTAAACTTTTCTAAATGTTAAGAGCTAATTGTTGTCACGAAGGCAGCGTATTTGTCTGGGACTAAGGCAGTACTGACTCATTCGTCACACTGAGGCAACCGCTGAATTGTTTTTCCTCCGGGTTTAATTATCAGCTGCCTGACAGGCTCAGTACAACATTTTCAGAGTGGCCGTATCTTGGGAGAAGCACATCCCATTCTTTTCTCTACCCCCCCACACACCCCCCTATTGTTCTGGAGAAGGAAAAGTGTTTGTTGTGGACTTGATTTGCAGCTGTGGGACCTTAACTTGCACCAAAAATATCTCTTGAGCAAAAGATGGCCTCTGATTAAAAGTTCTCAGTTGTCTAACCTGACACCCAGTTTATCCCAGAATGTGCAGCACAACACAACAAAGAACAACATTGTCATAACGTCGGACGCAGCAATAACAGGAACTGGTACAAATGAGATGTGGAGATAAAAGAAAAATGTGGCTCGTCGTAAAGTCGAACATTTTAACACAGTGACAAACAGCTGCTGGTGCTTCTCTGGGGAGGTTTGTCCTGTTTGTAACGTCTCAAATAGTGTTGCAACGTGGTGGAAAACAACTTTTTGGTATTTTTGCCTTCAATTTGATTGTTGTTTATCAGCGTTAGGGGACAGAAAACATTGGGAGAGACAGAGAGGAAGAAGGATTTAATGCAAAAAAGCTGCATGGCCATAATTGAAGCAGGGATGTGACAGTCTCTAAACATAAAAAGTTCTATCATTATTACTCATACAGTATAAGTCTCTGACTAAAAGTCACACAGGCAGATATGTGCAGGAGCCTACAGGGACGCCAGCCTCCTCACTGTCAATAACCAGTAGTGTGCGGACATTTTAACAGCTGTAATTATTACATTAATGATGGCTGCGCTCCAGTCGAGTGCTCCTGGTCTGTACGGTGGCTCGGTGGACTGAGGGATCCCTGGGAGCTGAGCTAAAGAGACTAAATACCTGCTGTAGCAAAGGTCTGTCATGTGTTTGAGTAAGACTGTGCTGCTGCCATCACAGTCACAGCTGTATTAGAGATGATTTGGCCTGTTAGCTTAGCTGACAACTGTGTAATGAGATTTACACACAATTAAATCAATGCAAGTTCCCTTGATTTCATAAATCAGACACTGACACTATTCTAGCATCATGGCAGGCAACCGAGGTAATAAATCAGATTATGATAACCTCAATTCTTCCTTATTTCATTTTTAAAAAATGAACACAGGCTTTTCTAGCAAATCAGTCAGTGTACAGACTGTTGGAGCAGTCAGCCTCTGAGATATTGTTCACATGTGAACTAGCTCCAGTGAAAACTGTTCACATCACAGTCTGTGGGTTAACCAGAGTGGCATCATTTCTAGAGCGACGTGTAAAAAACAGCTGAAAGTACTTTTTCTGTGCTTTGAGCACCACAAATACAAACTGTGTCTTTTCACCTCTGTAGTTCTGGGGAGGGGGCAGAAATATGTCTATGTCTACCAAGAGGGGTGGGAGAGGAAATATGTATCTGTAGTTTAGTTGACTGGCCCTTTAATATTATTATAACTCATAGCACGTTAATCTGAGATCAACAATGTCCTGGGTAATTAATGTCTAAGAGTGTGAGAATCACATAATGACCACATGAGAATTCAGTGGAGACAAGATGGAAATTATTAATAAAATAAATTGCCTCACTAATTAGCTGCAATGTAAACAATCTAATTATCTAAAACCTTTTTGTGTTAACTCAACTATTTAAGATATACACTATCTTAGATTTAAAACTTTAAAAATGTTGATTTCTGCTTCATCTTTTAGAAGCATGAATGATGTATATAACAACTGCATTTCGCTCCCCCAGATAGTTTCATTTTGTGCAACTTTTAAACGGAGTGCATCCATGGAGTGAACAGTTACAACAGTGGTTTGGAAATTAAATCAGCTACTGTGGATTTTGTGACGGTGCTGAAACTATTGATCATCTATTTTTCCATTGTATGTTTTCTGAAGCTGTTTGGCTGGATTTACACCAGAGGTTCTTCATCTTGAAACCTTTTCTCAGACGGATATCATTAATGAACCTGTCTAAATAAAAAAAAAACATTATTTATGACTTTCTGGTTGTCTGGAAATGTTATAAAATGTGTTTCACAGTGATTTCATTTTTTAATATATTTTTTCTACATGTGATCCTTTGCACGTGACACAAATATGTAGTAATAATAATAATAATAATAATAATAATGATTACTAATTTTCATAATTAATTCAGTTTTATTTTGTGCCACTTCATCCACGTGCGCCAGTGTTTGCGCTGCACGCACTTCCTTAGCAACGCGTGTGTGAACCAGGAAGTACTTTAGCATGCTGTAGCTAACTAGCTGCGGTTGGTTCAGAGCGGTGAAAGTTTGTCTCCGTCGGGTTTGTGAGTCCAGCTTCGGTCCGTGTGAGAGAGGCTGATGGTGGGCAGCCGGCAGTCCGGTGTCTGGTAGCAGAGGAGCGGAAACAGTACGTTTTTAATAGGTTGTTTCGTTGGTGTGTTAGCGAGCTGCTAGCTAACGAGCTAACGAAAACAGCAGACTGTTAGCTCGGCTTGAAGTAACTTGTTAGTCTCTAATGTGCCGTCCTCCTGTGTGCAGTGGACAGACAGTGACACTAACTGATACTGTAAGACTTAAAGTTTGATAACGCAGACTTTAAACTGACCTGCGTACCGACACGTTAACTGGATCATTTGGAAAGTTTAAAGCTAAAGTGAACCTTCATGGCTGCTGTCCTTCTGCTGCGAACAGGCTGTGATGTGGAGGTTTGTGAACCAGGGCTGTAAACATCCTGTTTGCTGGCTATGTGATCTCTGAACTACACTGAATGTAAATGTTTGTTCTCCCCTGACAGCTGAGTAGTGATTAATGTATGTTTTGCAAAGAGAACATTGGAAACTGTGCAGATTTCTAACTTCACCCACATAATCCATGAAGCTGCTGACTCTGATGATCCCTCTACAGTGATGCTGGTGTTTCTGTTTCTTTCACAGCTGGAAGTGAAGATGGGTTCCTTCCCTCTGCCTGATAGGCCGTGATAGGCTTGTCTAGTTATGCAGGGTTATGGAAAGTGTAATGAATTCTGCAGAAGAGCAGCAACCCTTCTCCCCCCTGGCCAACTCCTGGTCCAAGAAACAGGAAGCAAGCAAAAATCAAAAGCCAAAACTCGTTGGTGGATTTGTTTTAGTGCACGCAGGTAAGTGTGTACACCAGAATCACCTCAAAGTAAGTCAACTTGATTTATAGTACTTATATTGGTGCATCCTACAGTTATTACTTCAAGAACATTCAAACACTTCTTTTCTGATTGTTTGCTCTCAGGAGCAGGATACCATTCTGAGTCGAAGGCCAAGGAGTACAAGCATGTGTGCAAAAGAGCCTGCCAGAGAGTAAGTTTACTTCATGGGTGTTTCTGTAGAAGCTGGACATGTATGTGTGCAAACAAGCAGCACGACCCTGGACTGGGCTTATCCTCAGCCCAGCTGTAGATGTGTTATCAGTGCAACGTGGCACTTCACAGCATTTATTCAGTCATCAATTAAAGAAGCATTTCAGGGCTTTCCTTAAAGAATAGAAGAGTGGTGCTGCACCGTTACATCTAAATTGATCTATCTATGATTGATCTATCAGCCTATGTAGTCCAGTAGTTTACAGTTTAATCCTCCAGCCCTTTAAAATTCTGATCTTATCAATATTTCTATTGTCTTCAGACAGAACATGGACAACAGAACAACAACTATTGCATAATGTTTGAGCTTCATCAGTGAGATATTGGGATTTCTTCTTACTGAAGTTTGCTGCGGTTGGAGGGGGGGGGCATGTGTGAACAGCCGTCATTTCATATATTCTCAGTGAGATTCCAATCTGTGTTTTGGCAGCACCTCTCGAACACTGCAGTGTTCTCGTTTAGAAGTCGTTCCAGTTGTCATTTGGCCGTGTTTAGAGCATTTTGCCGTTGGAACATAACTCTCTGTTTTTGGCGCCCTAAAGCAGGTTCCAGCAGAATGTCCTAATATTTGTTTTTCAGTCCGTACAAGTTCCTCTGTGGTGCTGCTGTCACCCTCACTTTACATCAGGAGTGGTGTTTTCATCAAGTATGTTTTATTAAAGAAGGAATTCAAGAAGACATGAGAACAGAGTCTTCATTCATTTAGAAAACATAAAGCAAGAGAATACAGCTCATGACTGTACATGTCTTTATTCACACATACACAGACAAGGCAAACTTCATGTTTCAGTCCAGGATTCTTATTGCACGTTTTATGCCTGTTTGTGGCCCAGTTTTATCTCTCATTAGGAGCTTTGGATGAGGTTTAATCCAAATTACCTCTGTATAAAATGTTTTTTTCTGTTTGTTGGTGAGCAGGATATGTAGGTGTTCCAGCACACGCACTGTAGTGTGATTATGTAGTGGCTATAAAACAAAATTGGTGCCTTGAAGACACTTAAAATCATTCATTTTTATCCACTCCTCATCAGGACGAAGGCTGAAACCAGCAGTGGGTGAACTTGGTGCTTTGACTGGAAAGCTATTGCACTTTTAACCAGCTGTCTGTGTGTCTCTTCCAGGCTGTGGACCGGCTCAAAGCTGGCGCACTTGCGGTGGAAGCAGTGGCTGCAGCGCTGGTTGAACTCGAGGTTTGATGATTATGATCCAGTTTTATTTATTCTTTTTGATGTAGAGTCAACCTTTATCAAAGATACCCCGTGTACATAATGTAGGAGAAATAGTTTTAGGCCCTGATTGGACTTTAAAAAGAAAAACAACATCCAAAAAATGCTGCTGACGGCGTGAACAGAGGAGCTGGAGAGCCTCGTTTGTCCTGAAGTCAGACAGACCACAGAAGTGTTTTAGGCTCTGATTGTTGGTGTGTTACGGTGAGTGGTTCACCAGCTGGAACTGTTGATTCATGATGTTATGAAATATTTGTAAATGTCTTGTTTTAAACCACACCCTGTATTCCATGTTGTCACAGTCAGTACTGACTGTTCTTTTACAGTAGGACACTGGGCCAAAGAGAGAGCGACCCTCCTGGTTAAACTACAGAACAATAAAGGATTACTTAGCGTCAGCAGATTAGTATTGACAGTATGGCTCATCACAAAACCAGTTTTATTCTACAGTCTGCATGTTTTTAATTGTTCTCAGGACTCTCCTTTTACAAATGCGGGCATGGGCTCCAACCTTAATTTGTCAGGGGAAATTGAATGTGATGCCAGTATCATGGATGGGAAGTCACTGCATTACGGCGCCGTGGGGGCCATCAGCGGTGAGTTACTACACGTGTGTTCATGAAATACTGTTCTGTTGTTGTGGCACCGAAGCTCCGTCACCTGGAAGTCATGGACATGAGTCAAGTTGACTGTGGGTCGACGCTGAGCTGATTTTCTTTCTACCATCTCAGAGTTTGTAGAGATTGTGAGGGATTTGGCTTCATTCGTCTTTACAATGTGGGACCACCCACTTTTACCTGGAGAACAACCAGGAATGCTGTTAACGTGTACACGTCAGCATACTCGGAGAGTTTTCCTTGAAGACTTTCAACAAAAGCCCTTTTTTTTTTTTTTTGCAAGACCTTGAGATTTATTCCAACCAGCAGCCTGGGGGTGAAAGCTGGCACTTAACATTTAGTCCAAAAGACAACATATTGTTTTTATTACCACGTCTGCATCATGCAACAGTTAGCCACAGAATTTGTACATGATGAATGAAACTTTGTTGGCTAGATATAAAATGAATACCTGCCAGCCTGTGTTTCTCATTAGCTCACAGAATTCAGTGAGATGTGCTTAAACAGGCAGAAAGCAGCCCAACATTCAAAGGTGTGATTTCAATGGCAAAATGAGGAAAAATGTGCATTACTGCAGAGAAAAGTCCAACAACAGACTTGGTCTGGTCTGTTAATGACTCCTTTATTCCTTTTATTGAAATACCAATACTTGGCCCATATTGATTTGATTTGAATGATTACTGCGTGTGGTTGCAAAGTCTGATCATAAAGTGTCTTGACTTGTTTACGCTGTGATACGCTGTGATAATTCTGCCTTGTCCTTCAGGTATTAGGAACCCAGTCTTAGCTGCAAACCGTCTGCTGAGTGAAGCACAGAAAGGGAAACTATCAGCTGGCAGAATACCACCCTGGTGATTATCATGGGTATTGATTAGTATCATAGTCATGTGACTGTGTCCACTTTTATGGATGTCGATTGTTTTTCCTTTGTCAGTTTTTTAGTGGGGCGAGGAGCACATGATTGGGCAGTCAGCCATGGAATACCGCCGTGCCCCTCAGAGAAAATGGCCACCAGTGAGTTTTGTTGCACTGATTCAGAAATACGCTTCATTTAAGAGATCAATTTTCTGTTGTCCTGAATTCACCTCTCCGCACTCAGAGTTCAGCTTATCTGCGTACAAGAGGAACAAACGAAAGATGGAGCTTGCAGAGAAAATGGACACAGGATATAATCAGACAAAGAAGAGACGACAATCAAGTGAAAATGTGAGTACTGTGTCGGCAGGTAGAATAAGATGAATAGTGTGCTGGGAAGAATCAAAGCTATCGAGTGTTCAAACTTAAGAGGAGCAGCAGTAAGAGCAGGGGGTTTTCTCCAGAGTCACACATACTCAAAATTCACCAGTGGATCCGTCATGGCTGCCACGACCGATGAACCTGGTTTGCTCCTAAAGTCGGTCTCATCGTGCTTATAGACCAGCACACAGACTCTAAACCAGCAGAGGAGTGTGGGGGTGTAGTGCATCAAACTGAATTTTAAAAAATGCAGGAAACATCAAGTGGAAACATCAAGTAGATGATCTTTTATGCGAGGAAGGAATTTACCAACTCTACACGAATATCAAAATATCTTGTGCCAGTGATGTTGTCACATCCTCTCAGGGTCATCAGAGGAAATCACAGGTCATCACAGAGCGGCCAAGAAACCATTAAAGTGTTGACAGGAGTCAGAGCGAAGCTCCGGTGCCCTGATGAGGAGCTGAGCAGGAAGCAGTGAAGCACAGGGTGGGACAGCCCACTGTGCTTCACTGGACCTGCACTATTGTTTATTTGGTTCAGTCACATTAATCCTCAGTATTGATGATATATCCATAAAAAGAAAGTGTAACAGCTAAGATGAATTCTTTGTTGACTTAGGGAAGTGATCTATGATTAAATGATTGATTATCGTGTCACATGGCTCTTTAGCCTAATGAGAGTTTAAGGTTTGAGCTGCCCTCTCCTCCCATCTGTCTCTCTTGTGTTTACACAAACTGTTTGACCTATTAAAGATTCATTTGAATTGATTTGGTGTAATTAAGCCACCGCTGATGTGGACATAACTAATACTGCTGTTCACATGCATGCCATGTTCAGGGCTTTAGGGTATTTCACAGGAATTTGGCATCAGCTTTGTCTTTAATTTTTACTCTGCCATTGACATGTAAAGTCAATTAACAGGAAATAACCTCCTTTTG
Organism: Pempheris klunzingeri; assembly: GCF_042242105.1. Taxonomy (NCBI): domain Eukaryota; kingdom Metazoa; phylum Chordata; class Actinopteri; order Acropomatiformes; family Pempheridae; genus Pempheris; species Pempheris klunzingeri. The sequence goes on along the minus strand of NC_092023.1, from coordinate 707,933 downwards.
AAGAATGGTTATTAGAGACTTGCGGGTTCACCAAAAAGCATTATTGCAGCAAGTCTGGTTTTAATTTTCATACACAATGTTCTTTGTATCCCTCTGTCTTTTTGCCAAGCAATAAAATCTTTCCATTCTTTCTTTTAGTGCAATATAGGCACCTGTCTCATGGTGTATAGCTGCAGTGTTGTTCAGGAAACCCTAAAGCATATCAGCACAACTCCAAAGGTGCCCTTAGGTTTTCCACTGGGTACGTACGATGGGTTTTATCATTTAAGGACGCTGATAAGGATCGACAGGATGGTCTTTGTAGCGTTTGAAATAGCTGGCTGTGGTTCTGTTTGGCCTCTGAAGCCTGGAGACGGGGCTGATTTAGGAGAGCACAAGACGTTGAGAAATGCTGCTGCCTTTTTTTTCACTCTGGCTCTTTAATCCAGGGTTCAGTGAAGACCTTTGGTTTCTGGTGGGACTGGATCACTCTGATCATGTATCATAATGCCATTTTGCACATTTACCCTGTAGAGCTCCATTTATCATGACGTCTGAGTCATGATGGCTCACAAACAAGTCCCTACCAAAGCAAACTGCAATCAGGGACAGAAAAGAGCTGATTAAAATCACAACAGCACATTTTTAATGAAAGATGAAGGGCAAGGAAGAATGATTCATAAACTCATGCAGAGCTCTCTTAGTTCTGGAAAGTCAAAGACAGTCCCAGACCATGCCTGACTGGATGTGGATGTTTGGATGTCTCCTGTTCTGTTGGCTAAAAGTGTCACTGGAGAACGATTCTCATGTGAATCTGTCTGTCTGTGTGTGTTTGTTTCTCCTCTCCCTCTCTCTCTCTCTCTCTGTCTCTCTCTCTCTCTCTCTCTCTCTCTCTCTCTCTCTGTAGGAGAACGGTTCAGGGTGCCTCGACACGGTGGGAGCCGTTGTGGTGGATCTGGAGGGGAATGTAGCCGCAGCGGTGTCCAGTGGGGGTCTGGCCATGAAGCACCCCGGCAGGGTGGGCCAGGTAGTCACACCCTCCTCCCCTGTCCTCTCTGTCCTCAGCTCCTGTAAATAACAGATGTTTATGGTACATGAGTTAAGACTGAGCCAGGCCTGTTTTCAGAGACATGGTACCATATTTGGTACCATTGTGTATCATCTCTGATTTTACCTTTACATCGCTGTATTTAGAGGACACCCACGTGAGTGTTACGATGACGCTCTGTGCGTCCAGTCTCCTTTTTATTCCTCTAGTGGCCTGAACTTGGCCTGGCTTCAGATCAGGGGTTGTTAGTGAACAGCTCTTACCAAAGAAACCTCCCAGCCTACTGATCCCCTCCCTTTGTTTCAACCTTTGCCATGTTAATCTTGCATTGCTGCTGTCTGATGTTATTAATAGAGCTTAACTTTTGTCCGGATAGTCTAAATAAATCCTAGTAGAACATTTATGTGCTGAAAGTCTTTGACTTTGAAGCAGCAACACTTGTGAGTTTGCACTGACAACAGAATGAGTGAATGGGTGGGATTTACTGCCTTGACCTCATTAACATTATCGCTGGTAAAAAACCTGAAGCTCAGAGCAGCAGAGTTATGAGTATGGCTCGCTGTTCTAGTGTAGTTAATGATGTGGAAATGTAAATTAGCATGCAGTGACCACCCCTGCCTGCAGTGTGAGTTTTAAATTCATTTATTCAGCCATGAGCATGCCTTTCTCTTATTACTTATTTTCTAAACAGAGATATTAAAGTTAAACAACAGCAGAACTACTTTGCATCCAAAATAGCCTCTTTTCCTTTCTTTTCTCAGGCTGCACATTATGGATGTGGCTGCTGGGCTGAAAATGCCTGTAATATGAACCCTTACTCTACAGCAGTGAGTACCTCAGGTATACCACAGCACTCCCTACCACCTCCTTCACACTGTGTGTGTGTGTGTGTGTGTGTGTGTACCACTGGCCTGCCTTTTGTTTTGGAGATGATATGAATCAGAAAGAGAAATGAGATGTGAGCCTCCTATTTATCATCAGTGTGTCAAACTTCAAACAGCCTGATAATACTTTCCGATGACCTCCAACCGTCAACCAACCAAATTCCAGCGGAGTGATTCTCATCAGTCACTTCCTCGACTGATTGAGTCATCGTTCTCTGCTCTTTGTTAGTCAGCTGCGTGCCAGGTGCTTTGCAGAGCTCTTTGGATTTGCAATGACATGTGACACCTGCTGTAGATGATATGATATGATATGATATGATATGATATGATGTGATATGACATGATGGAGGCAGGACGGCTGGCAGAGCAGCTCTAAGGTGGTAAATGTGCAATCAGAAGTGAAGTTATCTGGACTCGGATCATAACTTCGCTGGCACCAGTGGTTCAAATACTGGTACAAATACCTCTATGAATTTATGTTGGTACAATAAATAAATAAGGTTTATAGTTAGGAATTCTACATTATATGAAGAATTCTACATGTACAGTTTTAGGAAAGTTGGCTGGCAACAGTTTTTGTTGAATGTTTTATTTCTTTAAGTTCTATTTATTGAGGAATGCAGCTGGCTGTTGTTCCTCTGAAAGCAGAAGGGAGAAGCTGAACTTCTCCATCTGGCAGTCTTCTGGGTTCCCGTTGCGGTTAATAGTGGCCATCAAGATTTAAGGTTTGAAAGTCTGTTAATGCTTGTCAATAACTTATCAGGAAAGTAGAGCTATTTAGACAGCTCTGGCTGCCTCAGATGTTATCGTATCGTATGTATCGCTGGAAATAAAGTACAACCTCGTATATTTTAGTCTTTAGTCATCCATTTTATTTTAATAGTCTTACCGGGAAACAAGGATGTTTGAAACTGTTCGATCCTGACTTTTTACTCTTCTAGAGAAAATAAAAATGCATTTAACAAATTAAAAAACTAACAAACAGTAAAGCAGGTCATTAGAGCTGATCGGTCAGTTACGACGTTCTCCAGTCTGTTATTTCTGAATAACAGATCGTCGTCATGTGGACTTGTAGTCAGATTGGTACTGTGGGTGCAGTTCTGATAGCAGAAGCATGAAAATGACCTCTAATGTATAAAATAGTTTTTAAGTCTGTACTTTGTGTCAAATGATTGATTTCCTAGTATGAAGCTGTGTGATAAGCAGAACGAACCGTTTTAGGATGATTCAGGTCCTGCGTCACGCTGTAATGACCAGCTCTACGTTATCAGTGACTGCTGAGGTTTTCTTTTTGGCAACAAGAGCCTCATGAACTTTGTGATTAAAAGTGCTTCAGCCTTTACAAGTCTGCTGTCACAGGAGCGGGGGGGGCGTCTCCTAAAGTGGCTCTGCAGGGCTCAAACTAATGCACAGAGTCAGCTGGACAAAGACATCCTGCCATTTCAAAAACAAGTTGCATGTTTTATGCATCGTATCCAACCATGCCTTTGTGTCTCCAAAAGTTAGAGTGGATCCCTCTTCTAGCTGAAAGCAGCATTGCTGCTTGTGAGCTGTACGGTCTTGAGTGGGAGGTAGGGAGGGTATATTAGCCCGCTCCTTTAAGATGTGTAGACGTCTGTGACATAGCTCCTGGGGAACATTAAAACCTTTTGATGTGGATCTGTAGCCTAATGCACGTCAGTGCGGACGAGCTGATTTGATGGGACAGGCTGGAGCTTGACTCATATGTTCTTGGGCCACTGAGACAGGCGGCATTTTGGACGTTTGAATATGATCACCAGCAATCAGTGAGACATTCAGGGTAGTAAACACTAATTCTGGCCCTATCGTTCTATACAAACACTTCTTACCACTTTGAACTTGTCCTCTGCAGCATAAAGCTGTTTAGAGACCGATCCACCCTGTATTTATCACCCTGAACAGACTGTATATCATGACTAATTATTCCAGTTGATGAAGTGTAGATTCTTGCTCTGTATGTATTTTCACCTCATCCTGTTTTCCTATATTGTGGCTTTCCTTTGATGCTGCTTAAAAACAGCTTTCCTTATGGGTATGGAGCACATAATGTGTGTTCCAGTACAACACCTGTTTTTAATTTCCTAACATGAAAGGCATTCCCCTCAGAAGAAACAGAAAAACAGTCCTTTGCATTCGGACACGAGGAGTATGATCCTCGCTATATGTCACCCTCTCCTCCCCTCCCCTCACCCCCTCCGTCCCGCCCCCATCATTCTTGTCTGTTTTGTAGTATGCGGCTCATGTAGGTCTTTGTTTTATATGCGCTGACTGCTCCGCCTGGCCTTTTCTTTGCTGTGGCCAGTGAGAGAGGAGCTCTCAAACTCTGCTGTTTACTCCTGCTGCTGTTGGCTGTCACATACTGTGTCTTTGTTTGTTTCCTTTTTACATTTCTCTGCTATTAAGTAGCTGCATTTCCAGTTCAACTGTTTGTGCTGCCACAGCGTGCAGTTCTCCGGGGACTCAGCGGTTTATGGTAAACACATTACAAAAGGTGCAGTACCTGGCCAAGCCGGCGTTCTGCTCTCGTTAGAGAAGAACGTCAGATTGCTCCAGGCATCTGGTCTCCACAGTTACCGACCTACATTCAGTTCTGTTGTAGTTACCTGATATTTTATGGGGCCTTCATTTGTGTTTACAGAAACAACAAGGCTATATTCTTAAGTCTTAATGGGTTTTCACCGGAGCCTCTGCCAGATGTGTTTCTTTGAGATTTCTTGTCTTTGTCCTGAATAGAGGCAGACTTTACATGCAGAAGATCTTATTGTAAGCATGCAGCTTGCATTCAATACCTGTATTTTACAATATGTGTGTTTGGTTCATTAGGCAGTAAGTAGCATGTTATCTCAGATATAAAAAAGCACACCTGCTATGTTTTGGCTGGGAAGTGGCAGAGGATAAGGTGAGACATTGGTACAGGCTGCCCAGGCTTTTTATGGTTTGCTTGAAGGCTAAACAAAATGCTTTGTTTCTCTCCTTTGACTTTTGTGTGTACCACACACTGCATCAGTGAAGAGCATCAGACAGACCAGGTGCTAATTAGAGCCCAGCCTGCAGGCAGCGCTCGGACAGGATTTGAATTGAATCGGAGGGTTTGGTTTGATCATGAATAAAATGTTTGAACACTTTTTAACTCTCTGCTTCGATGCTGCTGTTTTGTTTCTGTGTCACAGATGAAACGATCAGTTTTAGATTTGGCACGTTGTTGCCACTGTTTCATTTCTTAACACCCACTGCTGGTCTAGAAAATAGTCTCTTCCTGTTTACCTTCCATATTTGAATGATATTTTTTGTGTTTGGCTATGAAAGCCAAGTACCACGTCTCTAAAGAGTATGTGAACATGCTGATGTATCACCTGTTCATTTAAATCTGGTGTGCTAAATGTGTAATGGTGATATATATTATAAGTATACATGCACATACTACAGTTACACAGTGATCCAGATAGTGGAATTAATACGTGGTGGGCGCTGTTTAAAATTCCCAGGCCAGCTGGGAATCTGGGCAGGGAAAACTGAAGCGTGTGCCCATGAGCAAGGCAGCTGTGCTTGGATCCCATAGCTGCTGTCATCATAAATACATAAGGACATAATAAAACTACTGAGAGCACGCTGAAGTGACTGCAGTAGCACCGGATCTTTTGTCCGAGCTGAAAAAGCAATCGTTCCATTGCATTGTGCTCCATTACGTAACGTAATAAGCAGATCTATTGGAAAAATGTGATCTTTGTAATAGGTTTTGCGTATCAAAGCATAGTATTACTGATTCATGAATTCATATAAACAAGATGTGAAATATTAAGACGTGATTAGCACCATACAACGTTTTAAAGAATGAATGGTTTGTACTTCAGGTGCTCCAGCTTGATTGAAGGCATGCTGTAACAAAGAAATGAGTTTGTACAAGTTAATATAAAGTGTCTTGTGTGTGTGTGTTGCCAGGCTGTGGAGAGCATCTGATTCGCACCATGCTGGCACGGGAATGCTCTGCTGCCATGCAGTCTGAAGATGCCCACCAAGCACTGCTGGAGGCTATGCAAACCAAGTTCATCAGTGAGTCACCCACACGCAGCCTGGTTCCCACTCCTGTCCATACACTCGCATTAGCCGGCCAAGAACGTGTTTGCAAGGAACACAATTATGCACGGAGGGAATTAAACTAACAAACAGATGTTGCATAACATAAAGAATGAGCTAACAACTGGAAACATTGGAAATAATAGAGACAGCTTTTGATTTATGGATCGTTCTCGCTGTTTAAACAGCCTTCAGTCGCTCCACACATTACAGCTGACAGCCACAGACAGTTCTGGAAGACAGAATTGTTTTGTTGAAACTTCATGTGAAGATGTAATTCTTCTGCTATATTCTCAGAAGTGGTCAGTTTTAGAAAGTCTTGTTAACTGTGTTTGCTGCGCCTGTGAATGACCACTGGGATGGCTCCGAGAGGGCCGAGCACAGGGAGGAACATGTGGGAACATGTGGTGGTTTCTGCCTTGTTTTGGCCTCCTTTAGAAGTCCGTCCCAGTTTGGCTTTGTCATGGACATCTGTAACAGCAAGACGTGTGGAAGGGATGGATGAAGTCAGTTTGAAGTTAATTCTTGTGTTCCATAAAGCCTGCTTTAGTGAGAGCAGTGGTGTCTGTGTGTCTCTGGTGTGGAGGCACATTCTCTAAATATAACAGTAACTGTCACTAGAGATACACCTACCAAGCAACACATACACATATCATTTATTCTTCCTCTATTGTTGTGGGTAGAATAATGGTGAACATTAAAGCATAATTGTTGTGCTCTCATGTTCATAACATGCAATGCTTTCAGCCTTATTATGGAATGTTTAACAAAAGATATTTAAGAGCCTTTTCAACATGTAAAACAAATAGCAGACGTTTATGTGACTGTCATACAAGCTAGACTGAAAAAGTGTTTTATGGAGTGAAGGAAACATTACAACAAAGAGACAATGGCATCCAGACACAACAATGTTTTCATCAAATGCACCATTGGTCCTGTTTTCCTTCCACTTGTTGCTCTGCTGAGACTTTTGAGGACGCTCTGTAGCTGTTTATGGTTTGTTCTTTTCCAAACCAAGCTTTATTCTTTTCCTTTATTGCCCCACTCTAATCTGCCAATCCAAGTTTTTTAGTGAACACAGCACCTCATTCAAGTCCGGCTCCTTTAGTCCTTTAGGAGTTTAGTCAGGGAGCGAGAAAGGTCCTCACTCCACACAACAGATTGTTGTTAGTTCTGTGGAAGTAAGTGTGAAGCTGGGTGTATTATGTTACCGCCTGTCATTATCTTATTGTGCTAAAGCCTGCTCATATAAATGGAGTGAAATATTTTTTATCAAGAAGTCTAAATAAAATAAACACATCAAGACAGAATAATAGACTTCAGTTGTTGAACTTGAGTGGAAGGATTTTCCCTCTGATCACTGTAATTGGATTAAAATGTCTGTTTTGTAAAGTCTTCTCATGTGTTCTCCTGAAAGCATACAAGAGCAGAACTGTGTGATTTTCACCATGTTTGAGGTCTCCTGTGGTGTTTTCTGTGTGACCAGGCTCACCCTTCCTGGCCAGCGAAGATCGTGTTTTGGGTGGGGTAATCGTCCTGCGCTGCTGCAGATGTGTGGAACCCCCGCCATCTCAAAATATTCAGGGTATACTGGGTAAGACACTCATCTCTGATGGCTCTCAGACCTCCACAGCACAGCTTACAGAGGAGAAGATCAATCATCAGATAAATGGGGAGGAGGGGGGGGGCACTGTGGCTTCCCTGTCGGGTGGTCTGTGTTTTAACTTCGGCACAATCAGCTCTGGTTTCACACCCTCCGTCTCAGATTCACACAGAGACCTCCCACTGTGGAAGCAACAGCTAATGTTCACAGCAGTGGAGGCGCTCTGAACGCTGCTAGAGTGATCTTTCTACCTGGAGCTTCTGAGGATGATCCTTCCTCTCTCAAAGATACCTTCATGGAGACGGACTCAGTCTGGAGTCTGTCCAAAGTTTAGGCCTCGTCACTTTCCGCTGGGTTTTAATGTCGCCCTCTTCCTCCAGTGTTTATTTGAACATGCTGTGTGCCAAACCTTAGTGTTAAAGTTCACTAGAGCAGATATTTCTCCCCTGTAGGAGGAGAGACATGATGACTAGTGAAGTGCTATTTATATTCTACATTAAATCCACTTGAGTAATAAAATTGTCCAGAGTATCACTTACTCGGTGACGTCCAGGCCCTGTTTGATGCTGTTTATGGAGCGTAGCCCTAGTGCAGAGTGTGGACTGCTGAAGGATCTGTGTTGATTTACAAGAACAAACAGTAGGTCAACCACATCCTTCGAGTGCTGTAATTGAGTTTTTACTCTGCCTCACAAGTTCTACCTTCCTTTGCAGTCACGTCGCAGCTCCAAATCATATATTTCCATGATAATGGGCATGCTCAGGGTTTACCACAGTTTAGCACGCTGAGTCACCTGCCAAACCTTTTTCCTCTGGCAGATGGGAACTGTTGATTTCTGCTCATGTTTTACTTTAGTGGCAGTCTGTCGTCTCCCCACACGCTTGCTCTGCACCCGTGCTCTTCTTATTTATGCTATTACATTTCTGTGAATGTAGATTTCTATTAATTCATCTTCTCTGTGTGTTTCCACAGTGGAGTTCCTATGGAGTCACACCACAGAGAGTATGTGTGTTGGCTACATGTCTGCCCAAGATAGCAAAGCAAAGGTGAGCTTCACAGTTAGCTTGACATACAGATGCACTTAGGCTACAGAGGGATGTAACCATCCTCACCTCAGTAACAACACTGAGACAACACGGCCGTGGGTGCATGAAGTAAACTGTATAATACTGGTCAGTGCCAGCGTCTGTTCTTTTTTGTGATTCAGTGTGGTAATATTGGTAACTGTTGAATTGGTTCTAAACTTGTTTCACAGCACATAGTTTATGTTGATTTGACAAATAGTTGCTGCTGACGGGTTTCACCGGGGGTTAATTGGGGTTAAACAACTTTCTGATTCTTTATTCTTTTATTATATAAGAAGATGAGAGAGCAGTCAGTCCTTCTCCTCCTCCTCCTTCTTCTTCTTCCTCCACATGTAGAGTTTTAATGTCCTGAGAAGCAGCAGGCTCTGTCCCTGCTAACTGCACCCCTAGCATCTTCTGTAGAGACAAATCCCTCCCGTGATAGTCACACTGGAGCTGGTTCATGCTGTCACCAGGAGGAGCTGCTGGAGGAGCGACCAGTATGTGATCCCTCACCGGCTTCCCCCTTCAAACCCTGAAGGTTTTTGTGTCCGTGGCAGAGCTAAGCCAAAGCCCAGGTCCCTGTGGTCACAGGCAAGAATCTCTGCCCTGCAGCACCTGTGCTGCCTCTCTTGGTCGGTATGTCGTCTGTTGGCAGCGATGCGTTTGGATTATGGGACTAAAGACCTTTGCAGAACTCTTCTAAATAGAAGATAACACTGTGAATGTTTGACTTTGGTCCTGAGCTCCTCCTCCAGGACGTTAACTCACCAAAATCAGCAGCAAAACTCCAGTGCACGAGTTGTTTGTCCATGTGGCTCTAAAGCAACGCGGCTCGGTGTCAGTGCTCCGCTCTCTTGGCCCTAAATGGAGTCTCAGCTCAGACTGATTTGTTTGGCTGGTGTATCTCTGTCACTCTCTATAAAGAGAGGGCACTGTTGTTCAAACCTGGTTCAGATTTCAAAGTGTTTGCCCTCCGTCCCGTCTCCCCGCCCCCTCACCCGTCCTCTCTGTCTCTTGCTCTATCTTGCTCGTCACTCCCCCTCTCTGGCCCTACCTGGTCCTAAAGTACCGTAAAGTTTACTGAAAGTCCGGCACCACTGGGGATATCGGTATCAATCTGCATACTTGTCAGATGTGCTCTGTGTATTGGGCTTTGTGGTGGAATGTGAGCATGCGAGCTCCCCTTTCACGCCTGTGCCAACGTAAAGAGGTGAACAGAGCACACTGAGCCGTGTGCCGTTCAGGGCCACTTTCACTGTTATGGTAGTTATGTGTAGTTGGTATTTCTTATGGCATATAGTAGGCACAAGCCTGCTTTGTCAGTATCTCCACATTGTTCATACTGTACTGTACTAAATCCATCTGAGCTGCAGATGGGAGGGATTCAGCTTAACGTCCTGTGATTGGTGAAGCAGAAGATGCTGTTTTATCAGCAGATAATGGAGGAGAATGTGGTTCCCAGTGAACTAATTAGGCAGAGAGGATTGACACGGAGTCAGAAAAGAGTTCCATATGTTCCTTTGCCACACGGCCACGGAAATCATGCAAACCACAAGGGAGGAGCAGAGCAGCAATGTTCAGCACCTGCAGGCTGATCCTGTTTAATTTAAACTGCAGAGAGATCCTCGGCCTGCACGCCACAGATGCATTAAAGTAAGCAGTTTAAAATCTATTGTGGTGAGCCTCACTTAAGTCATTTATGTATGCAGAACGTTCTGTATGAAATCAGTGTGTTCAGTGGGTGCAGATCCAGGAGTGTCATCTGTCAGTAGTGGTTTGTGGATCTCCTGGGAAATGGTATCCACTTCCTCCCGACAGGGCACTGGTGACACAGTGATATTGGAGAGTGCAGCCAGGAACACAGCTGCTCCACCAAACCTCACGCTGCTATCAGGGCCGAGCTGCTTCCACATGCCTCCGTGGCTCGCGCCATCTGCATACCAGAGAAACTGGCTCCTCTGTCCTTCACAGCTCCACACTGGGCGCAAAACTAGGCTTTACCCGCCGCTCCCCAGCTGGGCCAGAGTTTCCCCACAGTCCCTGCCAACATATCATCCACTGAGAGGACGCCATGTGAGAGCATCTGTTTTCCCTCCAGTACGGTAACCTTCAGAAAGCCAGAGAGAGCCTTAGCGCAGCCATCCCCAGTCTGCTGTCTGTCAGAGGGGGGCAGGAGGGGGCACCTGCATGTCCCTGGTGTTGATGCATAACACGCTCATCCAGTGAAGACTTTCTTGACTGTTTTTTGGTAAATACTTGCTGAAGAAAACGTGATAAGGACTGGTGCTCCCATCGCCTGAGTAACTGATCCTGAGTTCTTCAGCGCCCTGAAGATTTCATATAGAACCAGAACCATCGGCGGCCTCAGCTGCTGTTCTACAGACATTCCTCCCATTCCTATTAGCATCCCACAGGGTGTTTCTATCCAGCCAGAGTCCATCTTGCTCTGCTCCTCTGTGATAAGGACATGAAAGGGCTGATGCACAGTAGCAGGAGTATTTAGGGCAGAGGTCAGGCTGGATTTATACTGTAAGAAGTCGACTTCTCTCTGACTCTGTTTTAACACTCAGATTTATATGTGTATATTTTGTCTGACAAATGACATACAGTCATAAACTCAGGAGAACAGTGAAGCGTGCTGTAGCTTAGTCCAACTGTTTTAGATGTCAGGTCAGTTTTTCAGACGCTGCTGGCAGCTCCTCTGAGTTTTTCTTCTTACTTTTCAGTCAGATGTTGTTTCAGGGGAAAGTTAAGTCTTTTGACATTAGACTGTAAAATAGCTATAAAGCAGCAGTTCTGCAGAGGGAGAGCATCTGGTTTTATTCAGACGCTCACCTGTGTTTGCACTGGAGAGGACATCAGAGCAACACGAAGCTGCACGGACAGGTTGGTGGCGGCGCTTCAGAAACAGTTGGACTATTGTTTTATTGTTTCTCATGATTGGACAGATGAAAGACGTGTAGGATTCACAGCAGCAGCAGCAGCAGCAGCAGCACGGCCAGCTCAGCTCCGTCCTCCTGGACATCATTACCACTTTAAAGCTTTAGCTGCTCAAATTGTGTGAGGCCAGAAACAATCCAATAGCATGTAGTTACTGTCTGCTTTGTGTCGAACACGACAAATGCCTTTTATTATGGTGCATTTTGTTTTTATTATCCATCTTGCATGGAGAATAAATAGCATATGATTGTTTTTTTTATTTTAAAGAAAGAAATGTGAAAACCACAACACAGACACGGCGGCACAGTCACAGAGCTAAATTTATCCTTTGGCCAACACTGTGGTGTTAATGTGTGGCTCCTCCAGCTCCTAAACACATTCATATCACCAAAGAATGTTGTTTTGCTCCCACAGATACAATAGAACTGTGTTTCTTCACGTTATGTTTTGACTCGGTCCTGTCATGTGGTCACTGCAGTCACTGCGTGTCATGCTGGTTACCGTCTTTCTTTAGGTTTGCGTGTCTTCATTTTTATGTCTTACTATCTAGCCCAGATATACGATTCTACATTCTGTTGCTCCTCTTTCAACCTCACCAACTTTCTAATTAGTCTTTGCTGCTTCTCTAAACAAGGATTAGTTTAAGAAGTGAAGTGGAGCTGAAGTTATTGTGAAGGAGATGTTGAGACATCAGACGATCTTAAAACCACTTTAAATTAGTGATTGGATGGTGTTTAGTGAGTGAGTGCTGCTGATTACTCTACTGATAAGCCACTTTGGTGTTTTTGCTAGTAGAATTGAGCCGAATCAGCAAAATATTGAAGAGCTTTTCTTCATGAATCAAAAATCTGCTGCAGACTGAAAATCAAGATGTAAAACACAAAAGCTGTGAGTGTGAATGAGTCATTCAGTGTTTTCACATGAAGCTGCAGCGCTGTGTGTGTGACGCTGCCCAGGCCTGATGTCACCCAGGTGTTGGGCCTGAAGCGCCACTCATCCTCACCGCCGTGTCCCCGAAACCTGCACGCAGGAATCAGAGCCATAGTTTGTGAGGCTCCTCGCACCGCGGTGGAGTGATCGCTCCTGTCCGCTCACTGTCCACTGGGTCAGACTGAAGCCTGAAGTGAAGGGCTTGAAGGTCGTTCTTAGGGGTGAGGGTTGGGGCACGTTGTTGTCATTGTCAGACACAGTGTTCTTGTGAATTATATGAAGTCATACAGCTAGCCGCTAATTGTGCCCAGTAGTGTATTTTCAGCTGTGTTTTCAGTGTGGTACAGATTTAAAAGAACATTGCAAAGCTCTCTCCCTCTGACATGCAAACATCAAAAGGAAAACATTCAGCTTGTCACCAGTAGTTGATTATGACTCAGCTATGAAACGGTTTAAACGAGGCCTTTCTGTAACCTCGTCTTTAGAAGATGAAGGGGAGAGGATGAACCCAGAAAGGGGTCCTGCAGGCATAATAGCCCCTGAGAGCGTTGCCATGTGTGCACGGCCTCGTCTGGCTGTTGTCCTATTGTGGTGACAGTTGCCCTCGGGGTGCCGGGGGCCACGGTCCAAGCCTTCACAAAAAGAAGTCCAGTAGAGATGAAGGCGCCCGCCACTGAAGGAGTGATGTCAGGCCAATTCAGCGGCCCGGTCAATAAGTGGACGGACTCTCCCCCCGAGGCTGCAGACCGCCCTCCCCTCTGTGGAGAGAGAGAGGGGAAGGAGGGTGACGGCAGGGAGAGTCGGTCACCTTTGATCCCCGGTTGAAGTATCACTCTCGTCTTTACAGCTGTGTTTGCCCCCACCCCCTCCTCTTCCTCCCCTTTGTCTCAGCTCAAACACAGAACAGCAGCGGTCTGTTCCCTTAATCCACTCTGTCTCTCTATAAATACTCACTTGGCATCTCCGGGCCTCAGGGGAGCGTGTCCATGATGCAGCGGCAGTCCTCCATTCATCACCCTCGTCTGTGATAGTATTTGGATTTAAATTGTATTAACATGTAGCCCACTAAAGCTTTGGTGCCCCCGTCATCCTTGGAGCTGAGTGATGTCCTTCAGTCGGCCCCAGTGCTGTCAAATCAGAGGAGAAAGGATGACCGTCTTTACGCCTTTGTGGGGAATTCATTCAGTTTGGACGCACGCAGAACCACAGACGTGCAGCTGGGGGGGGGGTGCCAGAGTGATGGGGCATCATGAGTGCAGGGAAGGAGCCCTCAGGCCTCGGTGCTACATTTAGCCCGTAGCTGTGCGCTAATCATGAACCAGATGTGATTGTTGTCCAGGCTCTGTGTTGGTGTCCCATGGTGGTAGCGTTGGACTGTTCGGGCTGCTCACTCGCTGCAGTGCCCCCCCCAGCGAGGGTCACACTGACCTGCGGCAGGAAAACACAGAGTCTGATCCAGACGCTAAACCTTCTCAATGTTTGCTCCATTTATGTTGTGAACCCCCCCATGCAGCCCCCTCTCAGCATGTAGGTGTTGTTCCCTGGATGATTTCCTCACCGTGTGAATATTCTTTTGTTGCCTGCAGACACACATATCCAGATTACCGCCTGGGACTGTTCCTGGACAGTGTTTGGCCATCGAGGGAGGTGTGTGTCGACTGATGAGTGTTGTGGAGTGAGCTGCAGTCGTCGTCCTCCTGGGCTTCTTCAGCAATACTCCACCACAAACCCCCTGCACACACACACACACACACACACACACACACACACACACACACACACACACACCTCCCTCACCTTCCCACCACCTGTGTGATGCCAGAAGTAATAAGCTTTAGCTGTTTTAACAGGAAGGAGGGCTGTTAGCTTCTACTTAGTGCACTTACAGGACTTCCCTTTGCCACTGTCTGCCTCCAGCATGTCCTCTATGCCAACCGCCCCCTCCGAGCCCTCCAGTGTCACCTGGATCACACTTGATGCACCATTGCCTTGATGCACCTTTCTTCTCTTTGTTACTCTTCTCCGACTTAAAGTGGCACCCTTCCTTTTTTGTATATAAGTTATGATTTAGGAAAACAGGGTGGATGTTCATGTTGTTTTGTATCGCTGAACAGATGTGACTATTTTCAGACGTTTAGGAATTTCAAATGTAAGATCTTATTTTGTCCTCAAAATACTTTTGAAGTCAAAGACGATGTCAGATTGCACCTTGTGGAATGCCCTGTACTCAAGCTAACTGTTATGAATGAAGCATTTCTAGCTGTGAGGCAGTGAACAGTGATGATAAAAGCTATTTAACGATGTTAACGCGTATAGATCAACTTCCACGTACTCGTACACACGTGTTGTTATTAATCTCCAGAATACTGTATAATGTAGCATAACGTGCATCTTAGATCAGGATGGATTTTATAACCATTTCAGCCATAGAATGCTTTGCTTTGATCGTTTTGAAATGTGAATACACAGCTATTGCATGTACAACATCTACAGTAAGCCACTTTCTGTTCTCTGACCGTAGAGATGACCAAGCAGCAGGAAGCTATGCACTTCCACAGTGACGCTGACACACACACACACACACACATACATATATAAATACATACATATATAAATACATACATATATAGTGCTCAGGTAGCAGCATTTGACCCCACCACCAAACACGACTGTTAGTCCTCATTTAAAAACCGCAGTTTATATTTCTACAGTCACATTGACAGAGACGTATTTTCTTGCTGAAAACTAATTTATGCATTAGGCACATGAAGTGGTGCTGTGGAGAGGAAGGGTCTCAATTCTGTTTCTCCTATTCTGGTTTCACTCAGTTACTACTTAGAATTCCAGTCTCAACGAAACCTCACCAGAGCTTGTCTGTTCTTTACTTGAAATGCAACTAATATAAAATGGTATAAGCTATGGAGATGGTAGTTGGTGCACGGCTCTCTGCAGTGCTCAGAAAGTAAATAAAATCTATGTTGCTACATTTCTGCGTCTAAAGTCTTTTAAACTTCTTCTTCCAACCTTTTCCAGGAAAAGACTGTGAGACAGACGGCATAAATATCATAATCTGAGCTGTGGAGTGCCAAAAATGTATAGTCTGGGAATAAATTATATGATGGACAGTAACTGGAGATGGAAAAAGAATTGAGCTGAAACATTTCAGCATGAGAGGCAGTATGGAAGTCTGTCTGCTTATTTCTTTACATTTAACGTGTGTCTCTCCAAAGGCTTTCTTTCTGAGTTGTGTTGATTTGATTCCTTATAAATCTACTTTTAAAGGCTCCTATTAGAGGGGGCAGCTATTTATATCAGTTGAATCGGTCTCTATGGTCGGAGTTTGTCCAGCTGCCGGCTCTGGATGGTGGCCACTGTAGTGTCTGAGAGGAATGTGCAATAGAGATGTTGAAGAAGATGAATGTATTCAGCGTCTGAAGAGGGAGAGCTGCCTGCGTCGCTGCGATAGGACCACGTACTGACGACGTGCGGCCTCTCGGGTGGAAGATGTCACAATGCTTTGACATCACCGGTGTGCAAAGTGGACCTGACGGGGCAGGAGGAGCAGCAGGGGGGTGGCTGGGGAGGTGCTGTGTATTTTTGTTTTTGTTGCACAACCTTCTGACCCCAGTTTGATCTTGAGGGTTCATCTAGAAGGAGATCTGTGTTTCCCTGCCCCTCACCCACACTCACACCCGTCTCTGTGAGCTCGATGTGTTATTATAGAGCGCTCTCTTCTCATCGGGGCTAATCTGTGTTTCTGGAAGACCCTGTGCCCTATTCAGCTCGGAGCCTTCCCCTTCAAACACCATCCCTCTCTGCCCTGGATCCCCTTGGCTTTGAAAAAGGATCCCGGGTCTTTAAAAAGTGGCCGGGGTCCTGAGCCATTCAAGGTGTATCCAATGCCTCGCGCTCAGCAAGCCTCTTAAATGCAAAACAGACGGTGGAGCAAATAAAGATCAAAGGCGGCAGCCGTGCCCGCCCGGCCTGCTGTCCTCACATGCCAGGCGGGGCTGTCACCGTGAATCACAGCCATGCAGCTGACCCCCCCTCCCCAACCACCTAAGGGCCACCAACCCCCCTGTGCCAGTGTCCCACACCCACACACACACACAGGGTTAAAACCTGAGTGGGTGTGTGAGGACCTACATCAGATCCTCCTCCCTGTCGGACCGCTGAGCCAAATGTCTGGTTCCAGGAGCATCACGGTGGTTCGTCCTGTTCGTCCTTCGCCGGCTTCACCTCGCAGTGAAGCCAGTGAGTGGATGTTGTTTGTCTTCGCTCTGATCCGTTCACGTTTGAATGGTGCCAAATATCAGCACATGGATGCAAGCGGAGCCTATAAAACATGTGGTGGCACATTAGTCACAGGGTTAGCTCAATGAGAAGCTTGGCTGGGTATAATAACTCTTTTATAAGGAGCAGAGGAGGTGTTTTTCTGCACTGTCCTCACTGTGTGTGAATTTATGAGTGGGTGTGTGTTATTTTAGCCTTTTGTTTGAGCTGGTGGAGGCGTATGAGCCGGGGGCAGGTGCCACTAAGACGTCTAACATGATGCTGCTGGTCTCATAGTGATACTGTTTGTCCAGTAAGTGAATCAGAGCGTTTAGTCGTGGTTGTTCTGCAGAAGATGGTGAAGGCACCCTGCCCTCTCTGATGCTCCACAGCTACTGGACCTGTTTGTTCAGCTGTACGCACCCCCCCTCCAGCACCCACTCCTCCGCCAAAGACGCAACCCTATGGCGGGCAGAGTGCCGGCGGCCCCACCCCTGTTTGGGGTGAAGGTTGAGAGGGAGGGACAGAGATAAGCAGCCTCCCGGTCCAGGTCAGCTATTCCAGATTAGTCGACCAAAGAAAGCCTTTTAATTAGGCTTGCCGTGCTGTGAGCGCGCTGTGGTATTGTGGCCCAGACACTTCCTGCATTGTGCTGCACCACCCATAAAGTAGCAGAGCGAGGGAGAGAAAGTGAGGCTAAAAATGACTCCACCACATCTGCTGCACACCACAAGACAAAGAGATGCCCGAGTGCCACCAGTTCACCTACCAGGAGCTCCAGCATGACGGCAAAGCACCTGGACCGGTTTTCATGTCATTTTTTATTACATTCACCCGTCTGACTTTCCACCGCTCCTCTTCCTCCTTCCTGCTCCTGTTGTTTTCTCTTCCTACAGTGAGGTCTTGTGTGGATCCACTGAGAAGTCCCAGGGCCAGCCCCGTCAGAGTCGGTCTGAAACAGCCTGAGCTCGTTGGACAGAATTTCCTCCTCATAACAAAAATAGAGGCAAAATACCAACAATCATATCTTGGTGATGCTTAATGAGCCCTTTGGGATCCTTGACAATATACCACTAATATGGTGCTTTGCCTGCTTTGAAACATACCAGAGTAGACTCCTGGAAATAGTAACACAAAGCGAGGCCCCCGCCAACGCAACAGCTTTTCCCTGGACGCTCTGCACTCGCTGCTCTGCTCCGTCGCCCCCTCAGAGATGTTCGCTGCAGTTCACTCAGCCTCTAAACCTGGTGTCTTTATACCCACCTGAGCCTCCAGTTGTGCTGGTGTTCGTGGGGGGGTCGCGTGAGTGACCGCCTGCTCTCCAGACACGTGGGGCCTGTCTGGAGAGGAGATACTCAGGAGGGTGGGGGTGGGGGGGTACGTCATCTATTTGAGCTTGGCCCTGATGTCTGAGAAGGAAGCAGAAGGCCTCACTTTGCTCCTCAGAGCGCCTGCTGAGTGTGTGTGTGTGGGGGGGGGAGTACCTAGGTGAGGGTGTACCTGCTGATAAAAGACTGTTTGGGATAAATGGGTCGAAGGACGCGTGTGGAGGAATTTTGTATGAACAGTGAAGCAGCCGGGCTGCCTGAGGGGGGGTGGGACGTGCTGGGGCCTGCTGCAGCGTGAAGACGAGCTCCGCTCCCGGCCGGCTGTGCCGAGCACGAGCCCGCAGGAATGAGAGCGGCATGAATGGCCGTCTGTGTGTGACAGCGACTGCGGCCCTGCGGGACGGTCAGAGGGCCTTACTACGGCCCGGCAGCCCCCACCGTGTGTGAGCGCACGTGTACGCTGAGAAATTACTCAGGAATGTGAGGAAACCTGCCAAAGACTAAGAATCTGAGTCGTCACGGGAGCCTCACCCTGCTCGCCCTCTGGAGGTATGATGATCCATCAAGAGACACCCTGCACTGGACCACAGGAGGTCTGGATCAACAGGACGGTCTAACAGTCACTGATGAAATGTGATATTTACAAAGATTACCACACAGTCAAGTCTTCTCTGCAACCCATTCGTTGGCTTTTTAAACATTTATTATAGATTTATAACTCTTTCCATACAGTTGAATTCACACATTCTTTACACTCTCTTATGGTTTAATCCTAACTTGAGAAACACATCAGCACACTGATGGCAAGTTTGAGCTCGAGAGGAATCTCAAGTTAGCATTCAGCCATTTGTGAATCAGACACCAGTCAGACACCAGTCAGACACCAGTCAGACACCAGTCAGACACCAGTCAGACACAGCTACTTAATAAATACTTTACAAAAATAATGCAGGCTTTTTACAGAGAGGATCTGCCTCGGAGACAAAGGGGAAATGGTTGTAAATCCTTGGTGAGGAGAAATGTGCATGCTAAATAAACTCACAAGCTTACATGAGAACCTGAATACTGTGAATGACCCCCCCCCCCACCCCACCCCCCCAACACATTCCTGCAGGATCTCATTCTCATTGGCCTCACAGAGTCACCCCACATCAACATGGACGCCATCTTTTCCCTTTTAAGAATATAAGCTCAGTTCTCCCTTTAGTGAGCAGATATTACTGGTGACAAGAAACTTTCATTTTTCAGAAGCATATTTTATAAAAACAAAAAATAGAATAACAACAAAGAAACAAAGCATCACTCTGTGCCTGGTTTTGGTGAAGTTCCTTGTGAGAAAAGCTTCTGACTCTGTGGGACTTTTAGTCCTCTGGGTTCAAAGGAGCAGTCAGTCTTGTTCCTCGGAGCCTAAACGTTCGTGTTATTTGACCTAAAACAGAATAAAAATGGTTTCAGCACCATTTCTGAGGTTGAGCTGAGTCCGTACGCAGCGTGTGTCGTCCTGCCGGCTAGAACTCCCGGGCTTCTTCAAACTGTTTGTAGTAGTCCTCGTCCTGAGGGTTGTCGGGACACTTCTGCCCGTTGTTTGGCGGCCTGGCCTGGTTGTAGCGGCTCCAGTCTCCTTTGCAGATGATCCAGGGCAGGATGTCCACCTTGTAGTGCAGGTCGGCCGAGAACTCGGTGCTGATGAGGTTGGGCGTGCCGGCCCCTTTGCCGCGAGTGATGAGCTTCATGCTGTCGTCGTAGCAACAGTGCTGCGCTGCCAGCGTGGTGGACTCCAGCGTCAGCATGGAGCGGATGCAGTAACGGGCCGTGGGCTTGTAGATCTCCAGCTTCTCTTTCGGCCCGCTGGCGTCTTTCCAGCGGAAATCTCGGCGAGTGGGAGCGTCGTGTACGTCCGCCGTGCTGTACGCCACCTCGGTGGGGTAAGAGCAGGGGCAGCTGGGAAGGTCGTTCGCCACCTTGGTCATGTACTTCTTCAAGAAGTCACTCTTGCAGTTCATCCATCGCTCGCAGCTGTCTGTGTCTGGAAGAGATGAAGGCAACATTTACTACCAGTGTAGTGCAGTCTTCAGGGCGTTCTCACCAGGACGGCGCTCTGCCTGCCCGGCTGCACATTTTCATTTCTGCACAGTAATGGGCCGCGGCCCGAGCACGAGGAATGCTAAATGTGTGAAGGAACAGTGCTGCCAGATGGAAGAACGGCCTTTGATAGTGGAAGAACACGTGAGCGAGGGATAGTCTGGAGTCAGACGAGAGCCGGCACAATCTTACCGACACCAAAGAGCTCCGTGGCGTTGAACTCATCTGTTCCGGCTAACAGGCTCACTTCAGTGGCTGCTGTCTTGAAGGCATCTTCAATACCTTTGGAGATGAATGCATAGTGAGAGGGCAGGTCAGAGGATGAAAGACTACTAAAGCAGCACATTACACTGGCAAACTCTCCTCTGATGTCCATTAATACCATCTTTACTTTGTTCTGTGAGCCAAAAGCAGGACTTTACCGGGGCAGCTGGGCATATCACAGGTCCTGGACTCGGTGGCGGTGCAGGCGTAACCACACGACCTGGTTCTCTTCTGGTTGCCGTTCCCACAGGTGACACTGCAGGCTGTCCAGTTGCTCCAGTCCCCCTCTCCGTCCATGTAGTCTGGATCAGACAGACACACAGATCCTGAGCTGATGCAGGCCACATGCTGAACTTACTCAGGCCTGTTAGCATGCCTCACTAATAATAAGTCTGAGGGGGGGGGGGGGGGGGGGGGGGGCATGAAAGGGGAAGTGGGGGAGCTCAAAGTTCTCTTTGACTTTGCCCCTCAAAGCAGATACCACGCAAGCCTGTCTGCACACACACACACACACACACACACACACACACACACACACACACACACACACACACACACACACACACACACACACACACACACACACACACACACACACACACACACACACACACACACACACACAGAGCGAAGGGCACAGTGTGTGTGTTCAGTTAGCGCAGTAACAGAAGCATTAACAAAGCTGCAGGGTGTCCAGCAGCGACTTCACCAACAGACACCCTCCCTGGGTGAAGTCTTCACCAACAGACACCCTCCCTGGGTGAAGTCTTCACCGGCAGGGTGGCACCGGGCAGCGCTCCGCCGCTCCGGCTCTGATTCATTGGTTTGGAAATGGGAAGTGAAATGGCAAGAAATCCTCTTTAACTCCAATTATCATTGAGCAGATCACTGTAATGGGGATACATGGAAACAGTTACACCAGGCTGCCCCCCCCCCCACCACACACACACACATCTTGAAAGCAGCACTCCATCAATGAGGAGAATTAATGTGGGCATGTTGGGATGGAAGTATTTCTGGCCAGGGTCCAAACCTTCCTATACGCCCCCCCGCTGCCATCTGCCCCTCATTATGAGCATTTTGTATGAATCCAGGCCAGATAGCCATCCAGCAGCTCCCATCCTCCTCCGAGGCTTCCTGTGACCAGAGAGCTGCTGGCGGCTCAGACAGAACTCAGGATTTAGAGAAGTTGGTAATGAGCTGAATGTCCCATCGGTGGTCTGCGATGCCCCCCCGCTGGGACGACCGGGACAGTGATGATGACCAAATATTTCTCCGTCCATTAGAGTGGTTTGGAATAAAGGTGACCGCAGCGATAAGCCAGAAACATTAAACATGGGCTGTGGTCTGACAAGAAAACACCTCCCTCACCGCTGCAGTGCAAGTGGATAAAATGACATTTACCACAGCAGGCGCATTCCTGTTCCACCATGTCGGTTTGGGCATGCACCAACACGGCCCGGCGCGCACTGTACGACACTCAGAGTAAATTCTTCCCCGTTAGATTTATCTGTGGGGTTACTTCTGGAGAGCGTTGTGAGGACGGTGTGGCAGCCAAACGCTGCTCCTGGCCCCATTCCTGCTGCTCAGCTTTGATGTAGGAAGGCGTTTAAACTGTGTCACGTAGCTCGCTCGCACCACAGACGATTCTACCTCATAAAAGAGTGTTAAAGGCTTCAATCAGGGGCTCCGAAGACTCGCCTGGGACGGCTGCACTTATTATGGTGACAGCTTAAATCAGCAAATCTGCAAATTACAGATTCCACATCAGACTCTGGCCATCTGTGGAAACACTGGAGACCAGAGCTCAAATAAGACGGATGGATCCCAGAGATTGTGCCTGTGCCCTGTGCACTCAGCCCCTGCTGCCAGTCTCACCATATTCAGTTTGAGCCTTGCCTCCTCCCCCGGTGCCTCCTCTCCTGTCCCAGTCTGCCGGCGGCCTGAGGAAGTTGCTGTCCTCGCTGTTGCTCCCGTAGGAGTGGTCCCGCTCCTCTGTTTGAGTGGTGGTGGAGGAGGAGGAGGAGGATGAAGAGTGGGGCCACCAGTTCCTCCAGTTGGGAGAAGCCCAGCTGGGTTTGCTCTCCTTGCGGAGGCCTTTCTCGGGCTCGTGGCCCTCCAGCCCGTCCACCACCTCGATGGTCACCTGTTTAGAGACAGAGCCATCACAACGGGTCCAAGAGGTGACACTTTCTGACCCCCCCACACACAATGTGACCCCCTCCCCCCTTCTGTCTTAACACATGTGCCTCCCAGATGATAGGGGACCATCAGCCCTGCCCCACAGCCCCCCTCCCACCTCTCGGTCTCTCCACCTAAACACAGAGTTCAAAGGGCTCCTCAGCCTCCTCCAGACCATGAAAGCCAGATGAATCCCAGGATCAAAGACGCGCCCCCCCCCTCCTGCCCTCCCCCCAGCCTCACACCCTTGCTCAATTGGTTGCTCTGCTCTCTCCCCACATCTTGAGATGTTAATACACTTTGTTCGTGCTCGGATTTAGCAGTGATGCTCTCAGAAATGGAGCGCCCCCCCCCCCCCCCCCCGGATTAGACAGGAGAATGATTTAAACATGGCAGCGGTTACTCGGCCATCTGCACCACTGAGGGACTTCTGGGCGAGGGCTCGCCGCACATTTACATAAGCTGCCGTCTGTTTTCGGGGCGCTGATGGTTGGTGTCTGCCTTTCAGCCCCCACCATGAAGGACGAGAGACCTCAGTGTCTATCTTAAGCTGCACTGCGAGCCAGGAAGGGGGGAGAAAAAGGGGGTAGTGATGTGCACCAAACTATTCTCCTTCGTCCTGTTTGCTCTTCCTGTCCCGTGTGCTTGAGTAGCCATGAAAGCACGAGACACACATGGTCACCTGTATGTTGGGGTTCTGTCCATTGATGTCAGCTTTGGAGAGGTCGGGGAAGTTGTGCAGATCCAGCAGGAACGCTCCGGCGCCGTCCTTGTGGACGCTGCTGCCCTGTGCCCAGGGGAGGGCGGCGGGCCGGTGGGTGAGCCGGTCTTCAGGAGCCAGCTGGGCAGAGGAGCTGCTTCTTACATTGATGTTGTTCTGCTGAGAAGAGAAGATCATCAGTCAGTATTACTAATATTACCGTAACTTCTCTTTCAAGTCACATGGCGTTAGGTCGATCTCATGTTGACAGGTCTGTGTGTCCATGACCCCCCCGTCAGAGATCCCGTGGACAGGACTCCTGACTGGTTGGAGCCCAGAAAGAAGGAAGCAGTGGGGAGAAGCTGTCCATGTCCAGAGTGCACTCAGAGCCAGACTGTATACTTTTCCTCTTTTAGCTGCTGCTGCTGCTGTTTCACCATCCAGACATGATGTGGACGCTTTTAGCATTTCTCACCAGTGTTCCTGCAGCGAGGCCGCACAGAGAAACCTGAGCAAACATTGCAAAATAATTACATCTGCCTTCTTGAAGACAGAAAAACATTTGGTCTGCTGACTGGGGACGGGGGGGGGTGACAGGGGTTGTAAATTCATCCCAAAAGGACAGTGGAGGCATATGTCTCCTGTCAGGTATGCACAGAAGGAACAATTATTCCTCAATTGGACAGACAGCCATAAGTAGGCAGCAATCATCTGTTCTGGGGTGGCAGAAAATAAGATGAAAGGAAGCCATCAATCACGCTCCTTGTTTTCCTGCTTCACGTTCCAGTCGGTCCTCCCTCCCGCTCCTGTGGCCGGGCCGAGGCCTGAGAACATGGCGGCGGCGCTGCGCGGCCGCGGTGGCCGGTCACAGACAAAGTGTCAGCTCGGCCGCATTGTGGTGGACAGAAAAGCCCCCAGTGGAGCCGTTTGTGTCCAGCCAAGGTGCACCATGGGACAACACGGGCACTGTAAGCGGAGCTGCACGGCGTGGGAGGGGGGGATCACAAATGTACGTGTACGCTGAACTAAACCGCAGAGAGAAAAACATTTAGTTCCTGTTGTTGATCACAGCCAGAGAGCAGACGGAGCAAACACGAGAGCGGGATTTCACAGAATTGAACAACTTTCACATCACATATCTGAATGTGAGCTACTGCCGTAATTACAATGATTACACAATTGCCCGTAATTATGAGGAGGAAGAGTAGGTGGTTCTGCATTCTGCCTGCAGCCACCAAATAAAGAGGGGGGGGTTTACTCCAGATAAGATGCTTCTACCAGAATTTATGTTCAAAATCATAAAAAATAAAGGAAAAACTGGAGTTCAGATTCCAATTAAAACCACAAACGTCTTTTCCCAAACCAAACAGCTGCGGCCGAGCTCTCGGCACAGAAGAGGCTTGTTTCGTGCCTCAGCCGTCGGCCCCCTGTGTGAACATGACAGGACCTCTGTGCTTCTATCACAGGCACTTGGGCTTTGCGATGCCCATGTGATAACCCCCGCTTTCAAGTTCCCAGCCCTCAGAAGTCGGCTGAGTGGCTGTAATTGAGCTCCGCAGAGGGAGCGAGCCCGACGCTCACAGGTTCAGCCCCAGCGTGAATACAGGCACACAATAGGAAGTGAAGCAAACAGGTGCGCCCCCCCCCCCCCCCCCCCTCCGGCCGGATTAGATATTTATGGATTATATTAGGATTTAACTGCAGACCACACAAGCTGCTCTTCAGTCCAGACGTCACTGTTTTATGGTGCTGATACAACAAACAGTCAGACACAAGTCAGCACAGCTGATGGAGACAGACCGTCCCCCCCCCCGTCTCACTCTTCTGCTGTGCCACATCACACTGAATCACATGTGGAGGCTCCTCATCTCATCCTGACACAAAGTGCTTTATTTAAAGTCAAACTCTGGGGGGGGGGGTAACAGTAGTTTAGTCCTGATGCCTTTTGATTTGTGTTTACAGCAACATGTGAAAGAAGGAGACAGAAAACTAGAAAACTAGATTGAAGACTGAACTTGTGCTGTTTGAATGAAAGTGTCATAACGTCCTGTCCTGCAGACTAAAGACTAAAGACGTTCTTCACTCAGTCCTGGTGGAACCACAGCCAATGAACGATGAAACCTTAAAGACTATTTTGACATTATCTCGTCTCACCAGCAGGACAGATGCTGATTCCCTCCCTATAATAAAAACATGATGATCCTTCATGGACAAACAGGAGCCTGGACGGTGTCGCTGCTGACTGAGGCTCTGAGCTGAAGTGTAAAAAGGGATCTAGTGATCTGAGCGGCTTCCCTCCATAAACACAGAGATCTGACTAATCTAGATCTTCATGTGGGGGCTGAGCAGAGAAGGACACACCAGGAAACAGAATATGTCTTAATAACAGATAGTTTCTCAGTGTTGAATCTAAAGGAGAGAATGCACACGGGGGGGGTCAGTCATGGGGAGGGATGATGCAGCTGTGCATGAACTGTGTAAAGTCTGTTAATTGTTGATAATGTCGACATAACCCCCCCCCGTCTGTTCCCAGTGACTCTCAGTGGAGTTCGTTCACACAAGCTAATGAGAAAAACATGCAGTTTTCTCACTTTTCCTCTGGTGGGGGCTGTACACTCCCCTCAGTCCTCCTCAGTGACAAACACGCTTTAATTTGGAGATCAAAAGTGACACACCACTCCTCAGTTCATCTGGGGCCCCCCAGGATGTCACCCCCCACTCTCAAAAGCCATGAATGAACACTTGCACACACAAGCCACCCCCCTCTCCCCCCTCACAGTGTCTCCTCTTCTTTTCCCGCTCCCCCCGTCTTCACTTTGTGAGGGCTGCTTAAAGGGGCATGACTCCATTTTCAATCGGGAGCAACTCAGGGGTCCCCCCCCCCCCAGGGAGGCTGGCAGGAAATGAAGGCAGTGCACATTGTGCCAGATGCTTTTCAGCAGTGCACTTCTCCCCCCCCCCCCCGTCCTGGGTGTGTCTGTTCACAGGATCACATGGGGGAGATTCCTGCTGTATCAGAAATAATATGATATTAATCAGATGGATCTGCCCCCCCCCCCAGTCAGTGAAGGTGGACCCAGCGGATGGATCTGCCCCCCCAGTCAGTGATGGTGGACCCAGCGGATGGATCTGCCCCCCCAGTCAGTGATGGTGGACCCAGCGGATGGATCTGCCCCCCCAGTCAGTGAAGGTGGACCCAGTGGATGGATCTGCCCCCCCCCCAGTCAGTGAAGGTGGACCCAGCGGATGGATCTGCCCCCCCAGTCAGTGATGGTGGACCCAGCGGATGGATCTGCCCCCCCAGTCAGTGAAGGTGGACCCAGTGGATGGATCTGCCCCCCCCCCCCCAGTCAGTGAAGGTGGCCCCAGCCTTCTCCCTACAGGTGGAGCCACATCCTGTCATTTGTGTTCCTGTGAAAGCCGTTTTAAATATGACACCTTGGACTGACAATACACCCCCCAGGCCAAGAGGTGACATCACCGCCTTCAGTGGCCGAGCAGCGAAGTGTGTCCGCACGCAGTCGGAGCATTCGGGGGGGGGGGGGCAGAAAACATTCAGCGCTGCCCTCCACATGGGGCCTGAGACGCTGCTGAGCTCTTTCATCACAGGCCAGAGGCTCCACACACATCTGAGCTGACAAAGGATGGTGGAGCAGGAATGGGAGGCATGTGCTCCTGCTCCTCACCCTCACCCTGCTCCTCACCCTGCTCCTCACCCTCACCCTGTTCCTGCTCCTCACCCTCACCCTGTTCCTGCTCCTCACCCTGCTCCTGCTCCTCTCCCTCACCCTGCTCCTCTCCCTCACCCTGCTCCTGCTCCTCTCCCTCACCCTGCTCCTCACCCTGTTCCTGCTCCTCACCCTGCTCCTCACCCTCACCCTGTTCCTGCTCCTCTCCCTCACCCTGCTCCTGCTCCTCACCCTGCTCCTGCTCCTCACCCTCACCCTGTTCCTGCTCCTCACCCTGCTCCTGCTCCTCACCCTGCTCCTCACCCTGCTCCTGCTCCTCACCCTCACCCTGTTCCTGCTCCTCACCCTGCTCCTGCTCCTCACCCTGCTCCTCACCCTGCTCCTGCTCCTCACCCTGCTCTTCACCCTCACCCTGCTCCTCACCCTCACCCTGCTCCTCACCCTCACCCTGCTCCTCACCCTGCTCCTCACCCTGCTCCTCACCCTGCTCCTGCTCCTCACCCTGCTCCTCACCCTGCTCCTGCTCCTCACCCTGCTCCTCACCCTGCTCTTGCTCCTGCTCCTGCTCCTCACCCTCACCCTGCTCCTCACCCTCACCCTGCTCCTCACCCTCACCCTGCTCCTCACCCTGCTCCTCACCCTCACCCTGCTCCTCACCCTGCTCCTCACCCTGCTCCTCACCCTGCTCCTCACCCTGCTCCTGCTCCTCCAACTTCTGGCTGTGTGACAAGTATTCAGTGAATTCCTGGAATATCTGCTCAGCTTGTCCTCTAATATCCAGTGAGGCTGCAGAGACGCAGGTCGGCCTGCAGCGATGGAGCAGATAAGAGAAGTGCCCCCCCCCCCCCCCCCCCCCCCCCCCCCCCCCCACCCCCCACCCCCCCACCGTCCTCTGGAGGAAACATTCCTTCCATTCACTTCCACTAATGAAGACTTTCTGAAGGGACGTCACCTGTTTATGACCAGGAGGAGGAGGAGGAGGAGGAGGACAGGGTTTCAGTAGGATGCTGAATATACTTTAACACCTCTGACCTCTGACCCCCCCCCCCATGTTAAAAAGAGCACTTAGAGGTTCACACCTGAGTCACTTTGTCTCCAAGGTGACGACCATTAAACCAGAGGAGGTTATTTCTGCTCCCCAGCTCTTCCTCCTCAGACTGAGGCAGAAGTCACAGTGGTGTCAGACTCTGGGGGGGGGGCAGGGGGGGTCAATGATGAGACCATGATGACAGAGAAGTGCCTGCAGCTAACATTTAACCCCAGCATTAGGGGTGGGGGGGGGGGCTGATCTCTGACCCTCCTCATCCTCCGTCCCTCTGCCTCCCGGGGGACACCCCAGGGAGACCACATCCGTGTGTATGTCAACAGTCCCACAGGGGGGGGGGCTTTATTTCACCTGGCCCACCGGCTCATGTGAGCATTTTATCGGCCCATCTGTGACAGCCGAGCCCCCCTCCATTCTGCATCGGACCCCCCCAGCCCGGACTGACCTGAGTGAGTGCCGTGTGCTGCTCCAGGCTCACGGAGACGTTCCCCTGGGGGAGGGGGCCGGCCCGCAGCACGGTGATGTGGAGGGTGAGCAGCAGCAGTCCCAGCAGCAGCAGCACCTCCGCCGCCAGACGCACCATCCTCCTGGCGCGGCCGCTCTTCGGAGCCGGAGCTGTGGCCGGAGCCCCCACCGCGCCTCCTCCCGGAGCACAGACTCCGATCTCCGGATCCGCCGGGGACGAGGAGCCGCAACACCACTTCGGAGCCACTTCGGGAATCAGAAGTGCAAAGATGAAGGGAAAAGGGTCGGAGGGGGGGGGGGGGGGGGGGCAGCCGGATAACTTGGAAAAAGTGCCGCAAAGTGATCCGGATCAGACTTTAGAGTCCGTGTCTGGTCTCAGGTCTCCAGAGTCAAACCTCCTGCTCAAACTGGCCCCCCCACACTGCACTTTTCCTCTCTTCCACTCCGGCCGCTTCACTCCTGTCCGGTTCTGTCCTCATTCTGCGCCCCCACCGCGAGAAAAGTCCGGGTCCGGGTTAGTCTGCTTCAGAAGCACCGTGTGTCCATCACGCCGCCGACAGTGGGCCCCCACCTGAACGAAGACGCGGGCTGGAGTCCTGCAGGAGGAAACTAGTGAAGCCTGATCAGACCGCAGCCCCCCACACACGCGCTCTGCGGGCCGAGCGCTCCGGAGGTGCTTTTATACCACACGCCCCTGAGCACGAGCCCTCCCCCTGCTTAACCCTTTAGTCCCCCTGCAGCAGCCCTCCCCCAGCGGGACTTTGGCGGAGTGTAACACCGAATATTCCTGGGGGGGGTGAGGGGGGGTCTGCTCGTCCCTTTGCAGAAGAAGAAGAAACTTTGAAGTTCTTCACAGGATGTGTGAGAGTGTGTGTGTGTGTGTGTGGGGGGGGGGGGGGGGGCTCCTGACAGGGGGTGTGGCTCTCCTGTGAAGGTGCTGCAGCACGTGACTTCATGTGATTAAACCTGCTGACAGGCTGTTAGTGAACTGATGGTGACCAACAGGACCCCCCCACCTGCTGAGGAGCCACAACAGCCACGTGACATCACAGTTAAAGGATGACCTGATGGGGGGGGGGGGGGGCATTAACAGTAATGAGTTATTTAAACGTTTGATGTCATTGTTCCTGCTTTCCACAGCTCCTCCGTCCTTCACTGGGGGGGAACCCTCCATGACCCCCCTGAGCTCCTCTGACAAGCCTGGAGACACTGGAAACGTGGATCCTGGTGACCGGGAACCACCTGGATCTGGATCCTGCTCACACAAGAAGCCTTGGGGCTCCTTTAACCCCGTGTGTGTTCACCAGTGGGTCCGACCTGTTCTTTGTCTGCCTCACTTCAAACCCCCCCTCCGGAGCAGAGGACTCTCCGTCTAAATGGGAAACAGAGAGCAGAGAGCGGCTCGCCTGCCTTGGACACGGTGTGGACATCAAAGGATCAGCAGAGGATCCCTTCAGAAAACCAGCTACATGCCATCACACTAAGAGCAGCAGGTCTGGGGCCGACACCACCAGCCTGGCAGAGCAGATGTCCTCGGTGCTTCTGCTGAACCTGATGTGACTGGATGGAGGCTGGTGTTACCACACTAGTCTGAGCAGGTGAAGATCAGCTCTCTCCTTTTCTTTTAACACAGTGTGAAGACTGAACACCAACTGAAGCAACAAGCAGCTCAGAACTATAAATCTGCTCTGAACTTTACTGAACCCTCTAAATGTCTCTCAAACATGAGCTCTGCAGAAGAAGCGTGTGTCTGTCTGCCTGTCTGTCTGCCTGTCTGCCTGTCTGCCTGCCTGCCTGTCTGTCTGTCTGCCTGTCTGTCTGTCTGTGCTGCTCCTACAGACACCGAAGGTGAAAGTAAACACAAATGAATAGCAGACGTGTCGAGGACGTCAGCGCTGCATCAGAGGCCACCTTCCCGTCTCCTCCAGATCTCAGTGGAACAGTACATTGGTATGACATCACAGGATTAACCAAACTGTTCCTATTGTTTGGGCCTATAGGAGCCAGATGTGGACGCTCCCTCACAGAACAAAGCCGCCTACTATAGAGCACAGATTTCTTTCTGTAACCTTTCAGACCCGTCTGTGTTTGCAGCTCATCTACTGTGTCTTTCCCAAGAGCTGCATATTGGATTTCAACTCCAGCTTGTAAAATGTTATCACGAAGCTGTTTATGGGGAGGGAAAAGCACAAACACAGCAACATCCTGAGGGCAAACAAGTGTGGACTAGACCCAATGTGACACATTGTGAAAACACATTTATCATCCATCTATAATCCTTCCTGTGTTAATCAAATGATTACCCCATACCAGGAGAATTCAGAGCCCGGCGCTAATTGCCGGGTTCGGTTTCTGTTGGCTCAGGTGCTGCATACTCTGCATGCTTACCTTCGCAACAAAGAGAGCAGCAGCTCTTTAAAACAGCAACAATTAAGCTGTTAAGACTTGGTGAATATGAGCAGTCTCGCCACAAAACAAGCCATCACACTTTTTTATTCTGCGTGGGGGGTGTTGAGATTTAACTGCATGTCAAAGCAGTAATTGCTGCGTGATCTATTATCCACAGGAAGGTTATTATCCACGGCGAGGACGGAGAGGAGCTACGCTGACGAAAACACTTCACCACTAAAGGTCTTCCTCATCTTTTGCTCGGTGAGTTGTGAGTAGTGAGTCATGTGGATGATTAACCAGCCCCCCCCCCGTCCCACAACACACACAGGAAGTTTTCATGCATCCGCATTTTATTGGAAAAAAATAAAAATCAGACGTAAAATTTTGACCAAAGCAGAAACGATCTAAACTGTGACTCCTGCTTCACGTGACCATCCTACCACGATGCTCACAATAACAACATTCATTTGTGGAAAGTAAAAAACGCTTCCTGAAGTCTGACATCTAAACGTAGACAGGAGTGATTGAGAACTGTGAGAAGGAGAACCTGCTTTTGATCCAGCAGCTGTAAAGTGTCTAGAGAAGAGTTGTGCAGTGAAGGAACATGTGATTGGTCCCAATACAGAACAGACTTCACGCAGTGCTGCAGCCTGGGACCCCTCCAGCAGTGTGCAATCATTTCAGGTACGTATTCACAATCATTTTATTTCAAGAGTTCCTGTCGTTCCTCTTGTTAAGAAGCATAAATAGACGTTTTGTTAAATCACAACATTTTACAAACATGTAAAAAGCAGCTGCCGAACATTTGGCCGTCTGTGCTGTGAGAGTGGGCGTCACTCTGCGTCTGTGGGTCTGTGGGTCTGCTGTGGGTCTGTGGGTCTGCTGTGGGTCTGTGGGTCTGCTGTGGGTCTGTGGGTCTGCTGTGGGTCTGCTGTGGGTCTGTGGGTCTGCTGTGGGTCTGTGGGTCTGCTGTGGGTCTGCTGTGGGTCTGCTGTGGGTCTGCTGTGGGTCTGCTGTGGGTCTATGGGTCTGCTGTGGGTCTGTGGGTCTGTGGGTCTGTGGGTCTGCTGTGGGTCTATGGGTCTGCTGTGGGTCTATGGGTCTGCTGTGGGTCTGTGGGTCTGTGGGTCTGTGGGTCTGCTGTGGGTCTATGGGTCTGCTGTGGGTCTGTGGGTCTGTGGGTCTGTGGGTCTGCTGTGGGTCTATGGGTCTGCTGTGGGTCTGTGGGTCTGCTGTGGGTCTGTGGGTCTGCTGTGGGTCTGCTGTGGGTCTGCTGTGGGTCTGCTGTGGGTCTGTGGGTCTGTGGGTCTGCTGTGGGTCTGTGGGTCTGTGGGTCTGCTGTGGGTCTATGGGTCTGTGGGTCTGTGGGTCTGTGGGTCTGTGGGTCTGCTGTGGGTCTGTGGGTCTGTGGGTCTGTGGGTCTGCTGTGGGTCTATGGGTCTGCTGTGGGTCTGTGGGTCTGTGGGTCTGTGGGTCTGCTGTGGGTCTATGGGTCTGCTGTGGGTCTGTGGGTCTGCTGTGGGTCTGTGGGTCTGCTGTGGGTCTGCTGTGGGTCTGCTGTGGGTCTGCTGTGGGTCTGCTGTGGGTCTGCTATGGGTCTGTGGGTCTGTGGGTCTGTGGGTCTGCTGTGGGTCTGCTGTGGGTCTGCTATGGGTCTGTGGGTCTGTGGGTCTGCTGTGGGTCTGCTGTGGGTCTGCTGTGGGTCTGCTGTGGGTCTGCTGTGGGTCTGCTGTGGGTCTGTGGGTCTGTGGGTCTGCTGTGGGTCTGTGAGTCTGCTGTGGGTCTGCTGTGGGTCTGTGGGTCTGCTGTGGGTCTGTGGGTCTGCTGTGGGTCTGTGGGTCTGTGGGTCTGCTGTGGGTCTGTGGGTCTGCTATGGGTCTGCTGTGGGTCTGTGAGTCTGCTGTGGGTCTGCTGTGGGTCTGTGGGTCTGTGGGTCTGCTGTGGGTCTGTGGGTCTACTGTGGGTCTGTG